>NC_089809.1:23281727-23972352 GCF_029633855.1 Hoplias malabaricus
ATAACTATGAACCACAGATGACAATAATAATAAATAATTTTAAAAATAAAACTCAATACAATGTGTAAATATGAATTTAACAATCAGAATAGAATAAAAATGAAAATATAATAAAAAGTATTCTGTATTCAGTAGAGCTATGTGTTGGAAAGCCACATTAAACCTCATCACAAATGTGGGTTTGTGAATAAAACATTCATTGCGCACACAACACGTATAACTGAACGTAGCTGTACTAATATTAAAACTGTTGAGGAGCTTAAATAGGCCATTTTTAATGTGCTGTTTCTGGTTCATCTGAGTTCTCTATGTTAATTTAAAAAAAAAAAAAATTATATATAATATATATAGCCAGACTCATGGGATATTAACATGGAGCTTGGTCAGAAAGCTGCTTTTCCTTCACTTTGGTGTTTGCCTGAAGAAGTCCCTGTAGAAATGTTGCAACTGTAATAAAATACTACTAAAAAGGGAGGTACTTTGTGTACGTGGACACTCATTTTGTTTATATATTGAAATTATGCTTGTGACCTGCACGGGTTGCCTTTGGATTTATACCTTGATATGGGTACTGATAAACTGTGTTTGGATATATTATCTGCATATTATTATATGTCATTATTATGTCATTCATTTTTAATAGTAAGACTGTCTACCGCATTGATTACTCCTAATTCATTTGCCCAATTAAATAATGCTTAAATCATCTGCACTTTTAAGAAAAAAGTCTCTCTCTCTCTCTCTCTCACACTCTCTCTTTCACTCTCTCTCTCTCTCTCTCTTACACACACACACACACACACAATGCCTGCAGAGAAATTTCCATTGATCAATCTCAATCTCTTTTTTCACTTACGCAAACTAAAAGGAAATAATCAGCTAACCAGCTCACTGTGTATGCTCTGAATGGTATGATGTGCCTTCACTGAGTTCATTCATTTTTCTCAGATGTTCTCATTAATACAGTATCTTTTAATACTACCCCTCTGACAAAGGAAAGTTATTATCATTGTCTCAGAACTCCATAAGAACAGATTAGCACAAGGAAACAACAAGAACAACAACAATAATAATAAGCATGATTTATTTTATTAATTTTTATTAATTGCATTAAAATACAGAGTAATGAATACAGAGTACAAAGAACAAAAAAAGAGAAACCCACATAAATATAAACAAAATCACAGCCACAAAGAGCCTGCATACATCGCTGTGGGCAGTGATAAGAGAAAGCAGCTAAACCAGAAAAAAGCACAGATACACAGGACCAAAATGGACTCCCATAATTTAAATCCCAGTAAATATTATTTTAGGAGTCAACAGGGTCTCAGCCGACAGAGAAGGTAACGAGACGAACTGCATTGGTCCGCAGGCCCAGTGGTCAACATCGCAAGTTGGAAATGGGTTCTGCTCTGCCGCCATCGGCAGCAGAATCACTGGCCACTAGCCACCAACAAAACCAAGAGTCTCCCTCTGTCAACAGTCCCAGCAACAGAGAAGCAGCCACTGAAACAGTGATGAGACATTGTGCTCCACTGTGCTGTAAATAAAACAGTAGGTAATATATTCCAATCGGCTAAAGCAACATATAAGAACATGCAATGAGCAGAAGTACATGCAGGATATGTGTATAGCCTAAATCCCTGTACGAGGGTTGAGTTACAGTAATTATGGTGATAAGAAATCTTAGCACAAAACCAGAATAACTCATGTTTTCAGTTTTAAAGTGTTCACAGTATAAAAAAAACCCTGACTGGATTGTTTTATTTTAGTGTTTGTGTAGGAGCATTAGATGCCCTCTTTAATGTACACATGTTTATAACATTATCTTAGTATTAGTATTTTGACATTATCCTATATTAATATCGCAACTGTTTTGTAGCCAAAAAAGACATATTCATGATGCCATATTTTAATTTGAGCTTTATAAAACACTGGTTAGGGTTAATAACATACACACCTTTAGTAAGTCATAATGAGAAAGTCTCAATAATTTTGATATTTTCACTTAGCTTCATATAGTCATTACTCGCAGTGTGTTAATCAAATTATGGGAAACGTTTTCATTATAATGAGATCATGTCTCATAGCCCCTCATATTTTTAACTTAGCATAACAATTATGAGAATATGATGGGAACATTTCTAATTATTATGAAGTAATTAATTATGAAAATATTATCATTATTGTGACTTATTCAATTATATTTTTGGACTTGAATATATCTCATTGATTTAACATTGGGCAAAAGCATCAAGTTTTTGTGTGGAAATCTGAGAGAGAGAGAGAGAGAGAGAGAGAGAGAGAGAGAGAGAGAGAGAGAGAGAGAGAGAGAGAGAGAGACAGAGTACGCGTTCGGGTTGGTGTTTTGCTTGTGGGAGGCTTTAACTCTGCACCACACACTGTGTTCAGGCTTTGCAGGCTCTGTCACACAGACTGCCGCGTGCTGGATATACGAGCAGCTGGATTTACTGAAACAGTACAGAGATGGTGAGTGTCACTTTATCAATCTGCTCTAAATGGGCCTGTAATGAAGCTCAGAAAGAGTGAGAAAAACTCTCCTGAGTGGGGTTGAGGTATATAGAAAGAGATATTTCTACTGGAAACAGGATGCTAAACAACACAAATGTTATATTTAAGTAACTTGACAATAGCTGTCAATAAAAACTCATTGTCATATAAGGAATAAAGACTTTTAAATCATATAATCAATAAAGACTCATGTCATATAAGGAAAAACAGTACAATTTAACTAGTTAAAAAACACAATAGCCTTTCATCTGTGCTCATTTTTTTTAGTTCTTTGTATTGGACTTGAATATACTTAATATTTGTGAGAAATACACTTTCTTTACTTTCATTGTTTATTCATATATATTTTTCTCAATCTAGATTTTGATTTAAAATGTCAAAATGTTGGATCAGCACCTGGACGTCATGGCTATTATAAAGCATGTATCTACTTTTACACATCAGCATTAATTTTAGGATAATATCGTTACAAAACATCATTATAAAACATCAATATCATTATATTGTTTCTGATAATGGATAATAATTAGTTTAGAGTAGTTTTTTTCATTAAAACTGGAAACATTCTATTCCCTGTTGTTGATGTAGAAACTTTAACTGGAAGTGTGGTAATTTTAGGCTATTTCAGATGAACCTATGTTACTCAGTGCTGTCACTTTTTTTAAGGATTTGATATGATTACCATCCGTGGTGGCACAACTTGACCTATAACCATACCAAGGTGACTATTTGCAGATTGAGGTGATGTAAGAATGCAACACTAATGCAATAATAACAACACTAACATTAGAAATAGCATTTTATCGATCTAAGAAAGTCCTAATATATATTGTTGCACAGCGACCATATTTTAAAAAAGTTCTATGTGTTCATTCTATGTGTTGGATAATGTTATGACTCATCATATTTTGCTGAAATAATGATGGCACCACTAGCATTAAAAGCACTACATTCTTCTTTCAGTGTGCATGAGCACCTGGTGAAAATGAATGCATGACATCATTGTGTGGATTAACTTATCCTACTGTGGTGATTATGCTTAACAGTTATTTATAGTAGAGGGAAAATATCTGATTAACATTATTTTTATTTGTTGGTATAAAGCTGTGAATTTAGAGATAAATAATATATATTCTTTATGAAATATATGGTTGATTTACACTGGACACAAATAACCCATTGAAGCTAAGGTCTCAATATCCAACAATATGGTGGATCTTCATCCAGTACCTTTGAAGCATTGGAGCCCTGTTTTTTATCCAGTCATTAAATGTATTGAGCAATGATGGACAGACAATTGTGAACAAATGTTTTGGATATGCTATGTATGTTTGTTTTGTCATAAAGTGATTTTACAGAAAAGGTTTATAAGGTTTATAATACAAATCATTCCAGTAGTTCGTAGCTAATTAGAGAGAAATAAAGACATGCAAGAAAAAATCAATTAATGTGCTTATGAACAATGCAAGGTGCATAGGTTAGTGTTTATAAACATATAATGCTGTATTCAAGTCCTTTCGTATATATCATACATATGAGATGGGTGCACACAAATGCCACCTCAATGTTGTATTTACTATTGGAAAACTTCAGTAAGAACCAACTTTCTGACTGGGAGCGTGTCAATAACACAATGTCATGGCAAAGGCCAAGCTAAATGTTCATTGGCGTGCCCAACAAAATTTTCTTGAATTATTACCATGTTTACATTGCTCATAAGTGGGCAATTCCAAGGAGGGCATAAAGGAGAAGTGATTCATTAACAAAAATTACAAATTTTAAAACTTTCAATTCATTTTCTCTGTAACCCTTCTTAAATCTCATCAAAACGGCAGCATTATGGATTCTAAACTAGCATTTTATAATAACTGATTTCGGCAGTCACAAAATCCTGTACATGATGACTTGCATACAGTGTGATCCGAAAGTTACTATTGAAGGACTGTGTCTTATCCAACAGAAACCAGGCATAAGTGCTTTATGAATATTTTTAAACCTCAAGCACCCTTTTGTCACCTTCACACTTCACCAGACATGTGTTTGGTGGTTGTCAGTATGTACACCATCACATGTAAGTTTACCAATTATTTTTAGAAAGCACTCATTGAGTACATCATATCTCATCACAGGTTCTATATATAATAAAATTCAGACAATCCCAAGATGTATTCCCACACTTTCCACACATTCCTACAAAAAAGGTGCTACAAAAGGTCTCTCTTGATGCCATAGAAGAACCACTTTTGGCTTCATGAAGAACCATTTTTACAAATATGTTTAAATGGGTAAAGCACCTTAAGATCGAGTGATGGATTTTTAAATCTTCAAAAGTTTCTTCTCTTAAACAAACATGGTTGTTTATGGAACCAAAAGTAGTTGTTCTATGGCATTGCACAAATAACCCTTTGTAGCACCTTTTTTTTTAAGAGTGAAAGTGGACCTGGCAGAATAATGAAAAAAACAATACATCAAAGAAAAATATTGGCCACAATGCTTTGATTTCATACTCATATGCAAAGATGATTGTGTCTTCTTATTAAAATATTAGCATCATTAAAATCTGAGATCAAACAAGAACTGACCTAAGACTAGAATTAAACTCTTGACACTGTATTTATTACCTGCACCGAATGAAATTGAAAAATTGAAAGAGAATAAGGGAAAGAGAAACAGACAGGCAGAGAATGAGCACATGTGAATGTATTGACATAAGAGCACATTTTGTGCCCCCATTTTGGCCACAGGGAGATTGACGGTGGTATTGACTTGCATGGCAGTATCTGGGTTGCTGTATTTCTGCTGCGGGTGGCTTAGCATGCAGGCCAACAACAGCAAATACAAGAAATTTTCTAACTTGTACATACACTCAACAAAAGTATATTGCACTGTTTTTTTACTTCAGTTCTCTCAAAGCACATTATCAGCAAACACATCGTTGTTATTGATTGTTACTGAATTTTCACTTGTAGAACCAGGGTTTCCTTGATGTAAATATATTTATTTGTACAGTGCAGTTATCTGTGTTATAAGTCACTTGTGCATCTTCATTGCTACACCAGTAAACCAATGTTTTGGTGAACATTTGTACATGGCATTGTGAATGTATAAAAGGACTGGGGCACATAATTTGGATGGTCCCATATAAATGATCTAAGATAAATAATGTATTTACCAATGTTCTGGTGATACTCCATTTATTATCAGCAACATTATGGTTGGGATTAGTTTTAGGAATAAGTGTGGGTCTGGCCTTGAGCTGAACCATAATGTTGGATTTAATTATGATATTTAGTTGAATGATACTTACTGAGCATCTACAGTCAACCGTCCAAATACAGTGTTACCCAGGACTGTGAAAGTTCAGGGCACAGTTTGAAAACAGTAGGACACATTTTTTAATGATGATATCCATGTTTTTTGCAATTGGATCATCAAAGTATATTATGAGCTACAAGCACGAGTTTGGGTGTGTGCATTAGTTTTTCATACACATCAATGCTGGCTTAAAAAAAACGTATTTGTTGTAAAACCTGCAAAGTCAAGGTCTAGATGGCAGTTGTACATAGAATATTTGTAATTTAACTGAATTTATAAGCCAGATATATTAAGAAGAACGATTTATTTTAGCATTCGATTTTTGGCACAAACACACGTTTTTATGTAAGATTTTTAAGACTTTTGTAAATTCTTTTATTTAAATGTTACTAAATTATCTGAAACCATTTATCTTTCATAGTACACGTGTATACTATGACATTATTTTAGAAAACTTACTCATGTTGATTTTTGAACTCATGATGTAATGACTGGAGTCGAGTGCTATATTCTGATCCTCATCGGTTTCCTGTTTTGTTTTGTTTTTTTGACCTGAAGAGGTGAAACGGAGAGAGAGGTGGGTGGGTGAATGAAGAATTTATCCATGGCTTATTGAATGACATTGAAATCGTATTCACAGTGAGGCTTAATCTACCTACATAACATCTGAACATGGGCAAATAATCTGGACAAAGCAAAAGAGGAAAAGAGACAATGAGAATCAGAAGATTAGAAGTAAATAAATATTTACTTAAATGCTAACCTTGCTAATATCTGAGGGGAAAATAGTATTTATTTCTTTTTTTTTTTTTTTGTCTTAAAATATTTTTAGATGAAAATGTCTTTATCTGATGTTCATATACACAAAGAGCCTCACTAAAACACTTCTTAAAAATTATGTATTAATATATAGATGTATATTAATATAAAGTATATAACTACATGTTTTTATATGTAAATACATTTGTGATGTAACTTTTGTGATGTAAGATTTGGGAAGGTTTTAAATGCATATTTTGAATTTGCCCTTTTTTCTTCTGTTCCATATATTCTATTAAATCCAGGGCTGCCTGAACTGTTATTTAAGGTGGATACAAGTATTTTCTATTCTGCTCCACAGAAATTCTTTTCTGTGGAGATTATACACTGTTTGTAGGCAGTTAATTGTCACCGTCAGCACTGGTTACAATTCAAAGTAGCTGAATTCTAGCTAATTAGGAAATGTTTCATACAGAAACGTAATGTATTTTCTCTGCATCAGCTGGCAACATTAAAGTAAAACAAACATGAAGAAATAAACAGTACAGAGAGTGTCTAAATTTCATCAAGAATTATACATTGACAGTACACTCAAACTTTTCATTCTTTTTAGTGATTTAATTTAATTTACATCTAAGGCATCTATTAAATGTTCTAATACAGAGCAACTTACAATTTCAGTCATTTTTAGGATGCAGGCAAATGCCATGTCAGGATTCTTGCCCAAGAACTCTCACTTCTTTATCGTTGGTGTTCTAGACCCAGTCTGCTGTGTGAAAAGCAGTGATATAATCCACTAGGCAACGTCAGTCATTTCATTTATTAACTAGTTTTACTATTTATTAGTTTACCTTTTGATTTCAAATCTAAAATAGCAGTATTACTGGAGCCTCATATAAGTTAAAGGCCTTTCAGAAAAGGAATGTTGAAACAAACCACAACTGATTGAGCCCTAAATAAATTTTATATGGAGGCTTTTTGCCAGACATTACTGTAGAGACGTTCCATATCACAGTGACCCTGGATGTGTACTAGACATATCTGGCACTCTAGAGTTTGCCACATTCTAAAGAGTGAGAAGACAGATAGCATAAGCCCCCTGACATCCAGTTGTGGAAAAACACACAGTAGGTTCATATGTGGAAGTGAGGAGGAATTTTACATAAAATAACACTTAAATGCAAATGTTTGTGTGACTTTGGTCAAATAATTTATTTTGTTAATATTTTATGTGAAAATACATTCAGATATTTCACAGTATATAGTGACAAATTTAAATATGGCCTTTATGTGATTATGCTGCACAATTTTGGTTTGTTTGCTGATAATATGTAGTTTAACAAAAAATAAAATTTAATTAAAAAAAGACACAATGTGTCAATGATGCAAAGCACAATAGCACACTTTTGGAGCCTGGTCCCTTAAACTAAATTGAGATATAGTACCCCATAATGTGCTTTATCGTTGGTGTTCTAGACCCAGCCTGCTGTGTGAAAAGCAGTGATATAACCCATTATGCAACGCCAGTCATTTCATTTATTAATGTGTTTTCTCTAGCCATGACCCCACCTGTGTGCTATTGGTGGTCATGTGACAGAGCTCATAGGTGTTCGCTTTTCCCTGCATACTTAAAAGTGCTGTTTCTTTGTTTCAGTCTTGTTGGTCATTGTATGTTTGTAATGGTGGTTTAATGTTTGCATTTTCCCTGCATTTATGCTTTGGATATTTGTGTTTTTGTTTACTTCCGTGTTTGTCTTGTGTTTAATGAATCCATATTTTCATCCAGTGCCGTCCTTAGCCATGTTTTATACATATGTGAGTAATTGAGGAACAAGCCATGTCCATGATGTGCTTAGCATTTAAAATATGAAATGTACCTTTTACTTTTTTAAACATTTTAAATTCAGAAAGCAACTATAGTTGTAATTCAGACACTTAGTAGTCTCTTTTGCATTTTCGCACCAATCTGTTTAAATATTTGTAGAATTCATAACCACTAGGTATTGCATATTTTGTGTGCTTTTGTCTTAGATTTACACTGTCTTTGCCACACCAGCATGCTGATCTTCTGCTCTTCAGCTGTTCACCCCAATAGTGATATGCAGAAATGAATTAGCAGTATATTTCATAACTGAACATAAGTTTTGTGTAATGCTGTCATTGAATATATTTATTTATTTGATTGATTGATTGCTTGCTTGATTGATTGATTGCCCACACTGGCACACTGGTAACCAAGTGACAAAAAGCCCACATGAGTTTTGAGATTTTAGTGATTAATTCGAACAACTAAATGTAATGAAACAGTTTAAAAATTGTCAAATATTTTTGCTGTCCATAGAAGAACATCTACCTCAAAAATAGTATCTTTAAACGGAGGAAGATAAACTTTTAAACCTTGTAAATAGCTTTATTTCCAAATACATTTAGAGCATTTATATTGATCCATTCATCATTACATTTTCACAAAATTTGAAGGGCATCTCCTGTCTTCAAATTGTGTAGTAAACTCTGAGGTAAATCTGTGATGTAGATGCATATGTTTTTCTTTGGGCAACAACAATATGTAGGAAAGAATTTGTAGTCTTCAATTAGCCATATCATTAAATCCACATTCTTGTTTCTATGTGCATTGTCTGTTTATCAGTCCTATAGGTGCATTTTGTTGTTCTACAATTTCAGACTGTAGTTTATCTGTATACAGTCTATAACTAGAACAACAAAATTAGGACTCACAGGACCATCACAGAGCAAATATTTGGGTGATGGATTAATCGCAGTTATGCAGTGACACTGATATGATGGTGTGTGAGTTTGTGTTGCACTGTTACAAGTACATCAGGTATTACAAGTATATTATAGTAAGAAATATTTAAGTAGAAATATGTAAATGCGTTCTTGTTGATGGCTGTCCACAGACTTGCTGTTTGTGTCAGATAAAGGAGTTTGGCACAACAAAGAGATTAACGAGAGGAATAGACAGAATACCTACAGAGAAAAATGAAGCTCTGCATTATGTGTAAACAACGTGTGTTGAGGTCGTACCATAGGTTCGCAGACAGAAAAAAATTCTACAACAAAACAGAAGCAGAAACATGTTGACGATTTGTATTGGTCTGCTCATCATGAAATTTACAGCATATAAATAGCGTTGTAAATTATGTAAAAACAAATGCAGAAACAAATGTTTAGTTCTGATAGTGATGAAGTGACAAATGGTCTGAAACGGGAAAGATCGTCTTTTGTGTTGTGTTTAGTTTAGTGAGGGGTTTTGCAGGCTTCTGTCGTTCTTTGAAACACCTTTGACCTTCCTGCTGTTTGTTGGGGGTCTGGTTTGGCTAAGCCAGACTTTTTAACTGCTAATGTTAAAGTCACACTATTCTTTCAAATGAGGCTACATTTGGTGGGGTGTTAATTTCCCCAATACATTTATACAACCTGCTCTTTAAAGGTTTATTGAGAAGCATGCAATTAGTGGATTGGTTCAACTTTCATAACAATCTGTCCTGCCTCTGTCTGTCTGACAACACATCCTTCATCTCTGAATCCTGTCCTTCATTAACAGAAAACAACTACTAAAATAACAGCTCAAATAGTTCCAATACAAGGATTGAAGTCTCAGCTTGCACTAACTTCTTCTGTAGCATATGTAATAATCTGCATCTTTTTTTCATCAGTTTATGGGTTGTGCACATCAGATCATGTTTTATTATGGCTTTTATTCAGCAAAGGAACACAGTCTGTGAGGAGGTTGCAGGGCATGCAAAATATAACAATTTATATATATATATATATATAATGTTATATATAATGGTATATTTGTGTGTGTTTTTTTTTTTCTAGGATTGAATAAGGAGAATCAAGCCGTAAAAAAGTGAAGGCTGCAGACACTCTGGAAATAACATTGCATGTGCATCTTTTCTTGGATTTAGTTTATAATGAATAACATGAAGACACAAGAGATCTGAAGATGAATCCCTATGTCACTTCTCAGTTCAGGAAAGATCTTTTTCCCCACTTTCATTTATTGCTCTTTTTCTGAGATTATTTTTTCTATCCAATTTCCAAGTGCGCCTCTTTGACTACAAACTGCATACGTTTTATTTTCCTCCTCTGCTGTGCCTTTACAATGTCTTTTTCAGGTATTTGAATTATTTTCCCAAGAGCAGCAACACCTTCAGTTCCGTGAGAATCAAACTACAGATAAGCCAAGCATATGGATTTGAAAGTGGCATGTGAATCAACTTTATTTTTACCCTCTCTCAATCTTGCATGTTTATTTTCAAACCTTATTTAATCCTATTCAGCACAACTGAAGGATATATACTATCCCAAGAGGCTCTTTTTTGATTTCAACATCACATTTTAAGTCTGTGGATCTATTGATATTTTCCTGCATGTTCCAATTTTTTTTTTCTTGTCCTTTTTGTACCTCTCATTTTCACAGGCCTCTTTTAGATGTTTTAAATAGTGTATGTTGTTGCAAGCAGCCTTTTTAAAGATTGTCAGTTAAATATCTAAAAATATAAATTATTCCAATTACAGAGCAATTCAGAAACGGAATATGATGCTGTTGAACTCTTGGAAAAGCTTTTTACTAACCAAACGTCCAATAAACCAGTCCTTATTCATTTGAACATATTAATTCTGTGTAATATATTGAGTAGGTTTGATACTGTAATTCTTTCACCGAGACCTGCATTACACACAAAAAAAGAAGAAAATCACATTTTCTGTTCTGAATATCATTCTTACAGTGTCTTCTTTTTAAACTCATGAAAGTTTTAATGAGGAAGACTTTCTGATATTCTCAAAAAACTTTGTTCACCTTCCTGAAGCCGACTTTTTTGTCTTCAGTGGAATTCAGCTGAGGTCAATATTTTCAACTACTCAAAAAGACCTTTGTTGGTGCAGGAAAAAATAATACTGTGATGTCAATGGAAAAGCCATGGGGATGCAAATTCTACGGGTAACACTCAATAATGGACAGTGGATCAAATACAACATGGCCCTGGGACCGTGACAGAACATTTTTTTTTTTTTTTTTGTGATAAAAGGTAATATTTGTTGAGAGGTGTGGACTGCATCTATTGAATGAAAGTTTATATAACTGCCACGATCCTGTAAGTATAACTGTAAAATTTTTAAATATCTTTGATATATCCTACAGTTACAGATTATTTATAGAAATCCACTCTCTCTCTCTCTCTCTCTCTCTCTCTCTCTCCCTCCCTCCCTCTGCTTTTAATGATGTTTCTTTCTAACAAAGGAAAGTAAAGACGTCTGGGTGGGACAAATTGGTCAGTATAGGCATGCTGTTAGTTGTTGGCTGCTTTAGTATGGCTGCTTTTTCTGTGCATGCCTAAGACTTTTCTCCTCTTTGCAATACTCCATGATTTTCCTGTGTTACATGCAAGAGGAATGCCTGTGTAAAATCTATATATTTTTTTATTCTTTTGCTTTGCTTTTCCTTGTGCTTTTTTCTGACCTGTACGACCTTTGAATTCTATATCTCAATGTAATTGTCTGCATTTGTGTCCTGCCTAAGCCAAGCCTGGTCTACTTGTACCTAGAGGTCTTGTTGCTGTACCCATGCTTCTACACTCCATACTCTTAAATGCTTTCAAGCTATTGAAGGGACATTGCTGCTAGTTTTCTCTTAAAGGGTACTGATGTGTACTGAACTCAAAGGATTTGTTTTTTGTATCATTTACAACTTAAGCAAAAGTCTTCTGTTATTGTGAGACGGCCTAGAGGACCATTTTTGGAAATGGCCTGTCAGTACTGCTGCATAGGTTATGGTTATGAATGTTTTTCCAGTGTTTTGCCTACAGGCCCCATCGGCCCCTCAGGATTTCACTCTACTGGATACTAACAGGAATTTTGGGAGTGATCTTCAGAAGTAAAGAAACACAGGCTTGGAACTTTTATATATCATTCCGAAGCTTCTCACAAAAACATATTTTGATCAGCTACTTTTTTATCTGGATAAACTCACTGGAAAAAAGGACTCTCTTATGTGATGAATAAATGTATTACTAGCTTTGTACATGCACGTTTCCACATGTTTACTACACCTGATTTTTGTTTTTGTGCATGTAGTTACCAGCTAAAAACCTCTTGTTTTGGCTGTTGCTACCAACTGTTGTCTGCATAGACACACACAATATTAGTAGTGTCAGGTATGGGGGCTGCCCGAGTCAAGCGGCGCTTCAGCGCAGTGGTGGACACGCCGCTAGATGAGGAGGAGGTCATGAAGCTGGCTCAAAATTATGATGTCATAGGAGCATGTGGAGGGGATATCCCTTCTCCAGCCTGCAACGGCAAACTGCTCAACAGCAATGGAGGAGGACAAACGAGGAATGTTGAGAGAGATGAGGAGGAGGATGATGATGATGAAGAAGACAATGATCATGATGATAGTGGAGCGATGAGAGGAATGAGGAGAGGGGGAGGGAGTGGAGGACGTGGCCCAGCACCTGGGGTTGTGGTCAGGCGAGAGGGTGGGTGGGAGAGAGCTGAGAGGAGTCCGTCCCCCTCCCCTTCCCCTTCACCCCCTTTAGGTGTCCAGGGCCGCCACCGCCACCGCCGCCGGCCCCGTGGACGCTTTGTGGGCAAGGATGGCCGCTGCAACGTCACCTTCGTCAACATGAGCGACAGGGGCCAGCGTTACCTCACTGACCTCTTCACCACCTGTGTGGACATCCGCTGGCGCTGGATGCTGGTGGTCTTCACCCTCTCCTTCCTGCTCTCCTGGTTGCTTTTTGGATTCACTTTCTGGCTCATAGCAGCTTCACATGGAGACCTAACTATCCCATCATCATCATCATCATCATCATCCTCCTCAGCAGCTGCTTTTTCTTCTCCTGCTTCTACAACTTCTTTAGGCCCAGATGTGGAACATTCTGGGAAAATGGTGGAGCCTGATGAGCGTTGCTTTCAGCAGGTGAACAGCTTCATGGCTGCCTTCCTCTTCTCTCTAGAGACACAGACTTCTATAGGCTATGGTTTCCGCAGTGTGACAGAGTCCTGCCCCCTGGCGGTGCTGGCTGTCGTTTTGCAGTGCATCGTGGGCTGCATTATCGACGCTTTCATCATCGGGGCGGTTATGGCCAAGATCGCCAAGCCCAAAAAGCGCAATGAGACTTTGGTGTTCTCAGAGGTGGCCGTGGTGGCGATGAGGGACAGGAAGCTCTGCATGATGTGGCGTGTGGGAAACCTGCGAAAGAGCCACCTGGTGGAGGCCCATGTCCGAGCACAGCTGTTGAAGGTGAGTGAAAGGGAACAAGAGACATGGGGGCATTAGGTTTGAAGCATCTGTACTGAGAGGTATTTTTGTCATGACTATGTGACTCTTACCCCTGTGGAGTGAATCAGAGAGAGAGGGAGAGACATCTGGGCAGAGGGTTTGGTAAATGAGAGCTTGTTTTGTTCTGGCTCTTTCAGGGGTTTATAAGATTTGTGGGGATTAATTTTGCCAGAACTGTATTGTTATAAACCGTTGTCTCTCTGATCTTATCTGAGTGTGTGTGTGTTTGTCTCTAGGATAGTATTTCTGATTAAATCTGTTTGTGTCAGTATGCTTATACTTAACTGCAGCTAAAATCTTGTTTTGCTTTTAAATGTGCATGTGTATATCGTCACTGTCCAATTAAAAACATGTATCTCCCAAAATAGTAATTTTACCGGAGAAGGGGAAAAACCATTTTAACTTTCAATGGAAGTGAAAATAAGATTTTATTCCAAGTAATTTTGGAGCATTCCTATTGGTTCATTCATCATGAAATTTTCACATGGTGTGAAGGACAGCTGCTGTGTTCAAATGATGGAGTAAACTACAAATCAACAAAAATGGAAGTACATGTTTTTAATTGGACAGCAATGATATGTCTATTGGATTTACACACTGTGATTAGCAATCATGCAATGCACAAACTCTGTGAAAAACTTTGCTGAATTACACCTCGGCACGGTGGTGCAGCAGGTAGTGTTGCAGTCACACAGCTCCAGGGACCTGGAGGTTGTGGGTTCAATTCCCGCTTCGGGTGACTGTCTGTGAGGAGTTGGTGTGTTCTCCGCTTGGGTTTCCTCCGGGTGCTTCGGTTTCCTCCCACAGTCCAAAAACACACGTTGGTAGGTGGATTGGCGACTCAAAATTGTCTGTAGGTGTGAATGTGTGTGTGTGTCTGTGTTGCTCTGTGAAGGACTGGCGCCCCCTCCAGGCGCCCAATGATTCCAGGTAACCTCCGGACCCACCGTGACCCTGAACTGGATAAGCGGTTACAGATAATGAATGAATTACACCTGTATGTAAAAAGAAAGTAATTACACCAGTTTACTTAGGCATAGTTTTTTTTCTCATGTATACTTTAATGCTTGACACATCAATATAAATTAACTAACGGGGATGCTTATTTTTTTCCCATTAAATTCGGAACTTTCTGCAGCCAAGGGTGACCCCAGAGGGGGAGTTTCTTCCTTTGGACAATGTGGACATCAATGTGGGCTTTGACACAGGCACCGACCGAATCTTTCTGGTGTCTCCCGTGACTATTGTGCATGAGATTGATGAAGAGAGTCCGTTCTTTGAGATGGACCAGCGGGCACTAGCAACGGACAAGGAGCTTGAAGTGGTGGTTATTCTGGAGGGCATGGTTGAAGCCACTGCTATGACCACACAGTGCCGCTCTTCTTACTTGGCCTCTGAGATCCTCTGGGGTCACCGCTTTGAGCCTGTGCTCTTTGAGAAGAAACACTGCTACCAGGTATGACTGAATACACGGATACAGAAAAGAACTTGAGTGAAAACCGTGGCCATCCTCTTCAACTGAGCTGAGTCAGTGTGATAGTCTGCTAGCTAATGCAGCAGAATTTATTCGCAGTGTGCCAACATAGATTCTAAAATAGATTCCCACCTCTTTTTCACACTCTTTTCCTTTGTTTTTGCCATATTGTTTGTTTGACAAGTACAGCAAGAAAGTGATTAATGTCTGACCCTTTAGAATAACTTAACATTGAGTCACTGCATTAGTTAATTGACTATATAATTTTCTAGGTAACAGTATATTTAATCCTTTAATTACTCTACATAATTACCATGCATAATATATTCTGCCTGCAACATAAATCAAAATAATTTGAAATAATAAAGCACACTTAATTCAACTCACTATTAAAGTGCTAAAATGTGAACAGAATTTTGTAGAACTTTTCCAAGCTTGTGCCATTATCTTCAGAATAAGGTATTTGAGGCAAGGAAGAATAGAAAAAGTAGAAGAACTCATCATACCTTAAAGAATTGTATGTGTGTCTGTACTTAAATACTTAATTCACATCATTACTACATCATTTCTCCCTTTCTCTAGGTGGATTACTCATACTTCAACAGGACGTATGAGGTCCCTGACACGCCATCCATCAGCGCTAAAGAGCTGGCTGAAAAAAAATACATCTTGGGCTCCCGTTCCTCTTTCTGCTACGAGAATGAAGTGGCTTTGCAGCTCTCCTCTTCTCCCCCCAACTCCCCTAACCAAATCTCTCCATCCCCCTTTCCCTCTCCATCACCCCCTCTCCCCACGCCTCCTCCTCCACCCCAACGTGGCTCCTGCAATAAGCACCTCCACACACACTGAGCCCCCCTAGTGCCGGGGGAAAAGGGCATTGGGCACAGGGGAGAAAATAGGGTCAGAGAGTGAGTATAATAATGAGGAAAAAAGGTCAAGGGAGAGGACGGAGTTAGAGGTAATGAGGTTCAGGGAGGACAGAGGGAAAGCTTGAGACAAAGGACACAAACTATGACAGACTGAAAAGAAAGGGGAATGGATTAATGACACTGTGTCACAGACAGGAGAAAGGGATAAAGAGAGCATGTATAAAGGAATAAAAGGTGGGGGTAGGGCCATTTCCTTGAGCATGACTGAGATAGGGATAGAGGGAGAAAGACGAAGACCAACATAAACGTGATCTTTGCTGAAGGCTAACAGAATAAAAACTATGCAGCTCACACCTAACGTCATGGAGTGAGGGAAAAGCATGCATTGTAAGCCAGTGCAATTTTCACTTCCAGGTGAACAGGGCTAGCATACTCAGATAGGTGAATAAGAATGTGGCCTGGAATAAAAATGTGACTACACGAAGCTCAGATCAGAAAAGATACATGTCAAAGAAAGGAAAGCAATACCAGGCCAAAGAAAAAGTGACCAAATTAATGGACTAAATTGGTGACAGGATGGGCAGAAGGTGAATAAAGAGGGAGGAAGTGATGGAGGGATCGAGAGGGCTATTTTGAGATGAGGAGGGCTGCAACACTGACCCACTTGGCTGATTGGACCTGGCAATCTTTCAAAATCGGTGTAACTATTCACGGTCAGTGACAGAACACCAAATCTGGATCTGCACTAGCAAGTACTTAACAGAAACACAACAGTGATCCCATGTGGTTGCAACAGGTAATAGCATTTTTTATTAACTCTGTATATGCCAAAGGCTAGTGTGAATGAAACAATTATGTTAAGATATTTGAGAAAGCTCATAGTGACACTCACGTCGTTCTACAGTTATATGCAAATGTTTGAAGACAGCTGGTCAAAGTGCATGCCCTGCTGATTTTCTGGGTGTACATTTACCTACATTCTCTGCAGGGAACAGACTTTAATATGTTTCTTTCTGCTAATTGGAAGATAAAAATTATTGTGATCCTGAGATTATTAAAGCAGAAAAGGATATGACAATAATGATGAATATATATCATACCCCAATTAGTTCAATTCAGACTATGCATAACTGCAATAAATTGTACAAATGTTTGTTGTATGTAGAGGAGGCATACATATGTTAACTTCAAAAGAACGTGTAGTTTGACCAGGGGTAACTCAGAAATTTGCACAAAATGACATATATTGTAGTGCTATAAATTATAATTGGCAATTTTCCAATTACTTTGGACAAATCAAATATGTTTGTACAATGGCTGCACTCTGATGCAGAAAATAGGCATTTATTAACAGTATATGTTTCAGCTCTGAACTAATATTTGATTGTCATTGCTTATGATCAAGAAGTACAATGCACTCAAAATGCCTATTGCAAGTGTTGTGTATTAAACTGGATGTTGGGCTATTTGTTAGTGCTCTTATTGAACACCACTGGAAGTAGGCAGCACTTGATGTTTCTTATGCTTACTGTATGTCAATAACTTTTTTTTTTTTGTTTTTACGTATTAATTATGCAAACTCAGCGTATGCAGTACTGTGAAAATGTCAGAGACCACACTTCATTTATTGAATTTCCAGTCAAAATAATAATGTTTAACAGAAATGATCCTTAAACAGCCAATTATGTGTGTATTTTCAGTATTTAGTGTCACTGTTTTGTCTACAACTCTGTAGCCGTATTTTCCACTTCTCAATGTTTTTTTCTAAGAATTTGGTTGCGTTTTCTGCTTCAGAAGTGACAATAATTTCTAAACACATTCTAGGCTTGGGTCTTTATTTCTGAGTACATCAAAAGCTTTTTTGTCCTTTTTTATATAATTTCTTTTCTCAGTAAAGATTCCTGATATTTACATATCCTCTCAGACCAGTAGTGTTTTTTTCACAGACCATTTTTTGTTTCCAGACATAAAACAGAAGTGGAATGTCCCATTTTATGTAATTCATTGATTAATTCATTCACTGTCTGTAACTGCTAATCTAGTTCTGGGTCACGGTAGGTCCGGAGCCTACCCGGAATCATTGGGCGCAAGGCAGGAACACATCCTGGAGAGGGCGCCAGTCCTTTACAAGGTGGCACACATACATACACACACGCACACACACACACACACTCACACCTATGGACACTTTTGAGTCACCTATCCACCTACCAACGTGTGTTTTTGGACTGTGGGAGGAAAACGGAGCACTTGGAGGAAACCTACATGGACATGGGGAGAACACATCAAACTCCTCACAGACCCTGGATCTATGTGGTCCCTGGAGCTATGCTGCACCCCCGTGACACCCTTTTATTTTATTAAATTAGAAATGATTTTTTGCTAAATTACATTTTGATGGTAAAATCAAGAAAAGAAAGGTGGTCTCTGACATTTAAAGGATACTTTGAAACACTGTTCTATACTGTATAATTTGTCGCTTTCGGAACAAAACCTTGAATCTCCAAAATAGCCAGTTTTTAGAATAAGGAAGAAACATATTTAACTTAAACTCTTAATAACAAAGGTGCCCAAAGAACCCTTTGTAGCACCTTTATTTTTAAGAGTGTATAATGAAAGTTAATTTTAAAAATATTTGTTTTCCATGTATTTTTGGACCACTGTATTGGTCCACTCTTGTTGAAATGTCCACACAATTTAAAGGGCTATCTTTAAATTTTTCAAATAGAAAAAATATGGAGATGCAAAGATACTGTTCTGATAATGACAAAATAAATAAATATTGTCATTCTCTATGTGACTCTAGGTGATGGCTTTGACACACCACACTTTTTGCACAGTCTCTATGTTTTCCTAAGGAATTATTGACTTGCATGATACACAGAACTGGTGCTTTTGGAATGCTTCTGGGTGTACAGAAATATTCTTGTATGAAGGATGAAAGTGACTCAGTGAGACAGCTTATCTGACATCAGCTGCTTGTTTGTGATTTTATTCTTTGTTCCCTTTGGACTTTATTTATGGAAGCAAGTAAAACTGTCAGTAACTGTGGTGACTGATTTATTTAACACTGGGTTGTTGTAGCTGATGTTGTAATGTTTTGTTTTGGGTTTTTTTTTCTTTCATAATTTCTCACTCATCTATTTCTTTTCTTGATAATGTACATTCTAAAGTATACATTTTGGATATGAAATTTTGCACCTTACAGAGTGAACCACATTTTGAACTAATGTGATGCCATTTCCTGTAATATACTATATTATATCCTAATTCTTGTATAAATCTGATCTTGAATGAAACATATACTGTGTTCAGATATATTGTTAAACTTGATTCTCTACATTAAGATTAAGTGTGGTACAAAGTTTTTTTTAATATTTGTGATTTATATGTGCAATAGAAGGTATAAATGAGAAAAATCATGTATCTGAGACATATTTTATTTAATCTGACTCAAATTACTCCTAAATATAATTTTTTGAGGGCAGCCAGTGTCACTGCTCCAGGTCTATAGGTGAGAATAAAAATATAATTCAGATATCACAGGGCTAGATTTATGGTGACAAACTAATGTTAATATAACAGGAAACTCTTAGAAAACACATAGCACTAAATTCTTATTTGTATTAACAGATTTATTTACATATTATTTGTGTCATTACTTCGGATTTTGTTATTACGGAGTGTGTGTGTGTGTGTGTGAGAGAGAGAGAGAGTGTGAGTGTGTGTGTGTGAGAGAGAGAGTGTGAGTGTGTGTGAGTGTCTGTGTTACTTGTTTCCATGGCTACAAAACTATTAATATAGGCCTGTTGTCTGTGTCTTATTTTCCTCCGCCCATCTGTAACTTGAACAAATTTCACCTGAACATTTTTATCTGGACGATAATCAGGTGTTTCCTGTAAAAACTCATTGTTATACCCTCTCTCTGTTTTCTTTCTCTGTTGGCTGAAAACCACATGGCCTCTACATTGCATTTATTTATTTCATTATTCTCTCAGTCATTTGAACATTTGTCCATGTTTCTCATTTATATTAAAACATTGTTATGACTATGTAGCAAAGGATTCATGGAAACAGAAGCCCTATAAAGCAAATAAAACATTTCTTTTATGGACAGAAGTGCTGTTTATTATGTTATTATTGTTTATTATGTTAGTGAGGACTGTGCATCTTTAGCTTTGCTTTGGTTAAAATGTACTCAGTTACAGCTGCTCTACATAGCACCAGTCAGATGTATAGTTGATGGAAGCCAAGTTTTGCTTTAACAAATAGTTTAAGCATGACACATTAAGGTTACTAAGCTGCAGCAATAAATAAATTCATATCTATCTAGACTTTAAACTGATTTGAATTTCAGATTTAAAATATCCTTGCTCTGGATTGCAGTTTGAATTTCAACTTTTCTCAATACATGAATATATATTGAATATTTACGTCTTTGAATAAAAATAAATTTCATAATGAATTTCAGTTGTGTGTTCAGTGTACACCCAAGACATATGGTTAAATTAAAATGCTGTTAATAGATGCATGCAATTTTCACCAAACCAGTTTTTAAAATGTTATTAATGTGTTCACAGTAGTACTTGCATAATCATGCTACTACTACTACTACTACTACTACTACTAATAATAATAATAATAATAATAATAACAAACAAGAATAGTATATTAAAATACTACCTATATCTATAGAATTCTAAATATGTATTGATTATTATTAACTTGCATTTACCACCTGACTGTGTCCTACTGTTAATTTATTTGTAATGTCTTTATTCGTTGTGTTGTTCTGTGTCTTATGCCTTTCTAACCTGTTTAAGAATACTGTATTAGGCTTGTGAGGTGCGGTCAGTGGATTAGTGTTGAATCTGCGCAGCGTCTCTGCCTCTGAGCCACAAAGAGCGTCTGCAGCGCCGCACTGCCACCTGCTCCTGTGCTCTCATTCGGCCAGACAGCCTGCTTTTTGCGCTCGACTAATTGGCTGTGCTGCCTGTCAGTACTGAAGGCGCGTCTTCTATTGGCTGAGGCATCGCGGTGTTCCAGTACTGAGGCGGGACCGAAGGGCGCTGCCCGGAGGGCGTGCACTCGAGGACAATCTGAGCGTTTATTCGCTGCTGCTTGACGTCCTGCGCCGACTCGGCGCTCTATTGGTCGACGCGGGGGAAGAGTTGGTGCTTGTTTGAAGCCACCCGTTTGCCCATAGCCCGTTTTATTCTCACTGTGAATGAGCGGTGCGGCTTCAGGAGCGTTGTCATGAGAAAAGCCGCATTTGCAGTATTACTCCTCACAGGCTGAGCCAAAAAAGAGAGAAAGGTCCAGAAAAACGTCTTATTTAGCGTTTCCCTTCTCTGTCCTTCTTCCCAGTGTGGACTAGCAGACTGAAGGTAAGACGCCCGTCTTATCCTCGCTCCGCGCTATCGGGTTTCAGTGCTTTAGCCGTTTGCTAAAGCAGCTTCGTCTGAATGCAGTGGGGCAGAAAGCTGAAAATGACCCCGAAAAGGGAGAGTCCCCCTACAACAGCTGCCTCTGCATGTCTGGAATTAATCCGTCTGTTGAAACGTTTAATGTGAAGTGTTTTATAGCCCACCATATCAGCATTCTTTAAACAGGCTGCATAAATTAAAGCCCACGTTGTTTCTAAGCTTACAATAATTTATCTTCAGCTCGCCTCGTGCAGTTAGACTGCTGTTATTCATTCAAGTCAAAACCTGAAGGGTTTCACTCTGAAACGCATTAAAGGCTACATTCAATTTTGTTTTTATTCGTTTATGTCTTAATATAGTTATTGGGAGGAGGTTTTACACGTGTAAAAATATCAGAGATGAATTACGATTAGGGCCACCTTATTGGCGGAATAATGTCTATTATACAGATGTTGCAGCTTTTCAAAAACTCATTAAACCCACAAAAATGTTAAAAATGTAACCACCGATCTTGAAATGGAATCATATAATCCTAGGCTTGTCAATTCAAGACTGCACAACAGTTATATGACAAATATGGTGTTTCTCTGTGCCAGAACAAAGACTGCATTAGTGCTGCCTCACATTAACAGGAGTCTCTCTCTCTCTCTCTCTCTCTCTCTCTCTCTCTCTCTCTCTCTCTCTCCAGTCTGTCTTCACACTCGAGGTGTGGTTATTCGTTTCTTTGTAGACGACCGTTAAGACAGACTGATGGGGGTTTGAGAGACGTTCCTCCTAAAACCTCTTCATTTAGAGGAGAGACCGTTAATATAAAATACACAGCGTTAGCATCCACTATTGGTCTCAACGCCGGCTTTATCCCTTGTCTGTCTGCGTCCACCTCCACACACGGTTCTCTCCCTGGAGTGTACGTAGCCTACTGTAATAACGAATGCGTTATACCCACTCGTGTGAGTGTGTTTGGTGTTGGACGCAGCCTGTGTCTCTTATATCAGAGATATATTTCTCCCACTCGCCACCCACACTGACCTCTCCGTGCTGAAGCCTCGTGAGCGTGTGTGGTGTCCTCTGGAGCGGTCAGATAGCGGGTGGGTTGTCGTGGATGGTGAAACGAGGCGTGAAGAATGAGACCTTATTGGCATTATATTCGTTTGTTTTTGCTGAGTGTGGTGGTGCAACACCACCTCAGGGGCCATGTCGTTTTGAAACACGGGGAAACCCCCAACAGTTAATAGACTTAATCTCAAGGGTTTATTTGGATTTTTAAGTCCACCTTAAATACTGCTGCAGTTATATTCAGGAACCAGTGGCGAGAACGTACAGGCCACGCCACAATGGAACTACAGAACCATTTAAGGTGGAAATAAAAATTCGAATAAGAAGCTGGTGAAGACAGTAGCCTCGGATTTACGGGAGACAAAAATAAAAATAACGCCGAAAAAGTTGTGCATGTGTATAGTCGGCTGTTTGTTGTGTACTTCTAATATGTAATAACATCATACGACAAGAAGAGCTATATGTAAAAGAGCGAGGATGGAGGCTCACCTGTTATTATGGCAGACCGGGTTGAACCTGTTAGAGTCATGCTTTGAGAAAGGGTGTGTGCCTGCCTCTCTCTCTCTCTCTCTCTCTCTCTTTCTCTCTCTCTCTCTCTCTCTCTCTCTCTCTCTCTCTCACACACACACACACACAGGTCTTTACAAAGCTGCATAATTATTCAGCTTTATGTTGATCTAAATGTTTTACTGAAGAGGACAGTTGATTTATATATTTATTTTTTATTTATTTATATTATTTATTTACATTTAATTTATTTTTACTGAATGTCAAATTTATTTATTTATTTATTTTGTCCATGTTCTATGATAAGTTCATTCCTTTCATTCATTATCTGTAACTGATTATCCAGTTTAGGGTCGTGGTGGGTCCAGAGCCTACCTGGAATCACTGGGCGCAAGGCGGGAATACACCCTGGAGGGGGCACCAGTCCTTCACAGGGCAACACACACACACACACATTCACTCACACACTCACACCTACGGACACTTTTTGAGTCACCAATTCACCTATCAGCGTGTGTTTTTGGACTGTGGGAGGAAACCCACGCAGACACGGGGAGAACACACCAACTCCTCACAGACAGTCACCCGGAGCGGGAATCAAATACACAATCTATGATAAGTTGCGCAAAGAAACATGGCCTACATTAAAATGTGCAGAAGCATATTATTTGTAGATAATACAAAGTATTAAGAATTTGAGCAAGAAAAATACAAGAAAAACAAAACAAGATTTTGGGCCCTTTAATTAATCTCAACTGAAATAGTAGTAACACAATGACATAAATTATGAGCAAGTAATATTAGAAGACATTTGTTACATGATTGGATTTACATGACACCACGACCCTGAACTGGATAAGCGGTTACAGATAATGAATGAATGAATGAATGGATTTACATGTATGTATGTTATCCACTCCTTTGACTGCTGATTTCAGCCTAAAACCATTGATACCAATTATTAATCTTCAGGCACAATACACTTTCACATTGTATATTATTGCATAAAAACATGATGCTGTGCTTCAATTATATAATAAACAAATAGCAGATAATTACATCTTCTCCCCAGAATGACCCACTCCTCAGCAAATATATATATATATACCTAAATCTGAGCTGGAGGGCAGCTCTTTGAAATGCTGACCAGTGCTTTGTGTACTTTCATACTCGAGGGAGTGATCGGCTGCCTGAACTCTACTTATGTGTGGGCTGTTTCCGACTCAGTTGATCTAATCAACATCCCCCTTTTTGTGTATGATTTATGCGGTAATGCATATTCTATATTTTGAACTTTCATTTAGGATAGACTATTAGTTTAACACCTACGCTTGTTATTGCTTTTGGTTCGTAAAGGGCAAAGGCAAAAATGGTTTACAGGATTGGATTACAGGATGCAATTAAGTTACTTGTCAGTCAAATGCCAGATGACCCAGTCAATAATAACTGTATTTAATAAAAACACATAATAATAATAAATGTGTTTAAAAATGTCTAAAAGTATGATTCAATGTTTCTGCATTTGTGGGTTTTGTATTTACAGGGTTCTGTTTAGAGTTTGACAATGGATTAGCAATATGTGTGTATTGGCATGCATAATACATTAATATAACTATCTAATATCTAAATATTTTAACTAATGAATGTTTTAATCACTTCAGTCATAGATGATGAAGATGACTCCTAGATGCTGAGTCATACATTTTGATTTCTCAACTATATGTGAACTCAGTATATGTGATTTCCCATTGATGCTGGATAGAAGTGGGTTACAGGAAGGATGCCTGTTATACTGTAGTGTATATAGAATATAATTTGGTGATGATTTGATGTGAAGGCCATGCTCTAGCATGGGCAAAGTAGGGGCAAGTACAGTGAGACAGCCTGCTTTGCAATATGAGGTCATGTATGATTTTTCTCCTACTCTTTGCTGTCTGGCCTGTCTTGTCATTTTATGTCATCATCAAACCTGCTCCACTCAGATTACCCTTCTATCACCACACACATTCAGTTATAGACAGTTACACATACGAACATTTATTTACATTAATACTTTACTGGATTGGATATTTCATTGATTATCCAAAAGTCTGAAAGGAACAAAATGTAATATGAAAATAATAAAATCATGTAGTCCATGAGTACATGGCTATTGTTAAATTTCATGGATTAAGTATGAAAGCCAAAAACAAAAAACTAAGCATGGTGAAATCCATGGTGGATAGAATCAGATACTACCAGTGACTGTGAATACAATTATTACTTTTCAAATAGTGTCATTATTTTGCAAATGTAATAGATTTAATTATTCCTGTTTATTTCTAGTTAGTCAAAAATGCTATTGGATGCTGCAGTAGACTCTTTTAAGACACATATAAGGCAACTTTATCGACTACACTACACTCATTATGACCCAATATTTGTCAGTCATACATGGTTTATAAACTCATCTTTGTTGTTTATCATTTTCTCTGAGGTCAACCAGAGGAATATAGGTCACAATTCTGATTCTTGGTTCCTTTCAAGGTTTCATCCTCTTGTTCTGGTAGTTTTTCCTTGCAATTTTCCACTCATCTTTTTCGCTTGGGGCACATACCCTGAATTCTGTAAAGGTGCTTTTTGACACTAGGTGTCTAGGTGTCTGTAGATAAAATTAAATTGAACTAAACAGAAGTGAAATGCTTATGGTGTTATTTGCCATCTTGAATTGCCCGTTCCCCCATAAATAGGTGAATATGTAAGGCTTTTCAAACAAACTCTTACTCCTTCATTTGTTTAAAACAAATGAGAAAAAACAAATGAATCTGCATCAATTTCTTTAAAAGGAACAAACTATGGTATTGACACTTTGCAGTCATGTTGGTAATTTGTATAAGACACACAAAACACAGTGCTTACAACTTTTACTTTGTCACCATCCTTTACTTTCTTTATATAAAACACACACATTGTGGAGTTCACACCTTTAATTTATAAACCGCCACAGCAAACTTAGTGGCAAGGTTTGGGATTTAAAAAATGGGTGATAACAGAAATTTGGTGGCTGCAGGTAGGAAGAAGTTGAGGTGTGTCCTATATGAAGCTTTAAAATATTTGGCATAGGATATTTTACATCTAATCTTGTGTATGATTTCAATATACATAGGAGTCTGTTCTTTTATCTATTTTTTTTTTTCAGAAAATGATTTGTTCTGTTCGGGATAAAATTGGCCAACTCTGGATCTTGTAGTTTTTCTGCATCTAAGCTGCCTACACCTTTCAAACGATTGGCCAGTATTCCCTCTCTTATTATTGCATCTCTGATCATGGAAATTTTTAAGGGTAATGGTGTTTTAGGTCCCAAAAAGTCTAACATTATCTCTGTACGCTTGGCCACTTCATGGCTGAAGGACATTAAGTCTATGTAAAAAATTGTGCTAACCTGGCAACCCAGCAGGATTGGATTGTAATGGGATTGGACAGAGGGTGGAATCTCAGGCTGTGGACTTCTGTGGAGCTCATCTCTGGACTGTACACATCTCAAAGACAGCACCGCTCTCAGGAATGCCAGTGCTTGAACTTAGCCCGTTTCCTTAATCTATGACAGAAAACCCTGGACATTTATGATTGAGTACAGTAAATATATTACAATTTTACTCCTTTAAATATGTAATTATATTTCATTATTCTTATTCTTATTATTAATATTATCATTATTATTATTATTATTATTATTATTATTCATGGTATGGCAGCAATTATGTCATATGTCAATTATGGTTTCATTCTTATATAAAACTGCAAGCATCCGACATAAAAACCTATGAAAATGAAATAATCAGCTCCGGAGAGAGAGAGCAGCTGAAACACAAAAAAGATTCAGAGTCATTTTAATACAATTTCATATTAAAACAAGTTTACAAAGAGTTTATTTATATGATTACTTAGTTCCAGTCAAGCAGGCCATCAGAGCTAAGTTTCACCTTATTGTAAAAGTAAAACCGAAATTGTTGGACTTTGTGTAGTCTGAATGCTATACGGATGGTTTAAAGTGAATAAAGTGAGGCTGTAATTAGGACCAACAATATTAACCATGTTAAACAAACAAACATGAACAGCAACAAATAACAATATTAAATAACAATATATAAACAAACATGAACAAGGATTGTGTTTATAAACTGTAACACTTATCTGGGGCTGCTTACCACCTTTCCAGTGTACTGTATTTCAACTGAAGAGAAAGAAAAAACAAGCAATCTAAACTTTTTCCCCATCTTAAGAAGATTGCCTGTTCGATCCCCAGCGATGCCTCAACTATCTGAGTACTTATGTCCAAGAGACCACAATTGGCCTTGCTCACTCTGGGTCAGAAAGCCCTCACCTTCAATTAATGTAATACTAACCAATATGGACATCTTTTAAATGGCATAAAAGTATAGGAGCTTGACTGAAGAGGGCAAAGATTTAAGTTTGTTCAGTTTTGTGGGGTATAATTTATTCTTTAATGGAATAATATATGGAATAATAGATTTTTCATTTATACCTAATTAATCCCCCCACCCCTCTCTCTCTCTCTCTCTCTCTTTCACTCTCTCAGGGATACTGCCATGTCCAAGCTGGCAGCAGGTGGTGCTAATGATGTCACCCGCTTCCTTTCTATGGAAGCGGGACCAAGCTCGCCCACCTCCGTATTCTCTGCCTCCAGCCAAGCTGACTGGGCAGCCAAGAGGCTAGTCTGGGTTCCCTCTGAGAAACATGGCTTTGAGGTAAGAAGGTAGTTTGAGTGACATTCCACATTGTGGCTGTAATAGGTCTGAGCAAATTTTGTTCACCTGTTTAAGGTCTTCAAATGTATGGTACCTCATATATGATACTATTTTAAATTCCAACTGTGAAAAAATATAAGTGGAGTGTTCCTAAATGCGTAATCTGAGCTGGGAGAATACAAAATGTGTATTCACATGTGTCAATTCTCTAACCCGCTTGCTTGGGATTGGTCAATCCAGTATGACATCACTAGACACCATTTTTATGGAAAAGTCAACACATTTTATGAAAATTTTCCCTGAATAAAAGCTTACCAAACATTTGTATTTAAGTGATCACTTGAAAGTATCTTGTAAGCTTCCAGATTGAAATTGTGTGTGTCATCCTCCTGTCAGTTTAAATCAAGATTGCAGTATTTGAGTGTGGTTTAATTCCAGACCCAGTACTTTTATGGTTGTTGCATTACTCTAATAACCTCCACAGTTCTCCTCACTGACATAGTTCCATTGCAGCTCGCCAGGGCTTCGATATGGCCTCTATGAATAGAAGAATATGCTAGCAGACACAGCAGCACTGAATGCTAAACAGCAGAATGATGTCTGTGTGACTTTTTGTCAGAAAGAGAGAGCGACAGAGGGAGAGAGAATGAGAGAGGGGAGATAGAGGAAGAGTGGGAGAATTGCAATGTAGCCCTTATGACCTCCAACAGGAAGTGCTAAATACTCTCTCTCATTGTTTTCCTCTCTCTCCCTCTCTCTCTCTTTCTCATATTCATGCACATTCACACTCTTTCTCCATATCTCAGTGTATCTCTGTCACTCTTTCTCACTCCCAAACATATTCCCCTCCAGCCTGTCTGTCTCCATCTCCATGAATATAGTCTCTGTTCCCCTTTCTGTATTTGTATATATGAATGAATATAAATGTTATAAATGGAAAAAATCTTACTGTAGCTAATTAAATGACACATCCTGAAGAACTGTCATTACATTTGTAAAATGAGTACATTTATTAGAGATGGCCTTTGTCAAAGTTATAGAAATGTGTATGATATATTGAAGAGTGGCATACAGTGAAAGCTTTCTTTCAGTCTCTGTTGGGGCTTTTCTCTTTTTGTTGTCTAGTCTGCGAGTGTCCGTGAGGAACGAGGGGATGAGGTGGATGTGGAGCTTACAGACAGTGGGCGGAAGCTTACATTATTGCGGGAGGAGCTTCAGCGCATGAATCCACCGCGTTTCAGTAAAGTAGAAGACATGGCTGACCTCACATGCCTTAATGAGGCTTCTGTTCTCCACAATCTGAGAGAACGCTACTACTCTGGACTTATATATGTAAGTGTGTGTGTGTACCACAGCTTACTTTTGTACAAATTCTATTCCCAGAAATGTTGCAACATTTTGATAAATCCAATACAAACATTAATCTGTGATTTGTTCATTAATTCCAATGTTTTTACAGACAAATCTTTTTGTATTTTGCAAGTATAAGCAAATTTTAAATTGATGCCTGCCTAATGCTCAAACTGTTTGGAGAGAAGTAAGATTAGAATGAAATATTTATAGCATATTCAAGTTACATCATTTTATAATATTCCACTATAAGCAGATGAATTTCTAATGGGTGAGAGTATCGTGATTGGGTGTATAAAATGCATCCACCAAAGCTTTTAAATGCCCATAGCTCACCATTGTGTTCCGTACTTTGTGACAGAATTGTTCAAGAACATTTCTAATTTCTCAGGTTTTTCAGGAAGGTTATGCACCTTGTTCTACACATAACATTATGAAAAGATTAAAGAAATCCAGAGAAATCTCAGTCCATGTAGTGCAAAGCTAGCTGAATGCGTGTGACATTCTTGCCCTCAGACAGCATTGCATTATAAATTTTCATGCTACTGTGATATATGGGCTCTGAAGTAATTCTAAAAACCTTTGTTGCTTAACACGGTCTGACACTGCATTAAGATATTTTAACCAGAAACTGTGCATATCGCGATGATGATGCAATAATGATATATCCTCCAGCTCTACACCAGTTCAATGCAGAAATGCTGCTGAGTTCTCTGGGCGCAAGTAAAATTCAATTGGGCAAAATGACAGTAAAACATGTGCTGGTCAGATAACAATGTTTCAGCATGAATTGTGAGAGTTTACATTGACATATGCTTCCATTGAGTGCATTGTGAAGGCTTTTGCTGGTTTGTCCATGGTAATTTCAGTAAGACCATGCCAGGCCTTATTCTGCACATGCTAAAACAACATGGCTTTGTAGACATACCTGACTGTCCTGCTTGTAGCCCAGACATTTCTTCTATGCTGCATCATGAAGAAGAGAATCAGACAATGGTGACAACAGACTGTTGAGCAGATCAAGTCTTATTTGAAACAAAAAGGGGCATAAATTCCACTTGCAATTCTGCAACAATTTATATCCTCAGTTCCCAAAGGATTAAAAAAGGATTCAAACTTTATTTATATTTACAATATTGAAGGATTGGCGAGACCTCAACATCTCTAAATGTGTTTGGATCGTGAGAAGCAGGAAATTAACCTTTAAAAGTATGGTGGTGTGAATGCTTTTCTACTTTGTGTCCTTGAGTATTTGAGAGTCTTTATAATGGTAACTAAACACCACATGGTATTGGACACTATGTGTGGCTGTTCTTGCTAAGTAAGAAGATTCAGTTACACATAACACGTGCCTATATGTTTATGGGCAGGTTAGAGTTTGTATTACAGATACGGTTAACAGTGGGTTAATTGGTGGTTAGGGGAGATTGATTTTTCTGACAAGTGAGCATAGCTACAGTAATTAAGTTTGAAAGTTGATAGAAAAATTTGATTATATTGTCACCAAAAGTTGGATAATTGTAATCTCTCTCTCTCTCTCTCTCTCTCTCTCTCTCTCTCTCTCTCTCTCTCTTCTCTTTCTCTCTCTCTCTCTCTCTCTCTCTCTCTCTCTTTAAATTTGTTGTGTAGACATACTCTGGCCTCTTTTGTGTCGTCATAAATCCCTACAAGAATCTGCCCATTTACACAGAGTCCATCATTGAGATGTATCGTGGCAAAAAACGTCATGAGATGCCACCACACATCTATGCTATATCAGAGGCAGCCTACCGGAGCATGCTACAAGGTATTCTCTCATCAACTTATGGTGTTTTGTGGGAGCATAATGGCCCAATGCATTAAAACTCTTGCCAGCAGTTTCATGTGCTAATCAGCTGTTTTCTGTCTGTATGTAAATTATGTACAGTAAACAAAATTACTTGAAATTAGCATGGAAATATGATAAATGTGTGTTTCTCATATACACAGCTGTAAAATTGGTAGATATATTGACATTGCAGCTGGTCATACATACATCTGGACTCTAGTCAGAATGGTTAATATTTTTAAAAATATATTTATTAAGCCCTCCTCTGCTGATCCAACACTAAACTGCCATGCATATTTACACAGTCTTGTTCTGTCTTATGAATACCCATCAGTTTGAAATTGCTTTCCAGTGAAGAGATATTAAATATCTACTGAAGCATGAATGTTTCTGTAATGCTTCAGAATATTTCCACTTTTACTTGTTTTTGATTTTACATATTAGCCTATCAAACTCCATGTAATTCAGTTATTAAAAGAAGAATTCTGAAGAATTGTTACCCTTGCAGCTTACGAGCTGGAATCCAAATGATTATTAGTAATAAAGAAATTACTTATTGGAACAGCAATGCATGATAATGTATTGTCATAGATGTGTCCTCACAACCATGTGAGGTCTTTTAGCTAGCATCGCTCTCTTCCCATTTCCTTTGAGAAATGTATGTTGTAGTTGCTGATGCTTATAGATTGTTGTTGAAATGTCACACACAGCATTGGGGTAAGGCAGAGTGCAGAAGTAACAAGCTATCTCTCTCCTCCTATTCTACTTACAGACAGAGAAGATCAGTCCATCCTTTGCACGTGAGTGTTATTGACTGAATATATAAGTAACAATTGAACACTGCTCAGTGTCTCAATGTCTGAGCAGTGGAGTTATTTTTGGCTTTTACAAAGAAGAGTTGTACAAAAGGACCAACAGTGCTGTGGCTATTCAAGCAGTCTATGCATGTGCTCTGATAGTCAGGCCAAGACTAAACAGCTGCCTTGTTCCTCTTGTACACTTCAAATTTGAGCCTGCAGTTTGTGGTTTTGTGTTTTGCATGTATCTGTGAAAAAAAATCTTATAGGGTAAATGGTTCCCAATAAGAAGTCATGCCTTGACAGTGTTTATTTGAAAAGCTTTAGGTTTGCTCCAATTTTTATAGGGCTTTTTAAGGCTTACTCGCTATAGGTTTATTTGCGTGTTACTCTTGTCATTTTAAATGAGCTATTCTTTTTCTCTGTGTGTGTGTGTGTGTGTGTGTGTTTGTTTGTGTGTGTGTCTTTCAGTGGGGAGTCTGGAGCAGGGAAAACTGAGAATACTAAAAAAGTTATTCAGTATCTGGCACATGTAGCATCATCTCATAAGAGTGGAACTCTGGGCCGCAGCAAAGACAGCGCCCTCCAGGTGAGGTTAGAGTGTAGCCCAGGAAGGAACATAGACAAAACGGTCATACTTTTTATTCTTTTTATTCATAGATATTGATTTATTTTGTTCTCTGCCTCTCTAATTCTCTGGCAGCTTCTGCAAGATTTCATCTTTTGTTCACTAAGCCTGCTGCACATTCACGACATGACTCTATGAAATCACAGGCATTAAAAAAAACTTGTATTTGCCTTTTGTTATCTAATGTTGCTTCTTTCATCCTTGAGTTTGCTTTAATCACCTTCACTTTTATGCTGCTCTCTTCCTCTAACCTTTTCTGGTGTATATTTTCCCATCTTTCCAAATGCCTTCTCTTCCCTTATCTCCTCCTATCCCTTCCACCCTAAAGATGGATGGCACACGTTCTCTGGGTCGTAGCAGTAGTTCTGTAAACAGGGTGAGTGAGGCTGATCTCCTTACTAAGAAAACATTTTGTGCTCCAAACCTCACTATACAACTTGTCAGATGTGTGCTAGAATCAGATCCCTGTGTAACACTCACTGGAGAAGGAAGATTGGTGTGTGCTCTTGCTTTCTGACTAAAGTAACTCTAATCTACAGTTTCCAAATCATACAAATGTTAACAACCTCATACTTTTAATTGCGAGTTCATTTTTTTTTGTGTGTTTGTGTGTTCCTTTAAGCACGTTGTGTGTTTGAACTTATTTTAATGCTTTATATTATGTGTTTTCCTTGTGCCCCCTGCATTCATTTGTCCATCCCTCGTTCCCTTTCTTTATTCCTGTGCTATAACAGAGTGTACAGTATGTGAGTATGGCCTGATTTTGAGGATGGTAGGGATTTGGCTATGTGCTGTGCTTGTGCTCCTGTAGGGGGCAGTGTATTTCCTCTACAGCAGGGGTGCACAACTCCAGTCCTGGAGGGCCGGTGTCCAGCAAAGTTTGGTGATTCCTCTGCTAAAACACAACCCTTAAACCTGTCAATTAACAGATGAGTTGAATCAGGTGTGTATGAGCAAAGGAATCACCAAACTTTACTGGATACTGGCCCTCCAGGACTGGAGTTGTGCACCACTGCTCTATAGCTTGGCTGTGGCAGTTAGGAATCCATGCCTATTCACACCTATGCTTAATGGTGTGTAACCTCAGTCTTGCATGGGCTGTACCATTCATATCTGTAGTTGTTGATGCAGCAAGTGTGCATTTTACTAGCACAACCACTGTAAATGAAAACAGATGCACATTTTCAAGATGTTATTTGCTTTTTTGTAGATATCACACAAAAAAGTTGCTATCAAGAAGACAGTTCCTGGTTATTAATTTCACTGACTTGTTTCTCAAATGACTGTGTGTGTGTATGTCTCTCTCTCTCTCTCTCTCTCTCTCTCTCTCTCTCTCTCTCTCTCTCTCCCTCTCTCTCTCTCTCTGTGTGTGTGTATGTGTGTGTGTGTGTGTTTGTCCCTCTCTGTGTGTGTATTGATAAAAAAAAAATAGCTAGCTGCTTCCTCTTGCTATTTCACTTGATACCATGTAGTTGCTGGAGCTTTGCGGCATCACATGCAGTGCTGGGCTTTTCACAGATGTCAGTAGTGCGAGTTTTATTTTACTCCCTACTCTAAATAATTGCTCTCTGTGTCCTGTAGGGGGAGCTAGAGAGACAGCTACTGCAGGCCAACCCTATACTGGAGGCCTTTGGCAATGCCAAGACAGTCAAAAATGACAACTCCTCCAGATTTGTAAGACCCTTTGTCTTCTCACTGTTACTTACTTGGATGAATACAGGTAAAATACTGAATTTATTTTAACCTGTTTCAGGGCAAGTTTATCCGAATCAATTTTGATGTGACTGGGTATATAGTCGGTGCCAACATTGAGACCTGTATCCTTTGATAAAAATAGTGATACAGTATACCCTTCTCGTTTGTATTCAGTTTAGTTCTTTCTCTATTACTCTAATGTGTTTTGCTTTTGGAAAAGTTTGCTGTGTATGTGTTCTTAACTGGTGTGTGTTAGATCTGTTGGAGAAGTCTCGAGCCATCCGCCAGGCAAAAGATGAGAGAACATTTCACGTCTTTTACCAGTTACTCTGTGGAGCCTCTGAGGACACAAAAGGTGAAGAGTTTAAAAAATCTGTATACTCATTCAGACTTTCCCTTACTTTAAGTTGAATTCAGATTTTTGCTCTAGAATAAACAGTGATTTGTTTCTTGTCATTTCAGCTGAGCTCCTCCTGGCTGGAGCAGATCAGTACCGCTTCCTGTGTGGAGGTTCAGTTCCTGTTCCAGGTCAGAGTGATGCAGAAAACTTCACTCAGACAATGGACTCCATGAGCATTATGGGCTTCACTCAAGAGGAGTCCTTGTGTAAGATACTTGACATTACTTAATATTTTCCTAGTAGAGAGCAATGACTGACTATGCACACCATTAAAATGTGGACTTTAATTATGCTATTTTGGTCTCAGCTTAATAAAGACATAAAAAAACAATCTCTCTCGCTCTCTGTCTCTCTCTCGCTCTCTCTCTCTCTCTCTCTCTCTCTCTCTCTCTCTCTCTCTCTCTCTCTCTCTCTCTCTCTCCCTCTCCCTCTCCCTGTCAGCCATGTTGAAGGTGATCTCTGCTGTGCTGCAGTTTGGCAACATTTGCTTTCAGAAGGAGAAGAATTCAGACCAGGCCTCTATGCCTGATGACACAGCTGCACAGAAACTGTGCCATCTGCTGGGCATAAACGTTCTGGAGTTCAGCAGAGCCATCCTTACTCCTCGCATTAAAGTGGGACGCGAGTATGTACAGAAGGCCCAGACCAAGGAGCAAGTGAGTGATCTGTGGATTATGACACTAAAATTTAATGTCATGTTAATGTTAATAAGGAATCTTTAGAAGAATTTATTTCTGTATCTGTGGTTGTATTATTTAGGCAGACTTTGCGGTAGAAGCTCTAGCAAAGGCCACATACGAGCGCCTGTTCCGCTGGCTAGTTCACCGCATCAATCGAGCACTGGACCGCAGACAGAGGCAAGGTGCTTCCTTCATTGGCATCCTGGACATCGCCGGTTTTGAGATCTTCCAAGTAAGGCTAATTGAAAGGGGGAATGGGCCAGAACTTTGGGAAAGCTTCATCATTGATGATTCTGATCTTTTTCACAGCTTTAAAATATTATGTTCCTTTCTACCAGTTTTCTTCTTCCATTTTCTCATATTCTGTTTCCTTTCTCTGTACTCTTTCAGCTCAACTCATTTGAGCAGTTATGTATAAACTACACTAATGAAAAGCTGCAGCAGCTATTTAATCACACAATGTTTGTGCTGGAGCAAGAGGAGTACCAGCGTGAAGGCATTGAGTGGAACTTCATAGACTTTGGCCTAGACCTGCAGCCCTGCATCGACCTCATTGAGAGACCGGTTAGTGTGTCTGTGGGTGTGTGTGTGTGTGTTTCCTACTCTTTTTAGGTTATACATACAAAGTTGTCCATATTGACTTGGAAGCCATCACACAGCATCCAACAGTAAAGAAAACTTCATGATTCTTTTATGCAATGACAGCAGACACAGTAAAAAGACACTATTCAGCATGCTGATCAGTTTTACTAACCCAAATATAACAGTGTAACATCTCAGTACAAGCAGGGCGAAAGGACATTTAGTGAATTTGTGACCTAATGCAACTGTGTTGTTTAAAAAATATATTATTGTTATGAATTTAAATATAGGTCAAATATTGTAAGAATACAAAATGTGAGTCAAATATGAATCAAATCAAATAATGTGTGGAGTGTATTACACTGCTAGTGAACATCACTAATGGAAGATTTTAACAAGACATCTCTCTGGATGTACTGCCAGCGAAACATTAGGTTTGACAGGATTAATTGGTTCTATTGTCTTTTACTTATGGTTGGTTGGCTTCACAGGCACACCCCCCTGGTGTGTTGGCACTGCTGGATGAAGAGTGTTGGTTTCCACGGGCAACAGATCGATCGTTTGTGGACAAATTGTCTGCGGAACAAGGCTCGCATCCCAAATTCTACCGTCCACGGCAGCTCCGTGAAGAGGCAGATTTTTCCATTATACACTATGCTGGGAAGGTTTGTTCTTAGGCTTCTCTTCTTTTAATTCATCTCCCACCATTCTCTGCAGACTTAACTACATTGTGATTCAAACTCTTTCTCTACACCCCCCCCCTCTCTCATACTCACCCTGTTATTTCCATAGGTGGACTATAAGGCAGATGAATGGCTGGTTAAGAATATGGATCCTCTAAATGATAATGTAGCATCTCTTCTACACCAGTCATCTGATCATTTCATATCAGAGCTCTGGAGAGAGGGTGAGGGAATCTGTTTGTGTGTGTGTGTGTATGTGTGTGTGTCTGTGTGTGCATTTAGGTAATATTTTTCAGTTTCACAGATACATGTGAAAACATAAAAATAATTGATTATTCTCACTGATCACTGATGTTGATCAGTGTACATTATCAAGTACTAACATGTTTCTTACTTCCTTTGTCTCTCTGGCTTTCTCCTTCTCTCTACATCATACTCTTTCACACATATACTTATCTACCTTTCACTCTTGCCCCTTGTTCTTCCCTCATATTCTTCTCTGTTCTTCTCTTCTCTTTCATGTCTTTCCCTTCCTCAGATATTCAGACACTTCCTCGTGTGTACTTTTTTGACTCCTATGCCACACTGCAGACCAATGGCTCTGACAGCAGTAGGTTTATCCTCCAAATTGTTTGTTCCACAGTTACCTTCCCTTGTGTTCAAATTCTCTCTGTCGTATTCATTGTGTTAGTTCTCTCTCTCTCTCTCTCTCTCTCTCTCTCTCTCTCTCTCTCTCTCTCTCTCTCTCTCTGTAGTACATTTGTGTCCACATATTAGTGTATTTTTTCCTTTTTTCAGAATTTTCCTTCCTTACTCTTCTTGTTCTTGATACAGTGAATGTGTACATTAATGTGTACATTAACTGCTGTACAGTTAGTGCTGCAGTAACTGAGTAGGAGTGCTTATTACTTTCACAATATTTGGACTGTACTGCTTTAGCAGAAATTGTGGGGGTTTTATCAGTGTAGTTTGTGTTTTGATTCTTGCTTTAAAAGGTATTTTAACTTGTGTTTCTTCTTCATTCTTATTAAAATAACTATTGATTCACAACATCTTCAGTGTTCTTGACACTATGCATGAAAAAATATATATATATAATATATATATATATATATATATATATATATATATATATATGCATTAATAATTTTTTCCCTTGTCTTTTCATTGGGTTTTCTGCGATTGCATAACTTTTGCATATTAACATATATTAATGTTTAGATTTTGCCATTACTGATAATATAGACACATTTTGTTGGACAAGAGGACTGATTCATTCACCACAAATCCACTGGTAGTATTGTTCTTACTACTTGTCCAGGAATTATTTGGTATTATCATAAGAGATCAGTTTATTAAGAATGTGTAATTTACTGGTATTTTCTCCTCAATGAATGTGCATAGTTCTAACACCTGGAACAATATATGTTCAAATGTCCTTCTTTATGTCATGCTTAATGCCACTTCAAATCGTCCCAGATATATTGAAACACTGCTGGGGAGATTTATATCCCTCTGGCTGGCACTTTGTTTTGGGCACATTGACCATATACTTATGTGTGGCTATTTGATATTGTTCCATTCTATGGGCAATGCATTTTATATGAAAATTATACAAGTTTACAACTTAGCAATTTTGTCAGCAATAGTTCACTAATTATAAGGGGTACCTGTTTTGGATATAAGATGTATTTACAACAGACCTACTGAAAACCTACTTTTATTAAATGTGTTTAAATGTTCCTTATTTGTTTGAATATTTAACATTTGAGCTCAGCTGATTTGAATTACGACTATATACGAATAACATAACATGAAGTCTTTTGATTATTTTTATTTTTTTTCCTTTTTTTCATCACCATAACCATAGAAAACTTTAAATATTGTTTGATACAACATAAGCATTTTGTTTTAATAGCTTACCTCACATTCAACTGTTGTCTGTGTTCAACAGTGGAGAGGATTGTGGGATTGGACCAGGTAGCCTCTGGGGGGCTAACTGAAAGCAGTGGACCGGTGACATTTGGAGCAGCAGGGCTAAAGACGAAAAAAGGAATGTTCCGGACAGTTGGCCAGCTGTATAAAGAGTCACTGACCAAGCTGATGGCCACTCTACGAAATACCAACCCAAACTTTCTGCGCTGTATCATCCCCAATCATGAGAAGAGGGTGATAGTGGACTTTTAAATATTACTTCAGTAATCAGTATCAAAGTAGTTTTGTTGTAAAATTGTACAGTATATGAAAATTGTATCTTTTGTAAATTGCTGTATTACTATTCTGAATTTGGGTTGAAACTCCTTCACACTTCAAATGTGGCAGCTAGAATATTAAGCCCAATAATTTAACATTTGATTTTCTCCATTTATTTAAGGCAGGAAAGTTGACTCCTCATCTGGTCTTGGATCAGCTAAGGTGTAATGGAGTCCTGGAGGGAATCAGAATCTGCAGACAGGGTTTCCCCAATCGCATCCCCTTTCAGGAGTTCAGACAAAGGTGCGAATAAAGGTTTTTCAAGGGTTTTCTTCTTGCCTGGTAGGAGTAGTTTATCACTTAATTATCACTATGCTGCTGTCTCTCAGGTATGAGATTCTGACACCAAATGCCATACCTCGAACTTTCATGGATGGGAAGCAGGCCTGTGAACTCATGGTGAGTGCATGTATTTCATCTGTATACAAATCTGTGAATAAATATACTGCATATAGTTTGAAAGTTATTTTATAAAATCTGTGTTCTCATTTTAATGGCTGTAAATGCTATATTGTTAATAATGTTTGGTGCATATAATTAAGTAAAATATTTTTTAAATTAAACAGTATAAAGACCTTTTTTCTTTGTCTCTTGTTTATAGATTTTGCCTAGTTTATAGATTTTAATATTTATGATGATTTACACCATAAATATATAGGCTATATGTCCTTTTTAAAAAGGTGTCTTTTTACCTGCTCTCAGATCTGTGCTCTGGAGCTGGATCGGAACTTGTTCCGGGTGGGCCAGAGTAAGGTGTTTTTTCGAGCTGGTGTGTTAGCACACCTGGAAGAGGAGAGAGACTTAAAAATCACTGACACCATCATTCGCTTCCAAAGTGCTGCCCGTGGATACCTTGCAAGGAGGTGTGTGCATTTGTAAATGTACTTATGTTTGTACAGTTTTACCATTCTCTTGAAAGGTTCACAATGTTGAGTTCACAATGCTAACACTAGAACACACTCATTTGTCAATATTTTTGGGGATTGTCTCATCTCTGAAGAACATTTGCAACTTTCCAGTCATTACATTATATTGTTATGTGTTGCATTATATGCAATAATTATATAGCGAGAACAGTTTCATATAAACAATGCATAAAATGTGACATTAGTGACAGAGTGTTACACAGAGTCATGTGAACTTTCCCAGTGGTGTTACAGAATCAGGTGCAAAATCACATTTCTAAGCTGATGTATAAAATTGGACAACACTGTGGTGCAACAGGTAGCATCACTGTAACACAGATCCAAGGTCCTGGGGTTGTAGGTTTGAGCCCCACCTCGGGTCACTGTCTGTGAGGAGGTTGGCGTGAAGGTGTGCGTGCGTGATGCCCTGTGATGGACTGGTGCATTGTCCAGGGTGTGTTCCTCCATTGTGTCCAGTAATTCTGGGTGGGCTCTGGACACACTAAAACCCTGAACTGGATAAGCGGTCAGACATTGAATGAATGAATGAATGAAAGAACGAATGAATGTATAACATTTTTAAGATGTGATGTTCTTGGCTCTAGGGCATTTTTGAAGAAACAGCAGCAGTTAAGTGCTCTGCGGGTTATGCAGAGAAACTGCGCTGCTTACCTGAAGCTTCGTAACTGGCAGTGGTGGAGACTCTTTACCAAGGTAGGGTGATTTCACACTTAAACCATGCCACTCTGCTATTCATTTGCCGGCGTTTATTGCAATAATTAAGCACACCTATATATATTGTGTTGGGGAACCAAAAGCTAAATGGGCTTTGCTATTAAATTTTACTTGGCCCTTTGACCTGTAATCCCTGTCCCTAGGTGAAGCCACTGCTGCAGGTGACACGCCAGGATGAGGAAATTCAAGCTCGAGAGGCGGAGCTTCAGAAAGCCAAAGATAATTTTAGCAAAGTGGAGCATGAATATACTGAACTGGAGAGAAAACACCAACAGGTACATCAGTCCCCCACATACACTTTGTGGACCTTACACTGTGGGTCCATATAGCTCAATTATTGTAGTGGTTCTTTGATTTAAATCAGGTCAAATCTGGCTTGCTTGCTAACTGTAGTGTTCTTACTGATATACTCTACGTACTCCTCACCTGTCAGCTGTTGGAAGAAAAGGCTGTACTCACGGACCAGTTACAGGCAGAGGCAGAGTTATTTGCTGAAGCAGAGGAAATGAGAGCACGACTGGCAAGCCGTAAGCAGGAGCTAGAGGAGGTTCTAGGTGAGCTTGAGGGCCGATTGGAGGAAGAAGAAGAGAGAGGTGTGCAGTTAGCCAATGAGAAGAAGCGAATGCAGCAACATATACAGGTAAGTGAATTTCTGTTCGGCCTGTGTGGAATTTATTACTATGCATTGTTTTTTAAATACATATCACTCTGTGTTTTTCCTTTTTCTGTTTCTCAGGACTTGGAAGAGCAACTGGAGGAGGAAGAAGGGGCACGACAGAGGCTTCTGCTGGAGAAAGTTACCTTGGAAACCAAAGTGAAGAGTCTGGAGACCGAGACCCTGACTGGAGTAGAGCAGAGAGACAGACTGAGCAAGGTCTTCAGATAGAAATGCTAACACAGCAAATTATTTTACTCCTTATCCTATGCACAGTATACTGTTCAGATCTTTTCACTTTACCTCTGACCTTTTAGCAGCAAGATACTTGTTGGGTCTAAACTGGCCTTGCAAAAAAAGTATATTTATTTCCAAAATCATCCAGACATCTCCTCTGTTCTGGGAATTCAGCTGAGGCAGAAGTGTTATGTTTCTTTGAGTGATACAGCACCATCAAATACATTTGCTTTAAGCTGAAGAGATGTTGGTATCTATCAGAACTAATCATTTAACATCTGTTACATGTGGCTGAATGCAAGCGAAAAGGAGCAAACAAATAACTTATTTATACTAGCTGAGAAATCTACAAGGCTATAACACATAGACCGATCAGTTTTTGTACTGGATCCTAAGGCCCAATCGTGGTATGTTCTGATGTAATGTATTTCACAATTTTAATTACACAGCTAGTTCAAAATGATGATGACCTTCTACTCTCTGGCTCTTTTTCCCTCAACCATCTCAGGAGAAGAAGCTGTTGGAGGAGAGGTTGAATGAGGTGACAGATCAGCTAACAGAAGAAGAAGAGAAAGTGAAGAGTCTCAACAAGCTCAAGAATAAACAGGAAGCTGTCATTGCTGATCTGGAAGGTACAAGTCACAATGTATTAATTTTAATTAATTCAAAGCTCTCCAGTTTCTTTAAGAGTGCATGTCCTAATTAATTTCATTACGCATTTTCCTACCCTAGAACGTCTGAAGCGAGAAGAGCAAGGTCGTCTGGAGCAGGAGAAATGGAGGAGGCGCATGGAGAGCGAGGCAGCGGAGGCTCAGGAGCAACTCACTGATCTGGGTCTCTTAGTCACAGAGTTGCGCAGCAGTGTGTCCAGCAGAGAAAAAGAGATCACCACACTGCAGACTCGGTGAACACTTACATATACTCACATTCATACAGTTGGTGAGCAGTTGAAAAAGGCCAGTAAACATAGACTAAAGTCAACAATAATAAACCATTTAATACAATTGTATACTGTTATAAACACATTCCTGCCAAGATTGTTTTTATTCATTTTGCTTAGGAGCTCAAGAACAATGTATATCAGTCTAAGTTTGTAACTGAAAGATCAGTTAAAGTATTTAAAATATGTTTTATTATAATTCAAACTGCCAAGTAATAAATGCATAGACAACAAACAATATTAAGAAGGAGTATTGAATTTGGTGTCTTATTTAATGGATGTTGTATTTAATGCCTGATCCAAGTGTAAAATCTAATCTTTAATGGTGTGTATCTGGATGGATAAGGTTGGAGGAGGAAGGAGCTCGGCGTGCAGAGGCACAGCGAGCTCTGAGGGAAGCCATGTCACAGGTGTCAGAGCTAAAGGAGGAGGTAGAGAATGAACGGGGAATGAGAGAGAGGGCTGAGAAGCAGAGGAGGGATCTGGGAGAGGAGTTAGAGGCTCTCAGGACTGAACTTGAAGACACACTAGATACCACAGCTGCCCAGCAGGAGCTCAGGTATGTGAGTGTGTTTGTGCTTTATTAATCCTCCCCACTATAATTTCAGTGTATATCAACAACCAAAAACTTTCCAAACCCCAACACTATGTAGAAAAATTTCCAATGTATTTGCTAGAAGAGCTGAATGTATAACTTCTATAAGTTCCAATAAACAAAACCTTTGATAAGAAAGAACACAGGAAATCAATTGTGTATTAACACAAACTGGAAATTTGAGAAATAAGCTTATGCTTATAAAGTAGTACATCCCTAAAATATTTTCCAGAATCCCTACATATACATAGTCAATAATTTAGTAGTATTCATTTAAATTAATATAATAAAAAAATCTGTTAAAGGTCTCGGCGTGAGGCTGAGTTGGGAGAGCTCCAGAGACTGGTTGAGGAAGACACTCGGCGTCATGAAGCCCAGCTATCAGAGATGCGAGTGAAGCACAGCGCTGCTATTGAGTCTCTACAGGAGCAGCTGGACAATGCCAAGAGGGTGTGTCTGTGGTTCTGAGTGATTTTTTTCGTGTTGTTATTTAACAGATTTAGAAAATTTTTTGTACACAGCAAATTCTACAGTGTTAAAACAACACTATTAGTGATAACATTGAGGGTGTTGTCGTGTGTTAAATTATTACAATAACAGTGTTAACTTAACACCAGTAGTGTTGAATTAACACTGGTGAATTTGCTCCATTTGCACATTTTTAGCTGTTCAAACATACAACATTATTGCATGTCTGTTTTCATGCTGCTTTAACTTGTTTTTGTATATTGTTAGTCTCGTCAGTCTTTGGAGAAAGCAAAGGCTGTACTGGAGGAAGAACGTGTTAACCTGACAGCTGAACTGAAGACCCTGCAGGGAGGCAAGATGGAAAGTGAGAGAGGCAGGAAGAGGGCGGAGGGACAGCTTCAAGAACTAACTGCTCGCTTAGCACAGGCTGAGAAAGAGAGGGAGGAGAGGGAGGATAGGCTTCACAAACTACAGGTAAGATGAGGGAAATTATGTAGTGACAAACAGCAGACAGAAATATTCATTCATTCATTCATTCATTCATTCATTCATCATCTGTAACTACTTATCCAGTTCAAGGTTGGAGTTTGCCCAGAATCTCAGGCCACAAGGCATGAACACACCTTGGAGGGGGCGCCAATCCTTTGCACAGCCCCACTCTCGCACATTTACTTGCACACTCACACCTATGGACACTTTTGAGTAGCCATTCCACCTACCAGTGTTTCTGGACTGTGGGAGGAAACAGGAGCACCCGGAGGAAACCCATGTGGACATGGGGAGAACACTCCAAACTCCTCAAATACAGTCACGTGGAGTGGGGCTTGAACCCACAAACCCAGGACCCTGGAGCTGTGTAAAAGCAACACCACCATACAGCCCGACAGAAATATTGTTTTTTCCTAAAGTCATAGTATTGTTAAGCTTGAGCACTGATGTGATTAGCAGAATTGACTAATGTATGTAAATGACCCCTGATTAACTTGCCTTGACTTGGATTCATTCAAAAAAGCGGCCTTGACTACTCTAAATTACTTTAATCAAATTTATTTAATCAGATATTGTATTTTCTGGAATTGGAGGCAGTCTTGAGATTATTTTGATTATTCATTTTTCTCAGAGTCTGAACCTGAATATCTTCTTTCAGATGGAGATAGAATCTCTGTCCAGCTCTCTGTCCTCATCTGACACCAAAGCACTTCGTTTGAGTAAAGAAGTCAGCAACCTGGAGAGCCAGCTACATGATGCTCAGGTATGTTTGCAGGTGTTCCTGTTAATCTTGAAACCTGACCCTGTATCTGAAGCACACACCTTTGAATTAAGCTGTCCCATTTTGATCATAACCCAGTATCTAAAGCCTATATGTCGGGAACTAATGTGAGTTTAATAGCCTTCCCCGTTGGCTGAGGTATGATGTGACTGCAACAGGTCACATTTGGAATGAGAATGTGTATGGTGTGTGTGATGTTGCAGGAACTGTTGCAAGATGAGACACGTCAGAAGCTGGCACTGGGATCCCGTGTGCGGGCTCTAGAGGAGGAGAAAGCAGCTTTGATGGAGAGATTGGAGGAGGAGCAGGAAAAGACCAGGGAGCTTACACGCCAGATCCAAAACTACACACAACAGGTTTTTTTTTTTTATTTGTATACAGATAAATGCTTACATACAAACACCATTTTAGCCTGAAACATATTAATAAGTCCAATCATGGTAGAGAGATGCAGACAAGACAAAGCAAACTTTTTTTTTCTAATTACTGAAATTGTTGTCATTAGTGCTAACATAGCCACCTAACACTAATAAAAATACAGTGGTATGGAAACGTTTGGGCACCCCTGATAATTATCATGATTTTCCTTTATTGGTTGTTCTTATCAGTAATTTTAGTTAAATATATCATATAGCAGACGAACACAGTGATATTTGAAAAGTGAAATGAAGTTTATAGGATTTACAGAAAGTGTGCAATAATTATTTAAACAAAATCAGGCAGGTGCATACATTTGGGCACCCCAACAGAAAAATTACAGCAATGTTTAGTAGATCCTCCTTTGCAGAAATAACAGCCTCTAAAGCTTCCTATAGATTCTGGTTGAAGGTATTTTGGACCATTATTCTTTACAAAACATCTCCAATTCAGTCAGGTTTGATGTTTTCAGAGCATGGACAGCCCGCTTTAAATCACAGCACAGATTTTCAATAATATTCAGGTCTGGGGACTGAGATGGCCATTCCAGAACACTGTACTTGTTCCTCTGTGTGAATGCCTTAGTAGATTTTGAGCAGTGTTAAGGGTCGTTGTCTTGTTGAATATCCAGCGCTGGTGCTTCAACTTTGTCACTGATTCTTAAACATTGTTCTTAAGAATCTTCTGATATTGACTGGAATCTATGCAACCTTCAACTTTACCAAGATTCCCAGTACCTGCACTGGCCACACAGCCCCATGGCATGATGGACCCACCCGCCACCAAATTTTACTGTGGGTAGCAAGAGTTTGTCTTGGAATGCTGTGTTCTTTTTCCGCCATGTGGACCGCCCCTTGTTATTTCCTAATAACTTAATTTTAGTTTCATCAGTCCTCCAACAGCACCTTATTCCAAAATGAAGCTGGCTTGTCCAAATGTGCTTTAGCATACCTCAAGCGACTCTCTTTGTGGCCTGTGCGCAAAAATGCTTCTTCTGCATTACTATCCCATACAGCCTCTCATTGCGCAAAGTGCGCTGAATAGATGCACAGTGACACCATCTGCAGCAAGATGATGTTGTAGGTTTTTGGAGCTGGTCTGTGGGTTGACTATGACTGTTCTCACCATCCTTCGCCTCTGCTTATCTGAGATTTTTTTTGGCCTGCCACTTCGGGCCTTAACAGGTGAAATCTCTGAGATAGCTTTTGTATCCTTCCCCTAAACCATGATGTTGAACAGTCTTTGTTTTCAGGTCATTTGAGAGTTGTTTTGAGGCTCCCATGTTGCCACGCTTCAGAGAAGTTGCAGAGAAGAAAAAAAATTGCAATTGGCAACCTTAACCCTTTCTCATTATTGGATTCACCTGTGTATGTAGGTCAAGGGTCAATGAGCTTACAAAACAAATTTTGTGTTCCAATAATTAGTGCTAAAAGAAATCTATAAAACGACAAGGGTGCCCAAATGTATGCACCTGCCTAATTTTGTTTAAATAATTATTGCACACTTTCTGTAAATTCTATAAACTTCATTTCACTGCTCAAATATCACTGTGTTCGTCTGCTATATGATATATTTAACTCAAATTGCTGATACGAACAACCAATGATTTATAAAGGAAAATCATGATAATTATCAGGGGTGCCCAAACTTTTTCATACCACTGTATATAAAAAATATTAATTGGTTATTTACATAAACCATGCAGAATATTCTTATTTATATATAAACAAAATATATTTGTTTATACTGTTGATTATGTTATTATTGTTTTCAATGTATTTGATGTTTCAATTTTGTTTTTGTTTGTTTTTTTGTTTATCCTTATGGTGGTCAGCTTGCTGAGCTAAAGAGGCAGTCAGAAGAAGTCAATTCAGCAGTGGAGGCAGGAGAGGAGAGTAGAAGGAAGTTGCAGAGGGAGCTGGACAATGCCATGCAAAGGGAGAGAGTTAAGGAAGAGGAGAAAGATCGAGTAGAACGACAGAAGGAGCGTCTAAGGGAGGAGATAGAAGACATGACCATCGCTTTGCAGAGGGAGAGACAGAACTGCACTGCTCTGGAAAAGAGACAGAAGAAATTTGATCAGGTGAGTGAGGCAGAATTGTGACAGATGTGCAGAAAGTTGAATGAAACCATCAGTTGGTGGAGGATTGCCAGAATAGACACACATCCTGCCATCACTGACAAGAACCTTCAATCTCAAACAATGTTAACATGTTTTGATTTGCAACATGATTTGCAGTGCCTGGCAGAGGAAAAAGCAGTGAGTGCCCGGCTGGCTGAAGAGCGAGACCGAGCAGAGGCTGAGAGCCGTGAGAAGGAGACCCGCTTCCTGGCTTTGTCTCGAGAGTTACAAGAAGCTTCAGAACAGCGTGATGAGCTTGAGAGAACCAATAAGCAGCTACGCCTTGACATGGAACAGCTTGTCAATGCTCAAGATGATGTGGGAAAGAATGTAGGAATCAGCTTTTACTAAATTAACATTCCCTATTATATAGTAGAAAATAACAGATTTTCAACAAGCACACACTTCTGTTATTCAGTCTACACAGTGTGCATGTTACATAATAAAATTGTCTTAGGATGAGTAACTGATAACTACTAAGTACGCAGTTTATTTTTTTAACGAATTTACCCACAACTAACTATTCTCTTCTTAGCTGGTAATGTTTTTATTTTTGCAGACACTAAATAGCTAAATGAAATCTCTAAAATCTCGATACAATACCCAGTAGCAACTGGTAAAGGAGTTGAAAATATTTCTGTATTGCTATTGTGCCCCTCAGGTGCATGAATTGGAGCGTTCTCGGCGAGCTTTGGAGGTGGAGGCACAGTCTCTGCGGGAGCAAACACAGGAGTTGGAGGAGGAGCTGTCCGAGGCTGAAAATTCACGCCTCAGACTGGAGGTCACATTGCAGGCACTCCGAGCCCAGTTTGAACGTGAGATCAGTGCCAAGGAGGAAAAAGGAGAAGAAAAGAGGCGGGCTCTCAACAAACAAGTAATTTGCTTTAATTGTGAATTGTATAGTTGGCAGAAATTTTTCCATTGTGATATAACTCTATATCACCTTATAGTTGATAGTTAACTACACCTATATACACTGCTCAAAAAAATAAAGGGAACACTTAAACAACACATTGTAACTCCAAGTCACACTTCTGTGAAATCACCATGTCCAGTTAGGAAGCAACACTGGTTGTGAATTAATTTCACCTGCTGTTGTGCAAATGGAAGAGACAACAGGTAGTAATGAGAGGCAATTAGCAAGACAACTCCTATAAATGAGTGGTTTTGCAGGTGGGGACCACAGACCATTTCTCTGTTCTCATCCTTTCTGAGAGCCTGGGGTGAGAGCCCTCCATGTGAGATACCCTGACTGCCATTAGGTACCAGGATGAGATCCTCAGACCCATTGTGAGACCATATGCAGTGGGCCCTGGGTTCCTTCTGATGTATGACAATGCTGGGCCTCATGTGGCTGAAGTGTGTCAGCAGTTCCTGCATGATGAAGGCACTGATGCTATGGACTGGCCTGCCCTATCCCCAGACCTGAATCTAATCAAGCACATCTGGGACGTCATGTCTCTTTCCATCCACCAACGTCACGTTGCACCAGAGACTGTCCCGGAGTTGACTGATGCTTTAATCATGGTCTGGGAGGAGATCCCTCAGGAAAACATTTGTTGCCTCATCAGGAGTATGCCCAGGCATTGCAGGGGGGTCATACAGGCACATGGAGCGTTCTCGGCGAGCTTTGGAGGTGGAGGCACAGTCTCTGCGGGAGCAAACACAGGAGTTGGAGGAGGAGCTGTCCGAGGCTGAAAATTCACGCCTCAGACTGGAGGTCACATTGCAGGCACTCCGAGCCCAGTTTGAACGTGAGATCAGTGCCAAGGAGGAAAAAGGAGAAGAAAAGAGGCGGGCTCTCAACAAACAAGTAATTTGCTTTAATTGTGAATTGTATAGTTGGCAGAAATTTTTCCATTGTGATATAACTCTATATCACCTTATAGTTGATAGTTAACTACACCTATATACACTGCTCAAAAAAATAAAGGGAACACTTAAACAACACATTGTAACTCCAAGTCACACTTCTGTGAAATCACCATGTCCAGTTAGGAAGCAACACTGGTTGTGAATTAATTTCACCTGCTGTTGTGCAAATGGAAGAGACAACAGGTAGTAATGAGAGGCAATTAGCAAGACAACTCCTATAAATGAGTGGTTTTGCAGGTGGGGACCACAGACCATTTCTCTGTTCTCATCCTTTCTGAGAGCCTGGGGTGAGAGCCCTCCATGTGAGATACCCTGACTGCCATTAGGTACCAGGATGAGATCCTCAGACCCATTGTGAGACCATATGCAGTGGGCCCTGGGTTCCTTCTGATGTATGACAATGCTGGGCCTCATGTGGCTGAAGTGTGTCAGCAGTTCCTGCATGATGAAGGCACTGATGCTATGGACTGGCCTGCCCTATCCCCAGACCTGAATCTAATCAAGCACATCTGGGACGTCATGTCTCTTTCCATCCACCAACGTCACGTTGCACCAGAGACTGTCCCGGAGTTGACTGATGCTTTAATCATGGTCTGGGAGGAGATCCCTCAGGAAAACATTTGTTGCCTCATCAGGAGTATGCCCAGGCATTGCAGGGGGGTCATACAGGCACATGGAAGCCACTCACACTACTGAGCCTCGTTTTATCTTGTTTTGAGGAATTTCCACTGAAGGTGGATCAGACTGTAATTAGATTTTCCACTTTTTAGTATGATTCCAAATCCAGACCTCCATGGGATAATAATCTAGATATACATTGATCATTTTTATGTTATTTTGTTTATATATATATATATATATATATATATATATTTTTTTTTTTTTTTTTTTTTTTTTTTTTTTCTTGTTTATGCAAGAAAACAATTTTGAACTCTCAAATACTTGTCAGGACAAAATTATTACAAGGATACAATATCATTAAATAGAATGTAAAGGAAATTTCACTGAAAATAATCTAGAAGAGTTCTGGAATGTTCTTTCAGTGTCTGTCTGTGTCTTTCACTTCCTTCTTTCTGTAGGTTCGTGAGCTGGAAGCTCTATTGGAAGAGGAGAAGACTCAGAGAGCTCAAGCCCTCTCTGTCAAGAAGCAGATGGAGGCAGAGCTCCAGGAGGCGGAGTCTCAGGTGGAGGCAGCCACTCGTGGTAGAGAGGAGGCGCTCAGGCAGCTAAAACGTCTCCAGGTAGCAAAGAAAAAACATATTAGTTCAGGTTCGCTTTTGTATATGTAAATAGGACTCATACAAGTTTGGCATGTAGCCAAACATGTTAATGGTGTGACAATCCTGGCACTTGGTAAAGCCTCGTTTACATGGTGTTTATATTTAATGGTTATAAAAATCAGTCTTACATTATGATGAGAACTTGTTCCAGTACTATAAGCAAAACAAAAAAAGTGGTTCTAAAATATTATATTTTTATGTGCTCAGACCCAGATGAAGGAGGTGTTGCGTGAGTTGGATGAGACTAAGATGGCGCGAGATGAAGTTGTTGCTCAATCAAAGGACAGTGAGAAGCGCTTACAGACCTTGGAGGCAGAGCTCCTGCAGTTGACAGAGGTTTGTTTACTTATGTATTTGTGTGAATCTATTTCAATAAAAAAATCAATTATGTGTCCATTGTGCAGTAGAACATGAAGTCATGAATTACACCTTTTTCTCTGTCTCACAGGAGCTGGCTGTTTCCGATAGGTTGAGGAGGCAGGCTCAACAGGAACGAGATGAAATGGCTGAAGAAATTCTCAACACCAACAGTGGGAAGTAAGGATCTGCCTGTTTGTTGTGTATGGTTATGTCCTGTGCCTTCGTTTGTTGCTTTTGTGTAAGTATGTGCCAATGTGTGTTGGTGTGTTTAATAACCCTCTCTCTCTTGCAGGTCAGCTCTATGTGATGAAAAGAGGCGTCTGGAGGCTAGGATTAGTCAGCTGGAGGAGGAACTTGAAGAAGAGCAGAGCAATGCTGAGCTATTGGCTGAAAGGCAAAGGAAGACTACATTGCAGGTACACACCATGCTCACTGAAGATTTTTATACCAAATAAGATTTTTTTACTCTCCTACTTGCAGTAGCATTATGCAGATCTGCAAATTTGCAAGTAAACTGAGGCAATTCAAGCTTCAAGCCACTTTCTCTCACCCTCTTTAACAGGTGGAGACATTGACTGTGCAGCTGGCTGGGGAGAGGACATTGGCTCAGAAGAGTGAGGGGGCACGGGATAGCCTAGAGAGGCAGAACAAGGAGTTGAAGACGAGGCTGACTGAGCTGGAAGGTGCTGTGAGGGGAAAACATCGCCTAAGTGTTGCTGCTCTGGAATCCAAAATCGAAGCAATGGAGGAGCAGTTGGAGCAAGAGAGACAGTGCGTATGGGATGGCCTATGAAAAGCAGTATCACAAGACCTGGTGTGATACATCATATTGCAATTGTTGACAGTGCAAATACATTGGAGAATTTAAAGTAATGGCTTAGATCAGGTGGTGGGGGTTACATCTCACTTAGGGGTCAGGATATTGGTGCCAGGAAGGTCATGCCTGTGGTTTTATGAAAATGTAATGATGTGCAACCCTTCTGGAGTGATGATGGATGGAGATGTAGTTTCTTGCCACAACACAAATGATTAGTCATCCTGTGGAGCAGAACTTCCAGCAAATCAATCATCGGTCCTCACAAACCTCACTCTTTATGCATACCACTATAGCAACGAAAGAAATGAAATGTAAATTTGATCAGTGACTTTAAATGCATCAATATCTATTTTTATATTGTTTTGTACAACTGATGTTATTGCCACACAGATATTCATAATTGAGTTAAACAGAAAGGTATGTGAATATCACTCAGTATTGACAGTATTTTAGAAATCGCTGAACATCCTCTGGGAGGATTAATCAGAAGATATTTTTAAATTTCTAGATATTGGCATATTGGCTTTCAAATCTTCCTCTTCTGCACATTATCGCTTTATTATGTGGCTTGTATGGACAGATCTACTGTAGATGTGTTACAGCTAATATTACTTCATTATTTCTGCTGCATCTTAATCATTTTGAAAATATTATGTTTGGTTATTTCATCGCTGTCCAAAGAAAACCTTGTATCTCCAAAATAGCAACTTCACAGGAGAAGTAAAAAATCTTTCTTAACTTCAAATGGAAGTCAGTGTAAAAAAATGTTTTAATCCAGGTAAATGTGAAGCATTTCTATTGGTCCTCTTTATAGTCAACGTATTAAGCAGGTTGGGGTTCATCAATGATTTGTTACATCCAAAATAATTTGCACTATGTCAATGACAATAACCTCTTGCACAGACAAATAGTAGAAAATCTATTTCTATTACTGTTTTTTTTAACACTCTCTATACTGAGTGTAATCTGCCATAAAGAAGGTAAAGATTTGTTCTTTGTATGTTGTGTATTAATTAAAATGCATGTTCTAAAGCTTAAAATAATGTGTATTCAAGAAAATATGTTTTTGTAATTTAATGTGTTTAAGGGAGCGTGCAATGGCTAACAAGCTGGTACGAAAAACAGAAAAGAAGCTAAAGGAAGTGGTGATGCAGGTGGAGGATGAGCGGAGACACGCAGACCAATACAGAGAGCAGGTATCTCTCCTCTGTCCACTCTATCACTGTCCAACCAACTCGTTGAGGGTTTAGGAATGTAATAGATGCAATTTTCTGTCCCAGTCAAAACAAGGATGTAGACAATTGATGTACAAGCTTCAGTATATAAGTTTTAAACTTTTTTAATTTATAAGTTTGTTAGGTTTTTGTTCTTGTAAAGAATATCAGCTGTGATTAGACAAATATTATAAGGAACTAGAATACACACGGTTATATACAAGATGCATTATTTTTTTTATGGGTTTCTTCATGAATTAAAAATATTTACAATTTGCATTGTTTTTTCCTCAGCTGGACAAGTCAATGGGGCGTCTGCGGCAGCTGAAGAGACAGCTGGAAGAAGTGGAGGAAGAGAACTCACGCACAAATGCCCAGCGCAGAAAACTACAGCGTGAGCTGGAGGAGATGGGTGACAGCATGCAGAGCATGACTCGAGAATTGAACGCTTTACGCTCCCAACTCAGGTAAGAGGGGAAAGTGTATTTGTGCATATATTTTGTTGTTGTTGATTTTCAGTACTGCTGTATGACTTTATGCTCATTTGTTTTATTTTATTTATTTATTTATTTTTTGTTCTTTTATTAATTTTGATACATGTGCATGGTTCATTTTTTCATCCATATCTAACTTATTTGCATGTGTCCTTGTGTGTGTTTAATTGTCTCCTACACCCACTCAGCAGCACAGAGCGACCGAGAACCGACAAGTAGGTTTTACTGTGTGCATGTGTCTGTGTCACTATTTAAAATATCTTTGTGTGATTTTATAGTCAATTATCTGTCCTGGGGTTATTTCTCAAAGCAGAATAATCGTACTTAAACAGATAACTTCAGCCCAAATTCAGAATACCCACTAGGAGGAAGGATAAGAGACATTTCAACAAAACAACCAACACTTTGGGTTTATCCAAGGCAAAGCAAGTTTATTTATAGAACACCTTTCATACAAGAGCAATTCAAAGAGCTTTACAGAAAGCAAGAATAAAAATCATAAAAATCCATTAAAACAATGAAAAAAGGGCAAAAAAGAAATACATAAAAAGGTAAAAGAAAACATGATAAAAATGATTCAAACAATTTTAAATGATACAATAAGAGAAAAGAACTAAAGTGCTGTTACAAAAAGTACAGAGTACTTTAGACTGAGCTGTAAGCCTGTTGAAACAAGAATGTTTTAAGTCTTGATTTAAAAGTGTCTACAGTCGGGACTCTTCTAATATTCTCAGTCAGCTGGTTCCATTTAAGAGCGGCATAGTAGTTAAATGCTGCTTCTCCATGTCTAGTTGTCACCTGAGGCAGGATTAACTGACTAGTTCCTAAAGATCTGAGAGCTCTGCTCAGCTCATATCTCTGTAGCAGATCTGATAAATACGCTGGCCCTACCCCATTAAGACATTGATAGGCCTGTAATAACACATTCAAGTCTATTCTGTAACAGACTGTTATCCATTGTAAGGATTTGAGACTGGGGGAGATGTGATCTCTTCTTTTGCTCCTAGTGAGAACTCTGACAGCTGCATTTTGAATCAGCTGAAGCTGTTTGGAAGCCTTTCTTGGAAGTCCAGACCATTACAGTAATTAATCCTGCTAGAAATAAAAGTGTGGATAAGTTTCTCCAGGTCTGATTAATCAGAAAATCTTTAATCTTACTGATGTTCTTAAGATGGTAAAATGCTGATTTGGTAACCTCTTTAACATGACTACTAAAAACAGAGATCTGAGTCCATTAATACACCAAGGTTGCGAGCCAGTTCTTTAGATTTGATGGCTCTTGAGTGTCTCTCATTGCTGTTACGAAATAGAATAATCTCTGTTTTATCTTTATTCAACTGCAGAAAGTTGTGTCCCATCCAGTTAGTGATGTGTTTAAGGCACTTGCATAATGAGTCAACTGGACCAGAGTCATTTGGGGACAGGGCCATGTGAATCTAAGTATCATCTGCATAGCTGTGATAGGACAGCCCATAGTTTTGTAGAATCCGGCCAAGAGGAAGCATGTATACATTAAATAAAAGTGGACCAAGAATAGAACCATGGGGGGAAACCACAGGTTACTGGTATGTTCTCAGAAATATAATTTTCTATTTCTACAAAGACGTTCCTGCTTTGAAGGGATGAAACAAACCACTTTAGGGCTGTTCCTGAGAGTCCAACCCAGTTGGCAAGTCTATCTATAAGAATCCTATAGTCAATGGTATCAAAGGCAGCACTGAGATCAAGAAGTAATAGAAGAGATACCTTTCCGGGCTCCGTATTTAAGCAAATGTCATTAATTACCAGTGCATTAATTAAGTCTCAGTGCTGTGATTAGACTAGAAGCCTGACTGGAATCCATTTAACTCATATGTATTACATATTAATTTCAGAGCTGAGACCACACTTCATTAATTTAATTTGCAGTCAGAATGACTGTTAAGTGGTGGGTGTAGCATAGTAAGTATTAACTCAGAAGTAAAAATACCAAATCTAACTTGTGGTCTTTTAGGTACAAATGTTTTTTTTTCCACAATTACAATGTCTTATACAAAATACTCCACTGTTCCTCAATTATGGATTGATAATCTTATATTGGTAATATACTAAAATGCTCTATTTGCCTCTCTCTTTTTCTCTCTTTCTCTCAGGCGTGCTCCTCTCCCTCTGTCAGTACGTGGAGGTCGGAGGGCTTTAGTTGATGACCTCTCTCAGGAGAATTCTGACTCTGAAGAGCCTCCTGCCTCTCCTACGCCCTCCAGTGGCCTTCCAGGGACCCCAGTGCCCTCTGACAACGCCCTTGGGCCACCTCCTTCCTATAGCCTCGCAGATACTGAGTAGCCAACAGGGAGAACATTTAACTTGATAGATGGAGGACGGCGTGAGGAATAGGACTATCAGTTAACTAACACAGCACTGCAGGCAAAGAATCCACACTGCACTAAGTATACCTCTGCAGCAAAGTCTGAAATAACTAATTGAGAATCTGTATCAGCTGGAGACACCATGGAGATGATGCTGAGACAAATAGCACTATTGAAATCAGTCCTATACTGAGATATTTCATAAGGATTAATGTTAGTTATTTTCCTGACATGGAAAACAAACTAATTTTCCCCATCTTCTGAGGAAAATATCATTAATGTATATTAGAAAAGCCACATATCAGTGCAATGTGTATCAGGCTTAATGTGGCAAAATGAAGGTGGCTGCATCAACCCTAAGCGCTCTTTCAATCAATCATAAGCCATGTGTTTAAGGGTCAGTCTGCATGTATATGATGGCAATCAGGTAGAAAATCACGGTCAGACATTCTTCAGCGTGTTAGCTGTGCTTGCATGAATGATTCAGCTGCTGATCAGTATTAATCTCAGAAGGCTTTTTCCTCTCTCACTTTTGCTGAACGTGATCTCAGAAATTGAAAATTGGAAATTAATATTACATTAAAGTTTTCCAGAATATTTGTCTTTGAATATATAGGGGTAGCATCTTTAAGTTCATTTTTAATATTATATGGTAGCAACAAATTTACTCATTATTGAACAGCAAGTGAGAGATAGAAAAAAAGATGTACTGTGATATACCTGCCAATATGAGCCAGCTTTTACATTTTGGCATAAATAAGGAGACAACAAGGTTTGCAAGAGAGAGTTTGCAAGTTTGCAACAGAATAAAGAAAAATAGAAAAATAAAATTAAAAAAATCTAAAACAGGAGAAAAACGCAAAACATTAAATAAGAAGTTAATTAAGGAGATGAAAATTTCACTTTTCATGTACATAACAGTAATAATTCAGTGGTATTTCACATTGGCTCATCAGTGATATCAATTGTGGGGTTGAGACCCCAGTAACATTGTGTAACGTCATTATAAGATCCGTCTATTATGTTTCCCAATCAGCCAATATCAAATAAGAGTAGGCAATTATCATCATAGGTAAAATGCAGCAAGATGGACCTTGTTTAGTTTCCTCTCATATCCAGGGTATTTTAGTCACTGGCCTTGCCACCTTGGGTCAGTTATTTATTATCAAGCTCAAGTTCATTTGTTATGTAGACTGTGAGTAGTTAGACAGTTAGGATTTCTATGTCTTCTCATGTCACTACCAGTTTCAGACAGCTTAAACGTAGTGCTTATCAAGGTAAAATGTTCACATTTTTCATTATATTTTGAATGATTTTCATGTCTGATAAGGATATGTCATGATTGTTGCCTATAATTTTTTTGCAGTTTGACAAATGCCAAGGCAGGTTATTGTTATCTTGAGGGAGAACTGAATATGTCCAGTTTCTTTAAGACACAGTGGCAGAGAAGTATAGAGATAATATAGAGTCATGTGATTAAATATATACCATTAATAGCGACTGAGACAGTGAACAATTTAAGAGGAGACAGACTGGTGTGCTGTGATCATCTAACAAAGAGGAGAATTTTTGTCTGGATGCTAGACACTGTTAACGCCTGGTTACTAAGTAATCTCTTGTTGCAGGCATATCACTGACAAAAAATATAATTATATTTATTCAGTTTAATTTTAAGATGTTTCTTTTTTAGCAGTCTCTAAAATATGTATGGAATTTAAAGAACAAAGCTTTTGTCCTTTACCAAATCTGTGGCGTATGGATGAACAAAGGGATATCGACTAAGGGAGTTCCAAGAGTAGTTGTACAAGTCTGTACTTTAGGATTATAGTGATGTTGTGCAACTTTTTGACAAAACTCCCCAGGACCTTCCCAGAATTCCCTCTTGTTCTATCTGTTTTTCCTGCACAAATGATGAACTAGGCAATGTTAGACCATAGTAGGATAGAATTGGGGGTTGAAGTTTTCCTTGGCTTACAGAGCCTTATGAACTGCATTTTGATGATTTCTGTGTGGTTTAATGTAGTAAATATAATAAACCACACAGAAGGGTCTATAAAACTCCTCTAATGAATGTGCTCCTATTTGAAGTTTGATGGATTAACTTGTGTATTTTGCGCTAAAATAAGGCCATTCCATTAATGACATTTCAATTCTTTTCACCTCAAAGAAAAAAGCTGCTGTTGTTTTTTGTATGTTATTTATTTTTAGTTTCATTTTTATCACCTCATTCTTTAAAAGAGTCCCAAGTACGTAGGAAAAACAGACGCTGTACTCTTTTACAGATTTTATTTGTAAACTGTACTGAAATGTACCTTGAAATTCAGGCACTGTTCATTAACAGGAACGTAGAAGTATTAGAATTAGGACCAAACAATCCATTAAAACCTCACACCTCATTAGACAAATGTTGTAGGGATTAGATCTAATTCAGTTTGCCTCTTTGTCTGCCTGCTTTGTGTTTTTTTGCTAATGCTACTTCTTTTTGCAATAACAAAGTTCCTTAGATTGACTGGTGCTCTGAAAGCTGGTGAGCTAGGCTTAGCCTTGTGTACTGGCATTATTTACCATTCAGTACCCAAACTGGCTGAACATTATATTCAGCTGACACTGTTCAGGACACGTGCTCATCAATATTTTGGGGAAATGCTTTGATAAAATTACCCTCACGACAAATAGACTGATTTAAATTAGTCAAGTGCTAAAACAACATTCTCTTGTTTGTTTTATACAAGGGACTTTTAATCTTCATTCTGATGTAATGTTTTCAAAATGGAAAGAGAAGCTTTTCATACTTTCCCATTCTAATTAGCAGAAGGACATGCTCTTGTGATTAATATGCTTTAAAAATATTCTGGAACTTAAAGAAAACAATTGAATATTCATAGGGCTTATTGTAATGTTCTACTGTATGTATTTTCGATCGTTTTAATACAAATCAACCCTACTGAATCTAAATTTACAGCAAATTTAATTAAATGTGTGGCTCTTTTTTTGCGCAGATTGGTTTTAATATTGGTTTTATATCATTTTATAACTCTAGACCACAGTCAAACGCGAAAGGTGGTTTAGACTAAGCTGCTCTTTGATTGTAATGTAATGTGTGTGTGTGTGAGGAGGATAATGATGGACAGAGAGAATACAGAATGCCACTTGTAATTATTAATGGCAAGACTGGTGGTGTCTAGAATATAAGATTTTGTTTTCATTTTTGCCTTTTTAACTGTTTTGTTTAATTGCTTTTCTGTTTGTTAATTTGGCTATATGGATAAAGTCTGACTGGAGTGAATTTTAATATACTGTATGTCATTGGTTTTGAAGTATGTGTGCTTCATTCCTTCTTTTAAAAATTTACACAGAAAGCTTTTTTTTCCTGAGAACACTGACTAGTATTACCATTATTAGTTTTGTTTATTAATAAAGTAAGTCTGGCATCCAAATAAATTTCAAAATGGCCAAATTGAACTGAACTAAACAGAACAAACATTCTCCTACGTATTTAAAGGAACAAAGGCACACTAGGTAAGATTTGTTGTTCTTGCTCCTAGGCTCCTTCTACAGTTGCAAAGTGTAATTCACTTCTACAGCACTGTCTTGAAACCTAGGGGAAAGTGGGGTGGTTACCTAACCTCCTACATAGTTACAAAGTGCTGATTCTGCAATGCTGAGCCCAGAGTAGCAATAACAGAGGCCCTGTTCTCCCTGTCACTGGATTATATAGTGCCATGGTGGTCATTTAGTTTACTAAATCAGCAAACCAGAACCTGCAGTCACTATGTTTATAGTATTCATGTATTTATGGGCTGTTTTATTGTTATTGGAATGGCTCTGTTTTGCCCTCCTTCAGTTACTGTAGATGGTGTGTTATTTGAACTATAACACACCATCCTATCTGTGTGTTTATATAACTTTAATGATTTACTCATATATTTTCAATTTAATGCAATCTTAACATACACATACAAGAACATTTCACAGAAATTATCATTAATCCACTTATTCCTTCCATTACCCAGTCGACATCTTTAAAATAGACACAATACATATATACACTAAATTATTACAGCTTGTGTCCGATGTAAAGTCCATTTCTCTCTGATCAAACAATATCAACTGCCACTTCATTTTCTGAGGCTAGGTTTCTATGATTTGTCCAGCTTTTTGGAACAACACAGAGCAGTACTCCTTCAATTCTGCACATAGAAATGAGATAAACTCATATTTACATGTTAAGATAGCTTAGTTCATTTAAATCAAGCGGTTAACTCAAATGAATTTGTTTCTAAACACAAATTCTTCAATTTTTTATGCTGCTTGTGAAATGGTCAAAAACTTTGAGGGGAATTCCTCTTTGAAAACCTTCAAAATACCTTGTGAAAAGTATTATTTATTATTATTTATTTTTATTTTTATTTTTAATTTATTTGTGTGTGTGTGTGTGTGTGTGTGTGTGTGCGCATTTGTGAAAAGTCATGTCAGTGCTTTTTTTGTCCAGAGTCTGCAGCCAAGTTCATGGTGCAAAATCATACATGCAACTGAGATTTTTTCAGGGTTTTCAACAGTAAGTACATTCAGGTGATCTGACTGGACAATTAAAGTCGTCCTCTGACACTATGTTGCTGAAAAGCCAGTCATCATTGAGAGGAGGAGTTGAAACTGGATGAGGATGGTGCTTATGCAGTGGGGCAGGAAAGGATTGAGCTACACCATCAAAACAAGGAATATTCCCATTAACTTCACAGTCTGGATATGAACAGGAGTCTCCTCTGCAGTCGCTATTCCTTTGTGTAAGCATGTCAAAGCCAGAGATGTTTGCCGTGGATGAGGAGACTGGGTTTAAGGGACTGGAAAAGGATGAGTTTGAATTCAGTGTAGCTCCTGACTGAATATTGTTATTTCCTGCATCTGTCAGCACATGGTAAGGGTCTGTTCCCCTGCTAGCTGTAGGACTTTTGTGAATATGTTGCTGGTCCCAATATTTAGTCAAGGCATATTTTGGATGACCATGCCAGTGCCTTTGCAATGTTTGACTATCAAGGAAAGGATCTGAAAAAGTATCTTCCTCCAAATTCGGGGAGTTTTTTTCAGATATACTCCAAGTGCCACCGGCTGAATGATGACCATCTTTTCTTACTTTTGTAGTACTATCTGTATCGGTGTGATATTCGTGGCAGTCCTTTGTCAATCCTCTATGTCTGCAAGGATATCTTGTTTGATTTTGATAGTAACTCAGTCCACAGGGTTCTAGATTCCAAGCATCAGTACACCTTAAGTCATGTTCAACATTAATATGCTTCACTGAACTGTCCAAGGGCATTGGTACCTCCACATCTCCCATGTTAACTCCACCAACACAGTCTACTTGGTCATCCATCATATATCCTTCATATGTAGTGTTAAGAAATGTAAAATCATCCTGAAGGCAGCTCTGTTCCTCTTCACTTTGTATTTGCCAAACACTAGCCTTGTGCCTTTGCTCAACATGGGGGCTCTGCATGGATTCTTTAGACAAATCCAGTAGTTCTGGACTCTCCATTATATCCATCTGTAGACTGTCAGTGATGCACTGCATGTCAGAGCTCTGCTCACTCTCATGTTGTATTTGTTCTTCAAAATCCAGCAACAAAGGAGATACTGCTGGAGACAAAGGTGACATATCAAAAGTTATCCCCAAATACTGCTGTTCTAAATCAGGGGATTTAAGGGCATCTACATTTGAATCCTGTCTTCTCCTTTCAATATTTTCAAGCCATGAGAATACGCTTTCCTCCAGCATGATGTTGGTAACTTGTGTCAAGTTGTCCAGATCAGCAGATGTGGACTGAACGTGTTCTCTTCCACAGGTAAAGTCAGTAGTTTGTTGCAGTGAGGTCTCTTGAAAGTGTTCAAACTCCTCCACATTTTCCCAGGGCTGACTGCTTTCAATGCCTTCTCCTCTGTTCAGGTGGTTCAGAGCTTTAGGGTTTACCACAACACCGTTTAATGTCCTGCTGTCATTGCCCTCATCCTGTTGTTTTGTGGGTGTTTCAGAGTCACACGTGTTGGCCATGGCTGTAGGGAAGCAAGTGACAGATGTGGTTGAAAACCAAAAAAAACTGCTATATGTATGATTTATAGCAAAACTAAGCTAACATTCAAAACAAGAAATCAAGAAAAACTCAATTCCATAAAGATTCACACTAAATGTATAAATATGCCATGCCTTTTACCTTTTTCCATGTTTTTTAGTGAATCGTTTTTGTGAGATGATTTCACTTCAGATTGGCTCTGTGAGGTATCTACTGAAAAAAGAGCTGAAGCCAGCTGTTGATTGGCGGCCTCTATTTCTGAAAATTTCCTGTGAGGAAGAAGATGAGTTGATGAGCAAAATTTTCTGTTCAATATCTGGTATTACAGCGAATATTTGTTATTTGTCATATTATGTGATATTCTTATGTCCCTCATCAATATTGGTTTGACTGTTCACAGTTATCTACCCTTTTGTAATTTTGTTAATCGGTGATAAATGCAGATGCTAAAATGATCCAGACAAGACATTGGATTTCTGGATTTCTTTAATTGTCTTTTGTGGGGAACACAGACTCAAACTGTCCTTGATGAATAACCGCCTTTGTGGAACAGCCCCTAAATAGCCCCTCTACAGGCGCAATTTTCAAAAATTAATTAATGAGGGTTTATCCAAAGCTGAATGTGGAAGCCTCAAAGCCTTGCTGCTTTTACTGTCTCATGAGTCAGTGCCTTAAAAATCAGCATTCTAACATGAAGGTACCTGTGACTGAATTGCATTTAAAACACTTTAAAAGTAGCAATTTATCACAAGATTGCCAGATATTGTAATGCTAGCTAGAATTGTTATCATTTTTGGTGATTACAGAGGGAAAATACCTTTTTGTTACAATATTAATCATATTTATACAGAAAGAGCTTTCAATATATATATATATGGATCAATTATAATATTATGACTGCCTCTTTATGACCACCTATGACCACACCTCCACTGTGAGAACTTTGTCATACTACAATTACAGACTGGAGTACATCTGTTGCTCTGCATACACCATTTACTCCCTTTCACCCTGTTCTTCAATGGTTAGGACCCACATAGAGCAGGTATGATTTGGGGTTGGATCACACATCGTTTAAAATCTCCAGCAGCACTGCCGTGTCTGATCCACTCATTCCAGCAGAACACACACTTACCTCTGGATCATGTTGTGCAAAAATCTTCGGTGGTTGACCTGTCGTTTGGATGGCTTGTTCTTGCGAGGTTTTTGTAAGGTCCGCATCATATGACCAGCTGCTGATGTAACAAATGTAAAAAGGTCTCGACCCCATGGCACTCCACGGTCCAGTCCAGGTTCGAAGGCCGTGCTGCTGGATGGATGCATACCTTACAGCAGAGACAAAAGAGATGAATGAGCTTATGTAAAATTCTTAAGAAAAACACTATAATTCAGCTTTTTTTTGTCATTCACTTACAGGAGGATATCACAAACAGCTTAAACCAAGTAGCTCTGTTCCTGGAAACTAGTCTTATTAATGGTAGCAATTAGAGCCCTAGGGCATTACACATATCTTCACTGTCCAATTAAAAATAATTATCTCCCAAAATTGTAACTTTAAAGGAGAAGGAAAAAACATTTTTACTTTCCATGGAAGTGAATGTAACAAATTTTTAATTCAAGTATTGTTTTAGCTGTTCTATTGGTTCATTCATCATATACTTTTCACACGATGTGAAGGAAAGCTGCTGAGTTCAAATGACGTATTAAACTAAAAATTGATAAAAATAGATATTCATGTTTTTGATTGGACAACGACGATATGCAAACAACAGCACTGACTTAAAGTGAGATTTGAAGAGTCATAATGTTAAGACAGAACGCAAATCCTCAAAAAAGGCAAATTTCAATATTGATTTGTGCTTTAAAGCATGTTACACATTTTCCACAATAACAAGGTAATATATTTCAGTTGCATCTGTCTTGACACAGATCTGTACATGGAAACAACCTCGAGTAATTCAGTGAACTTCACATGCTTTATGCTCCTATAGTGAAACAGCCCTGCACTTCCATATTCCACCCACTAACCTACACAAATGAAAAAAACAACCAATAGTTCAGGAAACTTCACCACTTTTATACTACTGAAGAAAATGAGAACTGCCATGCCCTATATCACCCACTGGGCTGTACAAAGCTTTCAGAAATGTACCAAATAAAGCCTTGTAAGAAATGGATCCTACAGGCCTTACACAGGAAAAAATATTCAGTCACCTACTCACCTGATTCTGCTAAAACTGTGATCTGTGAAGATCAGGTGGAATCAGAATGGTTCCTGTTGCATAGAAGGACATATATAGACAGACAGGGGAGAGAGAGAGAGAGAGAGAGAGAGAGAGAGAGAATTTTGATGCTACTGCTGAGGCATAGGTTTGAAAGAAGGCTATTCTTCATCTTTTCAAATTAACGGCGTTAAGACATCGCCAATAAAGAGAATGGGAAGTGTCCATTGACAGGTCAAGAAAGAAAAGGAGGGCAATTATCTGAGAGTCAACTGGTGGTGGCTCTTGTGGGCTCTGTGTGCTTTGTGAAAAGGACCAAAGTCCGCTTGTTAGGTGTTAGCAAACAGAAAGGCAACAGTTAAGAGTGTAGCGAGGCTTTAATTGATCAGTTTAATCTCTGGTCCTCATTAACACATTCTCCTCTCTGAGAGCTCCTCCTGTTGCTACAGCCACATTGGCCACATATTTCAACACAGATGTGCAGCAGGAGTATGTTTACATAACCATGAAAGAACTGAACATAATAGATGGCTTGCTGAGGTCTGAGAAAGCTGGAGTTATGACAGTAGTCACCTCTGAACTGAGGGGACATGGGAGCAGGAGCAGTGCTTTGAAAAGAAGGTCCCTCACACTTGTCTTTCATTTGGTAAATTCAATAAACCCTAATTTACCCTGTGTGTTTAAACCTACCATGGCTTACCAGTGAAAATACAATACAAAGATATCTTATTGGGTGTGTTTTATTCTAATAAAATTATTATACATTATTTTTAAAAAGCCTTTGTTAAATAATATTCAACATCGTTAATATTAAACTCTATTCATTTTAATTTTTCATAACTGAATCAAGTCATGTAACCTTGTCTCAGATTAACAGAGTTGTCATAAACTCAAAGGACAAATTCAGGACATAACAATTTTTGGCAAAACTGTAGTGCTAAAGTGGGTCGTTATCATGGAAAGTCAAAAATTATTAATTTGAAATAATAGAGTCTGATGTGGTGTGTAAATACTGGAACCGACCCTGTCACAATAAGTGCATTTTACATAAGTAAGAATGTGAAGATTCTCAGTCTATGTTTTTCCAAGCCTCAGTCCATAAAACACTGGACAGTGCAAAGCAGAGTGATGATTCAAGACAAGGTAATACACAATAGAGGAGAACACACACTAGCACAGATCATATAGAACAGAACTTCACAGAGCAAACAAACCATCACAAGAGCACGGGGAATGAGAGCACAGGTTTGTAGTTAAGATGATAAACAAGTGAATTAGAGCTGGAGAATGCTGAGAAACTTGCAGTAGATAAAACAGATCAGAGTGTGTCATTTTGAGTTTTGTTATTCTAAATAAATAAAATTAGATAAAATTCACACTTATATCAGTCATGGCATGGGATTTGACTGTTGGTACTGTTTTTTTTTTCCAGGATTTGTTTGATTAATTCTGTTGTTTATAAATCAGTATAAACCTCTTGAAATTATTGAATTGAAGAAATTCTAGCATTTCTGATTCAAAGAACTGTCTGTTGTTTATGAGTCTATTCAGCCAAAATAAAACATATTTTATTCATACAAAAGAAATAAGCATAAAGGTGGTGTCATCTTATTGCTCATTATCATAAAATCACTATTGGTAACATAAGACGTGAGACAAGAAATGGAGAGTTATTTTTAGCCCAGTCTGACTCCATATGCTTCACAAATGGCCTGCCACTGGCCATGTGCCTTTGAGTTGAGTAGCCCTCCAGTGTTAATAGCAGAAAGCTTGAGACGTTCAATCTCATGAAGGAGCCCAGGCTCAGAATGAAACATTGGATGTCTTTTAGCGTGAGTGTGCTTACACAGTATTTTAAATGTTTGTTTACTTGAGGCGTGAAGCAATAATTGGTAATCTGTGGTGAGTGATACATTTTAGATTTTGTAGATGTGTTTTCTTATAAATCTAAAAAAATGTAAGCATGTTCTAATATTCACCTATTCTTCAGATATTATAAGATCTTGTACATCAAGGCAGAGTTGCCTTCTTCACAAAAGACAAATGTTTCTGTATGAAAATATATCAAAGCAGATTTTAGGATTAAATCCATTCTTCTCTTGACCTCACCCTTGGGTCTTTCCTTCAGCATGTGCTCTATTCTCACATTGCAGTGTTGGCTGATAAAGTCTTATCAATAAACAGCTCTCATTCATGTCTGTAGAACTTTGACCTGCTGCTGCTCAGTGGACAAGGATCGGACTGAATTCTGTCTTTATGGTTCTCAGATCCAGTCACAGTAAACCAGAGAGACACATGTGAGTGATCTATACAAGATTCTCCAGCACAAGCCAGCTTTATGGTAAGTAACGAGTTTTGTTCCTTTGCAGATTTTGAATTGACAATATGTATTATTTTAATGCAACACAATGTCCAGTACATCTGTAGTCCTGTTACACTTACCATGTAAGAAGAATGCTTTTATTTAAAATAGTTAATACTTTAAACCTCTGAGTTAACTAAACGTTTAATAGCCCTGCAATGATCTGCTGCCCTATCCACCTTTTTTAGGTTTAGGTTGAAAAATGATACAGAAGATGAATGAATAAACCCATTAGAGATTCATTATCTCAGGATTTTTAAGGCAGTTGTTTTACAGTGTACACTTTACTAACTAAAACCATAGACAAAAGGCATTTGATTCCTTTTCTGGAGAATTTTCATTTAGCAAAGCACTATTTGAGCATTGGGTAGTACACAAGGCAGTACTGAAGAACAGTCTTCCAGACTTCCAGACTTTCAAACTATTAAACCTTGGCATTTTTTTTTTCCAGCAGATAGCATGAACAAAGCCTGGGCTTTATTCAGATCCTACCCTTACATTAGCAATGTGGTGGGCTACACAACCCTGTTTGCCAGTGCGGACGTCATCCAGCAAAGCATGTTGGGAGGTGCAAAGGGAAGCTATCAGCTCAGTGGAGATACTGCTGAACTGGACTTGTCAGCCACCTCCAGTGAAGAGGTTGCTGTAGCTGGTCATTCAGAGAAAGTTCATCTTGAAAACTCTGAAAGCAACAAGCCCAATTCAAGGGAAACGCACACAGACAGTTTTCCTCTACACAGCATCAACTGGGCTCATGTGGGCAGGGTAGCACTGGTGGGCTTCTGCTTTCATTCCAACTTCAACTACCATTGGCTGCGGGCTTTAGAAAGAATGTTTCCTGGTGGTGGAGCAAAAAGAATATCAGTGAAAGTATTTCTGGATCAACTAATAGCAGCACCTGTCACAATAAGTGCCTTCTACATAGGTGAGAATGTGAAGATTCTCAGTTTATGTTTTTCCAAATACTATACATTCAAGTGAGCAGCATATCTGTATTACTGGTAGTGACATAGTCACACCGCTCAAGGGTTTGCAGGTCCAGAGTTTTATTTTTGCCTCAGGTCACTGTCTGTAAATGTTTGGTGTGTTCGGTCTGTGTCTGCATGGGTTTCCTCTGGATGCTCTGGTTTCCACACCCAATCAAAAATAACTGGGTATGTGAAATTGTCCATTGGTGTGAATTTGTGAGTGATTGAGTGAGTGTGTGATGTCATGCAATGGACTAGTACTAGTGCCCTGTCCAGGGTGTGGTCCTGCCTTGCAATAAAATGATTACAAATTATGAGTGAATATACATTCAAGAACCAGGTCTGTTTATAAAGAAACAGTTCCTGAAATTTTAAACTTAATTTACGAATTGAAAGATTTTTATTTTGTCACCTCAAACTCTTAAAAACAAAAATGTTCATAGAAGCATTGCCACAGCAGAAACAGTTCTCTTTCTATAATGGCCTCTTTCTATAATATATAAAATCTAAATCTACGTGTCCAATGATTCTTCTCAAATGATGGATATTTAAATATTCTGTATCACAAGTGCCACCTAACTTACTAACTCCACATATCAGATTTCCAGTGCTCCACAACCCACATAATGGGGACTTTTACCCTACTAGCCAATAGCTGGCATTAGAAAAATACATTTCATTCTGTTCTGTGCAGATTATATAAGCTGTGTGTACCTCTATTTCTGTTTAAATGGGACATACAGTATCCATGTTAGCACTGTTCTGGGGTCTTACTGAAACGCCTGAGAAACATGCTTTGGACAAAATACTAAAAGGATCAAAATATTATGTTATATTATATTATGCCTTGTTCAGAATGACATGTTTGAGTACTTGTTCTTTTAAATGAGAATAAACCACAGTACAGTTCAGGACCAGCGTCCAGGAGTGAGGAAATAGTAACATAATATCTGTTTTTCTAGCCATTTTCCTTTTGTTCCCTTTCTTCTCTGTTCACTTTTTCATTGATTTGCATTGTACTTTTATTTCTCCATGCATATTGTATGTGTTTTTCTTCATAAAACCTTATCTTTGTGTTCTTTGGGACAATCCTAAAGTTTATGCACATTATGTGAGAATGGCTTGTTTGAATCCCATGTTTTCTGACTTTATAGTGTGTAGGCTGGTATGTACTCCATATACACAAATGAATGTGCAAATGCACTGAAACATAGATTTTTTTTTTTCATAATATGCCACCTAAAAAATTATAGACCTACTGTTGGATGAGGAACTAAAAGATACATGAATGTAATATCCTTCGTATTTTTAAAGGCTTGAGCACATTAGAACTGCAAGAGGATCCCTTTGAAGACTGGAGAAACAAATTCTGGACTTCCTACAAAGTGAGTGAATATATACTGCATAGTTTTACACTGCACCAATGTACTCTCACTGACCTCTGTATTGTGTCCCCATTATCATTCTTACACCTTTAATTTTTTTCCCTTACAGACTGGGATCATTTACTGGTCCACAATGCAGGTATGACTGTCCGCATCCCTTCTCATTCGTTCATTCATTCATTCATTCATTCATTCTATCTATCTATCTATCTATCTATCTATCTATCTATCTATCTATCTATCTATCTATCTATACATTCTGATATGATAGCATGTGTTTCCCTCTTTTCTCCAGGCAGTGAATTTCTCTCTGGTACCTCCAGTGGCCCGTACTGTGTTTGCTGGAGGGATCTCTCTGGGCTGGACTGTGTTTCTTTGTCATTTAAAACAGCAGAGGACTGACTCGCTCACACACTCTGTTACCAGTACTCCCTCATAACATGTATTTAATATATAAGTTCCAATAAATAAAGACTTGTGCCCTTCTCTTCATTTGTTTTTTGTCTGCTGCTTTTATCCAAAGAAAGTTGTAGAATGTTTGTGGTCTAGCTGAATACTCTTTATTAATATTGTATGGGCTTAGTTAACTATAGGTAAATTTTAGTAGGCTATTTAACTACAAGTGTATCAAATGTTGAGTTACACATTACATTAAATATTTGCATTTATTATTCAAAGGCATTACATTTGAAACATCATTAAAATAAAATGTTTACCTGCACTGTATGTAATTATATTAATATCAGTAATAATATTATTTTTAAAAATATCACGTACAAACAAACAGGAAATAATTTTGGCTGTCATGTGCCATTAATTCACCGCGACCCTGAACTGGATAAGCGGTTACAGATAATGAATGAATGTGCCATTAATTAGAAGGTTTTTTTTTAAAGAACTGAACACCAGATGTCAGTGTGGCTTAGGTCAAATATTTCGAGACCGCTGTTGTTTTTATTAGTTTAAAATATATTTTTTTATATACAACATAATAAACATGATATATGCGAATATAAAATACTGTAAGTTATTTAATCTTCATCATCAATTATATCTGGTCTTTGGTTCCCATTTTGGCATATTTTGACATTACCTTCACTCATTATTTTCTCCATTTCCATCTGTCTCCAAATACAGCATATTATCACACAATGCACAGTAACGTGTAAAAACTAAAACCGATGTTATTTGTATTACTGAAATACGAAGATCCTCTGGTGGACCCCAACCCCTCTCCCGACCGGCGCTCTAACCAATCACACAGGCAAGTTCAGATCACGTGCCCCGTGTAGCAGCAGTGTTCACGTTGTGGGCTTTATCGCGAGACTTCGCCCCTTCCTTCTCCCTTTTCCCTCTGAATCTAAGATGGTAGGTACAGGCTCCAGGCTTTAGGATTCTGTGCACTTCTAAAATCTGCCGCCATCCTCTTCTATTTATGGCCTTATATCACGAAGCAGTACTTAACCTAACTTTATGTAATGTCAGCTTGGTGTTTGTGCTAATATTTATTAGAGTGAACGGTATGAAAGCCCAGCCTAACCTGAAGACAACGGCCCTTCGATGTATCTGGATGTATGTGTGTGCGGTCCTTAAACAGCGTCAGGGTTTAAGTGGCCTGTAGTTGTATCAAATTTGTGATCTTGCTTTGAAAAACCTTTATTAAGTATATGGCCATTACATAATATATTGTTTAGGTATTGTGTTTAAAGGTTAGCTGAGTGCCTGTGTGCTAGCTAATGTTACCGGTGTGAAGATCGCGGTGTGTGAGTGTGGACGTCAGCACATGTGGGTGATTAAAAAGTAGAATATACGCCCAGTCTAGTTTTCACTTATATCTAATTTGGAAAATGATCCAGTGGCGATTTGGGTTGTGTGTTATTGTTAATGCATTCTGACCTTATTTAGTTTTGCTGAGAGTTAAAGAGCTGTACGGATAATGTTAGCCAAACTATGGCCGCCTGTGTTCGCATGTAGTATATGCCCTGTGAAAGAATTCGTGTATTAGGAGTGTTTTGCAAACGTTGCTGAGATGATACGAGTTGTTCGTTAATTAATTTCCAAGTTTATCAAGATAAACCCATAGAAAACATGTCCTGTAACTTTAAATACAACACAGGGATATTCGAGTGGTACAGTCCTGAAATGTGCTCGTTTGTGTCTAGCCCCGTTTTAGAAGGCTAAGACATGTGTATTGGTACTGCTTTGTGGGATTTTCATATTATGCATTTGTATATTTTGGCAAATTAAGTGTGTCTCTCCCCAAACCACGGCTGATTTTGGAATCCCCTTGTTTAGATAATAATGCTATACATTTTTGTAGGGAGTCGACATCAGACACAACAAGGACCGTAAGGTTCACAGGAAGGAGCCTAAGAGCCAGGATATCTACCTGAGGCTCCTGGTCAAGGTGAGATCGCTATGATTGAAATGTGATTTTACCTTTCACTTTTCTCCTAAATGTTCTCTTTATTTGTACATTAACATTGTTCTGTTGTACAGTTGTACAGGTTCCTAGCTCGCCGTTCTGATGCTCCCTTCAACAGGGTCATCCTTAAGAGACTCTTCATGAGCAAGACCAACCGCCCACCTATGGCCCTCTCTCGCCTGGTTAGTCTACACAGTGCATATCTTTAACTCAATGAGTTCATGTAAAACAGAAGAAAAATACTTATTTTGGCATTTTCGTTGCTGTAGGGATATATATATATATATATATATATATATATATATATATATATATATATATATAACACATTAATAAACAGCAAATTTAAATGTTATACATAGTACAGTTCTGGTTGTAAAGTTGAGGTCTAGATGTGTGAGTTTTTATATAAATGTTTGAGTCGTTTAGCTTATTGCCTTCGACACAGGCTGCAAAGTTTGTAACTAGGGGATGCTGTATTTGTAGTACAAACAAGAAAATTTAATGTTTTTGTCTGTCTGGGTGTTTTACATATTTAGTCAGATGTATTCAGAATTTGTGTCTAAGCGTGCAGATGAATAAAATGTGGTCAGTGACCCAAATATAATTGTAGCTTTTGATACACAAAGTATTGTCCTGAGTGTTTGTGAATTTAATAAAAAAAATGCTATAAATGAAAATCTAATTTACAAACACACAAAATTCAGCTGATTTGCATGACCTGTTATGAGGTCTGAATTTTCCGTTTTATTTTATTGGAATGACATTAGGTTGTTTGCTCATACAACATTTTCACATTACTCTGTTGTGCATTTTTAGATCCGCAAGATGAAGCTGTCAGGCCGTGACAACAAGACTGCTGTTGTTGTAGGAACTGTGACTGATGATGTCAGGATTCAGGATGTCCCTAAACTGAAGGTATGTGTAGATGTTGCAGCTTTTAAATATTTATAGGGAGATCCTAGAAATAAATAATTTTGTAGGTTTTCTGAAGTTCCGTGTAAAATGTGAAATTTTATATTTATAAAAAATGGTCAAATTATGAGAGCAAAAAGTTAGCATTTACAATCCCATGCTTTGCTCATTTGTTTTCCCTTTTCCACACAACAATGGCTTGTTAATGATAGGAATAAGTGGCGCTAAAAACACCTTTTATCTTTCTGCAGGTGTGTGCTTTGAGGGTCACTGCTGGAGCTCGTCGCAGAATTCTAAAGTCTGGTGGACAGGTCATGACTTTCGATCAGTTGGCACTTGCTGCCCCTAAAGGACAAGGCACTGTGCTACTGTCTGGTAAGATCGCAAACTTGAAAGTGTAATAATTTTAGGGTGTAAAATCTGTTTTTCTCTCCCCCCTTGGTGTGTCAAGCACAGGTTATTGTTCTGATTTGCACCAAAATAGGTTGTCAGAACATTTTGTAGTGTGACAAGCAGAAGCACATTGCAGATTCCTCAGTTGGAGAAATACCACTGTCACAAAGTATTAAAAGCATTATATCCAACAAAATTACAGGTATTTAACATGTGGGACAAAATGGAATTAGCTAAGATAGTGGCATTAATAGTAGCCAGTCGCATCAAGCTAAAAAATTACCTTAAAACCCAAAGCCCTAGTGCAGTATTGGGACTGGCAATAAAAAGTAACAAAAGTCACTTTGATGTTGACAAAGGCCTGAAATGAATTGCTATTTTGACCTATTTGGGTGATTATCTGTAATTACTGATTACTTATGTGAGACAAGGTAGAAACACTGAGGAAAGATTGTGTACTCTGTAGGGGTGGGCGATATAGTCCTAAAATATCACTATTTCAGGGTATTTTGAAATTATGATGTATATGTAATGTATATTAAGTATTAGACGGTTTTACTTTTTAAAACATTTTTACTGCAAGTGTAATTTCAATAATTCGGTGCCACTTTCCACCATACTTCACTGCGCCTAAACGACTCGTATGCCATATTATGGCAAATTGCATGATGTCTTATATTAATACCTAATTATAATCGTAGATTTTGAAATTATAGACATATGCCCCATTTCATCTCTAGGACAGGTGGTGTTTGTTTATTTTTATGACACATCTATAATGAAAGATTACAAACATTTATATCTCCCTCTGGAGAAGAACTTTTAAACACTGCTGTACATTTACAGTTTGTACCTTTAGTAACCAATATTGTACCTCTACCATACCCCCGAGTGTAGGTAAACATGTTAGAATATCACTATCAACTTTTTTTTTTTTTTTTTTTAATCGCTTAAATTTGATATTATTGCGTACAATACGATAATGGTACTCTGGCAGTTTTGCACATTTGCTGACCTAAGTGGAAAGTGCACATTAAACAATATTCTGAGTTCCTTCGTTGAATTCCAAGTTTAAATATGCTTCTTATGTTCTTAAAGGACCCCGCAAGGCAAGAGAGGTGTACAGGCATTTTGGAAAGGCCCCAGGAACCCCACACAGCCACACCAAGTAAGAACACCGGATTGTATATATTTTTCTTAATTTTGTTTATGGGAATGGTGATACAATATGCAGTAATTAATGCAACACCTGCTACTTGTAGTCCTGGAGACTTAGATTGTAGTGTTGTCGTTTATATATTTATTTTGGTCAAAGTGTATTTAAGAGTAGCAGTAAATATTTCATAAATGTATGTATTTTGTTAAAGCATTTAATGGGTGCTGAAATGGTTTCTAGCTAAAACTGAGCAGGTTACTGTCTGTCTGGATATGGATCATGTTTCGGTGTGGGTCTTCTGTAGTGTTTGAAAATGTTTATTCTCATTTTAAGAAATGATCATGAAAGCAGTGTTATTGAGGTCTTAATGACTTTGAATACAACTTAATGCAATTGTCATCTCCACAGGCCCTATGTGCGCTCCAAAGGCAGGAAGTTCGAACGTGCCCGTGGACGCAGAGCCAGCCGTGGGTACAAGAATTAAAGCTGTTCCATCTCTGTTTTCTATTGGTCAATCTGATGCAAATAAAGATTGGCTATTAAAAAAAAAATCTGATTTGTGTTTTTATTGCTGTAACTTAAAACAAATAAAGTATACACACATGCGTATATACATACCATCAGTGGTGTTATTTGGCTGATTTTGCTGTCTGAATTGAACTGACAAATCAATAATTATAAATAATCTCTTACAGACAACCAAATGCAAATGAAAAGAGAAACATGACTTGGCAATTAAGTAATATAAATCTTAATGCTGCTCCTGCATGCAGACATGGGTCTTGCTATACATGTGCAAGGCGCTGTCACCTGCCTCATATGTAGCTCTTCAGTGGCTCATTCTTCTGTGTTTTACCTGCAGAGATTTCTAACCTTGTTGGGTGGAAATGTAGTGTATCACTGTCTGGTCAAATGGCCTGTATATTTAACCAGGTTATCACTTAAGTTCTGAAGTGTTGCACCAAATTCTGTAACACTAGAGGGTGCTACTTTGCAGCCTTGCTGTAGGGGTCACATTCTGATAGCTGCCATTTTAATTACTGACCCTGTTAATTACAATCATGTACTCATTCATGAATGTGTAATTTGGTGTATGTGTACATTCAGTGGGGTTACCAACTCATGGTAGTTGTCAAAATTTGTGACCAGTAAATGAAGTACTACCCTGTATGGTCAAGTTTTTTGTAAGAGAATGGGGTTTTTTTTTTTTTTTTTTTGGTTTTTTTTTTAATTGGTGCTGTATAGGACAGATCCAAAAGGTGCTATATAGATGTTTATTTTTTTCTCAATCTGAGGAATGTTTCAGAGTGTCCGTTCAGTATGCAAATGTTGTTCATGGTTCTGTATAGAACTAGTGTCTTGACCAAATGTAGGACACAAGTATAGTAACTACAGCCAGTGGTTGTTCCATTGACTGAGAGGGGATCTGTTCAAGTGCGAAAGTGATGTTAGTGCACACTACTTCAACTTTCCTGTTTTATGATTTACTCTAATACATGCGAATTGAATGAAACTTTTTTATATTTAAAAGAATTAAGTATGCAGCTTTGTCAACTTTTGAGATGGTCTTAGAACCATCAGAATGAAGAAATATGTTGATGCTTCATTATTATGCCCTCCACACTTGCGCATGAGGTTTATGCAAGCCTTTATGCCATGTCTGGCAAATCGTTGCGTGGAGGTAATGCTTTTAATGTCTTAAACAAACGTCATGTCTTACCACATAAAATGGAAAAAATACCTGGCTGCAGGAGTGCTTTTTTAAGTTTGTCTTTTTTAAAATGTTACTGTTCTACATTATCTGTACGCAGCTGAGTTTCAGTATTAATGTAGCAAGCTAAAGAACTTGAACTAACGTCAGTGGAAATTTACTAGAAGCTTAAAGCGGCCAGTTCTATTTATGATGGGCTGATTTGTTTTCAGTTTGCTTGTCTTTGGAAATGTAAAATGGTGCTATATTAAATGAAACCTACAACATTTTCCAAAACACTTAAGTAGTTCCTGATCTGAAATGAGGTCTAAGATGTATTTTTATTAATTTTTAAATAAAGTGCATGCATATGCAAAATGCACAAAGTTTTAAGTGTGTGTATTAGTAATTATAATTTCAATTTATTGCAGTAACATTAAAGTTGAGAAGCAAGATTGTATTTTCATTTTTAGGGACATTAAAGTATAATCAAATGTAAGCTAAAATATTTTTAGCTCCACAATATTTTTCAATGTACACTGATTAATATTTAGCCTAGTAAAATGTGTGTTTAATTTCATCATGAGCAAGTTTTTTTAATTTTATTTATTTATTTATTTATTTTTAAATCACCCATACATCTTTAGCTGAATTTAGAATGGTGCACTCTATGGCATGGATTTAGAGGAATAATTCATTTAATCTATGCATCTCTATTTTAAGCCTACCAAGTCAGGTATGAATATTTACATGCACTGCTTCTTTTGTGCAAAAAAAATATATATATATACACACCCACTCAATTTTTCTGCAATTGATTATTTTAGTGTTCAGCACTTTTTGTATTTTTTTTTAAATAAAATGTATATAATTTAATAATGTAAAAATGTAATAATATAAAATAAATATATATATATATATATAGCACTTGCCCTTTATCATTTATTTTTACGTGACATGGATTTTATATATATATATATATATATAAAATCCATGTCACGTAAAAATAAATGATAAAGGGCAAGTTTACAGAAATGTTAAAAATAGTGCCTCAGATGTCTGACTAGACCATAAATCTGAGTAAATCAGTACTAGTGCTAGCGTCAGCTGCGTCATTGGAAGAAGTGCTGTTGAAAATTACCGTTTCCACTGTAAACTTTTCAGTGTGAACAGGTTCATTTGATTATAAACATTTTACCATTAGCACTTAGCCTACTTTTTCCTCTTTTCACTAAGATTATCAGTTGACAGAACCGAATATATTATCACTCCCACAATTGCATTTTACACACTGGCTCTATTCTGGTCAGTTATATGTGACCCTGCACAGGATTGGTAGTGTGATGTGAATTAGTTTCTTGAGAATTACAGCTGCAATTTCCTTGCAGTTCAGTGGTACCTCAACTTGATCACTAGTAGAGCAGTGCTACATGTACCATCTAGTAAGTAGAGAGCCAAAATATATTATGTGCTATTTGGTGTTATCAGAAGAGTGTAAATGAATTTGTAAAGTTACAAATGTGGTTATTATCTTTCAGAACATGACTTACAAGTTCATTATAATACACATTCTTGTTTTTCCTAAACCATTATTTGCAACCTCTGAACCATAGCTGGAGTTTTGTTTAAACTGCTTGAAGAATAATAGTGAACCTGCACTGTACGTCCAACCTTTGTTGCCCACTTGGCAATCTGACATTTTTATTCTGAAATTATTGATGATAATGAAGAGTTTACATCATCTTTGCTGTAGTAAATGGTTCCCACACTAGTGCAGAAACTAATTTGCTTGGTCTAAGGGTTGGGACTGGTTCTGCTTAGTTCATTATGAGTGCTGTTTTCCAGTTAAGCAGACAATTAGACTGTGAATCAACAGGTAAAATGTAACTGATGTTTATTTGCACCTTTAATGCTTATTCAACAGTATGTGAATACAGCTGTGGATTCCTTTGTAAGACAATCATTTTCAGGAAGAGTGTGCAATTCATGTTTGAACCTGTGGTTTCAATTACAGTATTGAGAGTATGATGCGTTATACAGTGTTGTGTGGTGGTGGAGCTGATGTCAGTGCTGTTGATTGTGTTTGATCAGGTGCGGTCACATGTTTGTATTCTCTCTTGACGCTTTACATAACTGACAAAAATACAAGGAATAGATTTTCCAACAGGTTCATTAATGAACTTAACTTTGATTTGTAAATATAAATAAATATAATTTGATGCCAACAAAACAGCTATGACAAATGCATACGCCATTGGATTACATCATCTTTCCTTTTACGTTTTAATCTTTTGGGAAATTTCAGTGACACATTTGTGTCTGGTAAATTTTGTCCATTCTTGTCAAGCATTGGCATCGCTAAAATAACCATGGCCCTGATCAGGGTGGATCTGATACAGAAGAGGAATGAATGAATGGCCAGGAACAAATGCAGGTCCAGGAAAATGTTACTTTGGTGGCAATGTAAGTCTCTCTCCTTCCACATTAATGGTGCATTCACATAGATGAAGGTCACCCATACCATGAGTGCATATGTCTCAGAGATGTGTTGTTCATTTGGTCTTTGACACAGAGAATGTGATTTTTCACATATTTCCACTGTCTTTCAGACCACCTGAGATGAGCTCTCTTCCAGGCCCATGTGAGTAAATTTATAACAGTTGTTTGTTTTTCTTGCAATGCTTTCTGAGGGCTTGAAGGTGAATCTTCCAATAGTGGTCACATCAGAGTCACTGCAGCACTGAAAATGATTAACTGCATAAATCATACTTGCTACGTGGGGTGCTGATCATTGAAGAACAGGATGCATGCGTGCTAACATATTGTGCAGAGGTATGCAGTATGTAACAGCAGAGCTACAAAGGGCACTCTCAGAAAAAAGGTAATGTAGAGGTACAAACAGTGATTTTAATGTGGGGCATATATTCTCATCTCTAGAAGGAGGGGTGATTATTTATAACCTTCAATTATCGAACTGTGTAAAATAAAACAAAATTAGTCTTATCGATGAAATTGGGCATATGAAATCAACACAATTTTAAAATCAAATATTATTACACAATAAGGTACAATTAAGGTACAGTTATGTTAAGTGAAGAAATATTATTAAACACTGATCAGCAATAGGTGACACGGTAGCGCAGCAGCTAGGTGTCGCAGTCACACAGCTCCAGGGGCCTGGATGTTGTGGGTTCGATTCCCGCTCCAGGTGACTGTCTGTGAGGAGTTGGTGTGTTCTCCCCATGCCTGCGTGGGTTTCCTCCCACAGTCCAAAAACACACGTTGGTAGGTGGATTGGCGACTCAAAAGTGTCCGTAGGTGTCAGTGACTGTGTGTGTGTGTGTGTGTGTCTGAGTTGTCCTGTGAAGGACTGGCGCCCCCTCCAGGGTGTATTTCTGCCTTGCGCCCAATGATTCCAATTAGGCTCTGGACCCACCGCAACCCTGAATTGGATAAGCGGTTACAGATAATGAATGAATGAATTAATGAATGATTAGCAATGATTAGATCACTGTCTATTCTCTCAACTCCACTGACCCATCAGGAGCACTTTGTAGTTCTACAAAAACAGACTGGAGTTCATCTTTTGCTCTGTTTAAACTGTTAACCTCCTACCACCATGCTCTTCAATGGTTAGGAACACCACAGAACACTGCTGCTGTGTCTGATCCACTCATACCAGTGCAACACACCACCACTTCGTAAGTGTCACTGCAGGGCTTAGAATGATCCACCACCCAAATCATACCTGCTCTGTGGTGGTCCTGACCATTGACGAACAGGGTGGAAGGAGTTTAAATATTCAAAACAAGAGATAGATTCCAGTCTGTAATTGTAGAACTACAAAGTGCTCCTGTCTGGCCAGTTGAGCTGAGAGAATGGACAGTGAATGTAGAAACAAGGGTTTATGTTATAGTTGCTCAGTTTATGTAAATAATGGTAATGATAAATTAATTATTAATATATTTGAATGTTTTTGTTGATTGGTCAGTGCACTCGAAGCATCTTAATTTAGTTAAATAATTAAACAATAAACTTGTTTCCCTTCACTGTGCATAAATAGTGCTGATAGTAAAATAAACTTATCAAAATGACTCCAGGTTAATGCAGTTGCCCTAAAAAGTATATTCAATTCAATATTGGGTAAACTCAGAAAACAATAACAAAAACAAACAACATCACTTAAAAAAAATCTACTTCTGTGGGATGAAATCCTAAAGCAAATTTCCAACCACAGAAACTGATGTTGCTGGACTTGGATGTATTAGTCACTGGGGTGTTTTTCTTATTGCGGTATCAGTGAGCATTTGTTCGCTGATGAGACCATGATGGCATTTTGGATGCAAGTCTGCTGATGCCTGCAAAGACAAACTACCCAACTTCTGAAAGAATTATTTGCATTAAAAAATACCTTATCAAAATGCTGTTTAAAATATATTTCTCTTTGGCTTGAAATTTTGTTTCCAAGCAAAATGGATTTAATACATCATGCATGTACATTATAAATGGTCTTTCCATTTTAAAAAAAAAATTTTTGAGGAGGGGCAGTGTAGGTTGAAAGGGGGTCTGTATGTAGGTGGCTCTGGCCCTTATCTTGATTTGTTGTGTGTTGTTTACTGCTGTGTTTTCTAAATGAAGCTGTGAAGTGAGGTCAGATGCGGTAACTGCTAGCAGAATGTGCTGAGCAGACTGGAAACTCTTACCAATCTGTACAGGCCTATAATTCTTATCTATTTAACACCCTATTGCATCTACTGACTCATTTCTGTGCAAAGAATGAGACAATTAATTAACTTAAAATCGTTGTGTATTCTTCCCATTTGATAGGAACTCATTGCTGATAAAGACTTACCAATGAATTAAATTGAAAGCTCGTACTGTTACCGTTCTTATATCTTCAAACGTTAATCTTCTCAGAAGAAAATTTTAAGATAATTTCTTTTCTTGTCGGTTCAATTCCCGGGACCGGCAAGAGGAAATGAATTCATGGCTGAAGTGAATAAACCCCCAAGCTGCTCCCCGGATGCAGAGGTGGTTAACACTTCTTCAGATAAACATCAAAAACCTAGCCATCTACCAAAACATTGTTGCAGACCAAAAACAAGGCAGCAGGATTCCCTAATAGCAGTGTCCTCTTTCAGCAGGATAATGTGCCTTTTTACACTGCAAAACTTATTCAAGAATGGTTTAGAACACGAAAAATTGTTCAGAGGGTGAGCCTTGTCTCTCAGTTCTCCATATCTGAGTCTGATTTAGCATATGTGGCATGTACTGAAAAACAAGACAGATGCATGGACACCCCACTGTGCAACTAGGACTTAAAGGTTCTACCGCATGTGTCTTGGTGCCATATGCCTCAGGACACCTGCAGAGGTCTTTTAGAATCCATGCCTCAATGAGTCAGAGTCAGGTGGCACAATAGGGACCTGCAAAATTAGGACCTGCAGGTTGAATTAGGGTTATAGCTGATCAGTGTATGAGATATTAATTAATTCATTCATTCATTGACTGTAACCCAGTTATCCAGTTCAGGGTTACTGTGGGTCCGGAGCCTACCCGGAATATGGATATGCTGTTTTAACCAAGGCAGCATGACAGCATTAGACTCAGTGTAGTCTTGATGTTGATTTCCTTTGGTTGCTTCCTTCCCTCAGCCCAAGAACACATGTTAGTAGGTGAACTGGCTTTTCAAAGATGTCCATAAATGTGATTGTGTAAGTGACTGGGCGAGTGTTTGAAATTGTCAATGGGTGTGAGTGACTGGGTGAGTGTTTGATGCCCTGAAATGGACTAATGCCCTGCCCAGAGTGGGTAGGCTCATGGCACACCATGACTCTGATCAGGATGAAGGGGTTAAAGAGGAGGAATGAATGAATGCCCATGAACTATTGGCAGGTGCATGATTCTGTTCTTCCCTTCTATAGTTAAACTTAACTATATCACACCATTACTTTAGTGTAATATAATAAATATTCAGGAATTATAATTCCTGTAATATTAACTCTAATGATGATGCTTTCAGAGCCAATACAGACCAAGAGTCTTTTCTCCTAAATAAAACATATTTGTAATATAATGCTAGTAATAATAGTAATAATGGTCAGACTACCACTGTACATATGAACATGTTCTTAATGATTGGCTGGTTTAATTAAAAGAAAAAATAATATATATATATATATATATATATATATATATATATATATATATATATATATATATATATATATATATACACACACACAGGGGTTAGACAATGAAACTGAAACACCTGTCATTTTAGTGTGGGAGGTTTCATGGCTAAACTGGAGCAGCCTGGTGGCCAATCTTAATTGCACATTGCACCAGTAAGACCATGTGCATCCAATGGTTCAAACATTGTATCCTGAAGGCGGTGCTGTGTATCAGGATGACAATGCACCAATACACACAGTAAGACTGGTGAAAGATTGGTTTGATGAACATGAAAGTGAAGTTGAACATCTCCCATGGCCTGCACAGTCACCAGAGCTAAATATTATTGAGCCTCTTTGGTGTGTTTTGGAGGAGCAAGTCAGGAAACGTTTTCCTCCACCAGCATCACGTAGTGACCTGGCCACTATCCTGCAAGAAGAATGGCTTAAAATCCCTCTGACCACTGTGCAGGACTTGTATATGTCATTCCCAAGATGAACTGACGCTGTATTTTCCAAAAAAAGAGGCCCTACACCATACTAATAAATTATTGTGGTCTAAAACCAGGTGTTTCAGTTTCATTGTCCAACCCCTGTATATATATATATATATATATATATATATATATATATAAACTAAAGATAAACAATAACCAAGTATTTGTAGCAACTGACCAGTCGATTACCTTCTAAAATAAAGAAATAAACTGCAAGGAGAGAGATTTAGGTCAGAGATAATTTGTCTTGACTGAGACAAACAGTAAAATAAAAAGCCAGGGTTGTCAATAATTGTAAATAATTTTAAGAGAGAATATGTTTTCTGAAAGTGAATAATAAGCATTAGGCAGCGGCACAGCTGTAACAGCTGTGTGCAAAGCTACACCGCAGTAAACAGTGCACCACAGACACATTTGTACATGACCTTATTTTCTCAACTTATTACAGAGGGCCAATAATATCAAAGGCTTGGAAAAGGAGTTTACAGTTATAACAACATTTTCTTTACTTAATCAATAATTGGTAAGTAAGAGAACAAGTAATAGAGAGCAGCTTGAAGAAGGCTGAGCAGAGTTGGGTGGGCAGATGGGGATTACAGGAATTTAACTTCAATAAAACCCTGCAGTTCATTTTCCATGAGCTTTATTTACATATGCACAACATTCCCACACATTACACTTTGTTTCCACATAAGGGTCTTTATATCTCCTTTATCACTGTCTATATTCAGATTTACTGTGTCAAGGTCTCACCAATGTAGGAAAGACCCCATCAGCTCACCCACCTGAACACTGCTAGATTTTGATGTTGATGGGACAACGTCACTCATTGTTTTGCAGAGTGGGGGTAGACCTCAGGAAGTGAAGTATTGTGAAGAAAGAGAATAAAAGGGCAGAGAACAGTGAGTTTGAGGCTGATAAAGAGCAGCCTGAAGGGTGTGGGTGTCTGTGGTTATCCACCTATACCTTCCTCAGATTTGATCTCACGTTTCTCAAGAAACATGCTTTAGAAAGTGAAAATACCTTGCCTGATTTTGTATTCCACCTTTAAATCTACATCCTATAATACCACAAAGAGGTGGTCATAATGTTATGGTTGATACCTTATGACCACCTCTTTGTTTCCACATTGACACTTTATTCTCTCGGCTCCACTGTGCACAGGAACACTTTGTAGTCCTAAAATTACAGACTGGTTGCCATCAGTTGCTCTGTATACATGATTTGCTCTCTTTCACCCTGTTCTTTAATGATCAGGACCCCGATAGGATCTCCACAGAACAGGTGTGATTTTGTTCACTTCAGTGCCTTGTCTTGAATCATGAATCTAAAATCTAAAACTTAAGTTTACTTCACCTGATAGTGGATTTAATCTTGTCACAAGGTTAAAACCTCTGAAAGCTGAAATAAATAACACTGGTTTTCAGCCTGTTTTCTGCCAGAATGTGTCCCCCCACTGTCGACTTGTTTCTGTCTTGGTCTTTCATGAGTTTTCAGTTTTTCCTCCATTAGTGTAAAGCATTTGTGTTAAGGGTTTATGTTTCTTTTATTTCCCTTCAGTTCTATTATCTTTTCATTATATAGTCTTTTATATATATTTTCTCTTCTTGCGTACAAACACAGATGATACACAAATCATGATTCAAGGCTTTTGCTCTTTTTAACAATGCTATATATTCATTCTTTTACAGTTTTATATTATTTTTACATCTACTTTATTCTACTGTTTTATGCTTTCTTGCACCCAGAAGAACAAACACACCCAGGATTAAATGGAATATAATGTGATGAACATCTTTTGCTGGAAGACACAACTGTCTTCACACAACTGCCAATGTGGGAGAGTTTAAAGTGGCATCACAGAAATACATTACTGTGCAAAGGTTTTAGGCACCAGAGATTATGAGATTTAAAAAGCTATTTATCTGAGCAGTAAGTGTTTATTTGCTAAAAACAAACAAAAACAAATAATGCCTAACATTAGAATAAAACCAAATAACATTTTTCCAGGAAGTGTGATATTCTGTGTGTGAATGTGTTGGTTTAACTTTTTCCAACACTCTCCTTGTGCAGTCCGTATTATTTGAGGTTATCATCCAATACCTAGTTTTATTGGTTAATAAATGATTTTAAATAATGTGTGCTGTTGATTTAACAAATTCATGCGATCAAGGAGAATCTGAACAAAACATTGTTCTTCAAACTCACTCACCCCTATAGAAAAAAATCTATTTCTTATTTGTTTTATATTATTATTTTTTTATTTACTGTGATTATATATAGGTTTATACAAGCATCTTGCTTTAGTTTAAATATATATAACTATCTTAGGTGCACGGTTCTGTAGGTTCAATTATATATTAGCTGACTACATATAAATGATTATATAAAATATCTGACAGTGAAAAACTTTTGCATTACAGATTAAACTGACATTTACTACCATTTTTAATAGTACTCTCTGTGGCAAGTCAGCTTACAATAATACATTTGTAGTACATTAGCCAGTGAGTGTATAAGATTTTTAAGTAAATATTTGAATGATGTATGATACTTTCCATCAGCAGCAGTAAGATGAAATTTTTTTTGGGCTGTGGTTTTTTTCCCCTCACATTTTCCACTATAACACAAGCTGAACCTGAACAAATAGGAGGCATCAAAAGAAACATGGGCAGAGGTTAAATGCAACTTCAAAGCAGTGTGTGTATTCTGTATGATTCAGTATGTCCTTCTTGACCTGTATAAAACAGATCTGTATAAAGTACACCTGTTGTCATAAATAAAATATAACATGTAGTGTGAAACATGCAGGGGAATATCTAAGGCGTCTTATACAGGCGTTGTAAGCAATACCCAGATTTCAGTGGAAACCTATTCTGCATAATTGCCAGCATTCTGATGTGCATGTGGTTAAGCTATAGACTTAGTGATGAGGCTTTCCTCTCACGTCCACTCACAGAAATGGGAGTAGAGGCTCAAACAACAAACAAGTAAAAGAGAGAATAGAGAGGGGGGAGACTGAGTCACCCACAGCATCACTCTTCTTTCTCTCCATCAAAACAACTGCTGCCTCCATACTCCACCTATCATACATTCTCTCTCTCTCTCTCTCTCACACACACACACACACACACACACACACACACACTTCCTCTCTTGTCAGTATGTCTGGCCTGCCGGGAAGTGGCGCTGAGCTGAACGTGCTGACTGCACATCTGTATAGTCTCAGAACTGAAGATGAGGCAGCATTCACTAGAATACCGTTCCACTAAGCAATGCAAACAATAAACAGTCACATACTGTAAATCAAACTATGCCACGATTACTGCATGGATGATTACTAGACAGACGCAGTAATGTACGTTTTTTGTGTCCGAATAAGAAAAGTTGCTTGTAAAATAAAACTTCTCAAAATAATACTTTTGCAAAAAATTCAAAGAGCACTTCCACAAAAAAAAAAAAAAAAAAAGTAAATTAGTTTTGGTCTTTTTCTGGGTTCATATCCAAATTAATGTATGAATTGACAATGATGTGAACAGTACCGTGCAGAAGTTTTTGGAACATGCAAAAAAAGCTGGAAAGTAAAAATGACTTCAAAAATAATGTAATTAATTATTTATTACTTGAAAGAAAATGACAACAATGTGCAGTAAACATTAATAAACTAAAGAAAGTCAGTATTATATGTGGCGACCATTTGCTCTTTTTTTTTTCTTAATTATTAGTCCTAGGTACAGTTTACACAGTTTTATAAAGAAATTAGATGGTAGTTTTACTGAGCATCTTGGAGAATCTGCCACAGTTCTTTTAAGAAGTTACTGTCACACTTTTTTTATCATGCAAAAAACTTTGCACAGTACTATTTATATATAAGCAAATTGTTTCTTACAATTTTGCTATACACACTGCTGCAATAATATCTTGCAAAACCTTCATCATTTTTATCTAGAATCTTAATTCACCTCTTTTGTGGTTTAAGATCTTTCAATGACCATTCAATAACCAGATGCAATGCTCCTAACTTACTTGCTCATGTTTAGCCATTTGATGATTCAGGAATGGATGTTTTTAAGCACATGGAAAATGCATTTAGAAAATGCAATTGTGTGCTGTGTGTTAACTTGAAAAATGCATTTTATCTCTCATTATGGTAATGTTTATGTAATTTTTTATTAATTACTTTTGTGCAGTGTGTAAGGCTAGTAGTTTGATTTGGACTATACAGTTGAAGGTAAGAAAAACCTAAATTTAGCATGAATAAAAATACATATTTTTCCTCTACCATGAAGTACAATGACTGCATTGTTGATCTTGCTGGGCAAAATCTAAATATATTAGGTGCAACTGCAAAGTAATCACATTGTTAGAAGAATGCATTGAAGGATGCATATATTGTTAATAATATGGTATGGAGAATAAGACTGTGCAAAGGGTTTTAAAAATCCACTAGCACCACTGTACACTTATTATCTGCATTGCTCAGAATGATCCAAAACCCAAATTAATTCTGCTCTGTGGTACATTTTGCAGAGCAAGGGATGGACTACCGGATGTAACTGTATATATATATATAGAGAGAGAGAGATGGGCCCTGATTCAGCTCAATTCATTATATATCTAACTATATGGTTTAAGGTGTGACAGAGCAGATGAAACACATTGTGCAAGTGGGCTTCATGCTTTTCATGGCAATGCAGTGCACTCCTTATAAAATTAAATTGTATTGTATTAATTGTTGCTTAGAGAGTGTTGCAGGTGTTGCATTGCATCACCTCTTTGTAAACCTGACCTGTTGCAAGGAAAATGTTCCTTTAATAAACACTGAGAGTAGACTGTGTTGTTTTGTAACAGCAATGATTTTTCCACTCCTTAAAAGTCATGACATACTTTCAGATTAGAAAATTCTGAGAGGTGCTGTCTGTCTGTGTGTGTGTTAGAGAGAGAGAGAGAGAGAGAGAGAGAGAGAGAGAGAGGAGAATCCGTGGGCATTTGATTATTTCATCTCTCTCTCTCATTTTGTTTCATATTCCATTGTGCGTCACACAGACCATAAATTAACAACTCTTTGTCACTGTCTTTGAAGTCATGTGACAGAGGCGGAGGAATCACCTACAGAGCCACACTCCCCACCCACCTGATATAATACTCTCCTCAAACCAGAAACTGCAGACTGTCGGGGAGAGAGAGAGAGAGAGAGAGAGGTGACTCTCTTAATAAATATCAAGGAACAAACATTTCAGTTCAAAGAAGAACATGGCACAATCAGTTCTTAATGTGCAGTTTCTGATTCTCATAGCAGCACCTCTGGCTATCTCACGTGAGTCTGATTCTCAATATTGTGCACATGGTTTCACAGATAAAGAACATTAACATGTTGTCTTTTAAAAAAAGGAGGCTTCAGCTTGATTAATTAGTAACAGAGGGTTTGTTTTGTACTTTGCTTGATCTACTGATGCATCTGTGAGAAAATGCTGGATAAGGGCTTTGTAATTGTAAGTGTTTCTGTGAAGATATTCAGTTTGTGTGTTTCCTGCAGGTGGTAACTCTGTGGAGAAAGAGGTGTTTGTGGAGAGTGGCTCAGTAGCAGTGCTGCCGTGTTTGGTGTCTTCCCCATATTCGTCCCCTGCCATACAGTGGAAGAAAGTCATTGGAAAGTAAGGACCATCTATAGATATTTCTTCATTAGACAGGAATTATTCTATTTTTTTTCTTCCAAAATCTCTGTGAACTTAAATACGTTTAATATCTGGTATCATACACCATGGGTATCTAAAATGAAGATGTATTAAAATTGATGTTCATTTTCAGTATCAACTTGACTAGGAACTGCAGATGAAAACAGTTGTCTATATCTGGCACACTTACATAAAGAAATAATGATGATTTAATGTGTATATCAATATGACAAAGTGGCTTTGTTTATATTTGAGCCTTATTGTTGTGCAGAGTATTTCTATATTAAAAACAGACGAAAAAAAATATTAATGTAGGCACTCCCTCACTATTTCTTTCAGTGATCTGAAGACCGTGTGGCGCAGGGACAGGAGTGGTCTCGAGTTTCGTTCAGTGGGGAAAGTTCCACACGCTCACTGCCCAAAGCCCAACTTTAGAGAGGGGGATTACAGTCTTCAAATTGAGGCAGTGAGAGAAGAGGATGGAGGAATGTACTACTGTGTGGTAGAGGGCAACATTGTTGACATCAAAGTCATGCTCCGTGTCATTAAAGGTAATGACCTCACATACAAGCACAGACACAAGCCATGACGAGCAGCCACTTTATGAGTTTATTTACTACATACTATGCTTTTCATATTCATATTAAAGAGAGAACATGTAAAAAGAGTAATTAAAAGCTAAATGTGTCAGTGAATCAGCTGGGTGAGCAGTAACCCATCCATAAAACCCATCCATTCAGTCTTTTCTGTGTTCACATTTTCCATAAGGTTTGTATGTACATAATTGTCACACTTTGTTTCCACGTGAATGTCCTTCTCAGTCTCTTAGTAATTGTTACTTGAATGTTTTGACTGTATCCATATAAAATAGAAATATATTTGTGCAAAATATATGAAAATATGCCAAAATACATACAGGATCATGAACATGTAAAAAAATATTAATTGTAAATTCCATTTGGTCCTCATGGTACCTTTTCTCTGCAGTGTCCTTTTCTGCAGCTGAGGTTTTGGAGGGGGAGAATCTGGAAGTGACTTGCAGCATCACTCCACAGCCCAACAGCAAATTAGAGTGGAAATTGAGTAACTCAAACATCCAGGCATCTACTAAGTCACTGATGCTCAACACTGTTTCTCAGAAGGAATCTGGGACCTGGACCTGCATGGTTTGGCACTCTGTGCAGAGGAACCTACTGGGAATGTCATCTGCATCACTGCAAGTCAAAGGTGCACACTTTACTCACATTGCTGTTATACAGTACCATTGTCAAGCTTGTATGATTTTGTTACATTTACATATAACCTTAAACTGTAAAGGCCTGTTTGGAGGGCCATACTTGGACAACATGCTCTTATTATCACAAAATACATTATAATTTATTGATAGTCACTGAATACGTTATAAATATTTTTGGAAAGAAATCCTTGAGATAAACTTTAAGCAACTGAATAATATGATCTAGATTATGGGGTTAAGTGATTAACTCTTTTTTTTTCTCATGCTCCTTCAGGAGTCCTAGCCCCTAAGGATAATCATGCAGTGGTGTATGCTGAGGTGGGTTCCTCTGTGTCTTTGCCTTGCAACTTCTCAGATGGTCTCATTCTGAACAGCTCGTCTTGGACGAAAGTGTCAAGTAAAAACTCCCAGCCTGTTGCACTCCCTTCATCTTTCAAGATGTCCTCCAGCCTTGCCAACCCACTGTGGGACAGGTCAGCTCTCATTGAGAGTGTCGAGGAAGCAGACCAAGGAATGTACAAGTGCTCGGGTCAGATGGAGAGAGCCGATAAGAAGAGATCAGTAGAGAGGGTCATTAAGCTGGTCACTACTCGAGGTGAATAGAGACTTTCCCAAAGGCAATATGTGATGATACATATATATCAGCACCACCTTTCATTTGTAACACCTGCAGAATATTTTTTTTCAAGAACTATACCAATTTCCTTCATTGTAAAGAAACACAACGGATCTTGTGAAAACATTAAGCACTCAAAGGTTTCTTTGAGTTGTTTTGGTTCAACTTAATTTTCAAACACCCCACATTCGGATTGTTTCAGGTTGAAACTAAAGGAACTTTATAGAAAACAGAATGAACAACATTTTAACTATTTGCTAAACCACTGTGTTTCTCTTTCACTGCAGTTCTGAGTTCATCCAGAAGTGGCCGGCTGGTTCTGACATGTGAGCTTAGCAACACCACTGATGTCACACATTATGAGTGGCTCCGTTTGGACTATGGTGAAAATGCAACTGAGACACTGACCCCTGTCCAAAAGTCAACATCGAAGGTCTTAGACATTCGCAAAAGTGAAGTAAAGGACCTGAGTGGATGGGTGTGTCGTTTTTATGCGCAGCAGAGACTTTTGGGAAATGTCACATACCATCAGTCAATAATGAGTGAGTAAACTGCTCTTATGTAATATTCTTTGTGCATGTAGTTCTATGATTTGTGGCTAATTACAGGGTTAAATGAAAACTAAACTATTAAATTAAAATGTGCCTTTTCTGTTAATCATATCTTGGCATGTACAACTGTAGATTAATTTATTTTAATATTAATGAACCACCTCCCAAAAACAAATATAATGTTATACAGATGGTCAAAACAAAACCTGCTGATATGTGTGGGATCTCCATGAGTAAAAGACAATAAACCTTACAAAGAAAGGAGAAGAATTCTTTGGAGATCCAAAGCAGCTCACAGGGTTTGTAACACAGATTGTATTACTGTATCTGCAGGTACTTTGAAGGTGCAGAGTGAGCCGGGAAGCAGTAAAAAAATTATTACAGTGATAGGCCTATGTTTGCTGTCACTGCTGGTGCTGCTAATTTTGCTCCAGCTGTTCAAGAACCACCGCAGGGTAAGTTCTGGGAAATATTTAAAATAAATAAAAAAATGAATAACTTTTTTTTGCAAAATTGTAACAAATTTTCAGTCCACTGTACACTTGCATCATAGACATGATACAAGATGAATAATGTGGGGGATTCTCCATGTTTCCCTGTAGAAAAAAATGATCATGCAGTATCCAGCTATGGAGACGATTGTACATCTGGCAGCGAATGAACGTGAAAGGAGAGAAAGAAGCAAGGCGAGGGAGAAGGAGCTGAAGGGCTGCTGCAGTGGAGAGCAAAAAGCAGAGACTGTATGAATCCTTTGCTTGTTTGGACAAGGATTCCTGAGATTTTGAGGGCTACCTGCATTATTGGGGTGTGTGTGTGTGTGTGTGTGTGTATGTGTGTGTGTGTGTGTGTGTTTGTTTGACACTTACAGACAACTGTAGCATGTAAATAGGCCATGATATTGAGAAACTACACAATTTCCTTAAATGCTGATCTTTATCCATGATATGAATAAATGTATTCACACAAATAGTGCATATGTACATAAAATAATAATTTTTTTTTTCAAATAATGTCTATGTATGGTTAATCTTATAAAAATGATTTATAAATAATAAATCATTGAATTCAGACTTTTTCTCTGTACAGTATATACATTAGAGTATTTATAGAGGTGAACTGTGGGTTTAAAATAAACAACTTAATTTAAAAAAATTCCTGCTGTTAAACAGATATGTATTATATATACACAATACTGTTCGAACTTTGGAATCACTTGTAATTTTTTGGTGCTATTTTATATACAAATATGTGTCATAATATAGACTTGACACCATAACAAGCCACCACAAGTGACCTTTATATATTTTGTTACATATTTAAAGATTATTTCACATCTGTACACATAACATAATTGAGGTTTTTTTATATACAAATATGTGTCATAATATAGACTTGACACCATAACAAGCCACCACAAGTGACCTTTATATATTTTGTTACATATTTAAAGATTATTTCACATCTGTACACATAACATAATTGAGGTTTTTTTATAACACAAAAATGTCCTATAGTCAGTGCGCAAAGGCTAAACAGTGAATGATGCGTGTGAAGAATTGTAGCACAAAATGTGCAGCTGATGGCTCTCTGCAGATTTTTTAAGCTCTGTACCTAATTTTACTATGATATATAATGAAAAGTGTGTTGGTGCCATGACAAAACATTTTAGAAACTACTCTTTTAGCCTAATAAGGACATTATAACCATCTGCTCTGAACCTAAGGCAGCAGTAATTAGTTATGGATTCCAGGGCAGGTCACAGGTTCCAGAGCCTTTCATTTATAATACAGTAACGACCCATAGCTCTAGACCTCGCTGTACTCTCCATCCTCTTGCTTTTGTGTTTCTTGGCACTTTGCAGAGTCCAGGGTGTGGTCAAACAACTCCACTGTCCCATTATAAGGCTTCAAGAATTCAAGCACTTCCTCATCATCAAAGCACCAGCCAGGCCAATCCACACTCGCACCCAGAGGAGTCACAGGGCTAAAGCAAGAACAAAGAAACAATGATGTTGATTATAACAATAATAACAATTCTGATTTCATATAAATAATATAAAATAAAGATGTTATCTTAAACCTCAACTACTTAAAAATATACGGAAAATAATATATTTTAACTAATGTGGAAATATTAACGCAATTTAATTTTGAAATAATACGTTAAAATGTCACATACTGATTTATAAACATAGAAAAATAATAAACATAATAATCATAAATTTAAAAATTTTTAAAAATAAATACTCCACTGTATAGAAATAAAAACAGTAGCAAAATTAACAAAGATGAGCCACAGCACACTAAGCATTATACAAGTGGATAAAACATGGATTTTATCTTTCATTCTTATTGTTCTCAGGATATTGCTGAAGCTAACTTTAAATACCATAATTAATATCAGAAACAGAACTTAAGAGGAAGCCAATGTAAACTGCATTTAAAATAATGGTTATCGCTACAAAAAAAAAACTCATACAAAAATCTGATTTTTCAGCTAAATATTTCCGCTGTGTGAATGCTGAATGGATTTAAATGATGCAGCATGAAGGATTATCTGTGTGGGTAGAGCAGCACAGTAAGAATAAGACAGCACAAATGAAACTATTGTCCTTATTTGCACACTAACTCATTTTTGTAGTCATTTTCTTCTAATGGAACAAACAATGACCTCCACACAGACCATTTCAGGTTTTAGTAATAATTCCACTGGGCGTTTTTGAGATATGTTAAATATTCAAGGGAAAAACCTAAACATGTAAAATACACATTGTAATAAGCATAATTAAATATTCCAGCTTGAAATGAGAATCTGTAAAGCACTGAAGGTGAAACTACATCCAATTTAAAAAAGAAAAAAAAAAAAAAAGGTTGAATCTAACCTATATTTCCTCTCCTTCTCGGGGTCATCCACACTGCACTCCCTCCCACTGTGTGAGAAATGTTCCCTCTTTCGTTCTCCTTCACTGGGAGACGGTGATGGCTTGCTGGAGACAGAGACAGGCTTCTGAAGAGAAATTGTACTCTTCTCTGTCTGTTTTACCTCTGTCTGCTCCTTTTTTGCCATCCCTCGTTCCCTGTTTCTCTCCTTGGCCCTCTCGAGGAGGCCCTGGAGGGGGGAGGGATGTAACATGGAGTCATGCCCTGGAGGAGGTGATGGGCTCAGCCTCTTCGGGACGCTAAGTGGAAAGCTTTGGCTGTGCGAGTAGACGACCTCTGGCGTGGAGGCGCTCCTCTGACTTTTCATTTTGGGCATTTTTAGAGAATTCTGTGGTATTTCATTGGGCAGCTCTGGCTCAGAAAGAGTGTGTAGGTCTAATGATTGTCTCTCAGTATTCCAGAATACACTACTGTTCCTCTTCAAGGAGCCCAGCTTGAGCACCAGATGGGAATCCTGGGGTTTGGAAGAGGAGGAGGACCTGTGAAAACTACTGTTACCATCAGAATCTGAGTTTGAGGAAGAATTTCTGTCAGGCAAAATTTCTGTTCCTTTCAATTTCATCCTCATAGAGTCCTGATTTGCGACAGAGGGTTGAGGATTCACTGGACGCTTCCGCCGTAATTTTGGTGACTTTAACTTCCGGGAGAATCTCCATGACTCAGAGTTTAAATCATCTTCTTCACCTGAGTGCAATGATTCTTTCAATGAGTCAGTTTCCCGAGACTGGTCATTGGAATGTGCTTGTTTTGTTTTTTCCATGGATGTCACTTGATGTGTGTCTCTTATTGCAGGTTCAATAGATATATGTCCACTTGCCAATAAAGCATCGCTTGATGATGTCTGGTTTGATGTAGCATTTTCCATCATTCCACCTACTAACAAATGATGTGGACCATTTGGCTGACTGGTCTCTACTTCTTCTTGTATAATGTTATTGGAGTCCATGGATTTATAATTCCATGTAACACGTCTTTCATTTATTACACTGGACTGAACATCAGTCTCCCCTTGATGTGCTCCTTCACTCCTCTCTCTTTCCTCAGGTTCTATAATTAGTTCATCTGGTTGACCCACTGGTTGTACTTCTCTTTCCTCGGGGGCCTGTGTGCTGTGTGTTTCTTCAGAATCCTGTAACTCAAGTTGATCATTAGGCTCCATTGGTTTGCTTTGGTTTTGTTGTTTTCTTAGAGCCTCCAATGATTCCTGTAGGACAACAGCAATAATGAATATCAATAAATACATGTAAAAAAATAAAATAATATATCACTAAATACCAAAGCAATCACAAAAAAAGAAAAATAATGTCAAAATAATAAAGCTTAATCTTCCAAACCAGAAGAGGCATGCATACAACTTGTACTGATTCATTTAGCCTAACACTGAAAGTTGAATATTAATGACGCGATGCGATGGCACAGCAGTTAATGTTGCTGTCACACAGCTCCAGGTTACTGGGGTTGTGGGTTCAAGCCCAGCTCTGAGTAGCTGTCTGTGCGAACTTCAGGTGTGTTCTCCCCGTGTCCGCATGGGTTTCTTCCGGGTGCTCCGGTTTTCTCCCATGGTCTAAAAAACATGCTGGTAGGTGGACTGGCGACTCAAAAGTATTCATAGGTGTGAGTGTGTGAGTGAATGTGTGAGTGTGTGTCACCCTGTAAAGGACTGGCGCCACCTACAGGGTGTGTTCCTGCCGTTTGCCCCCACAATGATTTTGCACATCAAATGATCATGAATAACTGGGTAAGATATAGGTGAAAGCATCAATAAATTTTCACTGAATCAACTTTAATCTTTGTCACCTGAAATAATTCAAATGAAAGATGCACAAATTAAACTAGGCTGAAAATAATTATCTATTGAATTATCTGTTTAGAACCAAGTTCTAAGACTGTGTATTTGTATCAAGTAACCTACCTGGGCTTGGTGGATGGCAGAGACCCATGCTGTGCAGATCTCTGGGCTGGGGGCCGAGACACTGTATACACTGACAGCACAGCCTAGGTCACTCACCTCCACCAGCACAAAAGAATCTGAAAAGTAAAAACACAAGTATATTTTGAGTATTACATTTTCTAAATATCTGGTCAATGGATAAGAAATGTTTTTTTTTTACATACATCTGAGGTAAATAATCTTTATATGTCACTTGTGCTAATGATGCAAGTGTAGAATTATTTTTTCACAGCATCAGATCTAGCCATGGGGCCTGTTTCATAGGAAAAGACAGATCTGTGTTGGGGAAGTTAGGCAACCACAAACACCTACAGAGAGTAATTTTTCTTTTTATTTTTTCCTTAGCTCTTTCAGTGTATAAATTTACTTGTTTCTGGTTTGGTGGTTTGGCTAATTAGCCCCAGTCCTATTAATGCAAGTTATGTTTTTGTTTGATTGTTTTGTTTTGTTTGGTTTAAACATAAATTTAATACTGTGGAAATAAATGGTGCACAAGTGCATTTATTTCCCAAGAGAAGAACACTTGGAGTATAATGAAGGAATAGTTGTACAGTTGCTGAAATCGAGGCATTGACAGTGATATTTGACTGAGCTGGATTAAGTACCATGCAGTAGATGAACATACTGATTCATGAAACCACATGGCACTGAAGTCAAGATAACTGGATTTGCTTTCTTTTCCATTCAAACAAACCACAACAAACATTCTTTTTCATTTGATCATTTAAAAGGCACGAAGGCATGCAAATATTTGTCAAAAGTCAGAATATTTGTGTCTATTCATGATGGAATTCACCCAAAGTATAAGACATTTCCATTCATGCAAATCATGGGAAAAATCCCTACAACTTTCACGGTTGCTTAGGTGAATCAGTTTCTAAACAGAGACTTTATTCATGCACAGACTTTAGTATGTGTAATTTGTTTGTGAAAAAAAAGTGTGTATATTAGGCTTATGACAAGCTTTAAAAATTGAACTAAGGAATTAGGAGTGGAGTTTAACAACAAGGTATAACAACAGTTAAAGACACTATCATAATTCATCAAATAAAACACACATCACAATATTAAAAATTTGAATAAAAAATTAAGTAGTTGTGTCATATTTGAAAAAAAAAATATGAGGACAGTTATTTTTCTCCATTTTACCTACTAAATCCAGTTCAATAACAGATCAGTTAAGTACTGACAAAATCCACTCCAAGAAAAAAAATGTTCTTAATTACAAATGAATGATTTGGAAAATTGATATTATACAGGATGACAATTATTATTTAATTATTATACAGAGATGACAAAACCCTTAATACTGTGGTTAAACATAGGGCCTAACTTCTTATCTTCACACAACTTAAAGCATCTGCTACCATGCAAGCTTTTCACATGGGTCATAGAGTAGGCACCACCCTTTATCAGTGTTCCGCAGAATTAAGGCCACTACACCTGCAAAAATCTCAGTGAGATCTGGTGTCCCAGACTCACCTTTGGAGACCTATCATTTAACCAGCCTCTTATATGTAGATGCATGTTCAGTGACAATAGATCCATGTGGACTCTACACTCTGCATCTCCAACCATAAACACAAAACACTGGCATTTCTTCAATAATCATAATTTAACACTGGCCTCCCTGGTGTCTAAGGCTGTACACTGGCATTATTAATGCATGCTTAGTGCCAGCAATTCCATGTGAAATATACATGATACATAAATTGATTGCATATAATTATTTATTGTACTACACCTGCACAATTAATCCCTTACTGTACTTCTACCCACTTGCACCCTTCTTGTCAACAACCACTGACTTTCTTTTTCCTCTTCCTGTGACAATTTCTTCATGGCTGCCTTTTAGCACATGTCCACAAAATCCAAATTTAAGAAGGATGTTGCAAATACCCTAACTCTACCTAAACTGGCCTAATATATCCCTGTGTCTCCTCAAACACCTGCATACCTCACCTTCTTCCTTTTTCTATGCCTCATTGACTCCATCTTCAACTGCGACTGTTTATTTCAATTAAATCAATGACCCGTTTGATCTCTGAGTACACCACAATTCTGAGATTATTTAATGTAAAATGGTAAAATGGTGTGATATTTTATCTTTAATGATTTAAGAAAAGCATATTTTTCTACACACATTTCTCCCAAATCACCAACACCTGTGAAGGATCACTGTTTGTAGAGTACCTAGGATATTCATGGACTCATGTAGAGCATGCCCTGGACTGGGAGGGAAATTTTGCTATTTAAATGCCTTTTCCAGAACTCGATGATATCAGATCTATCATTGCTGTCTGGCCACATGATCTTTGTTTAGTCAGTGATTAAACAAAGAACATAACTGCAGCTACAGCTGTAGATCAATTTGTCGATATGCTTGCATGGAAATACAACCTACACTATTCCCAGAAACAACTTGAAACTTACTTAAGTAACTGGCATCCATCACTGCTAATTCCACAGTTCAATATTTGCTTTTGATTTTTGATTCAAATGAGAAAGTTAGATAATATAATATATTTAAATGTTGTGGACTAAAATGTAAATCAATCAATTTCTGTATCTTTGAATGTCTTCTGCACCTGTCAAATGGGTAGTTCGGCCCATGCTTCCTGAGCAAATTGTCTTAGGTTTGAAGAGTGTCTTTTCCAGACGCTTACAGCTTTTTAAAAAGATGATTTATAGGATTCAGCTGAAGAATGTTTTTTAGTCATTTTTGAGTCCTTTTAGCAGTGTTCATTATCCTGTTGGAGGACCCATGAACTGCAAGTGCGACAGGTTTTTGGACATTTTTCTTTGCCCTGCATAGATTCAATGCACCCTGTGCAAGATGGGTTGTTTTGAGATTGTCTTTGAAATTGTAATGTTTTTGTCTGTGAAAATATAATGTATGTAACTTGCTGAAAAGCTGAAGTTTTGTCATCTGACCAAAGAACATTCTCCCAGAGAACGGCCTGTAAACATTAATTATAGCAACTTCCAGTCTGGCTTTTTCATGGTGTTTCTTCACCAGTGGAGCCCTTTTGGGTCTTCTTCGATGCGAAGAAGTGACTCAAGTGACAGACGGTGCAGTCAGACTCAGAAGTTTTTATTGGTTTGTCTATATTTTTTTCTTATTGCAGTTGGAGGTTGGCTACGATCTTGTTTCTTAAACTTCTTAATTATATTTGCAGGCATTTTAAAAAGAATATCAGGCACCTTAGATATGTTCTTACAGCCTTTACTTTTAACATGGCTGTCCAGAATATTCTTTCTGATATCCTAAACAGTTTTCTCCTTTGTTTTCTCTGTTCCATGTTTAGTGTGGTGCACATAATGATACCAAACAGCAGAGGGACCCTTTCCTCAATTTAAAGGAACACCGTGTAGTATTTTTTCCTAAAGATGACAGTTTCAAAAAGATTGTGAAGCACCTTTGACCAGATTTACACTTTGTGTCTGTGGAACCCAAGCTTTGTTGACGACAAAGTGTTAGAATCAGGTATTTGAGAGTTACTGTTGAAGCAGGGCCAGTTGTAGCACCTGCTAACTTTAGCCGGATTAGCTCACTTTTTAGTGTCAGACACCTAATCTGGTAATAAGTGCTTTTCTGTCGGCTGCTGTGTGGTTATAAATTCTAGAGTAATACCAAATTTACACACGTCCCACAGGCTCAACATTGAGGTAGTGTGTGTGCACAAGCCCCGATTGTGTTTATCCGGTGAAGACCTCCGAGACTTGTTTTCACGACAATACTGTAAACGTGAACAACACTCAGCAGTAGGGAGAGCTCAGTAGACAAATAAAGCCACTTTTTACATAGTATTCCTGCAGTCTTTATAATACTGAAGATGTAATAGTTATTTGAAGTATTAATATAATCCATTTATTTATACTCCTTTCTTCTTTAGTCACCCACAAATCTTATCTTTGTATCATAAGCAATGATTTATTGCTTTCCAATTTGGCTTTCATTTACTCTATGATATACCAAAGGCATGCAGTTAGACATGGGACAATTGCTTTTAATTTCATCATTTTTCAAGAGAATGATGAAAGAAACTTTTCCACGTCTGTATGTGCCTTTTCAAACTGTATAATATGCCTTAATATATATTAAGGTTTCTTTAATCTTATTACTCAGTTACCATGACATTCAGAAACATCTAATTACTGTGTGTAATTACCTGCAACAGACAAGTAATGTAGGATCATTTCTGCTTTAAGCAGGTGAAATGGTTACCACAAGGGTTGAAAAACTCACAGCCATCCTTCAGCTCAGCACAGTGTATTCTCTCCAGGGACAGCGGGGGGCGCACTATCTTAAATTTGTCTGATTTCTTCTGGGATTTGGTCAGCAGTAGAACATCAGTGAAAAGCAGGACCACAACCTCCAGCTAAAGACCAAAAACAACAGAAGAATGATGTGCTCAATTTGGCTGATATTATACTCATATGAAAGCTCTTGTTTCCCGTTTGTTGACCTGCTTCTTACCTTGCTATCCTTTCTGCCTCTGACCTTCAGGGTCTCTTCCAGTAGAAGCTTGCGTATGATTTTGGGTCCAATCCCTCGGATTGGGCTAGTCAAATCAAAACGACAGAACTCCTGCATGTACTGGGAAGTAAATATAGGGTCCACTAAGCTTTTAAAGCAAAGGTGCAGTTGCTAAGGTGAACCAAGTAAAATTAATATTTTATTCAAAATAAGTACACATCATCTTCAGGAAACACACTTTAATATGAAACTGGTTTATCTGCCAAATTAAAATGACAGGAATTTTTTTTCTAATGACTAAAATTAATACATTTTGAAGATACTGAAAGTCAAATAAAATTTACCTTGTCTATTTCTTCATTCATTCCCTGCATTGTATACCCCTCTATTCTTTGGGAAAGGGCAAGGAGAGCTAGCTCATCAAACTTAAACTGTAGATAGTCATTGATGCTGTCAAGAAACTGACCGACACTGGTCAGCTAAAACACACACATGCATAAGACTTTGCATTAAAGAGGAACATGTACTGTGTGTTATTTTTTTAAAAAGGTAATTCTTCATTATTCTTAAAAGAAAATGCAGAAAATTAATTGTGACTCACCATGCGGCACAGTGCTTGCTGCGTATAGGGATCCTGTGTGGTCTTGAGAATGGCCTTAAGAAGCAGGGGATACTTTGTAATCCTCTGGTGGGGCTTTGCTTGCATGTCACCCACTCGCATTCGCATGCACTGAGGATGAGTCTCTACCCACTGAACATACAATAGATAATAGTCATGAACATATTTTACCACATTGACCTATGATCTGAAAAAGAGCTACAGTTTTTATTGTATCTAGTAAGCTGTTCTGGGCAAGGAATATTAATCCTAGATCATTATATCAATTTAAATATTTTATTTTTCAGCATCTGAAAAAATATAGAAAGCACAAAATGCCAAAATATTCTATAAGAATAATAACAAACGTGTCAATACTTATTTTGTTCACCATTTACAGATTTTTTTAGAATTCATTTATTCAATGCCTGTAACCGCTTATCCAGTAAAGGGTCATGATGCTTCCGGAGCCTACCCAGAATCACAGGGCATAAGGCATGGACTGGCACCTTGCTCAGGGTGCCAGTCCATCACAGGGCAACACACACTCACACAGGACCCTGGAGCTGTGTGACTGCAACACTAACCATTTTACTACCATACTGCCCCAATTTATTTATTTATTTCATGTGCATCTAAAATGATTTGAAATATTTGGGGAAGAGTCAAAGGAAAAATACAGTAGATGTTTAAAAGCAGATGCTTCTTAAACTGGAGTTAAAAAATGATTAAGAATATAACGAAATACATGACTAATAATAATTATATAGGACCTGGTATACCAATATACAGTTAATATAAGTTAAACAGTCCTTATTAATATTATATTATTATTAACAGTACAAAAACTGTTATATTGCTGAATACTTCATACAATATCCTGCCTGTTTGATTAAAATTAAGGTGCTTTAATTGCAAGAAAAAAGAATGAGTTACACTTGTAGACTGAGAAAAAAAAACACGTGTAGGCCACACCTATGTCCATATCTCAAATTTATAATTGATTGATTGTTTGGGATTTTTTGTTTCTGATTTTTTTTTCCTGAACTGATAAATTAACTTAAACCTGATGGTTAATTGATTTTAAATTAAAAGTGTGATCTTCAAATTTTCTTTTTTTTTTTTACTTTAACTTCACTGACAGTGTGAATTGGGGTTAATTTTATTGTTTGATTTTAATTGTTTTAATCATTTTAATCATGCTTTCTTTTAATCTGTATTTTTTATTGCATTATTTTAGTTGTTTTAAATTACTTTTATTTTTATTCTTGCTCTTAATTTAACTCTCTTTTTTAATTGTTTCTTTAAACTCTGTAAAGCACTTTGAATTTATTTGCTCTGTAAATAAACTTGCCTTGTCTTGCCTTGAATAATAAAAAAAACATTTATATAAAGTCCATTTCTGGAAACGTGTGCCTTTTCACAGCAATGGGCTGAATAAAAGAAAAGCCTTACGTTGCCTGCTGCTCTCATGAATACTTTCATACATGGGTTTCACATTCAGTTCTTTGTTTAAGAATTGTAACAGCAGAAGTTGGAAATATGGAAATATCAAATTTTCAGTACCGTGAGAAAGGTGTAGAAATGTAGGTTTGTTTCCAGTTGTCTGCGTGTAGATTCCACATTTCTCTCCTCCTCCCAGCAGTAATCCAAATACGCAGAGAATCGCTCTGTGAACTATGAGCAAACAACATGAGATCAAAGTAAGGGGGCAAAGTAAATAATATAACTTTTGAAGCGTGAAGTCCTTTGGTCAAAGTATGTTTAGGGTTATTTGAAGGAGAATAAAGAATGCATCCTCTACATAGAACACTACTCAACACATTTAATGGACAATTACTATTTATTTGTTGAACAGAAGATACTGAAACATATTTTGACCTATGCAAACGGGGTGTCCAGGTATTAATTTTCATATCAATGCAGTGGACTGCCTGACAGTTGTCATATACCTGCAAACATCCTGGTTCAAGATTCAGAGGGTCAAAAGGTTGTTGAGATATTCTGGCGTTTTTTAACATGGGGTACAGCACTTGATGCCAAAAAAGCTTATGAGCGTTGAGGATGTCGGGAAGGTTAGAGAAGAGCTGGGTTGAAATAACCTGGACAAAAGTAAGAAAAAAAGAATGAAATAAAGATATGAGTGAAGGCCACCATCTCAAAGTGGGCTGCTCTCACCCACCTCCACACTCTCAAGCCAGGCTAAGAATAATAGTTTTCCACCCTGTCAGCAGAAACATTTATTTCCACTGGTAGGTGCTCAGAGAGTTACTGAATACTCTATTGAAATTAAATGGAAAGAGTCATGCTAAGAGCGGAAAGAACATCTTACAAAAACCCGCCACACCACTGCTGCCAAAACCAGTGCCCTATATTAGCCCTTTATCAGTCTAGCAGCATCAAATTATATCTTGATCACAGTATGATAACAATGCAAGGCGTAAAGGACATGTAACTGTGTACAGTTAATATTTGCCAATGAATATTGTAAAAATATTGACGACTTGATTTAAAAAATTATGCACAGACCTCAAGGAGGAAGCCTCGTTGATGAACAAAATCCAGTGCAGCCAGAACAAACTGTAAAACATCAGTTGGATTAATCAAAGCTCATATTATGCTTCCAATTCCATAAATAGGTGGCCATATATTTTTATGGCTCTGCATTTTCTTTGATGTTGCACAAATCATTCAAATAAATAGAATTTGACTACGGGCTTCTGGAGAACACAAATTTAAAAGTAGTTCTCTAATTGTTCTTTAGTAAAGATAATAAAAAGGAGAACTGCGATGAATCCACTGAACTGTCTGAAGGAACTAGTGGGTACTAAGCCTCTAAGGAGACATGATGGTTGTTTTTATATATGGTGTGGCCACAAAATAATATATTAAGGCCAAAACATTATATATTGAGCCTATACAATAGTATATTTTGCCTGCAATATATTATTTTGTGGCCTACATATATAATTCTTTTGTTATCAAAATATAACACTGTGACATTAAAATATATTTTGTGGCAACACCTTATTAAAACAACCAGTACATCACCTTAGGGACTGTGTAATAGCGATTTTTCACATGGTAAAACTTTCTTTTCTATACTGAAAATCCTGATGGACTTTAAAGAATATAAAAAATAATTCAATACAAAAAAAAGTCTTGTGCTAAAACATTTTTGGTACTGAACGTTTTGGTGTATTTAGATGTTGCAGGACCCCAGGATTTTACTCCTAACTTTAAATTAACTTTTAAATACAGAAAACACTCTGCATGCATTAAGCTGTAGAAATATCAGAGTGAAAATATTTACTGTTAATTATCACTAGAAACACAGCTTAAGATTGTAAAACCTTACATCAGTAATGACAGTGAGTTTGTTGATGTATATGTACTCAGTGTGAATGAGCTCCCACAGCGCTTCCTGCTGGTGCCTCTGGGTTTTTGACATTGACTGGGCAGAAGACAAAATTACTTAATTACACTTCAGTTATTTCATTTTTTAATTACTGTTTTTATAGGTGATATTTTATTGTAAGTAATTAAAGACATTCATTATTTGCAACTTACAATTTCACTGATTATCAACAAAAGATACTATTCACTACACAGACCATTCATTCTTACACAACATCAGTTTACCAAATATTCAGACAGGATGTACATCAAGATGTAAACTGCAGATATAATTTGAGTGGTGGATCATTCCCATTGATGCAGTGACACTGACGTGGTGGTTGTGTGTTAGAGTGTGTTGTGATGGCCCAGGTGAATCAGACACAGTTCAGCCAACAGTGTCCTTTGTCCACTGACTAGAGGACAACCAACACAAACTGAGCAGCAACAAATGAGCTGCTGTCTCTGACTTTACAAATACAAGATGGACCAACTAGATGGATGTGTCTAACAGAGTGAACAGTTAACAGACACTGTATGAAAAAAAACACATTAACATCACCACCACGTCAGTGTCTCTGCAGCGCTGAGAATGATCCACCACCCAAATCAGACCTGCTCTGTGGTGGTCCTGACCATTTAAAAACAGGGTGAAATGGGATTGCTGGACTACAGTCTGTAATCGTAGAACCACAAAGTGCCAATGGCTGTAGATTATTTACACTTACATGTATTTATATATTTGTATATGTATATGATAGGTTTTACTCAAGTTTGACTCTCTTTCCCGAATGTAAACACATCTGGAATTAATCAAGCATATATTCTGTCTTTACAGTCTCTATCCCTCAACTCATGGTTACTCTGTGTGTGTATAAACTATATTCTCCCTCTTTCCCTCCATACTCTCATCTGTTCATACCTCTGCAGACTTCACTATGTCTGTCCAGCTGTTCTCCAGTGAGTCAGAATTGTCTTCTCCAAAGTTCCAGCTGAGATCAGCAGGCACTGGGAATGAGTCCAGAATCTCTTTCAATGCATCCACTTGCTCCTGACCTCCAGCCACTCCACGCTCCTGAGAGGAAGAGAGGGGGGGGGGTTAGCCATTTTAGTTATACACGCTCAGGCGGTGGTGGTTCTAGCTTGTGTGACACCCTGGGCGAGCCCATTTTTTAAGACTTACAGAGCCAGCCACACTACACTTATTGTTGCACAATATACAATTATTCAAGCAACTGATAATGCAATATATTCACTAAAAACAACATAGTAGCTAATACAACTACAGGAAACCCTTATGATATCAACTCACCAAATCAATAATATATTTTTAAGTTGTTATACAGGCTAAGTAATTCCTTTTTCTTTCGTCTTTTCCCAAACTGGGCACCTTAGACCTAGGCTTAGACCTATACTTCATTTTTGTGTGGTTTTGGCACTCAAGCATTTTTATCCATCATTCAGCACTATCAACCAATCAAAACTAATGGTGAACCGTATTATATATATATATAATGAATAAACTGCATCTTATTTGGTAGAATACCATAGTCACTGCCTGTTTTTACTTATTTTAGTACTCTTATGTGTTCACTGTGTTCCAGTGTAGAGACATGACTTAACATCCTCTCCTCTAGTGCTTGTCAAAATCAAGGGGCAAAGTGCACCCAGGTGCTGATATAATGTAAACTAAACACATGGTGGAACTGACAGGAAAACAGACAACAATGTGGAAGCTACATGACTCCTGAGAACAACATAATGACAGGCGCCCACTTCAAAGAATTAACTAAGTTACGTTCATTTAGTAACCTGATGCGCCGGGCAAATATCTAGTATTTTAATAAATATATAGTTTTGTGTGTGTGTGTGTGTGTGTGTGTGTGTGTGTTTTATGCACGATGCTGCTCAACACTCGCTGAGGACAGATTTATAGCTGCTATTTATGCTTTTAAACACCAGGTGTCATTGTTGTTTTGCAATTTTAAACTACGAGTAACAAACCCTTAAATTTCTACTAATGAAAATCTAACATACATTGGATTAAAAAACTATATCAGTCGAGACTTATCTATATGGTCAAATTAAATTATTTGTGTATTATTATTTGAAAGAAACTACACAAATGACATTAGAACATCCCTAAACCTAAACATTAGCATTCCTTAAGAAGCTTAAGATGATAATCCACAACATATGAATATACACAATGGCCTCAGTGTGTGAATAGCCTGAGCAAAGGAGGTTAAAAATAACTGCTACTGTAACATTAATAATCAGAAAATATTAACACTAATCCGCACATACATACATGTCACTTTCCAATTAAATCATGTGACTCCATTTTTGTGGACTCACTGAAACACAACAGCTCTCATTCACATTGTGTGAAAATCTCATGATGAATGAACCAATAGAAATGCTACAAAATTACTTGGAATTAAATCTTTATATATTGAATTCATAACAGGAATTGCTTCATAAATTACCTCCAACAACAAAACCTAAAGCCTTTGTGTAGCCCCTTTGTTTCATCTGAATTACACATAACATAGTGCGCTAAATGCTTACATCTGATTATGCTGAGCCTACCACAACAGACAGGAGAAATTATGTAGGGGGAACACTTCCTTTAAGCAGGGAGCCAACACAAAGGTTTTCCAACAGCAAGAAAATCCAAACATACAGATTTAAGAGAATGTTTATGATTGTGGCTAACTGCAGTTCTCTCAAAAGCTCAGTGTCTGTTAATAGCGGACAGTATGTTTGAGGAGAAAAAATGACTGTTGTTTGTACATTTTTATTCACTGTTTGAATTTCCATAGAGAAACAGAAGATTTGTATCTCAAATTGTTTAGATTTGCAACACTTTCAGTCTGTTTACTTTCATGCAGTTCCCCACTTCTTGTTAATTATTTACTGACACTAAGGTTTTGCAAAAACTTTAGACCAGTTTCCAACATGTAAATAGACTGAAGGATAGCGAATGGAAACATATTTTACGTTATATGCGTTAACATTAAGAGTCCAAGACATTTAGGGACCAATGGCCTTCCACACACTTGCACTTGTCTCCTCGTGTAGAGGTCTGTTATTAAGGAAATGAAACAAAATAATGGAGCTGAGCCCATTCCCAAAGAGAGAACCCTTCCCAATGGCTCCTCTCACTTCAGATAACACTTTAACCGTTTTTTATGTATGTATTTGTATGCAGTTTGTATACGTTTTCCTACACCGTTTTTCAGTCTAAATCTTTACTCTTTACATCACAAACTCATACTGTTCCATTTTGATCAGAAGGGATATTTTGTATAAAGCCACAGCTCTGGATACACATTAAATTTTGTTATGCCTTAAATGGTTCAGAAAGAAAATTTTAACAGTTTAACTTTTTGGAAGTTTGTTTGGAAATTGTGGAATAAACTATTGCCAACATTGTCATTTTAAATCTAAAATGACTTAATCAATGAACACCATACAAACATCTCAAACATGTGAGAGCTTAATTTGTCCACCCAGCTCAGCTCTGTAACTGTAATTCCCCCATTATAAACATTTTGGACAGTGACTGATTAAAACCCATTCAGAAACTCATACAACACTGACCTCGTCAAGCCCCATGAATCGTTAATTTCTGTGCAATATTAATGTTTGACACAAATGTCAATGTGTAACACCACAATAAACCCTCTAAAAGAAGTGAACCTTAAAAAATACCCAGATTTTTTGCAACATTTTTATATTACTTGTAAGTTACATGGTATATAATTGGGGTTATAATCATAAAATACCAGTGTGTGACTGTGGGAGGAAACTGGAGCACCCAGAGAAAACCCACACAGACACAAACTCTTCACTAGGGCTCGAACCCACAACTCCAAGGCCCTGGAGCTGTTTGACAGGGACACAACCTGTTGCGGCACCATGCTGCACGCCATTAAAATATTATCACTTGTTATACACCAATCAGCCTATGTCATTATGAGCATCTCCTTGTTTCTATACTTACTGCCCATTCTCTCAACTCCACTGTCCATATAAGACAATTCTGTTTTTTCACAATAATAGGTTGTAGCCCATTTGTTGCTCTATATACTTTGTTTTTCCCCCTTTTCACCCAATTTACCACTAGACCCCCACAGAGCAGGTTCATTTGTCTGGTGAACCACTGCAGTCCACTCTGTGGTTTTGTGTGTGGCACTGGTATGATAGGATCAGACACAGCAATGCTTCTAGAGCAGGGGTCGGCAACCTTTACCACTCAAAGAACCATTTGGACCCATTTCACACAGTAAAGAAAACACTGGGAGCCAAAAAACCCTTTTGAAATTTTAAATGAAATAACACTGTGCATAACAGGGTTGTTTTGCCTTTGTGCTATGTATAAACAAACTATACTGTGTGACATTTATGAAATCAATGAACGACTGCAGAGAAAATGAAATAACATTTCTGCATGCAACAAAATATTTTTAAATCCGAAAAATACTGAATGTCTATTTGAGTCCTTGTAGTAATGGGAAAAAAAACGCCGAACTTAAATTATCCTCTATCTGCGTGGCGTCATTATTTTACTGGCGCCGTGCAGTCAGCTGTCAAAACGTTCAAGAAACCGCACACTGACGGGTGTCGCACATTGTAAATTGTGACGTGTATTAAGAGCGACAAAAATATTTTAAATATTAAAATATTTTAGATGTTACAAGATCGCCATAATCTTCATAGAATTACATTTTGAAAATGAACGAACTAAAATAAAATAATTTTAATTAAATTCTCATTAATTATTTTCAAAAGCTGAGCCGCATCAGAGGGATCAAAGAGCCGCATGCGGCTCTGGAGCCGCGGGTTGCCGAACCCTGTTCTAGAATGTTTAAAACCTTCAGTGTCACTGCTGGACTGAGAATAGTCCACCAACCAAAAATATCTAGCCAACAACATCCTGGGACCAACAAAAACCTTGTAAAAACAGATGAGCTAATGTCACTGGCATTATATCTAGAAGGTGTACCTACAAGATACCTGTGTCAAATTGAGTCCTGTGAGTGGACACTTTATTTTATTTAGTTGAGCAGTACTGCTTTGTCTGATCTACTTGGACCTATGCAACACACACTAACACATCACCACCACATCAGTGTCACTGCAGTGCTGAGGATGATCCACCAACCAAATAATGCTCTGTGGTGGTCCTGAGGGGGTCCTGAAAATTGAAGAATTGGGTGAAAGGTGGTAAACAAAGTATGCAGAGAAACACAGACTATAATCTCTAATTATAGTACAAATTTCTCCTGTATAGTCAGTAGTGTTAAGAGAATGGACAGTGAGTGTACATCCCCATTTCCAGAAAAGTTAAATGTAAATCACTTAAACCCTATATTTAAATGAAAACGAACAAAGATGTTGTCAGTAGGTCAGTGACTTGATTGGGTTTAAAAACTGTGTCTCAGACAGGCTGAGTCTTTTCGCAGTTATTAAAGATAGGGAATTTTTAGTATTAAGTAAAGATAGGGAAGGGATCACCACTCAGTAAAAAATATGCACTGGCAGTGAAATTATTCAAACATAACTTTTCTCAATTTAAAATAGTAAAGAACTTGGGGAGTTCATCATGTATGACACATCATTGAACATTTCAGAGAATCTGGAGAAATCTCTGTATGAAAGCGACAAGGCCCAAAACCAGTATTAGCTAGATGTGGTATTTGGGCCCTCAGATGTTACAGAATAAAAACAGACATGTTTCTATAGTGGAAATCACTGCATGGGCTCAGAAACACTTCCCAAAACCACTGTCAATGATCACAGTTCGTTACCACATCTACAAATGCATGTTAAAACAAATGCAAAGAATGATCCACAAACGCAGCTGCATTTTCTGGGCCTAATCTCATTTAAGATGGGCAGAGGAAAGTGGAAATGTGTCCTGTGGTCTGATAAATAAAAATTTGAAACCCCTTTTTGGAAATCATGAATGCTGCATGGTCTGGGCTAAAGAGCATTGGGACCTTATGCACACAGTTTAAAAGCCAGCATCTGTGACCTTAGCGGTCTTAGTTGACAAAGCATGGGTGACTTCAACATCTGTGAAGGCACCAGTAATGCTGAACCTTATATACAGGTTTTGGAGCAGCATGCTGCCTTCCTTTCAGGGAAGACCTTGTTTATATAAGCAAAACAAGGCCTAATCACATTCTGCATACATTGCAACAGACTGACGCCCAGGTGCTGTATTAGTCATAATATGTTACCCACTGAAAACAACTGGTGCATTATTAAATGAAGAACACTAATACAATAAATAAACAAAATGTGTTAGAATGTATTAATCTATGTTAGCCACAGTAAGAACACAGGGGAAGTTAAATACCTCTTGAGCCTTTTCAGATGATCCCTGATTGAAGAGCACCTGCTTCAGTGCTCCTCTAGATTTGGTGTTGCCAGATGCTCCTTTACTCACTGTAGAAAAGTCCACTGGCAGCTTCTGCTTCTTTTTCTGATAATATAGGGATTAAATAAATATTGCATACTTTATAAACAATTTTACATATTGTTATCATTTAATTACACAGTTTGCTGACAGCCTGCAACAAACTTCATTATTTGCAAAATTAAAATTTGCAGAATCCGGGTAGTGGTAGTACCTGATAACCCAGAGTGTTGTATCTCTGCTTTTCTAATGCCCTCCGGTGGCTGGTCCCTGTCTCTGTGTGTTGTGAAAAAAGCCCATCCAAATGATCACTTTCTTTCTCTTTCTCTTTCTCTGCCTCTCTCAACTTGTCCATTTGAGCATTAAGGGCAGATTCCTCTGGGGGGCATGGCATCACGTCTTCTGTTTCCACTTTTTATTATTATTTTTTCTTCAAAATTGCTGTGGAGTCAAAACAGATAAGAATTTGTTTAAAAGTGAAAAAGTGAAAAGAACAGAGAGAGAGAGAGAGAGAGAGAGAGAGAGAGAGAGAGATAGTGGGTATTTCCAACAGTGTCAAAATGAGACAGAGACAGAGATAGAACATAGCACTGCATCTGAAAAAGGAAATGAATCGGCCTCATAAATGTCAGCACTGGTATTAAGCTCTTAGGTGACTGTGTGACTTTTGGGAAGGGAACACTGGCTACAGCTGGGTTCTAGAGGAACTTGTGAGAAAGCCTGGGATTTTACACAACAACAAATAAAACCAACATTAACATCAGTCAAAACAATCAAAAGCACCAAAGTGGCAGAGCCAGTATAACAGACTCATTTCAAAATGCCCATGGGTATTACAGTCATGGTTTCAGATCAGAGCATCAGAGCAAGGGAGAATTATGCATGCCTATTCTCAGTTTATTAATAAGAATGCCTAGACTCCCGTAAAAACAGAACTTTTCTTGTACACACCCAAGCACTGGGGTGGCACCCTCAAACTATACTCTCAGTGAAATGAGCACTGCGGTACTACCTCTCACAGTAACTTTTGTTTTGCTCTCAAAGGTATAAGTCCTCAGTACTTTTAGTTAGAGAACATTATTGTTCAATATCCTACATAGATTTCCTACATGGAATTTTAAGTTTCTTTAATTTCATACAGCCACTTCAATTCCTGAAATTTTAACTTTTTTATATTAAAAACAAACAAACATTCAATCAAACAACTATTCAGCCATGAAAAGGAATAGGTGCTTTTTCCAGAGAAAACGAATAAATTGGACTTTGGAATAAGCTGGAATAAACCTACTTTTTAAAATTCATTTTTTGACAGTGTAGACCTGCTAAAATTTCACATAACTTTCATATGTTAATAAGCCCTCTAGCTCTAAAATTACACAGTAACATAAAAAGTATATAAAGTTTAAGCTTTGTTTTCTGTTATCGTGATAAATATATAATGACAAATGTCTAATTACTCTAAAGAATAAACGTATGATTCACAAATCACACACCCACTACACACATGCGTAGACAGAAGACACAACAGTCCTCCCATGTCTGACATCACGCCCTATCAAAACACCAGCTGTGCTTAAAATGGCTTTCAATAACATGACTTTTTCCAGACAAACCATTGAATTTCTTTGTATCTGTGTGTTCTTCTGTGTCATATGGGTATAGATGTACCTGGTTTAGTGCCAGAACATTAAAACTAATTTAGCAGTAATCTAAGTCACCATGTACTTTGTGGCTCTATAGGTTTCATGGGAACACCAAGTTGGCCTCTAAATCCACTTAGTCTCTCTCTCTCTCACACACACACACACACATTTTAAAAGCTCTCAAAATGACAAGTGTATACTAGATTACTTGCTTTTAGGCGCATCCATCTTCACAAGGTAGGCATCTGTCCACTCTGTCTGCCCCAGAATGATTTCCTGAGACTTTTTGCCTATGCCTCCTTCACTGATTTTTTTCTCCAGCCCTTTCAACAGTAACTAGTCTAGCAAGAGAAACAGGATTCTTTTCTGTAGTTTTGTTCAGTACAGTTAAGGCGTGTACTTAAGACAGTTTTCAGCTCACTGAGCTGTGTTGACTGACAGGTGCAGTATATGTGCAGCAATAATCATTATAATCATATCAGATATGAGCTGACTGGAGAGAATGACCATGTTATCACAGGTCCACATGCACACAAACAGAAGTGCAAGGAAGTATGAGAAAGAAGTGGAAAATCAAATTCAGTTACCTTAATACCTTATGAAGTTTGAGTCATAAACTATTTTTACTATTTCAAGCAAAACTTGCTTTCAGACACAAGCTGTGCCCAGCTCAGTCCTCCTGATATTTTAGGGATTGTTAGAAGATTCTAGAATATCCTCCACCCATTTAATCTGGTTTAATTGTTTGAACACTTGCTTTAGCTCATTCTATTGAGAGGGTTTGTTGTGCTCTGCAATGATAGCAATGATAAGTAAATAGAGATGAGGAAAGTGAAAGAATAATGATTGGAAAATCACACACTCTATGAACAGTACAAAACTGCACTGTAAAAAGTAGAACACAGGACAAAGTTCATTTAAATTGTTTTTAAAACTGATGAAAAATGCAGTGTTTGCTCATCTAATCTGAATTGTGTTTTACATTTTTATTTACAATATTTTAGTTTAATAACCCTAGTTTAAAGGTGCATTACAATATACAGGGTGAGTCAAAAGTCTCAGGACACCCTTTATTTCAGAACCTAAATGAAAAATTACACATCTGAATACCCCAGCAAGTAATGGGTGAGAGGGGCCTATTTTTTTGTCTGGAACATGTCCACCATTTGGGATTAAGTGCAATTTTTCCAATGGCAAGTTGGTCATGTAGCATATCAAAAAAGACTAGAATTGTCTCAGAAATCAACGGCTGCAATCAGATTTGTTATATAATGCGGTTCAAACATTATCAACACAGAAAGTTAAAAACATTTGTTGTTAATTGCAGGCTTGTCGACCAGACTCTAAATGCTCAGCACCATCTAACAATGCTACAGGAAACAGTTTTGCCCTCCATTCTAACCAAAGATGGCACTGAGTAATTAGGGTCTGGTCAAGCCTGTAACAAGCCTGTAACTAACAACAATAGTTTTGAAATTCCTGTGTTAATAACTTTTGAACCACAAGAGATATTGCACATCTGATTGTGGTAATCTGGTCCTCTTTGATATGCTACATAAGCACCTTCCTATTGAAAAAACCTGCCCTTGATCTAAGGTGATGACTTTCAAAATGGCAGCCATATTCCAGACACGCCTAAAACCCCCTCACCTTTTACTTGCTGTGGTTTTCAGATGTGTCATTTTCCTTTTCCTTTCTGAAATAAAAGGGTGTGCTCCAACTTTTGACTCACCCTATAGAGTGCCTTGATAATTGTCTAAAACAATTTTTCTTGGCAGGTAAAATAGGGTGACCATACTTGAATTTTCAAAAAAGAGGACACATGGTGCTTCCATAACCATGTAACTATGGTGCTGAATTTTATACATAAACAGATACTCTTTAACAAGATAAATAACAAATGCCTTTTTGGACAGATTCCTTTCCATTCAACATATGGCCCTAAGCAAAAATAATAAAATAATATTTTTGTCATTTCATGACAGTTTATTATCATTGAAATCTGTTATTTTCTGTTCATACCAAACTTCAAAACTGAAGCCTTGTATTAAAGTGACTTGTTTACACCAGAAGGCTCATGATCATGACAGAAACTAATGAGTTTACATTTTAACTGTGTTTTTTAAATGTTACTAAAACCAAGTACCACATTTTATCAACCAGAAGTAATACAGACTTGATAAATGATCAGAGCATCACTGGATCCAGACATTTATGTAAAAATACGTATGCTACATTTCATATTTTATAAGGTCTGGCTGATAAAAACGTGGACGTAAAAACGTCTCCCCTGTTCCAATTTTAATGATCCGGAGATTTGGACAGTTTTTTCCTAAAGTTAATGTTAAACAGAAAAACTGCGCAGATGTAACTGGATTAACTCGTCAGAAAGTCAGTAACGGTCAGTTGTGTCCGTGTATTTGTGTCTTTATAGGGAAAGAAGTGACGTCTTTCAGTTTTGTAAAATATAGGGCAGAGAGTGAAAGGCTCGTGTGACACAGAAACGCTTCCAAATACGAAGAAGAGGCTATTAAAAATTACGTTAACAACTTTCAACACATTTCTGTTCGAGGCTCCAGTAAAACACTGTGATGTGGAGCGGAGCTCGGCTGAAAGTGATGTAAGCCCAAGAAAGTGCGCGACGAAGTGTGTCCCATTTCTGCTCTGAGACCGACCCCTTGAACAACTTGATCCCTTTTGCTCACCTATAACAACGTCATCATACGTTATCGAAGTGCACACTACAAGAAAGAAATTAGGATTTTTTTGTAAGAATTGGGATGGGGAAAGACGGTGGACGGCATTTTTAGGTCCCGAAAAGAGGACATGTCCGGCAAAAAGAGGACGTCTGGTCACCCTAGGTAAAACCAAGTTTTTTACAGTCAAATACAGTAAAGCCACTTCATGCATTGGTTTAATCTTATTAGTAGAACTCACAGAACACTTACAATTACAAAGCCCTTGTCCAGCATTTTCTAACAGGTGCATCAGTAGATCAAGCAAAGTACAAAACAAACCCACTGTTACTAATTAATCAAGCTGAAGCCTCCCTTTTTTAAAGACAACATGTTAACGTTCTTTATCTGTGAAACCATGTGCACAATACTGAGAATCAGGCTCATGTGAGACAGCCAGAGGTGCATTCAAAATTGATTGTGCCATGTTCTTCTTTGAACTGAAATGTTTGATCCTTAATATTTATTGTTTTCTTTTTCTTGTGATTATTACAAAGGCTTAAACAAGGTAAATGAATGATCACATCCTGATCAAGTAAGTCTGTAAGTGTTTTTGATCAGTTTGATGACCTAAAAGAATAAAATATTGCATGTAAAGACAGACAGGTACACCTGAAGCTCTAGTAGCCAGGGATGATGATTAAATGAGATGGCAGTGCAGGAATAACTGTGGTGTGTGCAGGCGTAGAAGGAGTCCAAGCAAATGAGACAGACGAAGCAGACACTGAAGTGTGAGAAAAATCAAAGGAGCATTAATACACTTTATAGGGAATGCAGAAAGACAACATGCCAGTAATTATATTTAAACACAGATATTCCACAGGCACATGCACAGACACGTCCATTAATTAACCATCAAGAACATCAGGTGCAGGTTGTTAAGGAATCCGTTCCTTCCACTTATTATACAAATACCTTATAAAAACAACAAATTCTGAACAGTGTTTCAAAAGAAAATTAAATGATAGCTAGGCATGGGCAGGGAAAATGTCCTAAAGTTCCCCTGTTATTTAGACTACACACCTGTTATCTAGGCCTCTTACACAGCAGAGGTGAAAAGATACACGTAAAGACTTACAGTTGCACTCCCTTACTGTATATGTTTTACATTTTTATATTCTTTACATTTTTACATTTCATGTCAAAATCTGTCTTACCGGAATTCTGTGAATTTGCTTTGTGACAACATCAGTTGTAAAAAGCTCTATACAAATAGATTTTATTTTATTTTATGTATTTTTTAATTTTGTATTTTTATTGAGAGCTATAAAATACATATCAGGGACACAGGATACATAAAATCTAAACTGAGGCACAATCAGGGCATTCACAAGATTGTGAATCAAAAGATAGTGATAGACTGGCCAACAGGGGGCAATCTCTTGCACATTTACACACTTATCCACTAAGATTAGCCACTTCCTTCAAGCTACATGAGACATTAGGAAGCAGACAGTTGAAACTTTGTGCAATTTTTGCTGTAATTTGCTGAACAAGAAATAGGAAATTACTAAACTGGGCAGAATTTTAAAAGTGTAAATCTTTTAAAAATGTCATTATCCAATTGCACATTCCAGGATTTTAGATGGTTTTTAAACACTGAATACTGTAAATCATTTGGTAACTACTATGAAAATAATTAATGATATTTGAAGAACCGAAAGCAAGCCCTGAAAATCAAATAAGCTGTGATAAAGGCAAATGGTGGACAACAAATTTTAAACATTTTATACTGTAATACATTACTCATATTTCTCGATATATTACTGATAAAAAAGTTTCCCGTAATGCATCACACACTAGTTGTTTTATCTCCTTTCAAAGACAAGGAAGAAACAAATAAAATGTAGCATTTTAACTTATCAATCACGATTAAGCATAGAATATAGTTGTGATTAACACAATTAAATGTTTGAATTGACTGACACCACTAATTATTATTATTATTTTTTTTACATTTATATTCATTCACTGTCTGTCCAGTTTGGGGTTGTGGTGGGTCTGGAGCATACCTGAAATTATTGGGCACAAGGCAGGAACACACCCTGAATGGGACACCAATCCATCACACGGCATCACACTAAAATATTTACTCACACCTATGGTCAAATTGTGCATGAGCAATCAACCTACCAAAGTGTGTTGTTGGACTGAAACCAAGGCACCCGGAGGAAACCCACAAAGACACGTGGAGAACACATCAAACTCCAACACATCCAAACTATTAACTAATTCATATTAGTTAGAAGCATATTTCCTACTTGGTCACATCATCTTTTCTAGTAATTACACTTCTCTAATATTTTGGAATTGAAGATACTAATTACAGTTACATTCCATGCTGTATACAAGACTTGACTTGCTCAACAGTCTGGTCACTGATTTTGCTCTTCAGGCTTCACCACATATTTTCAACAGGAGACGGATTAGGATGCAGCCTGGCCAGTCAAGCACACACATCTACAAAGCCTCGGTTTATCTTGTGCAAAATGAGGTCTGGCTTTGTCCAGCTGAAACAGACATGGAGTTCCTGGGATGTCTTCTAGACAGCAGCGTATGTCTCTTCATTATACTAACATAAGTTTCCACATCAGTGGTATCTTCACATGCAGAGATATAATAGTTGAAAAGGGTCTTATTAGGTAAAGGATTTTTAATTGTCATTTGTTTTGTTTGGCAGGTGCTTTATACATGGCATGACACATATTTATAGTCTAGAGAAACAGGAAGGTAAAAATGGCCGTTTAAGGATCTTCAATGATTCAGTTGTGCATTAGAAAAGTAAAATAATATGACAATATATCAGGTACATTTTATTTACAAATAAATTCTAGGAATGATAATATTTTTTTAAAAGATTTTATTTATTTTAAAATATTCTGTCCAAGTAAAAAAGTTCACGTTTTCAGTGCAGGATCAAGCTGATAAAATACCCCCATACCATGGTATTTGTTCATATTTACTTAAAATTAATCATCTGAACTGTGAATCTTGTAAAACATAAATACTTAGTAATTTTTTTGTAAAGTGTGATACAGACACATCAAATAGAAATCTGTTCATATTACAATCCAGTTCTTCAATTAAATTTTTTTTTTTTTTTTTTTTTTTTTGCATTTTACAAAATAGTCCCAACTTTGCTTTGTTCATTTCTTGGTAGAAAAATATATTATTGCAGATATTATTAAGCAATAATGCATGAGAGGGAGAGCTGTAATGTGAAATATTGATGCTGGTGTACAGCGGGCAGAGAGCAATGCAATAGAGACCACATCTCACATTAGAGCATGAACCTTGAGAGCGTATTGCACTTTTACCATAGTTCCATTATTGCTGTTTAATGATAGGTTTTAAGATAGAGGACATCATCATCATCATCATCTTTTCCGCTTGTCCATTTCAGCATCGTGGTGAAGATAGAAGACAGAAAAACAGTTTGTTTATCAACATTCCTCAAGGTAAAATAGTTCCATTCTATCAGAGACAGCACAGCTGTCTTGCAAGTGCAAACGTCATTGCTAGGTTACGCGTGTAAGTGGTGAAGTAATACTTGAATGTCTTTGGTCATAGTGGAATTATCATGTAATATTAGCACTCCTCTGTCTTGCAACCAATCACAATACGGGGTGATATGTAACTCTGTTATAACTAATTTTGTATTTGTTTTGCTTCACAAAATTACACACTCCTTGCCCATGCTTTCACTCTAACATGGTTTCTCATGTCTTATCTCATAGAAATGGCACACAAGCACATGTTCTAAATCAGATGTGTATACTGATTTTTATTTCACAAATCAGTAGATTTTTATTATCATTTTTTTTTTTTTTTTTTTTTTTTTACATTTCAGTATTACAACACCTATTTTAAAACACCTGCCTGTATGTCAATAGTATTACAGTTTGATTAAGTGTTTTAATTTTTATATTTACATATGAAATAGTTACAAAAAAATAAGTAACAAGATAGCATGGAAGTGTCTATCTTCAGAAGAAAAACTAAATCCAATACTCCTCAGACTTAGTGTAATTGATCTGTACAGTACATAAATGAAAGATGTTTTTTTTTCCTTTTCGTTTTAACCATATTTACACATTGGAAAATGATAGACCTTCAAAAATGTCAATCTCTTTGTAAAGTATTTATAATAAAGCCAGTGATCAATGTAGACGTATATAAATGCAAAAGTTGTCAGGTGTTGAAGACTTCACCATTCGTTAATTGTACAAAACACAATAATCTTCTTTCACCTTAGAAGCTCTAGTATAAAAATAATGCAATTTTGTAAAAGCTAAAAGAGTGTGTGGCTATACCATATTCTCTTGTGCATATGATAGTTGTCAAAATTCTTTATAGTATGAAATTACATTTAACTTTTCAAATAATGCCCTATTTTTTTCATTCTGGTATGAATACATGAAATTAATGCTGAGTGTGTGCATGTGAACATGTAGCTTCTGTGTTCGCAGTGTGTCTAAGTTTCGGGGGAGTACTTGCTTTCAATGCTCTCTGCACAGTTGTTCAAATTCATGTCCCTTAGTCTGTCTACAAACTCCTGGATGAGTGGGAGAGGCAGAATGTGTTTCCCTGCCCCAGTTCCACTGTCACTCCAAACCTTCAGCATCTGGTACTGGGCTTCAATGAATGTGCGGTTATCATGTTCTGCTCTGTCGATATCCTGCTCTGATACATTCAGACGGCGAGCCAGCTCCCTAAAACGTTTAACTGGCACCACTTCCAGCGCAAAGTAGATAAATTCATGAGCTACACAGGGAGGGAGAGAGAGAGAGAGAGAGGTGGTAGTATAATCAATGTAAATGAATTATCAAATCTACAACAAAAGATGATTGCACCTTAAATTCGTTTTAATGTATTAAAAGACACATACTTTTAATCTCTTTGGGGACGCAATCTGGCAGCTCAGATTCTCTCCAGTGACTAGCCAGTGCCAGTGGAGTATATTCCTCAATTTTGACCATTGTGGTCTCTGGACAGTATACCTTTAAACAAAATAGTACACATCAGTATCAGTGTGTACACACACATATAAGGGCTGTCAGATTACTAATTCACTCGATTACTTTGCCATTTTTTTGGGTAATGTTCAGTATTCTAAATATTACTACTGATCTAGCTTACCCTAAAAAATGGAACAGATTTTGCTAACACTTTCACTATACCTGTTTTGATGTTTCATTCTCTGGGTCATGTGATTCTGACTGGTTGCCTACATTTCGTCTATTCTTCCTACATCGTGTGATTCCCACATAGACAACAAGGATTACCAGAGCCAAAACTGTCGTTGTGCCCAAGAGTGGAATGAGGACTCCTGGTAATGTGGGATCTGAAAATTAAATATCATATAATTATGTGTTAACTAAACAAGGTCTGTAGAAAAAAATAATACTCTATAGAAAAGGGGAGATTCGTGTTTACCCTGTGGAGGACGAAATACTTCACCCGGATCGGTAGAGGGGGGGTTACACATGTCTTCACAATGTTCCCCGCAACTGAAAAAAAAGCCATTTTCAACATGTATGTATGCAAATACAGAGAACATCAGTTATTACAGATTCCTCCTACAGTCCAAAAACATGCTGGTAGGTGAACTGGCTATTCAAACATGTCCGTATGTGTGTGCATGTGATGCCATGTAATAAACTGACACTGTCCAAGGTGTGTTGCTGTTTTGTGCTCAATGCCACTGAGTCAGAGTAGGCTCTGGACCCACCATGACCCTGGACAACATGAAGTGTCTACAGAAGATGAAAGAAATTAATTAATGAAAATGCTTTGACCAGTCAGTTTTCATTTCCTGAGTTCCTCAAGGCAAATTGAGAATAATTTGGACAGCCTTGGATCATGTTGGCTGTTTTAATCTTTCTTTTTAGGCAGCAAGAAATTATGAGAAATGTCTGGACATACAAACATAAAAATCATATGAATCTAGACCTTCCTGTTCAGAGTGTGTCACATTGCTGCTTATTACATATTGATTGGATTTCATTACCAAATGTGAAAGTGGCGCAATTTGAACTGAAACTATCAGTTTCAGTGTGCTTTTACACACAACCTTGTGTTTTTTTGTTAACAATTTGGAGATATAAAGCCTTGTCAATTCCAATGATTTCATTCATTCATTATCTGTAACCACTTATCCAGTTTAGGGTCACGGTGGGTCCAGAGCCTACCTGGAATCATTGGGCGCAAGGCTGGAATATACCCTGGAAGGGGGCGCCAGTCCTTCACAGGGCAACACACACACTCACACCTACGGACACTTTTGAGTCGCCAATCCACATACTTTTTGGACTGTGGGAGGAAACGGGAGCACCAGGTAGAAACCCACGCAGACACAGGGAGAACACACCAAACTCCTCACAGACAGGCACCCGGAGCGGGACTCGAACCCAAAACCTCCAGGTCCCTGGAGCTGTGTGACACTCCTTGCTGCGCCACCGTGCCACCCTTGAATCAATAATGATACTGTCATTGATAATGATGATAATGTCACCACATAGAAAAATTAAAGTCTCTGATCACTCACTATTTGCATGGTACACAGGCAGTCTTGTTTACACGGTAATGCAAATCTCTGCATACACACTCCGTGTTTTTGTCTGCAACACCTGATCAAAACATGGGACCATTCATTGGACAAATTACAATCAAAATAAAGCCAGAAAATATTTTGACTTATAAACATAAAAAGACAGCTCCCCTCAGAGAAAGGCCTTGGCTGAATGGTAAAAAAAAGCAGCTTACACTTTGTGATGTTTCTCTCTCCAACTCCACACTTTTTGCAGCGCTCACAGAACCTAGTTTCCATATCTATATGCTTTGTGTAGTATCCTTCTTTACAAACACACACACTGTTTGTTTTATGTGTACATGGTGATATCTGTTTTTCATCTGTGAGTAAAGAATGGGTGCACAGAGAGGGGGATTAAAATTTGTCGCTCTCAGTCAGAGTAAGTAACAATGATGTATGAAAATCTATGACATACTTTTCACGCATTCATTACACTTGAAACAATTAGGGTGAAAGTTTATGTTGTCTTGGTATGTTCCATCACTGCACTTCTCACATTGGGACCTCAGACCCACTGCTGAACACTCCTTTATCAGTTTAAATCCTGTAAACCAAAGAAGTCTTACTTAAAATCTGTAGCATGAATACATTATTTATTTTAAATTTCGTATAGGTATACTTAGCCTACATTAATAAATCTAACACAATAACAAATGTGCCACACGGTGAAAATTAAACAGCAGGTAAAACTATATAGTTTTCAAAGAAGAATAAAGTTTACAATTAATATTGGTTATTTCACCTGGTGAGCATTTGTCGCAGCAAATTCCATTTTTAGACATGTACTCATCATCTTTGCAAGATATTTGGCTTGCATTTCTTCCAAAGACTTTTTCAGGTTCTGCTGTGGTACCCTGTTGCATTAACAGAGTCTAGGATGGAACAGAAAATTAAAGTTTAACCATAAATCCATCCATATATCCATTGCCTGTAATCAATTATACAGTTCTGAGTTGTGGTGGGTCTGGTGCCTACCCAGAATCACTGGGCGCAAGGCAGGATCACACCCTGGATGTGGCACCAGCCCATCACAGTAACCACAAGCATAGCAATATAAGTTGTATCATTTATTAAGATGATGGAAATGCTGTTGTTGCATAAATAATGCTATCATGATTTGAAAAGTACAGATATAAGCTGCTCATTAATAAAGAAGTTAATTTATTATTTCATTTGGGCCTGGTATCCATAAGAGACTTCTTACCATAAGAAATAATATGTATGGCAGGCATTTCTTCCTCCATTTGCCTCTGCTGTGCCCAGTGTCCATCCTAGCATAAGTCTTCAGCTCTCACTCCATCAGACAGAGCACAAAACAACTGAGAGGAAACAAGAACAAAGAGTAAAGCAATAAGTAACAAAACATCAGTAAAGTGGAATAGTTACAGTTGAATATCAACTAAACTGAACTGAACTAAACTGCGTGATATATATACACATACATACATACACCAGGTGGCTCCTATGGACCTGGGGTTGTGTGTTCAAGCTCCACTCCATTGAGGAGTGAAGAGTTGGTGTGTTCTCCCCGTGTCCCTGTTGGCTTACTCCGGGTACTGCAGTGTCCTCCCACTGACCGACAATCCAAAAAAAATACATTGGTAGGTGGATTTGCTACTCTAAAAGTGTCCCTTCATGTGAGTGTGAATGAATGTGAGAGTGTGTAAAGGACTAGTACCAACTCCAGGGTGTGTTTCCACTATCTGCCCAGTGTTTCCAGGTCAGCTCCAGACCCACCGCGACCAGTTACAGACAATGAATGAATGAATGTAAATATATTGAGATGTGAAACAATTTATTTGTTTTTGAGTGATTTGGCCCTAAGCAGTAATCATGGGATGAGCTGGATCCAGAATTAACCATTCAAGATCAGTACACAACCACATTGCAGGCATCAACCAAACATTTAGATAGTGTCTATAATAATTGTCCATTACGTTGGTGTACAGTCTAATTGAATATTCATTCATTCATTCATTCACTGTCTGTAACCGCTTTTCCAATTCAGGGTCGCAGTGGGTCTGGAGCCTACCCGGTATCACTGGGCGCCAGTCCTTCACAGCGCGACACACACTCACACATTCACTCACACCTACGGACACTTGAGTCGCCAATCGACCTACCAACATGTGTTTTTAGACCGTGAGAGGAAACCGGAGCACCCAGAGGAAACCCACGCAGACAGAGGGAGAACACACCTTACAGACAGTCACCTTGAGCCGGACTTTAACCCACAACCTCCAGGTCCCTGGAGATGTGACTAATTGCATATTGTTTGTTTATAATAAAATTACAAATTATATAAGTAAGATATGTAATTTTTTCAGTCTTTAAACTGTTGATATGGAAATTTGGAAATATAACCCATTTTATTTTTACTTTGTGCCTCTCAAAACCCACCCAAACAAAGGAGGTGTAATACCACGTATAGACACCCCAGTCAAAACACATTTAGGGCCCAAACAGGCTGTCCAGCTATGTACATACAAGTTTTTTCCATGGGTTAAATGCTGGCCCCATCTATGCCATTTAGGATCTGGGCGATCTATTAGGGCCAGGGAGGATTAAACATTGGGCCAATATGGGGCAGCCTACCTGGGTCCCAATAGTAGCCTATATACTAAGCCACTCAAAACCCATACCCACCATGAACCCAGTTAGTCCAGTAAAGCAGGCCGGGACAGTCTTCAGTAGGAAAACAAAGAGAAGCATATTTAAAAACGGGCGAGTGTTTTTAATGACACTCACTGAACTGAGTATTAAGAGACTTTTTGGTTTACCTAAAGATGACTTCATCACTCATTAAATATGAAATTTACACTTTTTAGTAACTTCGAGATATCTCTACCACTTCCTTTTCTCCGTAAATCTTGCGCAACTTTCGTTTTGGTTAACGCTTTAGAGACTCTCACAAAATTACTAGATTTAACCAACATTCACCATCACTCTGGTCCAACATCTGTATGTCTACCCTATTACCCTGACGCTATACACAAACCACGAACAATAATATAAAATGTCAGACATTTTTCCATTTTTTTCATTACTTTCGATGTCGTTTCACCGCCCACAACCAGCGATACTGATCTAAACTAGTTTCCGTCGGCGAGGTCAGATTACCCTTTGCAGATCAAAGGAGCTTCGCCTTTTACTTCGTTTAAAGATACACGACCCCAGGAGCACTTTCAGGGCCCTGGGTTCATTTTATAGACGGAATGCTACACATTAAATAGAGAAAGCTTCAAACAAACCTGTGGAAGTCCATTTCCCCTGCTCGCTGGGAGAAGAGGAAGGCAGGCTTTGACGGGAAACGTTCTGCGTCACATTAAACCGCTCCGCCTCGAGTCAGTGAGTCCTACTACAGAGCCACAGTACGCCACTTTCAGACCCTCACTATGCAGTCCAATTCAGCTTGGTTTTACTGGCATGACTGATTCAGAAACAATGTTGCCGAAGCACACAAGCTTTAAAGCTCAAACAATTGTGTGAGGAAAGCAATAAACCAAACAAACAATATATTAAAAACTCATAAACTCATTTACAGTAGTTTTATAGAGTGTCGGAGCTTGAGGTGGGTGGGGTTTTGTACCGTGTGTTGCTTTCTGTTCTTCAGGCGGCGGCATGTTAACACATATTTGGCAGCGAGAGGCGCCGTTTTTCCTTTTCTGAAGTTTTGTAACTGTTCATATTGGGTCAGAATTATGTGTGGTTTTAAACATAAATAAATATTATATTATATTATATTATATTATATTATATTATATTATATTATTTATGTGTGGTTTTTAATTAACAATTATTTAGAATCCTAGGCAGGAGAAATTGCAGCTCTGACTGTCTCGACCTAACCGCTCTCCCCACACACTCTCTCCTCTCTGGACAGCCAGGCTGTGGTCACTGGCCCAGTAATTATTCAGGATCTGTATCTGTTGCGGCTCTCTGTGGGTGATGAGATACTCTGCTAATTTAGAGCATTTTTCTATAGTATTTATTTTTTAGCTAAACACCGGCCCTCTAAAAGTTTGAAAAACAGTGAGCTGGTGAGTGTGCAAGTGTGAGTATTGGGACTGGGTGAGAAAACAGGACTAATCTAACATAATCATATCAAACAAGGGTCTATATGGTCTTGACAAATCCAAGCACAATCAATTCACAGGGCCACAGGACTCACATTTGTGCATTAAAGGTACACTAGCTCCTGGGCTCCCCTTTCAGCTGCACAGTGTAATTCACTTTTACAGCACTGGAAGTGCTGGAAGGAGGAAGTGGTAGTGAGAGGGACAGTTTTCATACCCTCCTCTAGAAGTAAGAAGTAAGAAGCCGGTGTGTCAACAACCAAGGTTCTGTTCTCTCTATTTTAGATCACTGAGGCATCACAATGATTTTAAAAATAATTTGAAGGTAAAATACTATTTAGTGTTGCTTGAACTAAGTATTTTAAGTCCTGTACAAAACAGAGAGTAGATTGTAACTACAGACCATTTAAAGTTCCCTTCCAGTCAGGGATTAAACCTCTAAAGACTTAAATTTATTGATCAGAATCACATATTTAGAAGCTATTTCCATAGAAAAATATCCCACAGTACATTGAAAGTTGCTTAGATGTAATCTCAGCTTGTCAGCTATATTCACCCTGGCTGTCTTAATCAGATCATTTGAGAGTTTCTTTGGAACACTTCAATTTCTAGGCAAAAAGTGCTCAGTGTAGCGTATAATGCTTAAACATTTCAAATGTGAAAAGCCTCACCACAACCCTGAAATGGATAAGCGAAAAAAGATGACGATGATGATGATCATGTGATAAGTCTTCTAGCATGTATTATATAGCATGAAGTTGACATTTTCATCTAATGATATTTATAAAGCACCACTAGCATAATACGGCCCTAGAGTTGATACTATTTCCAGCCTAACCCCGGGCTCTCACAATTTCATGATTTTCTTATCCCTCCTGCATAAAAAAACACGTATTCAATAACACTTTTTATTATAATAAAGCTGGGGTTTTGTGGAAACTGGCATGTTCTGGATTGTCAAATCCAACACTAAGGTATGTAATTATCATGCAGCGACCTCTGTTCAGGGGAAAATCAAACAGTATTACCACAAATACACTGGCAACCTTTCCCTATCAGTGCATGGGGCCTATGTGTGGCAAGCTTTTTGTTGCTAGCTCTTATTAGCAATCAACTGACACTCCACCATTTTTCTAAACCTTTGAATCTATAGTAATACAGAGTGAATGGATGATTACAGAGGTTTGCATTCCTGTAATCATGTGAGGTATTGCTTGGCCATCTATCAACTGCATTGATTCCACTACAGCTTAATAGTCTTTAAGAATTTCTTTTAGTCTGCAGGTAGTGTCGCAAGTCACACAGCTCCAGGGGCCTGGAGGTTGTGGGTTCGATTCCCGCTCCGGGTGACTGTCTGTGAGGAGTTGGTGTGTTCTCCCCGTGTCCGCGTGGGTTTCCTCCGGGTGCTCCAGTTTCCTCCCACAGTCCAAAATCACACGTTGCAGGTGGATTGGCGACTTGAAAGTGTCCGTAGGTGTGAGTGAATGTGTGTGTGTCTGTGTTGCCCTGTGAAGGACTGGCGTCCCCTCCAGGGTGTATTCCCGCCTTGCGCCCGATGATTCCAGGTGGGCTCTGGACCCCCCGCGACCCTAAATTGTGTCAGAAAGTCATGACATTCCTAATCAATGAGTTTTCAGGATTAGAACCTAAAATAACAATTTGATATTAGTTATTATTTTAAGGGAAAGACTGAAGAATAAAGAACAAAGTATGTCTTTACACCCTGTTGCAGGATTGCCAATATTTGTGAAGGGCAATCTTAGATAAAGTGATAATATAACAGAACATACACAAGAATATGTTTCTGAATAAGTTATATTTTTGTGTGCCTGCATGTGTGTGTGTGTGTGCTCGTGATACATCTTAAGGGGCCACATCCTGACACCTTTTCCACTTCCTGTGTGACATCATATGTATATATAGTGTTTTTAGTATGATAGCACAATGAAATAAATGCCAGTGTGTGTGTGTGTGTGTGCGCACATTTCTGATTGAAGTACATTATCCAAACATACCCAGCTAAGAGTGGTTTTGTAGTCCATAGTTAATGAACAAATGTGTGCATTGTATAGGCTATAGCCTCTAGTTTTGCAAGTGTGTACGTGCAATTAACTATACAGGAATCCTTCTCACACAGACAGTTCTCAGACTCTAAGAGAGTAATTTATTATTAGGTGTCCTTAAAACTGCATATATTGATAATGTTACCATTGATAATGTCATGAGGTGTTTAAAATGTTGCCCTTTTGTAGCTGAGTTGTTCTTGGATGCTTTCATTTCACAATAAAAAATCACTTAAATTTGGGAAGATATCTACCAGGGCAGATTTTTTTACAAAGTGACTTCAGGCAAAGGTGGCTTTAGCAAAGTGAATGCCTATATAAGTTCCACATTAGTTTTTTCTGATATCATTGCCACTTACAAGCTAATAAGCTACTGGACAGAATAGGTTTACTAATGTAACATCATCTGACTTTTATGAGTATTATATTAAGTGGCTGTGCTCCAGTGCCTTGTATTTTATGAGTTGTTTTTTTTTTCATATGGTTCATCAAAAATGAGATAATATGTAGGTGTATATTTATAATTTAGAAAGTTCTGATTCAAACAAAGAGATCTTTGTGATACATTCTGTGATGAAGTTCATTTACTACATATTTTCTATTTTCCCTTATAGGTTGTAGTTCAAAATTATCATAACACTGTGACTGTTTTGCACCTCCCTGAGCAGCCAGGAAACTGTATTTAGCATATTTCCTTGTACTACTGAAATAGACCCCGATGACCGATTTGATGCAGAGACTTTGACACAAAATGTTACAGGCTGCATATACCATGTGCTATACAGCATACATCAGCATAAGTCAGTCTAAAAAATGCTGAACAAAGAAAGTATGGTCATCAGAAAAACATTGCTGAAGACAAACATAACTACAAGCTAAAAAAAATCTAACTCATCAATGCAATAATAATAATAATATTAAATAAATAAATACATTTAAAGAAGTAGCATTTAAAAACATAAATAAATATGTAGGGCAGCACGGTGGCGCAGCAGGTTATGTCGCAGTCACACAGCTCCAGGGTGCTCCGGGTGTCTGTCAGTGAGGAGTTTGGTGTGTTCTCCCTGTGTCCGCGTGGGTTTCCTCTGGGTGCTCCGGTTTCCTCCCACTGTATAAAAACACCACACATTGGTAGGTGGATTGGCAACTCAAAAAGTGTTCGTAGATGTGAATGTGTGAGTGTGTGTGTTGCCCTGTGAAGGACTGGCACTCCCTCCAGGGTGTATTCCCGCCTTGCACCCAATGATTCCAAGTAGGCTCTGGACCCACCGCGACCCTGAACTGGATAAGTGGTTACAGATAATGAATAAATGAATGAATCATATATCAAAGTAAATCAAAGAGACAATTTATTCATTTAAAGTATACATTAAAATAGTGTTTCATTTTTTTGTAGTGTTTACACCACATAACTCTGCTTGAAGATTTTTTTTGCAGAAAGGTTGCCATGGAAGATGTAAAGCTGTCATCAACAGAGAAAAAAAAGGATGACAAAGCAAACATTTTAGAATAAAAATACTAAAACTAAACTAAGTTAAGACAATGTTAATTTCCCAAGATAATGGAGGCATTATACATAACACATGCTAATGTATTTCATGAGATGTACAGAAGTGACACTGATGAATATTATTGCTGATGAAGCTGAAGACTTTTATGAGTAACACATGAGAAACATATATGAGTAATTGCAAACCCTGCACTTAAGAACCTTAAGATCGAGTGATGGTTTTTTCACACTCACACATCTCTTAAACAAACATGGTTCTTTATGGAACCAAAAGTAGTTCTTCCAAGGTATCACTCAAAGAATCCTTTTATAGCACTATTATTTTTAAGAGTATCTTTCTGGAAAGGTTGAGATATCATACAAAATAAAATACATTTGTTAAATTCCTTGAACCATTATAACCAACAAAGGAAAATTGCAGTTTTGCCAGTGCAATTTATTAGCCATTCTTACCTGATACAAGTCTATAACTTCCAAAGTGCATGCTCTATTTTTCTGATTCTTCTGATCATAGTGGGCCATACACTTTTGATAGGAAACAGATCTGGGCTGCAGGCAGGCCAGCGAAGCACATGCACTCTGTGTCTACGAAGCTATGTTAATTTAGTACATGCAGAAAGAAGCCTGGTGTTGTCTTTCTGAAATGACTATAGACTTCCCAGCAAAAGATGTTGCCTTGATGCAGCATATTTGTCTCTAAATTCTAAACATACACCTCTGAGTCAAAGGTAACTTGTCAAATAGTGACAGATGTTAGCTTCTGCACCTTTTGCTGATAACAGACCACATGGTCCCTTTCAACTTTGGCACAAAGAAGTTGGCATCTGTTGACAAGTTGAAACGTGGACTTAACTGACCACAGCACACATCTTTATTGTTTTATCCAAGATGAACTTGGGCATAGAATACTGGCATTTCTGCACAGAATTGATGTATGGCTTTCTCCTTGAATTATAGAGATTCTGCTGATTTTGCAGCAGTGGAAAGTACTCCTGAGCCCATGTAGCTATATTTACCACAATAGCAGATAGATAATAGCACAATAGATGGTTTCTCATGCAGTTCTGCCTGAGGAATCAAAGGACATATACATTCAACAGTGGGTTTAGCCTTGCCCTAAATGTGCTGGGAGTCTTTTCACAATATATTACAGATGGTGGAAATTGAGGAGCCAGTTTTTTTTTTAACTGTTTGACAGTTTTCTCACAAAATGTGGCACAAAATGACGACCCACACTCCATATTTGCTTAGAAATACTAAGCCTGTAGTGGATGCATTATTGTGAATTGTTGAAGTGATGGAACTTGAATATTGAATACGTTTTTTGAGCGCAGGCTTTTAAATTGTATTTGTTTGTATTTCAAAATACAGTGAAGTGGTCCACCCAAAATATTTCAACACATTTCTTTGTATGTTTGTCATTTAAATACAGGTTAAAAAATAAGTTTAGGTTTACAGTATATTCCAACATTTCTGTACAGTAATGTCATCATTTTGCTGATTGGCCTTTGCATATTAACATCTCGTATTTCAGATTTATTTTTACAGAATGTACATTTAAATACATTAAAAAATATATCAGTCTGATTGATAAAGTCAATGAAGTAATGATATGCGCATATAGAAAGAAAATGAGATTGGGTGTGATTCACTACATCCATTTACCTAGGTTTACAGGCACAGGGGAGGGTCTTTACACTCTGTGATCCTAATTCTGAGAATTGCAATAAACCAGAGAGCCCTGACACATCTAAATCTCTAACTTAGAATATTACTACATCGTGTAGAGAGAGAGAGAGAGAGAGAGAGAGAGAGAGAGAGAGAGAGAGAGAGAGAGAGATGAAAACACGTTTCAAGTGATTCTCGACTGGGTTCTCAGCTGACCTCAATGGCCCTAGCAGTTTACAGTTACATGAGGTCATGTAACAGTTCACAGAATGAGTGGTCTCCTTGAAATGCATGCTCATTATCATTTTCATACTCATACTCATAATGAGACTCATAATGTGCAGAGGACTTGTGGTACATGAGAGAGAGAGCAGGAGAGAGAGAGACAGAGAGAGAGAGAGAGAGAGAGAGAGAGAAAGAAAGAGAGAGAGAGCGAGCGAGAGAAAGAGAGAGAAATTGAAAGAGTACAAGAAAGAGACTACTAAAGTGGGGTGTTTTGGAATCAAAGTTGACAGCTTAAAAAGACATGTAGATTAATGGAAATGGTGAAGGAGGTAAAAGGCAACGCTTTGCTAGGGTGGTCTTATGCTTAGTTTGTCATCTGAGTTCTTGAATGAGTCATCATGACATTTACTGATAACGGCTTTCAAGAGGCTTCTTAGACCTTTACGTTCAGAGTTGTCTAGGGGTCCGACCCAGTCACTTCACTTACCTCACCTTCTTGTTTTAAAGGTAAGACTCTGAGCTTGGGGTGCAGTGATGCTATTAGGGTGCTATTGTGATGGGGCCAAACCTGTTTGATAAGGTAGTTTAATTGAAGGACTGATTGACAAATAAGATTAAAGCAGTCTAGATGTATTTTCATGTTTAAGAGCCCAGATATGCAGTGCTCTGCTGTGATCTGTATTTTAGGGATGTGAAAGTTTTCTCCACATGACTCCTTAGGCGCAGTGTTCAGTCACATGTTGCACTGAAAAAGGGATGCACTGCATGTACGTGATTTGAATTTGTTCCACGTGAAGGCAGTATTTTACATTAACCAAATTATTATCAAAAGGAAATAACTGAAATATATGAAAAATGTTTTTTTTTCAGTCCACTCAGTCTGATTATGTTTTGATGTTTCTACATGTTACCCTGATCCAATATTAACATCTGTGATTCTCCCTCCATCAGATGTGGATCCAGAGCTGCTGTGCCCTTCTCTTAACACAGTTCATCTTCGTCACTGGAACCCTGGTTTGTGACAATGATACACATTATAACTGGACAGGTGCAAGACAGTGCTGCAAAAAATGTCAACCAGGTAAACTTGTCTACGTTCTACCTGCAAATTTGCTCACAACATTATAGTATTTTATTCTCCAAAATGGACATATCTAATGACACTTATTAAAAAATAATATCACAGAGACAATATTTCTAGAAGTTATAATTAAAATCTTTTAGACAGAACCACCGAGAGCACAATGACCTTTTCAGTGCTTTTCTACATTTCATGTTAATACAAGGGGAAAGTACTTGTACAGTACTTCATGACTGGATTGTCAGAAATGACACATCAGGTGATTGCCATGTGCACTTGATTTTAAGTAACATAAAATGGCAATTTGTTACAGTTAATATCAAAATAAAGACAGTCAAATCCAGTACAGATACTTATGAACACAAAAGAAATGTCAGTAGAGTATTATCATAGATCAGAATTCCTCTTTTCATGCCCTGCAGATTAAAGCCAGAAACATTAGAAAATTCCAAGAGAGAAAAAAGAAATCTGAAAGTAAGAGGGAAAAACTCTGTTTGAGCAGATACAAACAAACAAAAAAAGGAAGTGTGAAGTGTGACAAGGGTTTTGTGGCTATGTTATCCACTCCCTGCACAGACTTCACCACACTTTCCATTAAATGAGTGTTTTATGAAGGTTTATAATATAAATATATAGAATGTTAATACAGGAACCAATATCTAAACACAGTTACACTTATATTCACAGCTTCTACACTTCAGTGTAAAATTCAGTGTAAAATGTGTAAAATCAGAAACAATTCTGAGAACTAATTGTAATTTGCAAATATTTAAAGAGCGAGTGATTAAAAGTGCATTAAAAGCAGGCGTTTATGTTTATTAAAATGTATTTCTGTGTGAAAGAATCTACTTTCTGTTCATTACAGTATAGAAATTCATATTTAGTTACTAATTCATTTTTCATGATTTCATGATGTTTTGTTGTTTATCTGGTGCTCACATCACTGAAATCAATTTTATTTATAGGGCAATTTTTTCAAAAGGTATTGACACAAAAAAGTCTGTATAACCTCATTTCCTGTGCTGAGAGATGCTGCTTATAATGAGAAGTTCCACTGCAGTTGCATAAGTTGTTTTGTACTTGAGCTGCTACTTTGCTAATTCTACTCATACAGACATATGTACTACTATAACTTTTTCCAAAAGGGTAATAAACAGTTATTTTGCAGAGCATAATTAAATATTACCCTCCAAATCCTGTATGTAGGAATGACATATGGCATTCTTGAAAATGATGAGCTGTTCCCTTAACTGTAAAAACATAGTGATACCAGACTTGCTGTTGTGTTACTGACAACTGCTGACACATATCCTTATTGACACATCATAATATTCACAGCAGTAGATTCAGAACAAGTGGTCTTTGACCACATGTAACCACCACTGTTACAATAATTCAGAAGACTCTGACATGTGTGTGTGTGTGTGTGTGTGTGTGTGTGCTTATGCAGGAGAATTCATGCTTCAACGATGTTCTGAAAAGGATGAGACACAGTGTAAGCCTTGTGGAACAGACTACTACATAGATTACTACAATGTGGAAAGGAGCTGTGAAATGTGCTCTCGGTGCACCAAAATGAGTGAGTATTACACAGACGCTGAGCACATTTACACACATCACATATGTTCAGGATCATCAACCGTTTGAATTATTATTATTGTTTCAAATGTATTTGTTAATCATTTCTTTGAATAGCCAAATGAATCAGCTTCATCATATGAGAGTTCAGAAATGTTAAATGGCAATCAAGAAATGAGAGTAACATAAGAACAGGGGATACCCCTAAACTTGGGTGGGTTTCCAGCACTAGGGGGTCTCAGGTTTGCACTAAAAACACTGAGTCACACACCACAATCTATAAAACAGACAAATATTAGAAAGTTTTTACCAAATAAAATATTAAAAGTAGTGAATCAAAAAAAAAACTGCAACATTTTAGAAAGTGGGGGAGTGGGGTTTTAAGACCAGAATCTAAAGGGACATTAATTACGTTTTGCTTCTTTAGTTACTTGCTAAAATAAGTTCTGTAGACATAAATAACAACTCACCCAGTATAAACTGCCTAGATGATGATCACTGTCTTTTGAAAACCTTGTTTCATGGAAAATTAGGCATATACACATATACACAACACTTCAAAAACACCTGGAGCCCTTACATTTTTGGAAATAAAGGTGCAATGAAATGTTCTTTGACACATTGTCTGGAGGAACCCATTTGGTTCCTTACAGTACTAGTAAATAGATGTCAATATAAAGAACCACTATTTAATATATGAGAGGTATGCCAAGAACATTTTTAACTTTTAAAGAACCTCAGCAGAATGTAAACGACAAAAATCAGTTAAAACCTTTGGTTGCCAGGCTTACCTAATGCATATTGCTTACTATTTATTTGGGCCATCTAGCTATTTAAGTAGTTGTGGAGTTCCTCTAGAAGACCAGAACCATTTAGGCACCCTTCTTTTAAGAGTCTACGGGATCTGCTAGGAAATATTAGTCAGCCCATTATCTGTCAAGTTCGGTAAGTTCAGCCTGCTCAGTTTTGAGAATTTCAGGACATTACTGCTGAACCTAAACCTGAGACCACATTGAAAGTCTGGGATTATTTTATTTTAAGATAATCAAAAATTTATACTTGAGATACTCCTTTAAAATTTCGGCCTTTGTAGAAAAATCTCAGATTCAACTTGTCTTTCAAATTGTTATACTGATAATGTAGTACATAACAATTCTATTAGTTAAAAAAGTTGCAAATTATTTTATTATAAATTATAATATAATTAAGTTATTACACACTCAGCATTTGCACATTTTTTTCCTCTCAGAACAACAAGAATTATGTAAGACAGTTTATGTTGAATTCATATATGTGACATATGTTGTTGTGGTTGCAGATATGATTAAAATTAAGGAGTGCACTTCAAAGAGTAATACAGTGTGTGGCTGTAGTAACGGATATAAATGCAACAATGAACAGTGTGATGAATGTGTGATAGTCCAAGGAGTAATGACAACAGCATCAACAACAACAACAACAACAACAACAACAACAACACGAGTTACACAACCTTCAGCTCAGTCTGTTAATACCAATCCCATACCAGATCCCATAGGTAAGCATTCTATATGAGAACACATACACGTGCATGTGGCTTCACCATCACAATGGCATACACCCAGACACAGAAAAGACCTTTAAATTTTATTTCATAAAATTTTAATCACTTCCCCATATTAATGTATATTACTGTCTTCACACACACTGACAAACAGAACTAGAAGTATGTAATATTGACTTACTCTCTCCCTCTCTCTTTGTCTCCCTTTTCTCCCACTCACTCTTGATCAATCTCTCACAGACAGTGTGTGGATCTCTCTGAGTCTGTGTTGTACGTGCTTTCTGCTTACCTGTTTCATTCTCATCAGCAGACACACACCTGCAAGTGGACGGACCCTGTCAGCATCAAATGGTCAGTAATTCTGAAATTCAAACATTTTTTTACACTGACAAAAATACAAACTGCTCATTAAAGCATGTTAAGATGATGAAAAGACCAAGAAAAATGATTCAAAATTACTTGAAATTATTTTGGTCTGAAATAAAGTTAAAACTAAATAAACATCAGGTATTCATTAAATGAATAATTAATAATCAAATTATTATAATTATAATTATAATGAGCAAAAAGTAGATTCCTTTTTTACACAGAAACACAAAACACATTTCATTAGAAGTAAACACCCACTGTTAATATGTTATCACTTGCTCTTTAAAAATTCACCAATCACATCTATTGTGTTCCGACATTTTTCATCTGTGAACTCTGGTTCAGATGTGTATATGTACCATATGACTGAATTGTAGAACATTTTATATAGGTTTGAAGTATGAAATTAATACTCCCATAGTATTTGGTAAACCCCCTGCTACTTTAATGACAGCATACAAGTTGAACAATGACTAAGCAACTTCTGATGAATAGATGTAATCCACGTGAGCACACTCTTAGCACATGCTGTAATGGAAATTTTAAGGTCTAACAAAAACAAATTTTGAGATATACAGTATATTTGTACACATACACACAAAGGCTTTAAGGTAGTCAGTTTCACAATTCTGCTTACATTTGGAAAAATACTTATTCTTGTCACATTACTGCATTTCCAAGCCTGAGACGTATCATCAAATCAAATCTAAATAATTCAAAGTTGATTTGTAATATACATAGTCATATGTGATACAACTAGCAGTGAAATGCTTTGATCACTCCTCTTTTCTACATAAGATAAAATTATAAGATATATAGATTTACACAACAACATCCCAATCATAAAAAACAAGCATACAATATAGATTGATATATACAGAGGTGTAAACATAACTAAGGATATATGTGCAAAATAAGGGTAATAAATAGAGGTCTAGTAGACAAACAGAGATCTAACTTTAGAAATAACTATGTTACTATATTAATATTATAATATAACTGCAAAATGCATGCAAAGAAATATCAATGCTTTCATGCAAAGTACAGCATAGTTTTATGTAAAAAGAGCCTATATCCTATAGATCTAATTGTTAGTTTCAGGTATAAACAGTGTCTGATGATTAAATATAACTGCTTACTTTCTCCACAGCTTGCTGTTATTGGACTACTAAGAAGAGCTCAGTGGATACCAGTGAGTGCACAGAGGAAGAGGAAGAGGAAGAGGAAGTGCCAATGCCCGTCCAGGAGATGTGTGGGGGAAAGTGCGATTGGCAGAATGTCTGAGAAAGACAGAGGGAAGAAGAGAAAGCGAGACAGGAGATGCCACATGAGAGTTTGGGTATATAAACTGTTATTCACAGTCCAGAACATAGGGGTGAGACACACATAAAGATCTCTTCTTGATCTTCAGTGAGACAGGGTGAGGAAGCACACACCTCTTCTTCATTGTTTGAGCTCAACTACAAAGATACCGACACACACATATACATACAAACTCATGCACATGTGTGTATGGATAAGATTACATATCACAGATGTCTTAAGACATTTTAGGAAAAATGGACAGCTGCTTTTTCTTTTTTTTTTCAGAGCTAGAAGTCCATATTATTAGATGTTCTCTTGTATGGTTGTTTTTGTTCTTCACTAGTACAACACACTCTGATAATATATACTAAATTGTCACTAGGGTGGTAGCCTTCAATAGTGCTTTTTCAGTACCATTTGTACCAATTGTACCATATTGTATAAAAATATATATATTTGCATTGACTTCATACACACTGGTTTGTCACCAGGCGTCTCATAGTAGATTTCTAATTCTATATCAAATCTCTAAACTTACTATGAAAACGTGATTAATTTACACTGTTCAGGTTTAGAGACAGGTTTATGCATTTGTGGGTACATTTGCACTCTTTGTATTTAAGGAAAAAAACTGTGGGTAATTTTAAGTTCTGGTCAGGATATTTAAGAAATTATAATTAAAAATGGCTACCACTAGAGACAAAAACTATTGTATTAGGCTGCTTTTGCACATATTTCCCATAGATGTCTTTTTTTTTTGTCCGGTCAAAGTTTTTAAAAGTGAGAAATGTCCTAACTTTTCAAAACAATGAGTGGTGTTTTATGTTTTATATAGCAGCCGACCACTCAGGCTGAGAATATGGGGTGAAGGGTTTCCCACAAAAAAAATAAAATAATAATAATAATAATAATAATAATAATAATAATAATAATAATAAAAAAAACAGATAGAGAGGAAAAACTCAAGTGATATAGTTTGGACTAAGGTCAAGTCAAGTGATAGTGATTTCATGCCATGCATGAAACTACAAGGATATGAAGATGCTATGCATGAAATCTTTGTGAATTTTATTATTATTATTTTTTTGTATATGTACAATATTACCGCGACCCTGAAATGGATTATGCAGTAAAGAAGATGATGAGATTATGTACAATATTCAATGACCAGTGTAGTTTTTTGAAAAACGTTTGTGAATGTTCAGCAAAAGCTGCAGAACATACATCTTTGGCACTGTTCTACCAGCCATGTTTTGATGGTCACTGCCCTCTCATGTGGCTAAATCCCAAATGGCTCTATACTCCTTTCATAGTGCACTACATAGGTCATGAAGTAACAGTTTAAAGAGTACATTATCCAAAAGTGATATGAAGTTGAATGCAAAAGGCCTATTTAAGTGAATATACACATCCTTAACCGTGAAAACCGGCTGAATTAATCCTATTGGCAAAAGGTAACGCACATTTGGTGTGTAATATGAATAAGAAATATCATTTTCTGCTCATGCTTTGACATTCATTTCAGATATTAGCAATATTTTTTTAGAAATTCCCAAAAACAAAACCTGCATTAATATTCAATTGCTTAAATCTTCCCAGAGTTAAATAATTAATTAATGATCAGAATATATTGTACATTTCACTGTATGGGCAAACAGTTGTGGACACCTGCTTTTTCAATGTTTCTTCTGAAATCAAAAGGTTTTGATGATTTGCTGCAGTAACAGCCTCTATACACTTCTGAGAACGCTTCTTACCACGGGAATATTTCTGAGGATCTGTTGGAATTCAGACAGAAGAACATTAGTGAGATCAGACATTTTCCTTAAACTATTAGTTCTGGAACACAGGTGCCACTTCAGCTAATCCTAATTGTATTTGATGATGCTGTCCAAAGAATACAGTTCACGGTGCATGGTGACTTGAAAGTTATGTACAGCTGCTCCAGAGCTTCCCATTTCATATCACATATTTGTATGGAGATTAAATGAACATCTGTGTCCACAGTGAGGACACATAAAAGAAAATGAATTCATGCTCGATGAGGGGTGTCTACAAATATTTGAACATATAGTGTAATATTAATTTCCATTTTTTGTTTGTTTGTTTGTTTGTTTTTAACTAATTTCTCTTGTGTAAAATATCATTTTTGCATTGCTTTTTATAAAATGTGTTTAGTATTTAGAGTATATGACGATATTTCTATTGCACTTCAACACAGACACACAGAAAAGGCTTTTTGAGAAAATCTTCAATGAATTATATATATATATATATATTTTTTTAAACCTTATGAAAATGTCAATGTTTATATTGTGAAAACATTTCATATAACTTGATCATAAAATTTGAGTAGGAACAGTTTTTTTTGTGTGTAAAAATGTGAGGTTTTGGTTCAGCAGAAACAATACAATACTTTTCTAAAACATAAACTAAAAACAGATATAATTTATCAACAAACAAAAACACTCTAATAAGAGTAACAATGCCTCTGATACAATGATACATACTCAGAACTGCACAGTGCAGTGTCAAATAAATACTTCAATCATATGTGCAGGAGATGAGGGCTTACAGTTATGATGTCACAAGTGTCTGAATAAAGACTGATTGATAAAGACTGAGACAATTAAATGTTTAAAGACCTGGATACACTCTTCTGATTGGTGTTAGAGAAAAGCATTTGATAATCATTTTTGAAGAAAGTCCCTCTGGTTCACATTTTCAGTTTTCATCTATAAGCCAGGAATATAGATGTGAAAAGGCTTAGAATGCACAAGAACACAAGTTGAATGGTTTTGTTAAAATGCAAATCAACAGTGGTAATGTTCTTAACTCTTTCAGAAATACCTAGCAAAATGTAAACCACTGTTTAAGTGCAGTGGGGCCAATGCTTTATAGAAAGTGTCACTAATACCAGTAACAGTTGTATAAAAAACACTGAATCTATTGATTAATATAATTGCAAGTTCATACATTAAAAGCCTCCTGGCAGGGAATATCATTGCTGAGCCGTCGCAACCTCTCCACATAAACTGATTCAGCTCCTACCCTCAGGCAGAGACTTTGGCCACATGTCATTTTAATTCATTTTACTGGTACATAATACTGTTGTTTATCTGGCTGCTACATATTTGTGTATGCCAACACAGTCATACCAACTACTGTGTATTAAGCCAGTTTCAACACAATGTGTATTGAGAATGTATACTCTTTTTTTTTATAACTTTTCAAAATGACATTTTTTAAGAGAGCATTAGCATGCTAACAGAAACTTGCATTTCTGCTCTTTTTCTTTCTTTTGATAAATTCAGCTTATTAAGCAGGATGTGTTTATATTGTCACATCTGCAATTGAGAACGTCTTGGGCTTTATGTTACAGTGGAAGGTGCTAATCTGTATCAGTTGTGAGTGGCAATTATGAGTAGCTTAAAAAATGTTCCTCACATTAGTGAGTCCATTTACATTTTAGTTAGCCACTTATGGATTTTCATCTCAACAATGACTTGCACAATCACAGTACAAGGTCTTGTCAGCAAACAAGTATTACCAGTCCAGAGCTAAAATGCTAACCTGTTAGCATGCTTGAGACACTAATATGTCATCAAGAGATCTCCAAACACCAACTCATGTCTACTGTAACCCTTGTATCCAGGGATTTTGGAGATCAGTGGATGTATGCTCATCTAAGATTGTGCCTGAAACAACGCCTTATACATGTTTCCAATAATACAAACACGTGCAAACATGCTTGCACACAATACATGTGTGAACATCTGCAAACTTCTGGCGGGATCTAGGCAGACAGGAAGGCTGTGGACCAGGTGATGTTATGAGTGTAAAACAATCTTTGGACAAGCTCTTTACTTTAAGCAGAGAGTTACGGCCAAAGTTGTGGTGTGGGCTCCTCATAAATCACAAAGTACCTACAAGAGTTTCACAGAATAAGAATGGAACTAAACCTCAATTCATCACAGCCCCTCTTCTTTGGACATGTGACACTCCTTTCCTTGCTCCTGAAAGGGGAAAGAGATGTAACCACTGTCTCTATTCCTTTCCTCTGTGGACAGAGGGAGTGGAGAAGTAGGACCATTCACCTCCATCTTGTTTGCACAGCGCTGCTGTAGATCTTCTTCATCCTTCTCTCCTCCATTCTGTCCAAACTGGTTCAGCAAACTAACAAACACTGTACCTGCCCCATATATATGGAGAGGACCTGGGAAGGAGTTTTTGGAAAGTAATAATATCTTGCAATTATCACTTTGTTTTTCCTTTCAGAATACAAATATTCAGAAAAATTCATGACTATCTAGAATTAACAGATACTGCATGTATTTATAAGCTGTGGGATCATATGATTCAATTAAAGTTTTCCATTAGCATCTCAGTGAGACCTTTTGAAAACTTTTTTAAAAAATACAACACTGCACATTGTGGCTGGCCAATGAAATCAAAGCATATACATATTGTCCTTGTGTATTTTTCACCCACATTTCATGTATTACATACAATAAGAGGTTATTAAATAGTCAAAAAAGAGTTTTAGCTACACAAGGTCACTTAACATAAAAATACTGACAAGCACAATTTCTTCAGTACTACTTTATATATGCCATACAATAAAAAAGCTACAAGTAAAAAAAAAACAAACATAATATATATATTATACTATAGTTACATTCTGGAGTGCATAGGATAAACATATCAGCTTTAGAATATTCAGAATATTGCTCTTTACTATATACTGCAGTAGCAGCATTTAAAAAAAAACTTCTAATTAAATAATGGCCACTCTCAAATCCAATGATATTTCAGAAAAGTATGGTATTGCAATTGTTATATACATACCCAGGTTTCCGTTAGTAGGCAGAGGCTGCTCTGTGCTGGCAGGCTGAGTGTTGGAACAGTCTGTGCTATTGATGGTGGATATAGGTGTGTGTGGAGACAACTCTTCTGCATGGACCTGTTTAATCTGCTCACTTATCTGAAAAGGTGGAGTAGCAGTGTCCCCCTGTAAATGTTCAAAGAATGTTTTATGTTGGCAATATTTGAAATATTTAAGCATATTTATGTACTAAACATGAATGTAACCCATAGCAAAAATAGTCTGGATGCAACCTTTAAATATAATATAATATAATATAATATAATATAATATCCGGTTTCCTCCCACGGTCCAAAAACAAAGGTTTGTAGGTGGATTGGTGACTCAAAAGTGTCCGTAGGTGTGAGTGTGTGAGTGAATGTGTGTGTGTGAGGCACTATGAAGGACTGGCGTCCCCTCCAAGGTGTATTCCCGCCTTGCGCCCAATGATTCCAGGTAGGCTCTGGACCCCCCGCGACCCTAAATTGGATAAGCGGTTACAGATAATGGATGGATGGATGGATAATATAATATAATATAATATAATATAATATCCGGTTTCCTCCCACGGTCCAAAAACAAAGGTTTGTAGGTGGATTGGTGACTCAAAAGTGTCCGTAGGTGTGAGTGTGTGAGTGAATGTGTGTGTGTGAGGCACTATGAAGGACTGGCACCCCCTCCAGGGTGTGTTCCTGCCTTGTGCCCAGTGATTCCGGGTAGGTTCTGGACCCACCGCGACCCTGAACTGGATAAGTGTTTACAGATAATGAATAATATAATATAATGTGATGATATGATATAATATATTATCAAAGATATACAGTGTTGCTTTCACAGGGGGAGTCACTGGTCTGCTAATGCTACTACAGATCCAGTCCCCATCGCATAGAGGAACTCCTAAGCTTGACAGAGAACGGCACTCCTCAAGAGACATCTATCAATCTTGAGATGCAACCATCAGCTCAAGAGATGTGGAATGTAAACAGGGTCCAGACTGCACTACAGAAAGATGGTTTACCAGTTGTGCAAACCCGGTTCATGACCCACTGCTGAGTTCATGGTTCTATTTAAAAATCACATCTGCAGTGATAGACGCTTACCTTTTGATTGCCAGGTGAGCATCGCATTACCCCTGAGAAATAAAGGAATAAATAAATTTAGGGAAAATATAAAAATAAGCCTAAAGAAAACCCCTGGAACAATAAAACCTTTGCACTTACATTTCTTGAGGCATTCCTTTTTTCTTTGTCTGCAGACATGCAGTATGATCAGAACAAGGGACAGAACACCAAACACCACCACAATAACTACAACCCAAGGATTCTGAATATCTTCGGTAACAAAGAGAAGGACAATTACATTCAGTGATGATGAAACAATAATAATAACAACATCTGTCTAAAATTATATCTAAATAACAATACATTCGTTTGTTCTAGTTATTCAGACACTGCTTAATACTTGTGAGTTCACCTACTTTAAGGTGCACCTTTTGACTTAGTGCACATGAAACTTTGATAACTATGATGTAAGCTCTGGACACAGAGTTATAATGCAGTGATCTGTGTAGCAGCAAAACTGTGTTTTTTGGAGATATGAGGCACCAACCAGTACCTCTGTGGATATATGAAATGCTTTTTGAACCAAAATAAGTACTTTATCTCAAAAATGCTTTAGTGGGCCATAGGTGGGTGTTTCTCTGACATAATGAAAGCAAAGTACAGAAATCTGCTGTGCCCCTATCAAAAACAAGGTTCCATCTGCTTATAACTGATTGGCTGAACACTACACTGCTGCAATATTCACTTGCATAAAACTCCACACTGAAATGTGATAAAGTTCGAGTGAACCCACACCCTTCGTCAAGTGGTGGGACATTTTATGGAGTAAGGGGTTTGTAGTAGACAAACCACTATTTAATCCCACTTATTTCTGAAGAAACCAATTTGGAGGTGCTTTCAAAACTTTAATACATCATTTTTACCATGTAGCCTATAACAAAAAACTGTTCTGAAAGCATGTTCTCACCCTTTGGTCTTTGAGTCATGGTAGTGTGAGACTGACGGTGATGTAGAGTAGTAGGAACTGTGGTAGAGTGTGAGACCAGAGCTGTGGAATAAACATGATCCTCCACACACTTGGTGCAGTGGCCTGTGAAAGAATCTGTCATACTGCAGGAAAAGCCAGCCATACAGCGGCACACCACATCAGACTTATGGGTGCAGTTCTTCACCACCTGCATGTTCAAATCTAACACACACACACACACACACACACACACACACACACACAGGTAAATATAGTTTGGAAAACATTTGTGGTGGTGTGTGTGGCCTAAGAAAATTTGTCCAGTTTCCAAGCTCCTCCCCAATCTGTGCTTTTACCCTTGGCAAATAAATTAAGCAGTTCTCTTTTTTTATTTTACTGAGCACAAGATATTTATAGTTTTTTCCATATCTACATCTTCCAACATAAATATTTTTGCCACATTTGAGGCAAGGCACCATGGCGTTAGGATTTGGTAAGGTTAGGGTGTGTTCACCTGGTATACAGTTTCTGTAGCAGGGATGGCAACTGCGCTCTGTATTATCTTCACTGGTGTAGGAGCCATCAGAACACTTAGAACATTTATTACAATTTTCTAAATATTCTCCTGGAAAGTTGAGAGGAAGAGAAGGAAGAGGTGGAAATAAGATGAAAAAAAGAACAAAAAGCAATATATGTCCAGTTACTGTGTATTATAAGATAATATCACCCAAGAACGAGTTAAATCTGTATGTTAAAGACAGAATGGATCACTGTAAACTTATTTTCACATTTATTTCTTATGTGCTAGCCATATTTGTATGTACATATGCATTTTTCATTAGCACAAAAACACAAATAATGTTTTTTTTAATACCGTAGCTGAATTCAATTAAATTTACATGCATTTGTATGTCTGAAATTGTGAAAATAAAAATGCTAAGTATTAAAATGTTTTAATGCATGAAGACACTAGACACACAGCATAATCACCAAAGACTGCTGATGGTACGAGTGACTGAGATAGAGAGGTTCTGTATGTGAAGTTTTGTGCTGACTGAGCTAGGAGTGAGCGCACAAACAGGAAGTTAGTCTCTGAGTGCTCTTTCTGAAGAAGGAAGTGGTTTCTGTTTCTATGTCAATACGCGTTATTTCCCATCAGACAGAAAGAGAGAGAGAGAGAGAGAGAGAGAGAGAGAGAGAGAGAGAGAGAGAGAGAGAGACTTGACTCCCGTCACAATTCTCATACATTCTGACAAGTAAAACCGCGGTACCTAAGGTACCTATTGTGGTTCATTGCTACAATGACGTTTTTCGTGGCCAAAATCTTGACATGCAAAATTACAAACATTTATATTTAAGTTCTAAGATATCAGCATATATAAAAATGTATTTTATTTCTGCATTTCTTTAAAAATTTAAGTAAATACAGCGGTCTCACCTTTTAGACAAGTTTTGCAAGTCCTTCGCACTCTGACATTTGTGCTTTCCGGTTTCTGCTGATCACGAAACCACAAGTTAGTACAGGTGCGAAGGAAGAGTTCAGTACCACAAAGTCTGGGACCAGTGCATTATTTCGCTGTCTTAACTCTGTTAATTCAGTTCTGCACTAGATTTGTGAGGCTAATATCACCAAAAAAAATAAAATAATAATATATATATATATATAAGCCTCATAACTCCAATCTAAACTTTGAGCAAACTTGTGTTGGTCATCTGGCTACGTTTAGGTCATGGGGATAAGCTTGTTTAAATATAAGTGAATTATCTCTCACAAATGTTCGACTAGATTCTCATATTATGACTAAACTTACAGGCAACTTTTATACTTTAATGTGTAAAAGTAGAATTAAGATATAAAGACATATTTAACAACAGACTTACTAGATTTATCATGTTAACCTTACAGACCTCCTGACAGCTTCTGATATTTAAAACAGTTTCTGGCTTTAAAATAACTAATATCTCCAAATGAATTATAAAGCATTTTAAAATTATTTTCAAAATAATAATCACCAGAGGAAGAGCAGAGGTCAGACCATCCATCATTATCACTATGACAAGTAGCACCCACATCTATAATTATAAAACATTTATTGGCATAACATTTTTTACTAATAGTGCATCATACAGGAGTAGACACAACCCACAATAAAAATCTGCAGCACAAAAGATTTAACATGGGTCATTTTTACTTTCTCCGTCTCCAGGCAGAACTCAGATTCATCAACACACTATTGCATGTAAATGCAGACAACCAGACAAAATCAGTGAACAGTGAGATCATATTAAAGACAGGCATATTTAATAGAACATACAATGGTTAATTTAACTGTAGTACTATAAATAGGTAATACAAGGTATAATACTATATCAATAGCCAAAATAAACTGATTGTAATATAACATTTTTTAGTGTCACCTATATCTATACACTAGATTAGAACTGGGTTAGTTCTGTGACAGTTCCAGAGCATATAGCATTGATATAAAAGGCCCAATGTAAAAGTAGACAAAAAAAAAAAAACAAACAACAAAAAAAAACACACAACTGTGAGATGCAGTACCTTGCACACAGGACAATCCAGCTGCTGCTGCTGCTGTCACTCCTTTGTTCTCTTCTGAGTCACTCTCTTTCTGCTCACATCTTCACTCATATCTGTGTCATTACTTCCTCACCTGCATAGTCTTCCTGTCATTCTCCACCCTTCATTTTATCTGTGAAGGCTTCTGCTTGTGAAGCCATCAGCTGTTTTTCTAAGTCTGCTGTTCTCCTTTCTATAGAAGTCCATTTAAAACGACATCATACATCCTTCCACTCAGCATTATTGGAGTGTAGGAAGAGGCTTTATGTGGATACTCATTATAAGGTCCTGTAATATACCATACATGTGCAAAACTCTCTCTCTCTCTCTCTCTCTCTCTCACACACACACACACACACAAACACACACACACACACAATCTTTCTCTGAAAAACATCTATGCTGCATGTACATTACGCACTCTCTCCAGTCCAGTGCTGTATTTCCACAGATGAACATCAAAAAGACTGATAGAAAAGGTCAGGCCCAGCTCATCTACCAAATGAAATCACACAGGCATGCTTTATTTTCCAAGAGTACCTTATTGTTTGTGTGTGTGTGTGTGTGTGTGTGAGAGAGAGAGAGAGAGAGAGAGAATTAAAAGGAAAACGGTCACTAAAGAAAACAAAGCCAGAATGAAACAAACTCTATGACACAAAAACTCCACTATGCAAAGTATATGTTCAGCATATTATTTTTATTTTTCAAGTCTTATTTAAAGCTCCAGTCTTTCAGCACTCATTAAAGCAGGCAGGTCTCCCAGTCAAAAAACTTCTTTAATTAAAGTAGGACATACTTGTGTAGTTTGATTTGCATTAGATCTTTGACATTATTTAAAATAATGATATGCTTAAAATACTTTGAGTCAATTTGAGGAATGTTCTATTAAACACTTAGCTTTTCACTTGTTCTTTACAACCAAATCACAATTCTGAAGCTTGATGCTCTAACATTCAAATTTATAAGTGACTTCATTCAATCCTAGAGGTGTTTAGATACCCAGTGACACAAATGTTTCAATAATTCTTACTTCACTTTACTTTATAACAACGTCACAGTTACATGACATATATATAGCTATGCCATTAATATGTCATGACATATGCTATCAGGAGTTAAGCTTTCTTTACCATTATTGGTAACGGCCATGTCAGACGGCATTATGTTTGCTGTCATTATGACTTATGCCAAATGCTAATTTTGGTTAAATGTCATCATGTCAATTTCTATAAGTGATCAAACCACGCTGTTCTATTAATGGACATAAGCTGTCATACTTCGCATATGACATCAGCCATCTCATATTTTTATGTTACATCAGTTTTATGTAGAAAACTTCAAATAAAGCGAAAAAATTAAAAAAATAAAAATAATGAACACACAATGCTTACAAATAGAGGAGTCAATGAGTGAGAGCATTGAAGACTAGAGTACAGCTGTAGATATACAGCTGGCATAGGCCATTTTTCTGTAGCTAGCTTGCTAGATTTTAACAATGTGTGAAGGACTCCACACATGCAAAAGTGCACACATGCACAAAGGCAGACTGCAGAGCATGTCATCCAATAAATGTATTTGGTCTGAATGAAATGATTGGGGGCGGCACGGTGGCGCAGCAGGTAGTGTCACACAGCTCCAGGGACCTCCAGGTTCAATTCCCGCTCCGGTAGACTGTCTGTGAGGAGTTGGTGTGTTCTCCCCGTGTCCGGGGTTTCCTCCGGGTGCTCCGGTTTCCTCCCACGGTCCAAAAAAACACACGTTGGTAGGTGGATTGGTGACTCCAAAGTATCCATAGGTGTGAGTGTGTGAGTGAATGTGTGTGTGTGTGTCGGTGTTGCCCTGTGAAGGACTGGCGCCCCCTCAAGGGTGTATTGCCTTGCGCCCAATGATTCCAGGTAGGCTCTGGACACACCGCGCCCCTGAATTGGATTACAGATTACAGAAGCGGTTACAGATAATGAATGAATGAAATGATTGGACTGAGGTTTTCAGTACTGTGGCTGCCATAGATAACATTTTGTTTCTTTTTATTATCAGAGCGTTTGATATATTGAGTGCTAAGGATCTAAAGAGTATTTTTAAATATTTAAAAAAGGCTCTCAAATTAAAGAACCCACTCCATCTTTCCCATTAATATGAAACCTAAAAATAGCAAAAAATAGCAATTCTGTTTGCTCTACTTAAGGTAAGGTCAACTGGTGGATTAGTTGAACGACTGATTGATTAGTATTGCAGCCCCTGCCAGACAGTACTATTCCACATACATTACTTGTACTAGCTTCGTAAATGCTGGAATAACACAATATTATACACATAAGAGTCTTGGGAAAGACGTTCAACACTATAGTAGGGTACTTATATAACATGATTAACAAATGGTGAATCAAACTAGATATCAATGTCTGCCAAACACAGTTAATGTAAATAAACATTACATTATAACTATCAGTCACCTTTAATCCACCATCGTCAGATCCGCTCAACTGCTCAACTACTGCACTACCCAGATAGCAATGAATGTTTGACCCAAACGTGGCACATCTGCAGTTCTCTTATTGCCTTTAAAGACCTAAATGTGGCCCAAATGTGTCTGCTATCTTGGTATAGTAAAACCTAATTTGGGCCATTATTCCTTTTGTTATCTGGGCCAGAGTTAAATGGGGACTTAGCCCATGTTCAGACCAAATCAATGCTGACTAAAAGAACCATAAGTGATCACGTGTATGTTTAACAAAAAAAAAGTTGTTTCAAACAATAGAAACTTTTCTGACTGGGAGAGAGGACTTGCTTGCATAGCCAGCGATTATATAGTAAAGATCCTTACAGATTGTCTCTGGGTTACAATATCATAGCAGTCATACCAACATTTTGGATAAGCATTCTGTTTTCTCTTTGCTTTTGATTTGTCTTCTTTTTTGAGTTTTTTTTAACACAAGGAATTTACCTATCATTTTTACTGACTTTAAATGTGAGGTATTTCAAATCCAATCTGAATTCAATTCTGAGGGAAAAAAAAAAATATATATATATATATAAAGCTGGTTCAAGTGCTGTAGAAAGAGTATTGTACACTATTGCCACGATTTACATTAGATTCTGTACAGTATTTTGAATAAATACAGTGATCAAGCAACAACTTGCCATTCATATTTGATTAAACCACAAGTAAATTCCTTGTCAACAAAACAAATCAGCATACACAATCAAAATACCTTCATACACACACTCACATATGTCCTATATTTAAATTGTATGCTGTTTGAACCAAGTAAAAGAATATACATAAGTTTAAAGCAAGTTTTAAGCAAACAGAGAGACTGACTTCTCATTTTGAGTGATATTTTAAGAAGAATTGTTTTTTGCCTTTTTTAATTAATATAAAAGAAACAGAAAACAAAGTGGGCTGTTGTTTTCTGATAATCTACACGAAGGGAAGATAGTAATAATGGAAGATATTAATAAAGGAAACCATTACTCAGAGTAGAACAACACTGAACAAACTGTACAGAACTCAAAGGTAAGAGAACAAGAATTAAGACTAAATATAATGGAAGAGCTTTTGAGGGAGAGTGCTGATTTAAAACTAGAAGAATCAGAATGAAAACAAGTAGATAAGAGGACAGAATCTGAAACTGGATGAAAACATGGTGTTTTTGAAAACTAAACAGCTCTGAAAATGCTTTGAACATACTGCACTTTACAATGCATTACATTGAGAGCCATTCTTGCTTTTTTCATATTGCAGATTACTCATTTACATACAGCTTACATACCGTTATAATAGTATTTGTCTCTTTACATTTTAAAGCAGAGCAAATATTTACAAACTGGACGTACAGCACCGTTTTTGGAAGCATCACCTCTTGATGCTCTTTCCTGCTCAGAGTCTGTACCCTGAAAGCTCAGTTCACATTTGGCACTATAGAAATTCCTTTTGTTCCAAATACATTAGTAAATATAACAATTGTGGTTCTCCTCTTTGATGCTTGCTCATGTGTCACATTTTCTTTATTATGTATATGTATTTTGAGTTATGTTTCTTTCTTCTACGGTCAAAAAGCTCATTGTTTCACTGCATTTGTTAGAACCATTAAAAGGGTATGTATTTATAGCAACCCTGACAGTCGTATGTGACATGGAAAATGTGAGCTTTGCCCAACCCACTGATTGGTGCATTACTCTTATTTCTGTACTCTGCTTCATGATGGCTAAAGTTGCTAAACACCAGACTAAGTCAGTTTTACAAAGATGAGACAATACCATATTGCTAGCCACCAGGGGTATTAATATAAACTCCCAGTGGCCTGACTCCAAATCAATCATTTGATCAGTGTGTGTTACATAACCTACTATAACTTCATTCAGAATAACTGAAGCCAAACCCCAGATTCTGTGAGGCTACCTCCGCACTTACTACTGTGACACACCGTATATCTCACAGAGTACAAACACACACACGCACAGTGTAGGAGCTCATTTCCTTTTACACTATTCAACACATTATCTCACATATTACGCATTATTTATACAGCAGAATAGGTTAATATAGAATCTTGTGTCCTTTTCTCAAACTGTAATATGAGGAATGAGGATGTAGTGGCAGCTGTAAAGTTTTAGTATTTACACTGTGCTCAGACCAGGTTTAACATTTACAAACCATATATTTTATAATGGTCCTTCTTACAGTATAGATTGGTTCAATATCAGTGTGTATCACAGGGTCAAACAGCACCTTTTGTGTTTGTAATAAGGTTTGTGGTCTTCTTGAATGGCATGACCCGAGTGTTACTATCACCAGAAACATGACACACCATATTAGGTTTGAAAAGGCTGCAAAGTGTGCAAATGTTTTTTTTTACACTTTACTAATCAGCAACCTTTTCATACAAGCTCTAACTGCAGACAACCAGCATAATTCCATTTATCTTCAACAGTTGCCATGGTTAAGGGCAAGTATGTAAAACCATGCATCAGCTGCCCTTTTGCAAAAGATAATGTGAAACTGATCTGAGAACAGCATAAAAGTCTTAATATAACCTTTGCTCGACCACAAGTTAAGCTTGTCACAGCAAATATTTCTATTTATACAACATAGCATATGACTGCACAAATATACAGCATTTTCTTTACAAGAGTCTACACTATTTACATTATGCTATATTTTCTCAATAAAATAAAAATGTTCACATGAATGTTTAACATTCAAGCTTGTTTCAGATTTTAAAGAGTTGAAGAGAAAAACTTGGAACATAGACACACTGGTCACATCCTCAAATTTTTTTGCCACAACCCAACACAAAGCAGAAATGACACTTACAATAATAGATGTGCGCTGGACTCACGTCATTTTGAGGACATTACTCATTTTTGTGATTAAAAGAGGCTTGTACTCAGTTGTAAAGAGAGCATTGCTTTCATTCTGAGCCCCTTTTATGCTATTTACTATAAAAATAGCAGTGCTTTAAAATTATTTTACCTGAAATCAAATGGTTTGCACATGTATCACATGTATAGCAAATCCAAACAATGTGCTAAAGGGCAGCTATGATGAAAAGAGTTATGGAAAATATGAGGTCTGTCACTAGACCTGAAAAAAAAATTATTATTTCCAAAGGCCACCAGCAGGGGGAAGTTCGGGTCAGAATCAGTCAGCACAAGCCTATTGATGTGACTCGTGCCCTGCTGGCCCCCTGATATTTTGGGAGATACCGACTACATATCCACTGATGAAATAAAGCCTTCAGTAGTGTTGTACAAGCACCTGTGGGCTAAATATGGCTTAGAATTTACAGATAGATGAGAAGTTGTTACCAACTGAGATTTTTTTCTTCATTGAGTTCATTATTATCTTCCTCCTTCTCCAGACTTTTCTCTTTCTGACTCATCGTTTGCTTCTAGTCCTCCGCCAGGGCTAGAAGACTGAGATTTGCTGATGGTGATGACAAAATTGAGAGGGGAAAAAATGATTCATCAAAAAAGTACAATAACGGCCTTGAAAAACACTATAGTACTGCCATTATAGTTGCCAACAATGAGCTTAATAATATTAACTGAGTATTCTACTGATTATTTTGTATGAGTGTGTATACTACAAGAGCACTTTGTAGTTCTATAATTACAGACTATAGTCCATTTGTTTCCAATTTTTTTCTTTTTCAACCTGTTCTTCAATGGTCAGGACACACACTGGACCACCACAAAGCAGGTATGATTTGGGTGGTGGATCATTCCCAGCGCTGCAGTGATACCGACATGGTTGTGATGTGTTAATGTGTGTTGTCCTAGAACAAGTGGATCAGACACAGCAGTGCTCCTTGTGTTCTTAAATAGTGTCCACTCTGTTAGACACACCTACCTCGCTGGTCCACCTTGTAAATGTAAAGTCAAAGATAGTAGCTCATCTGTTTCGGCACAGGTTGTGTTGGTCATCGTTTAGTCCTTTATCAGTGGACACAGGATGATGTTGGCTGCATATTTTTGGTTGGTGGACTATTCAGTCCAGCACTGACACTGAGGGCTTTAAAAACTCCAGCAGCACTGCTGTGTCTGATCCACTACCAGACAGAGAATGATCCACTACCCAAATCATACCTGCTCTGTAGTGGTCTTGACCTCAGAAGAACAATAATTTTGTGGCCACATTAAATCGGGTTTATGTGTGTGTACCTCTCTCCACTCTGGGTGATGAGTCTCCTGCAGGTCTCCATCTGTACATCAAGTCCTCTCTTCATGCTGCACATCTCCATGTACTCATGCAGGTGCCTGTTCATGTCAGATTTTGCAGTGGCTAACTCTAGCTATAAACATAGAGTCAATAAGAGCATTCATGTACAATTTAATACCTGGGGAACACAGCCTGTGCTACAATCTTACACAAAAACACTGTAAAATGGTTTAAATTGCAAACGGGAACCCTCAAGCTTTTTGTGATTGTCAAGCCTTTTGGGTTTAAACAAAATATTTCATTATTTTTTATTCCATTATCTTTGTTCTGAAACAAAAGGGTTAAATCCCATCTGATCAGTGGTTGTTTTCTCTGTGCTATGAGGGCATTTACAACCAAGTGATCTCTCCTATTGAATATGACCTCAAGAGCTGAACACATGTCTCATACATCAGAATAAACACTAATATAATGAGAAATTGACTCCTTCCTTCTAGGAAGTTCTAGATACATCACTGGGGCTATGAGCTGTAGTCTAACCAGGTTTCACTAAAATTAAGTCACTGTCAAACTACCAAAATATAAAACAAAAGATAATTTGTCTAATATTCTCTTCAAGTGAATCATGCACATTTTTCACATGCCTCAAATGTCAGGATCAACCATTTTAAATACCTGACTCTCTGTGCCTACCTCCAGATTTATTAATACAACACACTACCAGACATCTAACAAAGTGTGAAACACACACACACACAGTGTGTAGGAGTTCATTTCCTTCAACACTGTGTAACACATTATCAAAGATATCAGGCATCATTTATACAGCAGAATAGCTTAAGGTGGAATCTTATATCTATTCTTCCAACTGTGTGATCAACTCTGTAGATAGCAGAGTGTAGTTGTGGATGTAAAGCTGTAAAGGTGAGAATATAATGGTAGCAGTAAAGGTTTTTACATTTACAATTTGCTCAATCTGAAACTAACACACTTCTAAAGTCTCTTTCATTTACAGCCAAAACTGAAAGCTTATCTGTAGTAGTCACCTCAATCTGGTCTATGGTCTCCTGATATTCTTTCTCTCTGGACTTAAAAAGGCACTCTGTGTCTTTAATAACCTTCTCAAGGCATTCTTCCTGCTGAGAGAGAGAGAGAGAGAGAGAGAGAGAGAGAGAGAGAGAGAGAGAGAGAGAGAGTTAGAGTGTCCTATCTCTGTCTGTGAGTTAGAGTGTCCTGTGCACTGTGGGCAGAGCAGCCGATAAAGATAAAACATAACCAAGAGGAAAAGTGTACTGATGGAAAATGATGGGTCTCAGAATCTTCTTAGCTTTCCCTGAAACAAACAGAACACCATCACTGGCAACAGTCCATCAACACACTCATCCACTGCATTGACCAGTTGTTGGTTATATTTGTATGGGTCAGCGATTCTACAAAATGGGTTATGGAAAATATTGAATTTTACCAGAATTGTCCTGTGGCAAGTTTGCCTCAGAATATTGGACTGAATACCCCTCTGCATGTATGCAGCACTGGCTCTTGTTCTGACAGGCGTTTGAGCTCAGAGGGAATTTGAACTCAAACCTACTTGTACCAACTAGGATACACATTCTGTCTGAACACTAAACATTCTTGTGAGTCAATCTGGGTACGATCATTTTCTAACATCTGTATGTGTAAATGTATGTTAATGTTTGTATGTATATGTGTTGGTTGGGGGGGCAGGTGCTAGGTCAGCTGTAGCTAAACATCCTTGTTGTCTTCATCAGAAAATGTGTTATTCTCCATCAAACTGACCTTGGCGAATTTTCAATATTTAGCTCTTTCATCACTTCTTATTCAAGCTGGATGTTTTTTTTTTTTTTTGGTAATTGTGTGTTTATGTTACAGACAGTAAACAAAGCAAACATTAATTTGCATGGGCATGAACCTAATGTTGGATGGAATCATTTATTAGCTAATGAAGGTGAGGAAATGAGAAAAGAAGTTATTTAAAAGTGCATTTGAGATTTTGCCAGCAGAGCTAAACATAAACAGTAATTCTGCGATGCCCTTCCCTTCAGCCTCGACTCACTTTTAACTTAAACAGAGAGAATGTAAGACATACAGGTGCTGGTCATAAAATTAGAATATCATGAAAAAGTTAATTTATTTCAGTAATTCCATTAAAAAAAAAACTTGTATATTATACTCATTCATTACACACAGACTGATATATTTCAAGTGTTTATTTCTTTTATTTTGATTATTATAACTGACATAATATAAATGAGCAATGATGCGGAGCACCAACTACCAATCAGAACGTAGTCATCCCCGTTCCCTCAGACCTGTACTTGTGGGGCGCTGCCTGCCTATGTGTTGCTGGACATACACATTCCCTGCTGCAGGAGCGACGCTGAGCGATTCTTATCACTTTCAGTTACTATGTGTTAGTGGCTGAACATGTGAATTTTTGTGTTGTCCTGAATGTTTGGTATTGGAATCTGCCATCTTGCTTAGAGAAAGCTGTGGGCAGTGCAGGTCTTGTTGTGGACGGCAAAACAAAATTGGAACTTGGAATGTGTAAAACCTCAAATGTGTAAAATGGGGATGACACATACGTAAGACACTTCATCACACATACTTCCTGTAGTTTGCTTAGAGTTTGGTTTGCTGTTGCTCATGTTCCTATTTCAAGTTTTCAGGTAGTTAATTTGTGAATTTATTTTTTATCATTTAATAAGAAGTTGCAGTTCTTTGTTGCAATTTTGTATATAATATCATGCAGTATTCTAATCAACAAAAATGGGTGTGCTGCATAAAAGGTTTGGTAACCACTGCCTTAGCACATGATTACCTTAAAACAATAAAATGTATATCCGTTGCCTTTAAATATATAAAAAAGCAGATAAATATTTTTGGTGTATTGAAAATTGCTTACTTATAGTAAAATTGCTGCACAGTATTAACCTTAACTAAAATCTTTAGCTGATATGAGCTTAAACTTCAGCTTTCATTCTGTCAATCTAGACCAATAAAATATATTTTTTCAAGAAGCAACTTCTCAAAAAATGTGATTTCTACATAACTCAGTACAGGCACTGTTTGGATAGATACAAAACGGTCACTTTGAAATAGATGGAATTTAATCAAGCTCATTGGCCCTGATGATGGCACATCAAGAGTGATTTTAATTTTAGCTGCATTTCTCTCACATGGTGTTTCATTTCAGATTTCATTACAGGTTTTTTCTTAACAGTAGCCCATCCACTACAGATTTAGTGTACGTTCCAGTTTAACATTTGTGAATGGGTGTCTTAGAGAAAGGGTAAATTGAAGTAGAAGATTCAAAGATGAAGTTTCAAAATACCAGTGACCAACATTTTGGTATTATCATAGGCATTAAAGAGCTATTGTATCTAAACTGTAATTTGTGATCAGCCACCTGCTTGCGCTTCATTTGTCTTACCTCACTGTGATTGGTGTCTGTGGTCAGAGCACATCCTGGGAAATCTTCCCAAAGCAGCAGAGTCTCCTCAGTCTCCTCCCAGGCCAAAGAGTCACAATCATCCTCAAACTCACACTCACGCCTAAAACACAAAAGCATGTTGAGTATTCACATGGAACTTGTGAGAGGCACAGCCATGAAGCACTTCAGTCATGAACATATAATGAGACATGATACACGTGTAAATGTCAAAGCCCTAATTTCTACACTGATTATACAATGAAATGGGCAACACAGAATCTGTTTAGAGGTCTGCAAAAGAGAAAACCTTGCCCTCCAGCCTGTCCACCTTGGCAATGTACGTAATTTAATTTCCCCTGCCAAAAGCAACACAAGGTGCCGACCTTTTACATCAGGTCAGCAGCTCTCTAATCCATAAAACATGGTACAGGAAAACATCTCACAGTTGGGATAACATCCTCTGCATCTCTTCATTTATCTGATTGGCTGAGGTGGTGCCCATATCCTCCTCTTTTGCTCCACCTCCATCACTATCTGAGGTGCTAGTTGGCTCATCTGTCTCACTGCCATTGGCAGGAAGTGCTCCAGTCTGTTTCCGTGGACGACAGTTGCTAGAAGATTGTGGGCTGGGTACCTTAAATGAAGAGAAGTTACATCAACCAGTGAATGAATATAGACTGAAAGCAGAATACTGACATTTGACTTTGTTTAATCTCTAAGAAAGGAACATCAGCAGAAAAATATTTCAGCACTGCTGTAGGGGAGTGTAAGCAGAGGCAGGGTAAGTCCCTTAATCATGTTCGTAATGAGTTTAATGTACCAAAATGAGTAGATAATGCAATTTTTTTTCACTCCAGACCATAGTAAGAGAAAGGTAGAGTAAACGTATGCAGGCCAGTGTGCATAAGTGACCACACCTTGAAGATTTTAATAGGGTCCTCACAATTCCTCTGCTGTGCCAGGTCACAGAGGCGAGCTGTGATATCAATGCGTCTGCAGATGTCCATATCCACCTTCATCGCCTTCTCCTGGATCTTACTGTCCAGCTCAGACAAATCCTGTATGTGAGGAAGCAAACTAGTTACTTCATTAGAAGAAATAAAAAAATTCTTAAAAATATCCCCTTACAAATTTGTTAAGGCCAAACTAATGTCTCGTTCTCAGATTCCAACACTTTTAATTTACAATTTAATTAAGAATGAACATGAAAAGTCTTATTTGTTGTATTCATTTAATCAATTCTAACTAATCTTGAAATAAGACCACCTTTGTGGTGTTTTGTGATTACACTCACATTGCTCATTAGACCCTTGAAGAGGACTAGCTCAGCCTTCAGCTGCTGCACTCTCAGCGCCAGCTCATCCTGACACACCTCACTCTCCTGCAGATCCTAAACAGAAACACAGAAACACACACACACACACACAAAGCTTAAAACAAAAAAATCATTTGTGGAGAACAAACACAGATCAGTCATAACAACAATAAAACAATATCTTATTTATATGTTGGTCTTATGAACGATGTTGTTTGGGGGACTAATCTAGGTCCAGCAGTAACAATGAGGTGTTTGAAAACTCCAGCCAGCACCACTCTGTCTGATACACTCATACCAGTAAGCTTACACTAACACACCATCACCACACCACCACACTAAGGCACTGAGAACGATCAGAATTACATTTTTGCAAAACAGTGACTAGAATTATGCTTACTAATGAGGCCTCATTTTAAATCAGCATTATTCTGTTACTCAGAAACAAATATGAGCCAATGACTCTACGTCATTCACTGGACAAACCCTGTTATATACCTACATACCAATATACCTGACACATTGTCCCTGCAGGGATTTCAAGCTAAAACAGGAAAATATCAGCCATCATAATAACAGAAGTAAGCCAAAACTTTCACTGTACCCGACCTCTAAAACACACCTGGCTTAGACAGCGACACAGCACGAGATGAACATCAGACAAAATCAAATTTAACTCCAGGAGCTTGGATTGTATATATTAATAGAACATGTCTTAAATTGTTATTATGCAATGTTTGAATAAATAATGTAATGTTTATAGAACTGGAAATCTGACAGTTCTCCAAATGCTGATTAAATAGACTCATTTAAAATACAGCGTTAATGTCAGCATAAAAGTGTAATTTGAAACACATCCTCTCCAAGGACTGCTGACTCAAACCTGGCCCAGTCTACAGTGTTTCTGTTTCAGTCTTCATTCCGTTTTCTTATATTAAATTATCATGAGGGATGATCATTAAGTCCATGAGGGATTTGTTAGTTCACTGAATAGATAAACCAGGTTTATCAGAGGTGCACACATTTTAAACTGGACCGCTTTAAAGCCCTGTGGTACAAGGAAGGATGATCATTACACACATTTCAGATCACAGATGTGTTAAACATGTTCCCCTGCCACTTTGAGTTTGTTTAATCTGGCTGTCAACCAATCAATAGTGTACAGAGAGATAATGGGGGCTCATCATTACAGGATAACAGCAGGAACACACACACAGTATGTCTGTGATATGCTTAAGGTCAAGAAAAAACTGGAAGCTAAATAAACAATGGAGTAGCCTTTGACAAATAAAAGGGCATCTGTGAGAATATTTTGGGGTGTGTGTAATGGGTTCTTAGATAAAAACATCTAGTGATTTTATATTAATAAAAGTAATTACTGCATGTAGGCCCAGTTTTGCATTTAAACCATTATATATTGGCTGTTAAATAATAGAAGCAAGTTAAGTGAATTGAATAGTAAAGTGTATTGAAATGAAGTATGGGTAGAGATAACATAATGGTGATGTGAGGAGATTTTTTTGCGAAACATTATAAAAAGTTCATATTTAAGTACTCCTATAAAATATATTTTACCTCCTGTAGATCTGTAACCTTCTGTTGGAGATCCACTCTTATTGTGTATTCCTCCTCCCATCTTATAAAAAAAAAAGACAACAGACATCAACTGACAAGTAACAACACTGCAGCACCCAACACAGTATAGACATACATACATAATTGACATATATATATGAAAACTCTTTTGCAAACAGTCATTATTATTGTCAGTTAGACTGCACATTGTGTGTGTGTTTGTGTGCATGTAAATTCTTCCACATTTCTAAATGATTCATAATTTCATGCAAAGCACAATCACGGTTGGGATGAGCAGTACAGTAGAGTAAAATGGTCTCCAGCTCCCTCTTACGTAAGGACTCTTTTAAATGCAGTGCACTGCAGTATTCTCTAAGCGTATTAAACCTTCTCACTTGACCACACGTTTAGACCTACAGCAAAAAACAAACATTACAATCAATTCCAATATGCCAACCCACAATTACAGAAAGGATGATAGATGGGGAAGGTGAGAGAGAACAAAGCAAAGAAGAAGGATGAAGAGAGAGAGAGAGAGAGAGAGAGAGAGAGAGAAACAAGAAAGGGAGAGGGCGAGGATGATGACTAAAGACACTCCATCAGTGCTAGCCTGAAAACTGCATTGCAGATACAGTGTGAAGTACTGATATTCAGGAAAGGAAAATCAACTTCAATAGTGAGAATAACTGAATACCTCAAGGTGATATAAAAAGAGAACGACACAGAGTCTGAACTGAAAAATGGGCAGAGACATACACAGGACAAGTTAAAATTACTCTTCACATGCCTTAACATGCCACACGCTCTGAGTCAGTGAACACATGCAATGGGTCTGAATGACTCTTCAGCCGTAAATAAACATTATTTTGTGGCTTAAGGGGGAATGGGTTCATTTGGCTGTAATTGTGGAGCAGGCCGAGGCATAAAGCTGCAGTTTTCCTCGGGGGAAAGCTGTAATTCTATAACAAGAAGAAGCTTTTACTAGAAGCTTTCCAATTCTGATTTAATGCATAGCCTCAGCCTTCTCTCCTCACTTCACTGATTGATCTCATTCTCATTTCTTCTCCATTCCTCCATTTCAGAGATGAATCAATCTCTAAATCTTATTTGATTTCAAATTTGATTCCAAAATTGCAGCTTGACTATGAAATAAAATGTAAAATGTGCACTAATCTTTATCTAATTTTCCCAATACATTTTTTTTCAGCTCATTGCCTTGAAAAAGTTCCCCAGGAAATGAGTTCCATTCTACAACTACAAAGTGTTCTTCTAGGCCAGTCAGGACACACAACCCCTAACAGCTGCGCTTCTACATGACAAAAATAACCTGAGCCCCTGTTTAACTGGTGTGAGAGAACCGATTCATCATTGCTGCAATTATTTTCCTAGAACATAGATTACACTCTGTACAGTAACCACAGAGAAAATGTAGGCCTGAATGTTTTTCACTGGGGGTGTAACAGTGTGTCATAATATTATGATATTGAGATATCACAGTGCAAAACAGTGACAATCTTCATGTGTAATGGACATAGAAAATGTATTCCTGGATGTTATTACAATGTACAGTGACTGCCCAATGTTGTACAACATTACTATAGTAATTATTCCTCATCTGAATTTTGTTTCAAATATTAGGAGAAACTGTGAACCATTTATCAGTCTTGAGATTAGCACTACACAAAGTGAAGCAAAACAGTTGTGCTTGCTTACTTCGGAAAATTATTCTTACCTATGTTTTGTAAAATTAAATGTATCAAAATAATAATTTATGTTCTTTAAACATCCCTTCAGTTCATGGTTCTTTAAAAAATTCAGTAAGCACTTAACTAAAATGTTATGGTACCAAAAGTGGTTCTGATGTGTCATCACTCCAAAGAACCCCTTTTGGCACCTTTATTTTTAGCACTGTGATTTAGCTCTGAGTGAATGCAGGAAGGATTTGTGCCTCAGCACCAGGAGAATGGACAGCACTCAGAAGCATGTGCTTTCATTTGACGAAGCATGCTGACATCAGTGTGGCTTGTGCCTGCCTGATGCAGCTGGTTTTTTTTTTTTTTTTTTTTTTTTTGCTGAGCCCACAGTTGCTCTGGACCCTGCAAATCATGCTCCAATTCTGTACATGCTGGGTTACTATCTATGGACCAGAAGTAGTCAACTAGTTAGGTTGTGAAATTGTAACCTTACTCCATAATACATATTAATGCTATGCTACATGCTATCCTTTAGCCAGCATAGTACTGTAATCAAACGAAGGCCTTTCCAGAAAGGCAAATATCTTCTTTTATTACTCCCTTTATGTATAAACATGCAACGTCTGATGACTAACGTGAGCATATTGTGTTCTGTCATATGATACATGTTTCAAAAGATTTAGGACATTCAAATAAAGTCTAGTGAGAAGAGCATTTGCCAGCCTAATTCAGCCACCTCAAATAATTTAATCATACTACAGCACATGGGTCTGTTTTGTATACTAATTAATGAATAAAATATTTTAGAAAGCACAAATAAACTGGGGTTTGAGAGAAAGATATTTGGCAATTCATAAACTACCTTGAATGTAAACTCCAGTGTTGTTGTTTAGTCCTACTTGCAATGCATTCTGGGATACAGCACGGAGATTAGGGCACACTTTTGGGCCCTAGAGCCCACACATTTCAAGGTGCCCTGATACATGATTTTAGAAAATGTTTCAACATCCTTAAGTAATTTTCTAAAATGGCACACTCTAGAAATAATGGAATCCTCGGGTTCACTTCCAAAGCTAGGAAACTTAATTATGGCCACACATTTTGAAGTGCTCAGTATTATAAAAATAATGCATTGTCAGAAATAAAACATGTCAGCCATTTTGTCATGTTTGAATTTAGCTGTGATCCAATGGCTGGTCTCAGTCAACCTAACTAATGTACAAGCAATTCAAAGTTAGTGAATTTGCAGCTGCCCTCTCAGCAGTTGTGGCAATAGCACACATACGAAGAAGGAAAATATAGAGCAACAGCTTTTGTGATTTGAAAAACAAAACATATTGTTTCTACAGCTTTTTAAAGGGAAGACTTTGACTAAATGTTGACGGATTTTGTGAAGATTTGATAGCATTAGGCTTTGGTAATTTTACTGAGGTATATACTGATGCAGGATAATTCATTGGAATCACAAAAGCCCCTCCAACTCATCACAAAATAACTGCATGGAGCCCTGTCATTCAAAAGCGTGCATTTCATTACATCATAGCCCACAACTGTGATGCTTTGTACCCTTTTAGCTTATGCTTGGCATTGACTTATTCCTTCTGGAGGATCTTTTTCAAATCATGCTTTTATCTATTGATGTCTATTGATAGGTGATATATATGTGTATATTATCTATTTATATTACCTCTATCTATCTATCTATCTATCTATCTATAGTACCTTGCCATTCAGTAGTCAGTGTTGGACATATGTAGGCCTAAAAAATGTAACCCATGTAATGCCTGGTCAAAAGCAAGCCTTATTTGCTCCAGAAACAAACATGAAACACACATTAAGCTTGTCTTTTGGTGTAACCTGATGCAGACAGAGGGCACATGCATATCCTTTTCATGCAGTTCACCTGCGCTTGTACTCGTCCCTCTCCCTCTTGACTTTGGCCAGGACGTTGTAAAGGGCCCTGATCTCTGGGGTGATGGTGTCTATCTGGACACCCACTCCGTCAGGGTGCACCCAGGACACACCGGGGCTGGTGATCCTTTCCGCGCCAGCACCACCCCTCCGGCTCGGACTGTAGGACCAGATGGTGCCGGGCAGGAATCGTGGTGGAGGGTTGGGGGCTGCAGCGTTATTGGAGTTGTTGGTGTTGGCGGCGGCGGGTTCGGTGGGGGTCGCGGCGCTGTGGGTTATGACCGGATTTGCGCTGCGGGCCTGGAGTGCAGCGGACAGAGGAGGCGTGAACAGAACAGTGGGTCTCCTCGCGCTAGTGGACGAGTTGTTGTTAGTGTTGTGGAATGGCAGTGAGGAAGGCCGCACGGGCATGAGCCCCACGAAGCCGGTCTGCACGCCGCTCTCTTTGCTCTGCGTCCGTGGGGTGGGCGCCTCTTCTTCCTCGGCATTGTTGGCGTTGTTCTCCAGCGCCTGCTGCAGCTGCTTCTCCAGGATCTTGTTGCGCCGCTCAAGTTCGTGCACTTTGGCCAGGAAGCAGCGGAAGCGCAGGTTGAGGGTCTTCAGGACGCTGATGTTGGAGCCGAGGTCGTTGCGCAGCGCCGCGGCCGCGGGGGGGTGATGAGGATGTGTAAGTGGATGAGGGTGAGAAGGAGAAAGTGGATGAGAAGGTGAATGAGGAGGTAGGCCCCGGTGGCGAGAGCTGCTCAGAGGCGCCAGAGCCTGCAGATCAGCGCCCGAGAGCGGACCGTGAGTGGGGAGCTGCGGCTCGGCCTGCAGGAAGAAGGAGTCATGGAACAGCGCTGAGGGGGAATCCGGAGCCCCGGTGTCATTCTGCTGCTCTCCCAGCCACGGGTTCATGCTGCGGCACGGAAAGCTCGCTCGCTGCAGATCTGGCATGAACACCGCCCTGTACTTCTGCACCTCTTTCTGCTGCTGCTGTGCTTAGTGCCTCCTGCTCAGATTCAAAGCACTCCGGACGATGGAGCCTTCACTGACACGCAACTGTCAACGATGTTCATGAAAGATAAATGACCAAACATACACACTGGATTGAACAGAATAAAAGATAACTCCGGATATGATGAGAGTTAAGCGGAATGAAAACAAAAACGTTCGGGTTGGGAACGCGCGTATCGCAGCTTTCTTGCCAAGCAATGAGAAAATTCACTGCGGGACAGGCAAAGAGCTGGAGTCGATTCAAACATTATTCGAATCCTGGCTTCAAATTAAGAGTCGATTCAAACGCTGTGAACGTAATCCCACACATTCCCAAGTGCACTACACAAATCACTAAACTTACTCGTACAATCGAATACTGCACTCTAGTTTCAAAAGGGAGGTCTGCGTCCTCTGGTTGAGTCCTAAAAAACTTAGTTATATTCGACATAATCACGTTATCTGGGTGCAATATCTCTTTTTTTCAGCTACTGCCTATGAACTGTTTGAGAACTAATCAGTTTGTCTGTCTGAAACAAACAGTCATTTCCACTACATATACATCAATTGTTGAGCTATATTTTTATTTGTTATAGGCCTAAACTGGAATGCAATATAAAAGATAACATACAATGTCCTAAACACAGACTATGGTAAGTCACGTAGGTTCAGACCTGACCACTATTTGTGCTACCGCTTTAATTGATTGTATTACTGATTATAATCACTGCTCTGCTCTCTTTCTAGAAGTATTAGCGTTTAAAGACCCTTCATGTGGTGAATATAAACACGAATCAACTCGGAATCGACTCCCTCCACTGCGGGAGACTGGGAAGGCGGTATTTATATTTTTACTCACCGGTTAAATACAAGCCCTGCTCGTATTGCTCTGTGATTGGTTAGTAATGTTTCACCGCCTGTGCTATGATTGGCTAGTAGGGCATACTTGATCAAAGTTATTAAATCATTTATTAGAAATCCCGCTTGTAAAAATGTACACAGACCTACATTACGGTTTAGCTTTTCTGTTCTTCCAGCTTTAAATACATACTCCAAGTTTATAGACATGTGTCACAACAGTTTTAGAATATACTGTATGATGATGTATGATCTTTATAAATTAGTACAAGGAAAATTGTTTGTGGGACCAAACTTTATTCAAACATTATTTCATTCGCAATAGCTACTTTGCTATAGGACCAAACCGCAGAATGGACAACATAAAAACGTGTTGCAAAACAGATTGTGGATTCTTAAACATTGTGTGACTTAAATAATGCAACCATGCTTAAAAAATTACTAGAGATACAGACACTTGTACAAAAAACAACAACAACTAAAATAAATAAATAAATAATCATGCTCGATGAGTGATTTGGGCCACATACTTGTTTGGTTTGCCCATGGTGTATAAAAGCATTTAAATTAATTCAAATATCTCAATAACATGGCAATTCAAAAAGTACGTGAGCCTGTGTCATTCAAGAAGAGAGAGAAACACCACTGACGTAACTGGACCACAGAATGTCACTTAAATACAGTATAATAAAGCAATTAGCCATGAGAGGCCGTGATTTACTGCGATTTATCACCGGTAAGGTTGGTTTTGGCACGACGAGAAGCGGAGTGCCAACATTGACTTTACACGTGATAAAATCGTATTAACGCACGGTCTTGAGTGGCATATTACTTTTACAAAACGGAGGTCAACATAAAATACATTAAAATACACACATATATTCAATTAATAAGAGTATTAATTCATTCTCAAACATTCAAAATAAAATATTTCTTTATGAAAGGACCCTTAAGCCCAATTTATACTTCTGCGTCGACTGTACGCCGTAGGCAACGGGTCGACGCGGACCCTGCGCCGTAGCCCAATGCGCACATCTCCAGAAATGTAAGGTATAGCAGCAGGACGTATGGAGCTAGCCCCGGCCTGTGTTTTTAGCCTTTAGCTAAAGAAAATGGCTGAGTAGGATTAGTGATTTTGATAGTGAATTTCCGTGTTCAATTCATAAATCATATATTTGAGTAGTATTTGTAATAACCATTCCTTCACTAATATAAATTTCGGTAGCTAAGTAGTCTAACATGACTTTAACTTTGACAAGTTAGACATTAAATGAAACACCCACTTAATGATTAGGACTGCCGTTTATATTAATCTGCAATGTAATTCATATGAATCTGGACGATGTCTTCACACCATTCATCCACGGTTAACCCACCCCATATATCAAAGGTTTCCATTTTTTACAAGCTGCTCACTCCCAAGGTTTAAGACAGTGGCGTATTAATATGGAATTCAGATATTGTGAGGCGGTCATAGGTGTGCATACATCGTGTATTTACAACGACTTTGAACAAGTACTCCTTACTGCAGAAAAAGAAATCCCCTGGATGGAGTGGATCACATCCAGCTCCTTCTTCAGGGGAGGTTAGGGTTAGGGATAGGGTAAGGGTTAGGTTGTACTGGGAGGAGTCCGTTTAATCTGATCCAATAAAAACGCAATGAGGGATTTCTGGTTCTGCAGCGCCGGCCTTGAACGCGGCCCAGCTAATCAGATTTTTGGACCGGAACTACCGTTTCATAATTAATATTATATTATTGCAGAAAAAGTCTTTACAGACATTTGCTCCTGTCATTTTTGTTTATTTCTGCCTTTTGCTGCCTTGCTCCCTCTGTGTTGGTCTTTGTGTCCACAGTGGCAGCATCAAGGGGTGCCGATCCCACTGAAGCGTCGCCCTGCTAAGACCTCTTCTGTTTTTTTCCTGCCCCCCATATCATCCTCTTTTTCCCCACGCTTCACTGATGAGTGTGTGGTCGATGTGCTTCTCCTCCAAATGTGAGAGTAGGAGAGACTCAGGCTGCTACGAAACCCTGTGAGAGAAAGAGACCACCACTGTTTTAAATATACAAACTATCTCAGTGGTTACATTTGATATTAAAAGCATAAGAAATAATAAATAAATAAATAATCCTCACCATCAACATCACTCCCTACTCTCCCTCGTCTTCTCCCTCTCTTTCCATCACCCCTTCTCCAGCAAAGCATGTCACATACATCCTCTCTAAAGTCACAATTCATAATTTGGTAGATAAAGGGATTAATCATGCAATGTGACTTAGCAAAAATTGCTGGGACCAGAGTGACCTCAGGCCTCAGACTGGACACAGGCCAGTGACCCTGATGGTCTACTGTATTAGCACCAGACACTGCTGTAGAGCTGGGTCTGGACCCATTGTAACCATACTGATCTGGAGTCTTGTTTCTCCAGGAGTCATATATATCTCCATAGCTTTCAAAGGCAGTCCAGTTGATGAAGGGGTGCAAGTTGAAATAGTCAGAGAATCTACCACCTGTGTGTCCAGTTCCAGTTCCTGGTGTTTCTGCCATCATTCCAAGTCTTCTGGACTCTTCTTGCTCATCCTTGATGGTGAGAGCAGAATAGAAGGAGACAATGGCGTATGGTGTCCAGGCTATTAGGAACGAGGAACAAACCACTGCTGCTATCTAAACACAATGACGGATAAAAAAAATAAGGCTTGTTCCAGTGCTACTTTAAGGCATTTATCATCTAAACTCTATCCCAGTTTGTACATATCTTCATTTGTTCAGTCCTCAGTCGCCCTTTGGTGATGCATGCATCACAATGGACCAGCAAAGGCAGCTTAACCAAACTTCTCTGAAAATTCTATAACCTGCCTAGTGGAGAATGAGTTAAATTTATTCATTCATTCATCTTCACTTATTGGTTTCATCATGATCAGGGTCATGGTCATATACTCATAAGTTAAAAACAATCAATTTTAAACAAAGTGACATCAAGGAGATGAAGATTTGTTACTGTGTGCCACTGAATGTGGAAGATGTCACAAAATGTAAGCTTTCATGAGGACCACAGGGTTAAGGGAACACGTTAGGCCAGGCCTATATTACAGGCAGATTCAGTTGTTTCCAGTGGGTGAAATAAAAACAAGTGATAGTAGTAGAGAGGGATAATAAAGTAAGGGAGAGAAAAAGACACAATCCTTTTCAGGTGAATCAAATCCTGAATGTTTCTGGAAAAAAATATCAGGTTCAGAAAAAAAACAGCACAGGTAAAAGAAAGGGTGCACAGACCTTAGTCAGACGCAAGTCTTTCCTGCTGCTGTGACTGACAGATGAAGAGGAAATGGAGGCCAAAGTGCGACCTGAACGATAAACCTGGAACAACAATGTGGATGCAACTGACATAAAACTAAGCAATACATGCTGAATGATTTACTTCTGAGTTATTTGAAAATTTCTGATATTTTGTTCTCATCATAATTCAGCAAGATGCTGGAATAAAAGTTTTTTTTAATTGAGCTGACTTCCAGATAAGAATTGTCCCTTAACAGTTTCATACTGTTATTCTTCCTTGTCTTCTTTCTGTCTCACCGTGAAGAGGATGGTGATGTAGGATGCGAGGATGACGAGAGTGGGAATGATGTAGCACATCAACAGAATCAAATAGATATAGATTCTGTCATTCAGAGATGATTTCATTCTCCACCTGTACAAATCAGTAAAAATACTCTGTCATCAATTAGTTCAAGATCACATTACTGTCATTATCCTTATTATTCCTCATCAATTTAAATGAATAACATGCTTTTGGTGTTTGTATGAATGTTAGAGGACATAATATAAATATGCACAAAATGATAAGTCTATTTTAAAACTATTCTAAAAGGTCTGGTTAACCTCAGTGGATATTTTAATGTAGAAAGTGCATACACTACTATTGGAGCAAATCCACATAGATAGGGTAAGACAGTGACCTGAGACAAACATCAGTACCTCAAGATCCTGCAGCTACAGTATGTGACAATTACAGCCTGCAACCCACCCTCCCCTGCACTCACCCCACTCCTTCACATCTTTACCACACTCAACCATTATGGGTTTAGTTATTGTTCTTATTATAAAAATCCCTTACAAAACATAGATAAATGTGAGAAGAGTTGAGAAGAGTAATGAAGGTTTGATGGAAATAAGTGCAGGACTAATTCTAATTGTAAAACAAGGCTCTTACCAATTTATGGTGCAACTTGTGCCATATGGCTCAGGGCCATAACTGCCAAACCCCAACACAGGGAGAGATGCCCAGAAGACAGTGTAAGCCCACATCAAAGCAAGGGACAGGGACACATGACCCCTCTCTATCCACTGACCTGAAAAAGAGAGAGAGAGAGCGCATGATGATAATATAAGAACCTAATTTTCCATGCTTGCATTTATTATAGATGAGTGTCTATATATAGATATAACTTTCTGACCTTTTGTTACAGTTAAAATTTTACAGTAACTCTTAAATTGATTCACATCAGAAATTGTGGGATGAGAGACAGAGGAATGTCAAGATGCTTAAGCCAAGCCCCTGTGGGCAAATGTACTTTAGACACTGTATCCATGTAATCTGTGAAATAAAACTTGTAAATAAGGCAAATGTCCAGTCACCTATTCTTTTTATTATTATTATTATAATTATTATTGATTTCTTCCTATATATTAAACAAATGGTATGCTAGGAAATATCTGCCAAGACAAAATACGGTTCTTCTTCCGATTCATATTTTTTTGCATCATACATTGCTGATGCCATATGGTATTATTCTTTGTAAAGATTGTTTTATATAAAAAGATATTCTGTGTAGATTACTTATAAACGTAGCCTAGCTCAGAGATGTGAAATGGTTGAAATATATTTTCCTTAATCTGGGAATCAAAATGCGATGGTGGTAGATAGCTAATGGTATAGGAAACTAAAAGGTAAAAATTTAAATTTATAAAACATTAAAAGAACAAAGCGCTCCAGGCATGCGCTTCCTCCTAAAATGTAACAGGAGAAAATTGTGTGTCTGACCATATCGAAGGCTGCAGATCTTGAAGCAGCGGTCCAGAGAAATAAGGCAAGAGGTGAAGAGAGAACCGACCCCAAACAGGAAACCCTGAAATCCATACCACAGACAGCCTACATCCCCCAGGACCCACTCATGGGAAAGACTGGAAGAGAGACAGAAGGAGAATGAGAGAAATTCTGGTTGTCAGTGATTCATTAGCAGAATTAGGCTTATGGGTTTAATACAAGAGTTCAGTTTGAGATCGAAGGTAAACTTCAGAATGGGCTTCTTTATGAGCATTTTCGAAAACGTTAAATAAAATATATTGTTGCCTATGCGTCACTGACACATTCCAGTGCCACTCCCTGAAGCCCTCTCAGGAATGCTGCCAACTGATGGAGGCATGAATGAGTTTAAGGAGAGCTGCTGAGGCAAAACGCTTCCTCAAAGGTTCCTTCAGCAAAGTCCAAACAACAAACGGTATTCAGTTCATTGAATGCAATACAACTAATGCTGAGGCACTGTTCTGGTGTTTGATGAGAAGGAAATCGAGCCCAACACTCATTTTAAACAGAAAAAAACAGGACTCGCGAGTGTAATCTGTTGTGCTAGTGCAGCTTGTGGACGCGAATGGAGTCGGATTCTGACGAGGCTTTTCAGGATCCTCCAGAAAATTCCGTTGTGAGCTTGCATTTGGTTTCTAAACTTGCATCGCGTTTTTGTAATGAAGCACGGCTGTCGACGTTTTGATTGATGTGTTTTGTGTTTTGCGTTTGGGCTTTCCCGGTCACCGTAGAAAGCTGGTCAAAAAGAAACCAACTTAAGTTTCGTCCACTTGAATATATATAATAATAGTGAAGATTTTTCCAAGACCTCCAGATGAAGTCTTTTCATATGTAATGATGTTTCTTGTTTAATTATTCGCGAAGTCTTCACTTTTACTTGTACAAATGTAATTTTTATTAGCTTGTGGGTAAGTGGAGGACAAACAAAGTAAGAATTTCACTGTACAGTAATCTTTTCCTTGAACAACACAATAATGAATTATGAAAAAACCCTTGAATGTTGAAAATTGAATAAAATCCCACCTGGAGATCACTATGCATGGCGCCCCCAGCAGGCTGTAGCCAAAATCACACACAGCTAAATTTATAGTCATCAGCTCATGAGCTCTCAGCTTTTTTCTCTTCCGTCCATGAGTCAGTAACACCACCCCATTGCCAGTCACAGATACAACCCCTGAAAGGGAGAGAGCGGGAGAAAGAAATGAGTCACAAAGGAATTTAAGCCTTAACTCTTTTCTGACAGCTTTGCAAATCCAGCTTATCACGATGGCACCTGTGTGTAATGTTTAAAGCACTGCTTTTATCTGACTTACTATCAGTAACTGCACCTAACAACACTATGCAAATGTTTGTAGAAACCTCTTCTAATTAGTGAATTCAGTGAGAATTGTGCACACATTGCTGATTTAGCCTCTATAGAAAATTATGAAATGAAAAGGGATGTACCTAGATTAATTCACCATGGCCAAAGCCAAATGTTGACAAGAGGGCTATGAACCATCCAGCACTGGGCTTGGAGTGAAGGAGCACCATCCAGTGCTAATAACATAATATCAGTACCTGTCACTAGCAATTCTCTTGTGGCTGAATGTCACCCAGTTCTCACAGTTGTACCATTAATATTGTAATATCTTCCTAGAATAAATACATGGATAGATGGATGGATGGATGGATGGGACCCACCTGTGATGATAAGAATGATGGCCACTAAGAGGTCAGTAGAGTGGGAAAGCTGAGATTGGAAGGAGGAAGTGATGGAATAGGGGTGAGAAATAGGCCCCCTCCAAGAATGGTTCACTCCCTCAGACATGAGATTCTAGTATAATGGAAGATAAAAAAAATGAGTTATACTTCTCACTGGCACAGGTTTTATTAATTAATAAAAGCAAAGTAAAACCTAGATTGTGCTCTCAATCTCAGGGAAAAAAATAAACATATCTAAGCATTTTAAACTGTGCCTTTAAAGGTACAACAGTGGTTCCAGTTATGTTCCAAGGTACATCACATTATCTTTATCAGGAGAGCTGAATATTTGTGAGCTTTCATTATAGATCTGTGTAAAATAATATAAATAAAAAAGTCCTGGAGAGGAAATGGGGTGTATGAAATTAACACAAATTAAAAATTTACAATTAATGCAGAATATGGTACAATAATGTTCTGAAAATTGAGGGAACCACCATAGTGACAGATTCCTGAGAGTGTAGAGATTAGAGTGAACAGAATGATCCTGTCTTTATCCCACCCCACCCCAACCCCACACAAAAAATAAAATATATAAAAAATAAATAAATAAAAGAAGAGACCACATGCCACATCTTATAATTTTACAGATCAGTTAAAAAAAAGAAAAGCACTTCTAATGTAACTGCTGTTATGATGACAAAGCTTGACATTAAGCTCAAAGAAGAGAAGAGAACAGAGAAGGATTGCATGATTAATCATGAAAATGTACATTTTCTATTAACAAATATGCACACAGTGATTATTATGTAACATTAAACATGTTAATGGCCTAATATAAAATAAACAAGTCTTTATATATATTTTACTCCTTGCAGTGAAGTGTACCAGCTGATCTAGACATACAGGTGTAAACCTTTATAATAAGTTAAGAAAGCATAATGGGACATATAGGCACTAATAGAGGGGGTGGGGTTGCAGAACTGTCAGAAAATAGTTAAGACTTACCTTCCACTGAGTGACTCACTCGCTCTCTCAAATAAACTCTGCTAGTTGATTTTCTAGCAGAACTTAAATCTCGCTTATGATTCTATCTGTGTGGTATGTATTGTATCTCGTATGTATTGTATTGTAGGATTGTATCTAGTATTTCTATCTGTTCTGTTCTGGTCAGTCTAGCACTGGACTGATCTGTCCCTGCTGTGCACTCAGAGAAATAGAGAATTAATGGAAAGCTCAGTAGCTTTTTGCTCCTCCACCTCTCACTGTCTGCTGCACTGTTGCATCCCCCTAGGCAAGATTTTTCACATTTTGTGTATATGTCGTGGGCACTTCATAAAACTAATGTGCATCTAGACCGCAGATAGGAAGAGGCACAGAGTGTGACAGTGAATAGACTTACCCCCTGGCACGCAACAGCTCTTGCTGATCAGCTGAAGTGGGGTTAGGGATTGGAAAATATTAATGGAATAAAATGTGCCTGAACAGAACTGCTGCTCCAGTCAAATAATCCCCTCATTCTCTTTCTTATGAAAGTTATTGGACAGGAGCTTAAAAGAGAACAAATACACATGACAACACAATCTGAGCACTAATCGCTGGAGTGGAGATTTTTACTTTTAAGATAAGGCAGTGACAGAGTGAAGCTCAATGCTTCACCCCTTGGGGAAGGGTACTGAACTACAATAATTTTGTCATTGGGCAAAGACTCAGCAGCTTTGACCTACCACTGTAATATGGTTGAATTTGAAAATCACTGCCAAATGCCATCGTAGCAAGCACCCAGAACCCACAAAAGTCACCAAATGTTGTGTAGTGCAAGTACATAGAGTAGAGTGTAACAATCACCAATGCCATGTTGGAAAGCCAGGGTTTTTTGTGTGTGAAGCACCTCAGTGGCCTGTAACTCAAACTGCTCTACAGGGGGTGCTATTTGGTGTTTTGCCACAATGAAACTGTCCTGTTTAATGATATTTAGCAGAAGCAATGATCTGATACCAGGGAAATATTATGAAACACAAGATCAGCTACCTACATTAAACCCAAACTGAGTTACAGAGCTAACCATATTTAACATTGACAGTTTAGTCTGCTATCAGCTAAATCCTACCGTGTACCAGCACAAATGGACTTAAGCATTACAGGCCTAAGCACCACTGCTAATGATTCCCTTTCACATTGAGACATGTAAAGTTAATACATGGCTTCATCTTTGAGAACCTGTTTAAGGTTCTGGTCTAACCTGTAGGCATTATTTCAGTTTCTGTTCAGGCATCACTGATGCAGTGTTATGCAAATCTGAGTGCATGCATACTGGCTTTTATCTGTATTGTCAATAATATTGAGCATCCCAGATATTCATGGATTCTGACTTAATGCATCCTGGCATGTTCAGACCATTATTAATACCTTTGGGTACTGAAGTGCACAGAATCAGTGCCTGGGGAACTGAGATTCACCAGCGATACAACGTGACATGACCGATGGCCACTAAACAATTCAAACATGCACTGACATTTGTCTCATGGTGCTTTTGAATAATAAGCAGCAACCGAGTAATTCCATTTGCTTACAAGAACCTGCTCAGATCAATATTGCAGACATTTAAATGTGGAACCAATCACACACAGGACAAATCAGTTCTCACTGCAGGAAGACTTTATTCCGTCAAAAGGTTTTAAACAGACAGATGCCTTCAAAAGGTTCAGATCCACCTCAGACCTCAAACAGAACAGGGAATTTCCATATAAAAAAAACAAAATTACAATTGGTCTTCAAATGCAAGCATGGCACTTCAGGTTTAACAGAATATGCAAACCACAAAAAGGTAATTTACTCCTTGGTGGCCATGTGAGCCATCAGGTCACAGACACGGTTGCTGTAGCCAAACTCATTGTCATACCTAGAGGGAGAGAACAAACCTCACTGAATATCTTGCCACAATACAAGGGAATAAAAGCAGCAAGGCAATCCAAGTTAATCAGAACATACCATGTCACCAGCTTGACAAAGTGATCATTGAGGGCAATTCCAGCACCTGCATCAAAAATGGAGGAGCGGACATCCCCATTGAAGTCTGTGGACACCACCTGCAACGAGTGTAGCAAATTACTATCAACTAGGGCTAGCATCATGTTTAACAGTTCAATGCCTTGCCTCACCCAAAAAGCACCAATTTTGGCATTTAGTTACACCTGACATACCTGATGTTCTGTGTATCCCAGAATGCCCTTCATGGGTCCCTCAGAGGCTTCCTTGACCACTTTCTTGATGTCATCATACTTTGCCTTGAGTGCAAAAGGCAGAACATCTTAAGAATTCCTTTAATAATCACAGAACTTCATAGCAGTCATAAGCCAGGTCCAAGTGATTGGAATTAAAGCTAAAAAATCTCCCGCCCCCAATCTTGGCTAGCCAGCTGATTTTGCAGTGCCCAATTTGGGTAGAAAGGGTTTAATCCTTCACTTCCTATTGTAAGGGACTAGAGCCATTTCACTGCAATATTGTTATAGTAGTACTCACAGGCTTTTCCAAACGGACAGTCAGGTCAACCACAGACACATTGGGAGTGGGAACACGGAAGGCCATGCCAGTCAGCTTGCTGAAACAGGAAGATGGTTAGGAGCCAATTTAAGCCAGAAAAACAGGAAGCTGAGCAATGGATAAGTCAAGCTAATGACTAAACACTGCTTTCATTCTGAGCAAGCCACCGATTACTGATGACAGAATGGGGTTTACCATCCAGATCTTTCCATTTAAGTGTTGACATAGCAAGAGTGATTAAAGTTTTAGTTTAAATAAAATATAGGGCAAGGCAAGAAAGTATTTAAATTTAGCTCTTCAGTAAGACATTCAACAAGACTTAACCATGAAACAACTTCTAGTATGTTCACTGAACAGAGTGGAAAAACTAACCCATTGAGTTCAGGAATGACTTTTCCCACTGCCTTGGCAGCACCAGTGGAGGCAGGGATAATGTTCTGGCTGGCACCACGGCCATCCCTCCACAGTTTACCAGAGGGACCATCAACAGTCTTCTGGGTGGCTGTGATAGCATGGACAGTGCTCTGAGGGAATAAGAATAAGTTAGATACACATGGGCTATAAAACAGGGTTGCTGGAAAACTGAAGTGATTGCAGAATGCATTTTATCAAAGTGTCTATGGCAGGAGTGCACAGTATTCAATCTTACCATAAGGCCCTCAACAATGCCAAATTTATCATGGATGACTTTGGCCAGAGGAGCCAAGCAGTTGGTAGTGCAAGAGGCATTGCTATAGAGGGTAGGGAAAAAAGAAATTGTCAAACAAGTGGTAAAACTCAGCTGGTGATTGTACGCCCCCTACTGGCTCTTGATCACACCTTCACCAATAACCAAAATCAAGCACATGCAAATTGTAACTAGTCATCTGGAAAGTACTACATAAGTGACTAGCCAATAACCCTACCCAAGTCTAGCACATTACCTGACTACTTTAAGGGAATTGTCATATTTCTCATGGTTGACACCCATGACAAACATTGGTGCATCAGCACTGGGAGCTGAGATGATGACCCTCTTTGCACCACCCTTCAAATGAGCCTAATGAAAGAGCAAAATTGTTCAGACAGTTTGTAAGTGTGAAAATATCTACATGCTGGAACTTATTCAAGTTGGTTACTGTGACTTACAGAGGCCTTCTCAATAGTTGTGAAGACACCAGTAGACTCCACAACATAATCAGCCCCAGCATCTCCCCATTTAATGTTGGCAGGGTCCCTCCTACAGAACAGAAGGACAAAGTAGAAAAGTGAGCTAGTCAAAAGCAAGTACAATGTTATACCAGCAAATGTATAAAAAGGCAACTCACTCGCTAAACACAGTAATGGCATGTCCATCAATGACAAGTTTGCCTCCCTCAGCCTTCACCTCACCCTTGTACTTTCCATGGGTGGAGTCATACTTGAACATGTATACCTAGGAAGTAAGCCAGGATGAGTTAGATTTTCATGAAAGTGACAGGCTCTAGTCAAGCTACAGTTTGACTTCCCACACCAAGTGATAAAATCCTTGGTAACAGGTTTGCCAATGCAAGTGGACTTGCAGACTGATTGACAATGGCCCTCCAGAATGTAAAGGCAGCTGTCCATTTATCCCCCAGCCTCTAACATTAATGAATAGATTAGCTTTTTGTATAAGACTCTTCCTTTAAACAAAATGCCTTATATTAAAAGCACCCCTGTATGAAGCTAGCCTAGCTCACCTCTGGAACTGCAAGATTTAGGCTGTGCCTTTAAACTCACCATGTAATCCAAGTCAATGAAAGGGTCATTGATGGCCACAATCTCCACCTTCTTTGAGTGGAAGGCAGCACGAGTCACCAGACGCCCAATACGGCCAAATCTGAAACAATTTGCACAGTCTGTCAAATGTTTAAAGCTAGAATTCAACCAGAGGAACCACTGCTGATGTTGCTGTGTTGAGAAAGACCCTGTTGTAGGTATTTACAACACTGAGACTTAGTATTTACATAAATAACCCACCGACATGCCTCGTGTAATTTGTAAACATGCTGTTTGAAAAAAATTAAATATAAAACCCCAGTGTCTGAGTTTGTTCATCTACACATGCAGCTGCTCATTGTAAGTATTGGGCAAGCACTCGACCCACCACTAGGTGGTAGAAGCACTACACTACAGAAAGAGGGAGAGAAAAAAACCCTCAATCCGTTCAGCAAGAGCAGTCATTGAAGTGAGCTGCAGCTTCCCACCTGTCAGATGTGGACTGTCACTAACACCCCCTCACTACATAAGGACTGAGGTCTGGCACTCTTGTCCATGTAAAGGCCTTCACCTTCAAGCCATATGCTAGAGGAATGTAAAACTTGACCCTGCATACGTTTCTAGACAAAAGGTCAAGATTAATGTCATGACAATACTGTGCCACTCTTAGGCTGCCTTTACTTGGTGTTGCCAAGAACAAAAATCCAATGGCTACTCTAGTGTCTTCAGCATAGACTTGAACAGAACTCTGGAACAGAGCAATATCACTAGTAACTTGAAGTACATGTTGAGTGCAGTTTGAGAGATGATTTAGAACAGTCGCTGAACAAGGGACAATTGGCTTCCTCTGATAAGATAGGCAGACATTGGTCTCAAAGTTAACCAGGTACTACAGCCTGAAAGCAGAAGTTGAGAAACACTAACATAAGGATTAAAGTCCTGTTCCTGACAGTAAGAGGACAGAAGAAAAAGTCTACAAATAGTTACAGTTTAACCCTGAAGCAAGTTCAGAGGCTAGAGATGAAAGCAGGAACATTGCTGTAGAGACCAAAATCATTCACATCCTGTTGTGTTACCATGTAAAACCAGAACACAACAGGACTGAAGCATTAACATGGCATCAAAAAGCAATACTGATTAAGCAGTAGACTTCTTCAAAGGGCATCCTAAAGTAACTTTCACCAGTGTTTAGCTTACTGTATGTATGTGACCTCTAAACTATGTGGAAGGCTCACATTTCATATTACACAACAGGCACCCGTGTTTAAGGTCAGGACAGCTGATGCCAGAGACAGTCATGTGGGCATACATTTGGTGTGCTAAGAGTGCATCTACTGAGGGGGTATGAGCAGATTTCAAAGGCAAACTAAACCTTCACACAAAGAGGAGTCTGAAACAAACATAGTGCAGGCAGAGTTGCCATCACCTGACGTCATGCTTTGCAAACATTGCTTAAACTGAAGCCCAACTATCAACTCCTATGTTATCAACAGTATCATTGGGTGAACACATTGAAGTTCAGGTCCAAAGTGAGCTCACCACATTATCCAACTTATCTACAGTTAGTAACTCTAGCTATTCTGGGGTACTTTTACACAAAAGGCACAGGATTCAGTAGGCTGTTAGTAGACTAGACCCTATACTCTAAAAATAGAAAAAGATTCTTACCCATTGATGCCAACTTTAACCATTTTGCCTGCTTTGGTCTTGTTCACTGCAATGAAGGAACAAATGAGTCATTAGGGAACAGGTGCTGCTTATTACATGGGCAGCAGATAATGTGGTCTCTAGCACAAAGTACAAGCTGAAATTACAGTAAATCAGACTCAGACAATATCTGGGTACTGGTAGGCAGCATTAGGCTAATTCTCTCCTCTATGGATAGTGGGGGGGGTGTCAAAATTATAAAGTATAATCATGTAGAGCTTTGGAGGAGGCGTGGAGCACAAAGGCCTGTTAACTAAGGGAAAAAAAAGCTATAGGAGCTCAAATGTCAGCTTTATCTGTGCAGCACTCCGGAGAGCTGTGTAGTCAAAAGTAGCATAAGGGCCATGCATAAACCAAAAGAATTACCAGCCATAAACACTGATTAAATATACAATGCCAAAATAACCTTCACTGTGCTCCAACTTGAACAGCAAAACAGATTAAAGTAGGAAAGTCACACTTCAGCAAGCCAAAGGCTTACACTAAAAGGCTAAGCACAGTAAAACAAACTTAATCTTGCGTGCATTTAAGCTTAACAAACATTTCAGCTCATTTCTGAACCGTTGGAAAGGTTTATTACCGTCTGTGAGGAGGGCCTCTGTCCTTCCCTGTAGTTGAGGTTGCGTGAGTGGAGAACGATCTTTGGCCTGTTCAAAATTTATATCTGGTGTAGGGCATTAGCCACGCCCCTTTCCCCTTTAACACTTAATTGCTCCACCCACTCATAATGTCAAGGTCATGCTGCAGGCTTAAAGCTGGATACTGCTTTAAAGATCATTTTAAAATGTAATAAATTTAACTTAGCTAATAAGACCATGCTTCATAAAAAAGGCAAAAAATACCTCTTAATTAATGTTAACAATAATAAGTTGTTTTCCTGAGTGTTTCCTCTGTAACAGGTCTAGCTAAACTGTCTCCCAGTCCCACCCTGCCCCAGTGTTCATAAACTATAGCATCTCTCAAATTTGCCCCAATGACACATGATTGCATTTTATTGCATTAATATTTAATGCAGTCTTTTCAAGTAATGTATAAAAGAATAAGTAAAAACTTTGCAAAGGGAACAACTTTGAATGGCCACATCAGATCTATCCCCAGAGACAGAAATTTAGAGTGGGATTGCTTGTCTAACTTTGACCTTCTCACCAGCCATAGACAGAGACTGAAAGAGAGCTGGAGCAAGGGATCAAATCACTCTCTTCCTGAGTGGGTGACATTTACCAGAAAGACCATGACCCTTCACTTTTAATCAGCCATCCCTCCAGCACCTCAATGCTTCTGTCCCTGCCCTTGCTCATGTGCGATCGTGCTGAAGCTCACACTGTTGTGCCTGAGAAAACTGAACTCAGAGAGACGTGTGTCTACAAGCAGCGCATGTGCAGTAGAGTGAGGGTGTATACACACCTAATTGTGTGTGTATGTGTGTGTGTGCTTGTGCATGCGTGCGTGCGTGTGTGTGTGTGTGTGTGCGTGCATATGTGCTGTGTATAGTTCATGCATACCACAAATGTTGTCACATTGAGTGAAGGAATGCAAATGAATGCTAAAATTTGATGTGACCATTATGCTCTCAGGGCTCTTAATATGATCATTAAACTGAGCTTAAAAGAAAATCCCCATATTAGAACAACCACAAACCTTTATTTTACAGCCAATCCAAAGGATTACAGTACAAGAATAGCAAGTAACTCTATTCTCCCCTGTTTATATTTTTACTACATTAGCTGCCCTTGAAAAAGACTGAATAGATGGCTAAACAGAAATGAATAAAATCTCTTTACACTAACATTAAGATTTAAGAAGTTTTTGCATTCTCTCACAATTTTGTATATATTTTCTTTCTTGTAGGAATATTACTCAGACAATTTTCTTTTTAATTGCATAGAGAGAAAGATTAATTCATATATGTTTTACACTATATGCAAATTTGCTTAAAGTATGCAGTAAAAAGTCTAATTTAATTTAGCATTTTATACTATTATTTTCATATTTTTGTCCAAATTCTATCAGAAAAAGGGCATAATATTTGATCACTGTGACTAAATGCTGGGATAATTTTACAGGGAAAGCAACATCCCATTAGACAGAACAAAAGCACAGATCCACTATGACGACTGGCTGTTACATTAGCCATAAGGCACTAGGTAATTTTATCTCTGTTTAATGGAATCCTATAATCTGTCATTTGAAATCCAGTAAGGATTATTCATTTCTGTACTGTATTATTTACAGTATTATTTATTGTACTAATTCTGTGAACCTGTTTTGTGACAACATCAGTAGTAAGAAGCACTATACAAATAAATTTGATTTGATTTGATTTGATTATTAGGGCCCCAGGAGTGGTAATGTGTCTTCTGAAATTGCTGTGCTTACATGTTTGTGCTGCCAAGGCCTCAACTGTCAACCCTCTGCCTCTTGGTTTCACTCAGTGGTCTTAAGGTCAAGAGACCAGCAGAAGGTCATGCACTTGGTGTTAAAATAAGGGGCAAGTTCCTAAGGTCACAGCTCTAGGCTCTATCCTACCAAATTTTACTGCCTCATCATACTTCTCATCTAATCATATTCACATGATATATTTATGTAGCAAAGGCTAGAGTAATCAGATAATTAGTACGTAATGCATTATAGAACAAAGTGAAGTTCATTTGGGAAAGTAGTGTTTAGAACAGGAAGCTTTGTCCAGTCTGGGATGGCCTCTTTGTCTATCTGTGTTCCTAACTCTAAGAAAACACTCTATAACTGTGGTTCTCAAACTTTTTAGACCAAGTATCACCAAGTAGTCTTACCACAGAAAGTTTCTTTTTCACAGTTTCTTCTTCTGCTACAGGGGCTGGTGGGGGCATAAGTGAATTTTACTAAAATTTATAGAGAGGGAAAACTAATAATTAGGCCTAAGCTGAATGTTTTAAACACAATTATACATTTAAGAGAACATATTATATATATGGGGGGGGGGGGGGGGGGGGTTTAAAAGAAATAAAAACGTGAAGAAAGAAATGTCCTCCCTGGAAAAAAATAGAGGGAACGCTGGCCTGGTCCCTTACAGACGTAAACAACTACAGTGTACACGTAGCTCGTTGTAATATATTTATTTTTTTAACACAAACGAATTTCATTGGGGCATAATTAAGAAAACATGAAAACATCAGATTTTCAGTTATGAACAAAATCCTTAATTAAGTAATACATTTTTCGAGGTAATTTGGCCTACCACCGCTTGCTACTTCACATACCACAGTTTGAGAACCACTGCTCTATAACATCTCTTGGACCTTACAAGCAGCAACTTGAAAATGTTCTATGGATATACTAAATATATAACTTTATGTTCTAGGGGGCTCAAATTCACCACTGGTGTGAATAGGTCTGTTACTTTAGAACATAATATTTCACATCAAACTATTACAGTACATTGCATTACATTATTTTACTTATTCATTATGTACAGTAATCTTTGACAAGTTTTGACAAGATCGCAGCACAAACTGAATCTAAAATGAACTAAACACTGCTTTCAGGAAACTGTTTCATGTTTGTCTAAGAAGCACAAACTAAATGAACTGGATGCCTTTGGATATACACCCTAATTCCCAAAAGAGTTGGGAGCTGTGCAAAAGTAAAATAAAAACAATGACACTTTAAATCATTAAAACCCTATATTTCATTTTAAAGGGATCAAAAACTACAATCTGTCAAATATTCAAATTCAGAAATGTTAATGTTGTTTGAAAAATCACATATAGTTTTAAATTTGATGGCAGCAACACATTAAAAAAACATTGGTGGAGGGACAGCACAAGACTGAAAACCTTCTATTATAACATCTCACAATTATTTAGGTTAATTAACAACAGGTCATTAAGAGGACTGGGAGTATAAGAGTATTTTAAAGAAGAGAAGATGATGTGTGTTTCATGGCCATGTGAACGTTGTGTGTGTGTATGTGTGTGTGTGTGTGTGTGTGTGTGTGAGAGAGAGAGAAATAGTGCCACAATTTGTGAAGAATATTTTTCAGCAAGAAAATAACTTTGAGACTTCATCTACTACACCAAGCATCATTTTAAAAATCTCTATATGCAAAGGATGAGGATGAAAACTAATATAAAATGGCTGTGATCTTGAGGTATTTGGACCAGCCTAAGCTAAAGAGTAAATGGATCATCAAAATTATTAGCACACAGATCAAAGCCAGAATCTTGGATGGTAAAGGGAGCATTAGTGCAAATTGCATACTTGATGTGCACCGCTGTAAAGGCACCATGAATGTTGAATGATTTTTACTCATGGTCATCTTCAGCCGTGCAGAATGCCAAACCACGACAAAGCAGACCAAGAATCGGTGAGAGTCTGAAATTCCGTATAAAGCAAGAATGAGAAAACATTTTACTTTCAAAACTACAGCAATTCATATTAGTTCCCAAATGCTTACAGAGTGGTATTAAAAGTTGAGGTGATGTAACACAGTGGTAAACATGGCCCTGTCCAGTCTCTCTTGATATGATACTTGTGTCAAATGTAATATTAGTTTTTAAAATTAATAATAAATAAAAGTTATCCCATCATCTGATATTCATCCGTTCATTCATTCACTCATTATGTAACAGCATTCATTCATTCAATCTATAATTGCGTCATCCTTTTCAGGGTTGCAGCGTGTGTCTGGATCCTACCTTGAGTCACTGGTCTCAAAGCAGGACACTCTGGACAGATCATTATTCCATCACAGGGCAAGTGTCTGATTAAATATAGGTTTAAATGATTTGCACTTATCTGCATTCTTTTTATTGATATTTCTTAAGCCATTGCAACTTTCTAAAATGGAGATTGTATGTTTGAAAAAATTAATCTACATCCTGTTCACACATTAGACACGTTAAAGAATGTTAGAGCAGGCTTAAATCTAAACCTGTGAAAGTATGTTTTTTCATCTACAGATTAGGGTTGGACTGTATAACTGTAATACTGTATACTGGGGTATTTAAAAATGTGGACGATATCTCAAAATGAGGGCAGTATTTATGATGTGTGGGGTTTGTTACATTTCTGTTCTGTATTTCTAAGTACAGGGCTAAAGAAACAGGTTTTTTTATTGCCAACATGTGTGTCGGTGTGCCTTCTTGGGCTGTGCTGAGCTGAACCTCAAAGAACCGACAACCTTTCACTTGACCCCACACTGACAGATGTGCACCCTCACCCCACAGTAATACCATATACCATATTAATATATTGAAACAGTATGATGATAAGGAAAATGTGGATATTGCCTACAACAGATAAAATTTAGGCAGAAACAAATAGAATAATATTCAAAGCATTATCTGAGCTGTAAATGGTCATACACTAGAACATAGTAATAACATGGCATGTATTAATATTGAGCGACAGTGTCATGGTCCTATATGTACAGCAAATTATAATTAATGACACCACTCTCGCTTGTGTCCTTTTATTTATGTGACTGCTTGACTTTTGCCCTCATTGCATTAACAACCTGTTCCATTTTCACTTTAAATTTTAAAAATGTCTACTGAAATCTTTCTGGTGGAACAGGTCAAAGGGAGATGGGCATAAAGTGCCATGCTACTGACTCCTGATTTGGGAAGTGTTTTTCATGTATTAGTGCTTAGTAAGTGCTTAGAAGACCAAAGTACAACGCTGTGGACACACTTTGCATGACTCAGTTTAGGACTGTACAGCTGAAGACAAAATAAGCACTAAGCCTATTAATAAACTTATGTATAATGTGAATTAGAATCAGTGTAAATTTTTGCATATCTTTATAGGGACAAATATAAACATTTAAGTTCCAAAACCAGAAATGATTTATGAGCTGGCATTTTAAATTGCATGATGGCCACCTACTCAGTATATTAATGCCTGTCCTTCTGACTCTCCTGAATTTCACTCAAACAAAAATGAGTAGCTTAAGCAGCCTCATATATCCAGGGCTTTCTTATTAGGGTTTAAAAATACAGAAAGGGACCATTTTGGAGTTGATTGTACTCTGTATTTTTAAATATATATATTTTATCATTATTATTGTTGTTTTTTCTTTTGTATGCAGTCGTGCAGTGGGCTGCAGGCATCTTCAATCTCTTCCACTTTTGCCCCTTCTACCCAGCTTGGAGAATGTACTGGAGAGGGGCCAGGGTCAAGCTAAAAATACTCGAAGGCCAACACTACACCCTTTTTATATGCAGCTATCTGCTTCAGTGGAGTGTTCCAAGTGAGCCACCTTGCACTGACAACCAGAGCAAAAGATTTCAATGAAATCAGACATGCTCTTAAACTTATCCTCCATGCCACACGGTGCATCTGTCACATGAGATTGTCTCAGGGTTTCACCAAACAGAACATCAAAATTAGGTTTCATTCATTCATTCATTCATTCATTCTGGAGCCAGACCTACTTCCTTACTTATAAAATCACTTTCACACATCAAATCCCCAGCCTTTTATAAAGAGCAGGTTCTCATTCTATTTTGATTTAGCAACTGTATTTCACCAGTGCAGCCAGTGTGTGTGTGTTACAGATTAACTGTTTGTTGTGAGGCAGTGTTCTTGTTATCTATTATGTGCAATGGAGCTCAGAGTCCACTATCTTGCTTTGGATAAAGTGCACTTTCAAACATACCAGCATGGAGCACTTCCCAAATTAGAAATAATGCCACCTAATGGTAACATTTATGAACTACATTAGGCCTTTTTTTATAGCCAGGCATTTTTGTAGTGTCCCAAGTAACTGTTGGAGATGCCTTTCTTCTAACAGTGTTGTAACTAACACCCTACTTAATGTCCCCTGAGAGATATTTCTGCAAAATAGGTGTTTTTAAAGTCTCAATGAAATCAAACTTCTGTGAATGTTATCTCATATTAGCTGAGTAGATGCCTAAAATCTTTAATGCTTTTTAAAAAGTCAACATGAAATTTGTTATATGGTAAAGCTACAAATGAAATGCCTGATGCTTGAAGTAATGATGATAATGATAATTTCACACAATCATTAGTCATCTCTAATGATAATGCAACATCAGGACAGGGCCCCAGTAGACAATTCAGCAACTAATGAATACTGACTTTAAAGGATATACTTTACATCTTAATGACTGAATTTTGTTGACACAATAATTATCCCCTTTAAAGGAACACTGTGTGGTATTTCAACCTTCTAAATTATCGTAATGTTCCACGGAGCTGTAAAAGGGAAAATATAGCCCCTGTTGCAGCTACGCCGGATCCTCTGCTGGTTTACTGCACTAAGTAACTTCTGAATCACAGGAAGGAGGACTCTCACGAGAAATGGGTAACACTTAATGGCACATAGCTCACAGGTGGATAGTTGCCTAGCTGCAAGAAGATTTTAGCTCTGTATTCCCATTACGGACATTATAGGAGGGAGAGAGAAAGAGAGAGAGAGAGAGAGAGAGAGAGAGAGAGAGAGAGAGAGAGAGAGAGAGAGAGAGAGAGAGAGAGAGAGAGAGTTAGCTGAAACAGACATGAGGACACAAGTTGGAGCAGTATTTGTTGCCCTTGTTCATGTTTTGCGGTGCTAGTTAGTGATAGTTTTGTTGAAGTGTTACAACCCCTAGCACACATTATGGAATCACCAGTCTCTGAGGATGTTCCTTCAGTTGTTTAATTTTGTAGAAAAAAAGCAGATCAAAGATCTGAAAAAAAACTAAAGGCATTTCAAATGGCAACTTTGTGGCTTTAAGAAACACTAAAAGAAATCAAGAAAAATAATTGTGGTAGCCAGTAACAGTTAGATGTTTAGAACAAGCACAGGGAATAAATTATGGAATCACTCAATTGTGAGGAAAAAATTATGGAATCACCCTGCAAATTTCCATTACAAACACTAACACCTGCATCAGATTAAAGCTGCTCATTAGTATGCACGTAAAAAGGAGTGATCACACCTTGGAGAGCTGTTGCAACAAGTGGACTGACATGAATCATGGCTCCAACACCAGAGATGTCAATTGAAACAAAGGAGAGGATTATCAAACTCCTTAAAGAGGGTAAATCATCACGCAGTGTTGCACAAGATGTTGGTTGTTCACAGTCAGCTGTGTCTAAAACCTGGACCAAGTACAAACAAAATGTGAAGGTGGTTAAAGGCAAGCATACTGGTAGACCAAGGAAGACATCAAAGCGTCAAGACAGAAAACTTAAAGCAATATGCCTTGAAAACAGAAAATGTACAACAAAACAAATGAGGAACAAATAGGAGGAAACTGGAGTCAAAGTCTGTGACCGAACTGTAAGAAACCGCCTAAAGGAAATGGGATTTACATGCAGAAGAGCTAAAAGAAAGCCTTCACTAACACCTACACAGAAAATACAAGGTTACAATGGGCTAAGGAAAGGCAGTCGTGGACTGTGGATGACTGGATGAAAGTCATATTCAGTGATGAATCTCGAATCTGCATTGGGCAAGGTGATGATGCTGGAACTTTTGTTTGGTGCTGTTCCAATGAAATTTATGCAGACGACTGTCTGAAGAAAACATGCAAATTTCCAGTCATTGATGTGGGGCTGCATGTCAGGTAAACACACTGGGGAGATGGCTGTCATTACATCTTCAATAAATGCACAGGTTTACATTGACATTTTGGACACTTTTCTTTTTCCATCTAGGGAAAGGATGTTTGGGGATGTTGGAATCATTTTTCAAGATGGTAATGCATCTTGCCATAGAGCAAAACCTGTGAAAATATTCCTTGAAGAAAGACACAAGGTCAATACCATGGCCTGCAGACAGTCCGGATCTCAATCCAATTGAAAATCTGTGGTGGAAGTTAAAGAAAATGGTCCATGATAAGGCTCCAACCTGCAAAGCTGATCTGGCAACAGCAATTTGAGATTTGCTTTTTTTTCTACAAAATTAAACAACTGAAGTAACATCCTCAGAGACTGGTGATGCCATAATTTTTGCCAGGGGTTGAATTATGAGTGATATATGAATTTTCCCCTGGCTCAAAATCAGCTGAAGCCCCAGTGTCATTCACTACTTTTGCAAACATCACTCGATGAGTGACTGAGTAAAAGCGAGAGGTGTGTGTTTTTCTGTGAGAGAAAGGGAGAGTGTGTGCGAGAGATGGTGTTCTGACGAGTTGTGCTTTTTTGCAGCTCTGTGCATGCTCAGATCAATTTTTTTTTACTGTTTTCATGTTTTTCTCCTGTGCATTTCACTATTGTAGTTTATTGTTATTTGCTTGAGTGTTCCAAATCTGTACAAGATTAATTAAAAGTAAAAAAATATAAATATAGCCGCAAGCGACAATTCCCGGGGTCCAAGCTGTATTCGCTGGTAGAAGAACACTGTGCTAGCTTATGAGCTGTCCTGAGATAGTAGGGGCTTTTGGGGCAGTGTGTGTAGTGTTTGTAAGGTGTTCCATGCTGTACTGGCATCTCTTTGGAGGTGTAGCATGAGATTGAGGAGTAGCGGATGACAGAGACAGCATAGAGCACAGAAGTCACTCTGGAGTTGCACCCTGGTTTCTCACCCTAATGTTCAGGACCCAAAAACAGCAGATATGATGTGGAGTTGCTTGTACTGCAGTCAGTCATCAGTGGACAGAACACACTGTCTGCTGCATGTGTTTGGTTGTGGACTATTCTCTGTCCAGCAGTGATGCTGAGGGATTTACAACTCCAACACCTGAGTACCTGCAGTATGGGTGTCCAGATCAAGTCCAGGGTGAAAGCAAGCAATCTTTGCAGAGCAAGAGCATAGCATATGGCATTTCCTCATACAGGAGCCACACTTTAAGATAGATTTTGTAGTGGTTTTAAATGTGATCATTGGTGTTCTGGTGTCTCAGTAGAGTAGGATTGTAAGAAGAAGGGGTAGTAGATGAGTGGGTGAATTTCTGGTCTGCAGACAGGTGAACGTGGGGCTTTGGTTACAGAGACAACACAGAGCACAGAACTGACTCTGGAATTTCACCCTGGATTCTGACCCAATGTTCAGGACCTCCACAAAGCAGATATGATTTGGGTGGTGGAAAATTCTCAGCACTGCAGTGATACTAACATTGTGGTGATATGGCAGTGTGTGTAGTGCTCTTATGAGTGGATAAGACACAGCAGTGCTGCTAGAGATTTTAACACCTGTGTCAACTCACTGTCCACACTGAGATACACCTACTTAATTGGTCAAACTTATAGACATAAATTCAGACAGTAGCTCATACATTCTCAGCACTGTAGTGACACTGACATTGTGGTGCTATGTCAGTTTGTATTGTGCTCTTATGAGTGGATCAGAAAGAGCAGTGCTGCTGGATAATTTTAAAACCTGTGTCTACTCACTGTCTACACGGTTACACACACATACTCTGTTAATCCAGATTATAGATAAAAAAAAGGCAGAGACAGTAGGTCATACATTTTCAGCATATCTGCTTTGTATGTGTCCTGACCATTGAAGAACATGTGAAAGGGAGCAATGAAAGTATGCAGAGCAAGAGGTGCACCCCTCTCTGTAGTTTTAGATCTACAAAGTGCTCCTGTGGACAGTGGAGCTGAAAACACGGACACTGAAAGTAAAATGAGGTGGTCATGATGGTATTGTTGATTTGTTTAGATCTGCTTTCAAATGTCTGTGTCCTCTGGCCCTCTCTGACTGGCAGGGGGAGGGGAGGGGGAGAGGTGACAGTCTGTGTGTGAGGAGGAGAAGGAGGGGCTGAGGGGGGATTCTGCATAGAGAAAATCTGCAGGATGAGATGTAACAGACATATATTTGATCATGAACTAGTGCTTGGATCAAAAGCCAATATGGACATATGTGGTATCATGAGATTCATAAGAACCTGAATTTGAATAATTATCGACAAAATGTGGAACTTTCATTACTGTGCGATTGCAGCCTCTGCTTTAATAAAGCTGTGCAGCTTGCCTTTGAAACACTGCCTTTGAAACACTATAACTCACAAATGCGTTAGTCATATGTTATGAAAATGCAAAATCTCCTTTCCCATGGTCTTTGGAATATATCTGTCTCATCTTGCTGGTACTGCATCTCTAGGTGGCAGTGTAATCAATTATGAACCTATGCAACCAGTTGTTGTTTAATTGTAGCGCCCCCTTTCTGTGCAATACGGGCATATTTAGCAGAGTACTTCAGAGTAATGATATACATATATGCACCAAGTTGTGTTCGATTTAGGTGAAGTTTGTTGTAGTTATAGCTCAAAGAGTGCATGGAGCCCCGCCCATGCATATTTGTTAAATTACTGCCACAACAGCGTGTCAAAAGTTAAAACTTTTGTGAATAATTATTGATCTACAGTCTATACAGATTGCAAAAATACCAGTTGTTTATTGATAAGACAAAGTTCCAGGGAGGAGTATGAAAAGCTCCATTTTCATATACCTGACTATTGTGGATAAACTATGCATTTTTGACAATAGTTGCAATTGCAAAGTTGTAAGACACTATGCAGAGTATGCAATAAAGCAAACTGCTTGTCAATATGTTTATATTTCGCTGAGATATTCCATATTTTCATGTAGAAAATTTGAATTGCGCCCCCTAGTGGCTATCGTAATAGAAATTGTTATGTACTTAGGAAGTGCTGCCATGGACATACCATGCAAGTGTCATGATGATAGGAATAATGAATAATTATTAAAGTTCAGGTTCTTAGGATTCTGCTGATACCACATATGTCCATATTGGGTACATTTCCAGAGACTAGTTCGCGCTCAAACATATGTGCGATTTTGCATATTATGCAAATTAGCTGAAAATCTAAGTAGGCGGAGCTTATGGGTTCTTGAGGCTTTTTTGTAGGGTCTGACCTGAGGAATCAGGGAAAAAAAGAATTTCGTCTCTACGCTACACGGGGTAGGAGATATAGGGAGCGACGCGTTACGCGTTGCTATAGCGCCACCATCAGGCTGATCGGGCTGATTCTTTGCGCCTGAGTAGCGGGAGGGTTTACTACCAGTTGACCAAACGACAAGTCTGTAGGACCTACGGTTTGGGCTGCCCATCGTGTTTCATCGGAGAAAAAGAAGAAGAAGAAGAAGAAGAAGAAGAAGAAGAATAGGAAACAGACCAAAAACAATAGATAACAATAAATACCATTTCTTATCACTGTAATAATCATATAATTTCTTTAATAAATTATACGATGCTTATATTTCTGTAGGCAGCATCTTATGATACACTACATTTAGCTTACCAACCATTTTATTTAAATAACTGTACGTTTAAAAGTACACTTTGGCAGCACATTTTGACAAGGTAGCTCAAGTCATGAGAACCATTGGGGGTAACGTGCCTTGCTCAATTGCACTCCCTCCTTGTGGAAAAGATGGCGCTACTCCCTAACTCCCCCCACCCCCAATGTCCTACCGGTCGTGGAGATCAATCTGGTTACCTTCCATTCCCTAGCCCACTTCTCCAAGCGTTGGGGCACAGCTTCAAATCTGGTTGTTTTTATTTTCTTAGTGCTGTTTGTGAGAATGTCAGACAAGAAACAAATTAGTCCACTTCTGAAATAGATGGTCAAATATAATGTATTTATTTTCTTGGTCTAAAGGGAATGTCTATAACTGTGAGCATGGCACTTCTCTCTTGTTGTTTACATTTCAAAGCTCAGCGTCTTTTAAGTTGAAACAGTGTGTTTAAGGGGGAAAAACTGACTGTTGTTTGTGCGTGGAAGTTTTACTTGTCTAAGTTTTTTATTCACACATTTTATTATTTAATTTGAATTGTTTAGTTTTGTAGCATTTTGGGTATTGCAGTTTGCCATCTCCCAAATTTAGAGACATTTCCATCTTAGAGATATGTCTATAAAACCCACCTATGGAGCATATATATAATAGAGTAATACCCTAATTTCGGTTCATGCTTTTCAGAGTTTGGAGTTCTCCCTGTTGTCTAAATATACTCCAGATGCCTCTGCTATGAGTAAAGACAGAAGAGCAAGACACAAAGACTAGCATACCAGAAGGAGCCAGTTTATTTTTCTACTCATTTACTGACACTGGGTCTTCATAAACACACCAGACTGGTTTCCAGCACACAGATTGGAGAGCTAGCAAATGATGAGGAAACGTCTTCTGAATTTTATTTTTAAAAAAGTGCACTATGCATTTAACACATCTATGTGCCATGGCTCTGCCCGAACATAGCATGACTTCCTCTACCTCTGAACCTGCCTTTCCATTATCCCAGCATAATATTGTTTGTTATTTTAATTGTATTCCTGTTATTGTGTTAATGGTTTTGTTTTCATTGTTTTGGCTTAATAGTGTGTTGAAATTGTGGCTTAACTCTAATTCTTTTTATTCAGTTTTCAATTTTATATTTTTAGAGTATGTTGTCTTTTGGTTTAACTGTGCTTTCGGCTATTTTGGCTTAAGGGCACCTAAAGTATGTTTAATACTGTAACAAATGGGAATAATGAGCAGTTTCTGCTCCCGTAAAGAAAGAACATGGTTTGTCAGAATGATTTGGAGAGATATCTCATTGTAAATTTAAAATGAATTTTATTTTCATTTTATTAAACATATTTGAGCATATAGACAGATAAACATTTATGACAGGGATAATTTGCTAAGAATAATTTGAAGGGTTTTTTTTGTGAAAAATGGAAAAGTTTGCATTTCTTAAATCTAAACTTTCAGGAAAATACAGGTATATTTGGAAAATGGAGGTGAGGAGCTCATAGATTTAGACAGCCTGACCTAAATAACAGAGCTGCAGAGAACCTTAAGATCAGGCATCCACCTGATGTGTGGTTCTCATAAAAATGACTGGGTGTATGAAGCATTTAGACCCTGATATGTAAAGGATTTAAAGAAGATGGTTAATTCTGTAATCCTGACACCTACACAAACACGCACATTGAAAAGATTTACTGGCACGAAATGAAAACAAAAAACATTCCTGATGCAGTTCTCCAAATGTTTGAAAATCATTACAGTGGTCGGTGGTATATGGGCACCACTAAAAATATCCCCACTGTGAAATTAGGGAAATACATCAGTGAATCACGGCAATACGGAATGGAAGGTGCTCATTATGTGGTTTTTGCATTCCATCCATTTTCATGCTTTTCGCAGTACGAAACCATTATGTTCAAATTAGCATCACTTCAAAGTAGACTGATGGATAGGCTTAGGTGTAAAGAGATAATTAAGCTGGGTAAATTGCTCTTCATCTTTGCGTTCTAGTTACCAGAATGTTTTTTTCATCACAAAGTGTCCATCTCTCTCCATCAATCCGTTACTGTTTCTCTGACTGTAGGGGAAAGGCACGCACTGGGCTCCCCTGCACATTCTTACTGACAGAGTAACAAGGTCAAAGAAAGAGGCACTGATTGGACATTTTGCTCAAAAGGACTCTGAGTGAGATAGCAGCAGGGCAGCCCCAATACTCAGAAGGTGAAATTCTATGGGTGTCACAGCTAACTAAGGCATAGGCTTAGAAAGAGCAAGAACAGCCTCGGGGATGGTGCACAACTGTGAAAACATCTACATTCCTCTTTCTAGTGGTTCTTTATCTCTCCAAGAACACTTTTCAGTACCAGGAGCCATTTCCTCCTTCACTCACATTCTAAGCACAGTGCAAAAAAAGGATTTTGGAAATATTTTATTCATGCCATATTTACAGAAACATAAAGGTGAACCATGTTAATTTTGATCATAAATCATGCATGTGGCCCAGAACAGTCTAAATATAGTTGCCAATATTTCCCTATGATTTTAATAATAATAATTTTCTTTCTAAAAACATAATCATCTAAGTAAACAGAGCTTAGTTTCACTCCTCTACTACTACAGTACAGACTGAACTTTAACTTGACAGTAAAATGTTACAGCACTCAATAATAATAACCCAATTTACAATACAGTAAGACACAAGCGGAATGAAAGTAACAGCATAAGGAGGTCACTCATGTAGTTGAGCCTTCAACCACTTGTTCAGTAGGAGCATATATAATTTGTCCCCAACAGCTGATCTGAGAGCAGTTCTGCTGTAGAATGTGTGAATTCAGATAGTGTAACTGACTCTAGATCTGGTCTTGGGGGCAGTCTCTAGCTAAAGCCTAGCAGGACTAACAGTCACCTCCTATTGGTCTCATCCCTCTGTCCATTATTAGCAGCCAAGGCCACTCATAGAGCCAATCCGGTCCAGTTTCAAGCCAAAGCATCCGCGGTTCCAGCCCCTTCGTGAGCGATCTGACAAAGCCCGCTTCTGACTGGCCAGAGCACCCTTGATGAGACGAAGCCAGGAATTTTCATTCTGAGCAGGGATATCAACCCATTTGGGATACTCTGCCACCTTCACTCCTGAATTAAACGCCTGCACAGGCTCCTCAGGGTGCTCAGTGGTGAAATTCTCCAGATCATCTAATGTTAAAAGGTCATTGTAACGCTCTAGGAACTGCTCAATGACCTTTTGTGGGAAAGAGAAGAAATCAAAGCTGTTATTTTCTCAAAACTATATGTACAAAATCATTATGATAAATGGAGCTTATATACATAATTTTCCATTTACCAAATAGGTGAACTTTTAGTTCTACAGTTACAGATCACTACCATGCATACACACATTGTAGTTCTAAAGTCCCACTGATGGTCTACATACTTGGTAGCTGCATTTCACGTTATTCTTTAGTGGTCATGATCCCATAAGGATCACCACAGAACAGATATGTTGTGTGTAGTGAATCATTCTCACTGCTACAATGACACTGATTTGTTGGTAGTGTGTTAGTATGTGCTGCACTGGTATGAGTGGGTTAGAAACTAGTTCTGCTAGAGTTTTTAAAACCTTCATTACCACTGCTGGACTGAGAATAGTCTATCAACCAAAAATATCTAGCAAACAGCATCATGTGGGCAGCATCCAATGAAGAAGGTCTAGAGGTCGACCAACACAAACTGAGCAGCAACAAATGAGCTACTGTCTCTGACTTTATATCTACAAGGTGAACCAACAATGCAGATGTGTCTAACTGGACAGTAATTGGACACAATGTTTAACAATTCTAGCAGCAATGATCCACTCATGACAGTGTATTAAGCACTAGCACACCATCATGTGGTTTCACTGCAGCACTGCGAATGATTGACCCAAATTATACCTGCTCTGTGTTGGTCCTGTGAGAGTCCTGACCATTGAAGGACTGGATGAAAGTGGAGGGACAAGAATTTATGCAGAACAACAAATAGGCTACAGACTAAAATAGTAAATGTACAAACTACACCTGTATGGTCAGAGAAGTTGAGAAATTGGACAATGAATATTGAAACAATGTCATTTTAATGTTATGGCTGATAGGTATAAGAATACAATGAGAGAAAGTGAGAGAAATAAACATATATCTTCTACATATCCAAGGATTATTTGCACAGAGAGAGAGAAAGAAAAGAGAATAGAAATGCACATTTAAAAAGAATAAAGTTCATAAAAATGTTCGATTCATGAAGTAAACATTTTGTGGAGGTGATCACTGGTCTACACTGAGAAGTCAAAGACTTTCTAAAAGGCAATTGGGTCCCAATTCTCAGTCTGTTACACTCAGTTAGATTCTGTATATTTAGGTCAGTTCTGATCATATGTTCCCACACCCCTTGTCCATTGCAGAGAGGAGAGCCCACCTGCATGGCCTGGTCAGGGTTGTGCAGGCTTCGGGCGTGGCTGGGCTCCAAAGGGGTCAGCAGTACCAGCAGCGCTGCCAGGACGGCCGAACACAGCATTGTGCAGCAGATAAACACACGACCCTCAACTCAAAGTATTACAAACCTAAAAGGACAGAGCACACTGTGACTGGGAAGAAAAAGTGTATTCCAATTGTAATTAGTGTATTCCAATATTAGCAGTATTTAAAAATGAGGATGAACATATTATCACTAGAAAAAATACATTAATTAATGGCATGTATGTCTCACAAAGGGAAATGAAGGCATGTAATGGTATTTTGCATCAGATACATTTGCACATTAATTAGCCTACTGACGACTGAGCCAGTGTTAATATCCCGTATTATTTCATATTTGTTTCCACTTAGACCATTTTGAGGTTGCGGTAGGTTATGGTATGTACTTTTCAGAATGCATTGGTTCATCTTATATTTCACCAGAGGAACAAAGAGGTGAAGAGAAAATGACAATACCCTGATACTTTTGAAAACTGAAACAACAAACATTCATTACATAAATAAGAAATTGTATAAACCAAAAAAACACTGTATTTTTCAAGAACAAAATACAATATGTACTCATCAATACAATAACGAAAAAGGGTATAATTATTTACAATAATGTACTTCATGACACATTATTGACCATGTTTACTTCTCTGTTCTAACAGTATGGGTGATATCTACATTTATTCATTCAAACCCATGAGAAACAGAGCAAATTGTGAAAAGCAGGGAACTCACCAGAGACTGTCGGTGTGGAAACCTGTGGCTGAGTGTTCATCCCCTTCACTCTCTCTCTGTCTGTCTGCTTCTCTCGTTCTCCTCTCCCTCAATATTTGGCACCTGCTAAGAGCATCCCTTTCCCTCCTCCTCCTTTGCTCTCTCTCTCTTGCTCACCATGAATTTGATTTGTAGTGTGAACTGTGTGTGTGTGTGTTGGAGGAGTATGTAAATAGTCCCTCCTATGTAAGGATGAGGTGTGTATTAACCGTATCCCCCCACCCACCCACCTCGCTTACACGTAAATACTTTTGTATTTTCTCTCTTTTTCATCACGCTTTTTTCTACTGTTGATGTCATAGCTATAGAGGGGGTGTGTGACGTCAAGTCCATCCTTGTCCATGCTCTCTTGAAAGAGCATCTTGATCCCAGTATGTGTACCCCCCACTTAAACAAATACACAGGGACACACAAGTCCCGTCAGAATCAGGCCGTCAAAGCCAGGCGCTCCCTCCTCTATTCCTCCTCCTCCTCTTCTCTCCCAAATGACCTCATGCTTAATTTTTTCATTCCTCTTTCGACCATCCTCTCCCCTCACTTCCCTCTGTTTGCCAGGTCTCTCTCTGCCTGGCCAAAGTGTCCCAGCCTGGCACAAGTTTACGACCATTGGACTGGTGCCAGGATCTTTTTAGTGGTTCTTCCAGCCGTGGATATGTGGCTCTCAATAGTGTACCCCAGAGAAAGCTTTTGTTTCCTTCTTCATGTGTATTTATGGTAGGAGTTAAAGTTGGTTTCACTAGTTGAAGCCAGTTTTAATCGGATGTAATTTGTCTGAAACAAATTTTTTTCAGGCTGAAAATGGTTAAAATCAAAGTTCTCATCAAGGTCATTACTCACATTGAATTTGATGATGCTGTTGTTTTCATCTAAGAGAAGTTAGAGGTGAAGATCATATAGTTATCAGATTGCAGCTGCTGTCAAACCTGATGCTTTTTCTTCAAGTTGTAGCTTGTGGGAGGGTGGCACGGTGGTGCAGCAGGTAGTGTCACAGTCACACAGCTCCAGGGACCTGGAGGTTGTGGGTCCAAGTCTGAGTATGTGTCACCCTGTGAGGGACTGGTGCCCCCTCCAGGGTGTGCTTCTGCCTTGACCCACAGCAACCTTGAACTGGATAAGCGGTTACAGACAATGAATGAATGAATAAAGCTCATGGGGGTTGAATGATGATGCAACAGGTAGTGTCACTTCCACACAGTTCCAGTGCCTCTGGGTCCTGCATTTGATCCTCAGCTTGGGCAATACTGGGAAGGTTACTTCTGTAAAATGTATTCCATAACAGAATACAAATTATATGCCCTTAAATGTAATTTGTAATGCATTCTGTTAGGCATCTCAATGGGAGAAACATATTCTGGATTCTTTGGGATACTTCAACATTTTCTTACAATCACACCATGCTTCTTTCCCTGAAAATGTTCAGCATTTGCTGTAAAGAATTAAAGACTATAGGTATGATATTCAATTATTTGCCTGCTAAAAAAAGGCAAGAAAAATGTTCCCATGACTATGTTCACATTCATTTTAGCAGTTAAGAGAGGAAAAAATATAAGACAAACAAAAATTATTTGGTAGCATTTTACTTTTAGTGTATTTTATGTTGCAACTAATCCTCTTAATATAAAAGCAACACCAGAGATAAAAGGAGTTTGTCACATGAATCGGTAGAATTAATCAGTTGATTCAGATGTAAAGAAGGTCAGTCAAGTATACGCATGCTGCAGATGACTTTAGCCAGACCACAAAAAATCTTACTTTAAGACACTTCTTTGGGAGAGTAGTCTCTGGATAGTGAAAGAAAGTTAGTAGCTTGCAAACAGCTCCTATTGTTCTTGCTTAAACTTTAAATATAGTAAGAATTTTAAAGACAATAAATGGTCTTCTGGTGGGTGGCATGGTGGCCTAGCAGGTAGTGTCGCTGTCACACAGAACCAGGGTTCTGTGGTTGTGGGTTTGGACCCTGCTCCAGTTGACTGTGAGGAGTTTGGTGTGTTTTCCCCTGTGTCCACATGGGTTTCTCTGGGTGCCCACAGTCCAAAAGCACACATTGGTAGGCGTATTGATTACTCAAAGTGTCCATAGGTGTGAGTGTGTGTCACCCTGCAAAGGACTGGCGCTCCCTCCAGGGTGTGTTCTCTCCTTGTGCCCAGTGATTCCAGGTAGGCTCCAGATCCACCATGACCCTGAACTGGATAAGCGGTTACAGACAATGAATGAATGCTCTCCTGGCTGTGTCATGAGAGTGCTGTGACCTTGAGTGAACAGGCAACTAATGGAACTGCAAATGTGTTGTTTGAAAGGGTTCTAGGAAATATATGTAATGTGTTTTAATTTTATTTGACAGTAAATAAACGTGCTAATTGATAATCGGGCGGCACGGTGGCGCAGCAGGTAGTGTCACAGTCACACAGCTCCAGGGACCTGGAAGTTGTGGGTTTGATTCCCGCTCCAGGTGACTGTCTGTGAGGAGTTGGTGTGTTCTCCCCGTGTCCGCGTGGGTTTCCTCCGGGTGCTCCGGTTTCCTCCCACAGTCCAAAAACACACATTAGTAGGTGGATTAGCGACTCAGAAGTGTCCGTAGGTGTGAATGTGTGTGTGTGTCTGTGCTGCCCTGTGAAGGACTGGCGCCCCCTCCAGGGTGTATTCCCGCCTTGCGCCCAATGATTCCAGGTAGGCTCTGGACCCACCGCGACCCTTAATTGGATAAGCGGTTACAGATAATGAATGAATGAATAATTGATAAATCCCTTCATGTAATCTATTAATTTCACAAATGTAACTGTATTCAGAATGCTATCTATTTACATTGTAGCTGTACTTTAATACAGTAACTTCTGTTTTGCGTCACCAACACCTTGGGGCACTGCATCTGGGTAGTCTGGTGTGTTCTACCTGTGTATATGTGATTTTCATCTGGGTGATCCAATGCCTTCCTAATGGAACCCCTGCTCTAGACCCACCATGGCCCTGAACAAGATGAAGCAGTTACAGAAGATGAATGAATCAATAAAGCTGGTGGTGAATCTAATGCTTTCAAACTTGTTTGAAACTAAAACAGATGGAGTTGATGTTGTTAACAGGTTTTTGCCAGAATTAAATCAAAAGTTATTAGTAAGCTGATATTCTATCAGCCTGAAGGTGATGTAAGCTCTGTAGTTTGCTGCAAGTAAATTTCATCATCCAACATCTAAACTGCTTCATATTCAGGAAAACGTCACTTTCACCTTTCTCAGGAACATGTGGTGAAAGTGTGGCCATTCAAAGAGCACAGGGTGGATGATAACATTTTCATGCACACAAGGTTTTATCTACTGTCATATCTATTAATTCTAACTATCTGTTCTCTAGGTCAGTGTGGGCAGAGTTGCCTCACTCATTCTTTCTATCTCTGTTCTTTTCTCTCTCTCTCTCTCTCTCTCTCTCTCTCTCTCTCTCTCTCTCTCTCTCTCTCTCTCTCTCTGAGTAACAGTCTGCCAGTGCCATCTGCTAGCATCTCCCCCTCTGCCTCCGAGAATGGGAACAAGAGACGAGAGCCAACACATGCAGAAAAGCACACACACACAGACACACACACACTAACACACACACACACACAATACAAACAAATTGGAAAACCTAACAACATATATCATACATGTATAGCAGTATAACACATCTCATTAACACAAATATTACTCCACAAAAACGCAAACCACATGGCACTGACCTCATGAAGCACAATGAGGGAGTGAGTGGTTGTGTATTTGATCAGGCTGAAGCTGGTGTGTTTTTACGGTTGTGTACCCTGTTGAATAGCTCTCCTCTGTACACAGCCACACAGCTGCTGCCACAGCTCTCCTTCCCCACGGCAGCCTGTCAAATATTACTGCTATGACTATCACCATCATTAACCATGCTTTATTTTACTCAGAGCATAAATTCCTCAGCATTCCATAGGCCTAGGCCTTCTGGGAGGACACGCATTTAAAAAGACTAAAAGAGAACAAAAATAGGCTTCCTTAAATGAATGTTTGCTGATGTCATATGAACCAAAAACATGTCCAAAACATTCATTTTTTTAATCTTCTAGCATAGCAGAGGCTGTTTTTGTAACTGTCCTAACTTACCTGAATATTTAATGTGTTGTGTGTATTCTGTGATTTTGAGCTTACACTGTCACATATGTTTTGTAAAGTAATTTTTTATTGTGTAGCAATGTATTATTTAATTGCACTACAAAAGTGTGTTTTAGTTCGTACTGTTATATCTATTATTACTAAACATTTTCTAAATATGCCAATTGAACCAATGTGTCAATGTCAAGCTGTGTTCCCTAAAGATACATTAAATTCTCTTCTCCAGAAGGAGATATAAATATTTGTAATATTTCATTATACAGCTGTATAAAATAAAAGAACATAAGTCATGCAGATAAAATATGGCATATAAAATCAACACAATTTTAAAATCTACATTTACAGTAGAACAAGGTACAATTATGTTCCAATAATGGTACAGAAATGTAGGTATATAAAGACAAAAACACCAGTGGTAGACAAAGTACACAAACCATGTACTTAAGTAAAACTAGGTAAGGTAAAATATTACTCCAGTAAAAGTAGAAGTCCTTGTTGTACATCTTCACTTGAGTAAAAGTACAAAAGTGTTTTCCTTCAGATGTACTTAAGTACTGAAAGTAAAAGTACCATGACATATTATGTCTCTAAGGTCCTAGTACAATTTTGTATCAAGAATCATGCTTAACACATGTCTAACCCTAACCCTAACTCAAGTCCAAAAATATTAACTCCTCTACACTACAGTCCCTAAAGAGTGCACTTTAAAGAGGCGTAAATCTAATACTACTACATCACTACATTATGTACACATGGTTGAAGAAGATGTTTGAAATTCAGCCCTAGTGGTTTGGCAGTGTAATTACAATGTGATGCAGAGGCCAACGGACAAGTAAACTTTCACAATGGCATAGGATACTTGTGCAGGCTACAGCATAGGCTCCGCATTGAGACAATGCAAAAGAATAAATCGGCCTTTAGTGTGTTATGTGCACTACAACATAATGTTTTTTTCCTGGGGCCCCCTCTAGTGCAATTAACATTTACAGCAATGTACTGAAATTGGTAGGGTGAGGGAGGGAAGGGGTGGTTTCCAACCCTCCTCCAAAAGATACATAGTGCAGTTTCTGCAATGCTGAGCAGAGAGTAGCAATCATAGAGGCTCTATTCTCCCTATTACCAGTCAGGTAATAGTGAACCATCACAGTGATTTTGAAGCTGTAATTTTAAAATAAAAATATCACATAGTGTACCTTTGAGCTTTCTGTTTTGTCTACATAGTTTGCAGAGTATATTTTGAGCGATTTCTCAGAATCTTCTGCAATTCCGAGACATCTGTTTCTTAAACAGACTTCGTTTTTTTTTTTTTTTTTGACATTTTGACTGATACTTGTATTATGTCTTTTTGACTTGTTTATCTCTCTGTACTAATTTTTGGGTTTTGGAATATTTCTTCTAGTTTTGACCTCACTTCTCGTATTGTGTTTAATAAATCTCCAACTGACTCTCACCCTCGGTGAGTGATTTATGACATCTACAAGTCCGTAAACCATGTTTATGAATGAATAGTAGCTACAGCCCGCTAACTACTGGGTAAGTACAGAGAAAGTACCTGATAAGTAAGCTGTAAGATAAAATAAGTACTAAGTAAAGGGTATGATAATTGAAATATGTGATTATTACTGGGTATCTTACAAACATTTTACAAATACGGCACATAACTATGTTCCAAATCCATTTTACTTCTCAGCATAATTATAGATTACAATTGATTTAAAAGCATGAGTTTAAGCAAGTGACTGTAACTAATTTCATTTCACTGTAGTTCTGAATGTAGTTAAAATTATATACAGTGCACCTACAGAGAAGGATATGGTCAATTACTTTCATTACAGGCACTAGCAGAGTTTCATGGTGCTTTGTACTCATTAGATTCAGGACATGATTTACCACAATAATCATCATCACATACTTAGGAGATATTTTACACTGTTTAGCCGATATGTATTGAGGCATTGGGATGATGCTGCATAACTGCATAGTTTCATATGGAAGATCAAATAGTCTTGTACTAAAATACTAAATAGCATTAATGGTAGAATTTTGTATCAGGCATTTGAACTGCCTGATGATAATCTAGACTCTGTTACAGGCTTGGGTGCAGGTAATGAAACAGTTTGTTTATTTGCTTCTTGGTGTGTTGAATATGAATGAAGAAGCTTCTCCACTGACACATTTTGAGTTGTAAAAACATTTTTATTTCACAAAAGAACAGTGTCCAATGATTCCAGGTAGGCTCTGGACCCACTGCGACCCTGAATTGGATAAGCGCTTACAGATAATGAATGAATGAATGAAATACAATGCTCCTTCTGTTAGTATTAGATTATTTATTGTACACTGAGTGAAACTTGGGGCGGCACGGTGGCGCAGCCATACAGCTCCTGGAGGTTGTGGGTTCGATTCCCGCTCTGGGTGACTGTCTGTGAGGAGTTGGTGTGTTCTCACCATGTCCATGTGGGTTTCCTCCGGGTGCTCTGGTTTCTTCCCACAGTCCAAAAACATACATTGCAGGTGGATTGGCGACTCAAAAAGTGTCCGTAGGTGTGAGTGTGTGAGTGAATGTGTGTGTGTCTGTGTTGCCCTGTGAAGGACTGGCGCCCCCTCCAGGGTGTATTCCTGCCTTGCGCCCAATGATTCCAGGTAGGCTCTGGACCCACCGCGACCCTGAATTGGATAAGCGGTTACAGATAATGAATGAATGAGTGAAACTTTTTAAAGATTATTATTTTTAAATGAATAGGACAACAAGAATATTTAAACATTTTAAGAAGCTTATGTGCTGCTTTTTGTTTAGACACCATACGGATATCATACATAGTCAAACACATACATTTGCCCATTAAAGGCTAATTGCACCTATACTAATTCATATATTTATATAATAAATAACAGGTACTGTGGTATACCACATTGTTTGGACAACAGTGGGATTCTATTGGATCCTAAGTTTGGAATTAATTACTTTAAAATAAACACAACATCAGTTAAATCATTGTAACTTTACTTAGGTCTTCCAACAGCAGTAGAAATTGTTACTTTTGTTTTGGGGGGACAAACTCACTATTAGTCCTGAAATTTATAAGAAATGAGCTAGTGTCCACAAACATTTGTCTGCATAGCGTATGTATATGAGTGCTCTGCAGGGTGTTTACTCCACTCTGCAGTGAAGTTCTGCCTGTTGCAGATAGCAGAAGATGTCCTTATTTTACATAACACACACACCAGCAAGTCTGCAGAAATGTAATTGGCCTCTCTAGCTCTCTCTGCACTTGTCATTCGAGGGAGAAATAGCGTGAGGATGAGGAAGGGAGAGCAAAAGTGAAAGGAAAAAGAGAGAAAGAGAGTGTATGTGTGTAGGAGGATGGGTGGGCGAAAAGAGAGGGATGAGATGAAAAAGATGAAGGGATGGCAAGATGCAGCTCGAATGCTCCAAAGCACATCACCCTGGAGCGAGGGAGCATGAGAGAGAGCGAGAGAGAGCGAGAGAGAGAGAGAGAGAGAGAGAGAGAGAGAGAGAGAGAGAGAGAGAGAGAAGGTGAAACATGTAAAGAAAGTGTGTGTGTTCCAGCAGCTCAGTGGGCAGGGACAGTGAAATGGCAGAGAGGTGTATTATGTGTGTGTACGTGGACTGCGTGGCTTCTGTGTGGGTGAAAGTGTGGGAGAGAGGACAAGAGCAGGAAGGCACAAAGTTTAGAGTAAAATTTTTACACTGGGAAAAAAAGAGAAAGACATAGAGAGAAAGACAGAGATGACAGACAATGAAAAGGGTAACAATACAGACAAAACACTTATGTACTCGTACATTCTTCACATTAGTCTTCACATTAGTATAGAATGAAGTAAAAACAATGCTTCACATGGGGAAAAGCAGTCAATCACACATCACAGAAGATAATAACTGACAGCTGACATAAGACTGGCTGGATTTCTAAAACCATGTTCTGAACATAGATTAAGAATGGTGATTATTTGAACAGCAAGGTTCTCAGCTAAAAAGTCTGTTTAGCTTTAAACCAGGTATCTTCAGCACTTCAGTGTCTGCAATGGCTCTCAAAATATATTGAAACACTTTTTTATGACTATATATAAAATCTAGTTATTTTAAAATCAGTATAAATGCAACAGTTATTCATTTACAGTTACAGTTGTTCTGTATATTTTAAACCACAGGGCTGATACTGAAACTCTTTAAGACCCAGTGCTGATTTATTTTCAGTGGCTATGAATGCCTGAAGACTCGACATTCTCAAATAAAGTTACCTCCATGCTTTTTGTGTAATCAGCTTTAACAGAACCAAAGCCATACGAGAGGTGTAGTGTTAATTAACTGTTTACTCTGGGAGAAAGTTTAACACAGTAGGACTGACAGTTGAGCAGTCGTGACAACACACGAACCCCCAAATAAATATGGACAGACTTCAAAAATGCAATCTTTGAGTTTGATATCATTAATATGTATCTATTTTGTGTGTCCTAATGGCTTTACACTTTCACTAAATCTGTCATAATTTACCTTCTGTTCATGCATTAGAATTGCACAGGTAGTTATTATTTCCATATTTAAGACTGATATATAGTAGCTGGAATAGCATTTGTGATCCAAAACTAGTCCTCCAACAAGGGCCTGACTTCAGTGTACCCACGACTGAATGTCACCAAAACCTTACAGAAAGGGTTCCAACATCTAGCATCTAGCCTTCCCAGGGAAACAGGTTATTACTGCAGTCCTTGATTTCTGAAGAAATGTTGGGGGAGCAAGTGTGCACAAACATTTGACCATATAGCCTATCACTGGGACTGATATTGTAAATTCTCTTATGATGAACACCAGGCTCACTGCAGGAAAGAGGACCTGACTGAGCTGAATTTTAATCAAAGGCTGCAGTAAAATGGAGTTTGTCTGTGACAAAGATTGGTGCAATGTTATTAACATAATTAAACACAAACATTGATGAACTACATTATGGGTCACCTCCATCTTAAAAATAAATAAATAAATAAATAAATCATTAAGGATTCAGAGCCATGAAGCAAGGTTTAATTTATGCTTACAAAAGAATTATTGAGCTAAAAGAGGGCTGTTAATAGAAAACATTGTGTGCCTTTAAAAAATATCTATATAACTGAATTGAAATTAGGGGACAAATGAAAAGTGTGTGCTAATACAAACGTGTACCATGCAGCAATGAGTAATTCATACAACTGAATATAAATTAAGAACTAAATGAGTTAAAGGGGGGCTGTTATTTGAATGCCTCGTAACAGTGATGAGTGGAAGACATGTACAAGCCTCCTACATACACATACCCCTACACACCTTTTCAATCACACTTACAAGCCGGAGATCATTGTAATTAAGTGTGTACAATAGGGTTTAATCAGCCCAGAGTGAGAGGAGGTGAATCTAAACTACATTAGCCACAGGTCTGAGAGCTGGCTGTAGCCTTCAGCACACTGCTCCATTATCTCCCTGCACACCCGCAACAGCACTGTAATTAAAAGCTGAGCTTTTGCCTACATTCTCCGCATCTCTGCACAATTAAACGCTCTGGGCAGAACAATAGGCTGTAATTAAGGCATTTAGAGTGCTTTTCACCAAGACAGAAACTTCAAACATGCACAAACACACTCTCATACACTTTAAATTGTGGGTATTCCTATCTTTCTGGGGTATTCCCACTGACTGCTACATTAGAGTAAATCTCTTTAATGCTGCTGCTGTGCTCCACCCAACAAAACCATAACCTTAACCTCAAGAACTAAAAAGCAATCTCTGGATCGCCATATTAAAATATGGAGAAGAGCAAATAAAAAAAATATATATAAATAAATAATAATAATAATAATAATGCAAATAAATAAATGTATTACCTCAAATACTAACAGTCCCACTGAGACCACATTTACAAATTTGTAAGTAAAGACAAAATACATTTTAAGCACAGGCAATGTGTTCCTCTCAACAACCTATAGATAAAAATATTAATAAATCCAAGCCTCAGCACTTAGAAAACTATTTTTGTGTGTTCCAAACCACTAGAACTGTACTTCAGCTTGACTCATACTTCAGTTTATAATCGCACTTTAAAATGTTCCAACAAGTGTATTTTTATATTAATGTGTGAATCATTTTAACTTCTTACATGAAAACAAGGTTTTTAGTAAAGACTGTGAAAAATGTATAATTCCTGTCCCTCAATATTCACTAGACTCTGTTTGTAGACACCTTTTTTTGTTTAGTGTGAATTCAGGTGCTTGTGTGCACAGACTTTTACCATCTTTATAAAAAAAAAATAAACAATATTGTGGGACACTCTGGAGTGGCTGTACATGATCACATTGTGATCTTCAGGTCTAATGCTAAGCATAAGCTAGAGGTGAACAAAAACTATACCACTGAAGCAGTGAAACTGTGTTCTCTGGAGTAATGTTGCTCCACCCAAGGATTTGTGATGAGTGGCTTTTTGATGCAGAAATAATCATCCAATGTCAGTGCCTGACTTTACAAATAAACATAATAATGAAAACTTCAGATATTGGTAGTGTTCTTCATTTATTTTTACATCAAAGAGTTTTCAGCCGTATACTGGAGCTGAACAAGAGCTAAATACATGGTCAGATAAACTCGCCTCTATTAGTGTGGACCTGTGTCTGTGATGAAAGGTTTGGCCTCTATCAGTGGTGATGAATACTCTGGGGTCAGGTGGCAGCAGGGTTAAAGGGAAGTCAGACATTTCACAATGCTGCATTCACTCAGCGCTGAAGGCTCAGACGGAGCTAAATAAGATCTAACACAAGAGCATGACCCTTTTAGATACGCAGTGTTCCAGGTATAAGAGAATTATCATTTTTATTTCTCTCTATACTGGCTCTACAGCTCGTTCTGAGTCAAACATGTTTCCTCAGGGTGCAGCATCAGCATCAGGAGATATAGATGCATGATTGACACAACAGATAAAGAGAATGCATTTATCAACTCAATATTACACTTGTTCCTTTCAGGGATGCAGAAGGATTTGCAAATCTTTTATAATATATTCAATATTTTATAATATTGAAACCCTTTATATGTACATATCAATTGTGTTTTGGTGATAGATGTTTACTAGATAATTATAATATATAATTATTAAAGATATATTTATGGCCTCACACAGCTCCCCTATTAATTGTACAATATTAAGAAAACCTGAAGCACAACAGATCATTATCAAATATGTTAACATACAACAAAGGTAGAGGACTTACCTTTTTATACAATGCCGGTGTTGTTTTAAATATCAGCATAATTTCAATACTGTGCACAACAGGGCCATCATTTATTCATTATCTGAGAATTATTTTTTGACAGAAAATCACAAATGAAAATTATGGCTACACTCACTTTTTAAAAAAAGGCTTAATGCACCTTAACTTCCCATTCCTCTCCAACACTATTTAGTGGTGCACATCAACATGTGTCTGTTTATAATTTTTATGTTATATTTATAAGTAGGCTAGATGAACCACATGTACAAGCATAACATTTTAAAATAACTAAACCACCCATATCCATCCTGGAACATGTACAACATACACTATATTGCCAAAGTATTTGCTCGTCTGCCTTTGCACACACATAAAATTGAGTGACATCCCATTCTTAATCCATGGGGTTTAATAAGATGTCGGCCCACCCTTTGCAGCTATAACAGCTTCAACTCTTCTGGGAAGGCTTTCCACAAGGTTTAGGAGTGTTTTTAGGGGAATCTTTCTTCCAGAAGCACATTTGTGAGGTAAGACACTGATATAGGATTAGAAGACCTGGCCTGCAGTCTCAGCTGTAACTCATCCCAAACGTGTTATATCGGGTTGAAGTCAGGACAGTCAAGACAGTCCACACCAAACTCACTTGCTCATCCAAGTCTTTATGAACCTTGCTTTGTGCACTGCTGCAGTCATGCTGAAACAGGAGGAAACAGGAGGGCTATCCCCAAACTCCTGAAAAACAACCCAACACCATAACCCTCTTCCACCAAATTTACACATGGCCCAATGCAGTCAGACAACTGCCGTTCTCCTGGCAACTGCCAAACTCACACTTGTCCATCAGACTGCCAGACGGAGAAGCATGATTCATGAGAGAATGTCTCCACTGCTCTAGAGTCCAGTGTGCATACTTTACACCATCCAAAGTTTGCATTGCACTTGGTGATGTAAGGCTTGGATGTAGCTGCTCAGCCAAGGACACCCATTCCATGAAGCTCTCTACACACTGTTCTTGACTTAATCTGAAGGCCACATAAAGCTTGGAGGTCTGTAGCAATTTACTCTGCAGAATGTTGTTATAATACCACTAACAGTTGAATACATAGTAGCAAAGTAATTTCATGACTTATTGCACAAGTGGCATCCTATCACAGTACCATGCTCAGATTCACTGAGCTCCTGAGAGCGTCCCATTCTTTCACAAATGTTTTTACAAGCTGTCCGCATGCCTAGTTGCTTTGTTTTGTACACCTGTGACCATGGAAGTGATTAGAACACATGAATTCAATGAGCTAGATGGGTGAGTGAATACTTTTTGGCAATTCAATGTTTGTAAAAGGAGCTTTTTGTAGAATCAGGCTTTGGGCTGAAATGTCACTGGTTCAGTAGCTTTCACCAATATGAAAAATTCAAGTGTCTGCAGCCCTGAGAACTAAAGGGTGTAGTGAAATAATGCCTATCATTTTTTTTTTCCATCAAGCAATGGTTTAAAGGAAAGTGCAGTCCAGGAGGGGCTGGCCTCACCGCTGAGCTCCTTAGCACCTCCCCCCACTGACAGTTTAGGGTTTCTTTTGGGGGTTTAATGTTGTGTTGTTGTTATTTATTTATTTTGTGTATTATGGGCTAAAGAGTGGCTGCTAATGTGGGCAGAGCATTAGGAAGTTTTAGGTGATGATGGACAATGGCTTTGATCTCATCACTTCTCAAGCTCAATATCTAATTGTTTGAAAACGCTTGTTCACGACACCCTTCTGAGGGTATTTAATAAAGAGCCAAAACGGCAGTAAGTCCGTATCTCATATCCCACCAAGTTATGGTCCAGTTTAGGATAGTCTAGTTAAAATTTAAGGTTTAAAGGAAAGTTCTCATCACAATAACTTGGTGCAAAAGTGTAGTAATGTACGCTGTGTTAAAGCTCACATTTAAACAGAAAGCTTAACAGTTAACAACAGACAAATGACAATGTTTAAAAAGACAGAAGCAAGCACCACAACATTCAAAATGTACTTTAAAAATCTACTGACAGGAGTTCACACTGAGAACAAATCTTTCACCTTACAATCTCTGAACCTCTGAAAAAACATTGGGGCTGACCTTAGTAAGCTCTGATCAGATTCTAATCTGCGATTGGCCAATACAAAATGGGTTAAATGCAAAGTACAGACTCAAGACATGTAACAGATTCAACCTGTTTTTAAGACATCAATCTACATTTGTATTAAAGTTTATTTGCGACTGAAACAGCAGCGAAAATATTAATCTTTCAAAAGTTATTTTAAATTTTACAATTTGAAAAAGATTAAACTGCATGCTTTATCCAGTCAGTAAGATATGAAAGAAACTTAATTAGATTCACACAGAAAAGAAAAGACAATACATATATTCTCATACCGTCCTGTACAGCATATCTTGCTTGATTAAAACAGACACTGTAAAGGTTGTGTACATCATTTGGTGAGGAAAATGGAAAAAAATTGAAAGAAACAGCTTGCCCACAGCCTTTAGGAAGTGTCAATATGGCTTAAAGACACTAGCGTTAGATCCGTTTTTAAGACCTGACATTCCTCTGTCCTCACCAGAACTGTGTAGATTTTAAAGTGTGAGAGTTCTTCTCATATGTGCTCTGAGTTCAATTAATCAGTTCTACTGTCCGGCCTCCTGTTTCTTCAACATCTTTTTTAAGGTCTTAAACTTGTTTTTCCCCATTCGGTTCCTATTTTGCAGGAGGGGCTTCCTCTTCTTTTTGCCAGTCTTCTTTATTGGGATGCCTTCCTTCTTTCCTGTCACAGATTCTTTTGTAGGTTTACCATCCAATTTTGGGACTTTCTTTCCATCCTCCTTGGAGTCCCCCCCATGCTTTTTTGCTATTTTCTTCTTTTTGGGGCCATGATCCTCCATTTTTTTACTTTGTACTGCTGGTTTGTTATGTGAAATGGGATTTTCTGTTTTGCTGCTGCTATTAGGCTTTAACTTGTGCTTGGTCTCGGTTGTTTTTCCCTGTGATGTCACATTATTCTGTTTCTTAGCTTTTCCATTGGCTGGTTGTATGTTTTGCTCTTCTGCTGTAGCAGGAGTTTCTGATTCAGTGAGTTGTTCTTCTTTATCTATGGAGAGAAAGATTTAAAATAATTGTAAATAAAAAAAAGAAATAATAGATCTGTGTATCTTGAAACATAAAAAAACATCCATCTTACTGGTATCTGCAGGTGCAGTGGGGATGCTGTTGGAAAACTTCTTCAGTTTTGCCACATAAAAGCCATCCATATTGTGAGAATGTGGATAAAACCTTCGAGAAAGCTTAAGTGAAGGATGGAATCGTCGCTCTTTAAATCTATAGAAAGAACCCAGTTTAGTTTCCACAGCTTCAAATCCAAATTATCTGAAATGCCTTGTGTGGATTTAAGAAGCTGCACAGGCTGTAAACTCCTGTAGGAACAATGTGTGAGCACAGTACCTGGTGAAGCCTTCTTTACCAAAGTCCAGTCCTGTGGGAACCAGTTTAACATTTCTCTTCTTCAGGGCATAATCCACTACGCACTCATTCTCCTCCACCTAAAAATACACACACACAGTTTTTGAAACCAATCTTACATAAAAATGCAGACAGGGGTGCATCTGAATTTACAGATTAATTTCTGCTATTGACTACAACTACTTATTTGTGGCTCAGATCAGGCTTACAGCTTATGTAAAGCACAAATATGTTTACACAACCTTTTTTAAATTATTATTTATTCTTATTTCCATTTTTGTACCACTATCAATACATGAACCCGATGGCACTTTACCTGCAATACATTACATCAGACCCTACAATGTGTTTGGCTGAGAGACATTTTTAGGAGTGCCAATATTGCCTGATAAGTGTAGATTCATAGGTGCCCACCAATGTCAAGAGCAAATCTATGCCATTGTGCGCACACACAAATTTTGAGCCTAGGGACTGTGTGTAATTGAATAAAAGTATGTTAATGCCATAATAAAACCCATATATTGCTCATAATATACACCAGACAGTGTTATTACAACCAAAAAGTGTAACTTTGTTGGTACTCTAGCAGTTATAACCACACAACAACCAAGAGAAAGCACTTGTTACAAAAATCGATGTCCAATGGTAAGAAGAGAGCTAAATTTACCAGACGCTACCACTAGCACTTATTACCAGAATCAAAATCTAATTCTAAAGTTTAAAAATCAGGCTAAAATTAGAAGCCACAAACCCTGGCTCATTGCTCTGTAACTCAAAAACCTGTTTATAACACTTCAGTCAACAAAACATATCACAAACACATGACGAAAGCGCAACAAGTTACTTACTACCCAACCATGTGTCTTAATCCTTGTTTTAGTACACTCTATTGAGTTAAGTCAGTTCAATACTAACTCCTGAACAGCTGCTCTCACTCACTCACTCCTTGTTTCAGCCTCTGCCATAATGTCCATACCAGGAATACTGAGAAAGATTCTTCTTGTAGCAAGGTAAACACCAGTGAGCTATGTGCTTTTACAGTTCTCATGAGAGGGCTCTGCCTCGTGATTCTGAAGTTGCATGGCCAAGTATTTTAGGGAAGCAGCCCCAGAGCCAGTGGGAGAGGCACTGTTGTCCCTATTACAGGTTGGAGGAGCCTCAATCAATTCTGAAGCTGTAACTCTTAAGGTAAAAATAATATAGTTTTCCTTTAATTCATGAATTCAAACCGAGTAGCATGTTAAAAAAACAACCAGCAATAGTAGACACAGCACAAACAGGTAAAATGTTTAAAAAGTTAAATGTTAGGTGAATTGGAAACTATAATAAAAGTCCTGGTGTACGTGAATGAGAGAGAGAGAGAGAGAGAGAGAGAGAGAGAGAGAGAGAGAGAGTGTGTGTGTGTGAGTGAGAGAATGAATGTCTGTATGTGAGAGTCAATGTTTGTTAGCCCAGATATGGGACCAGGCAGATGGTCGTTCCTGGTTGAGAGAACGGTGTGCACATTTGGCTGCTGCTTCTCGCCGATGTGTGTGTGGATTGAGTGTTGAATGGAATGGCTTGCTGGGCAGTGTATATTGTAAAGCATCCTTAGGTATCTAGAAAAGCATTATACAAGTGTAACAATCAATCTATAAATACATAAATAAATAGTCCAGGGAAGAGTTTCTGAATGAGTCTAAAAATAATAATTTAAAAAAACAAATGTTGAATCATTCACAAGTGCATGCTGGGTTTTGGAAGTGTTTGCAAAAGTATAAATGACAATGATAGTGATTGTCTGAATATGGCTTTGTTGCAGGTGTTATACAAAGTAAACAATAGGTATATAAACAACTCAAGCAACAAATAATGAAAGCTTCTACTTCTTTGTTATTAATCTACTGTGTCCAGTGACAAAGCACAACTACTGACAGACTTCCTGACAGCATTGCTGGCTCCTGCTTGTGGTGAAAAAAAGACAGGTGTACTACATTACAGGAACAGGGATCTAAATACCACCAGCTGACTAGCAATTTGTTAATCGACTATGATTGTTAAAATGTAACTGTCAGTTAACATTCTGATTGGCTGAAATTACTGATGTAATTTCTCTCAAACTAGATACATCAGTTAAATATATAATAAAAAAATCTATGTGGTCTGAATAATCCCATCTTGATAGCACTTCGGTGTGATTTAAAAAAAATTTTATGTGCCAACATTCTTTGGTTTGGTGTCTGAAAGCCAATACATTCACCAGCTTTTCCAATCAACTTTATACAGACAGGTCATAGGACAGAAGATCACTGCTGAGATGCAATCAACTTTCAAAAATCCATAATCTATAGAGGCAACCTCTAAAACCAATAGAATCCAAGAAATCATTTGTTACATTCAAACACAGCTACCCTTTGTGGACTAATGTAAACATCAAAGCTGAAGTGGGATGAAAAGTTTACCGTAATGGAACATGTGCAGTAGACAAGGTAGCCACCAGTCTGCGAGTCCGCATTCACAGAGTCAATGGCAGCCAGAATCAGCTCCTTTTGTAGATGAGCTGAGCGCTGAATATCCAATTCTTCCTAAGAGTACAAGTTTCAACAAAGCTATTACACATTAATATATTACAATCTCATAAAAATAAATGAAGGCTACATTTTTTTCCTTGGGGTTTGTCTAATCTATCTCTGGGGCTCTGATTATATTATGATTTTTTTCCTTAAGAATGTATGTAATTTAATTTGTATCAAACCTAAAAGTAATAGCAGATACAAGTGTGCCACCCACCAGGTGCAGGATGCTTTTTCAATGGGAATTAAGTATAGGAGTTTCTAAAAGGTCAGTTTTTGCCAATAGCAACTTACTCACCATAACAAGATCAATATGATGTTCATAAACTGTCAAAAAGTATATCTTGAAAAAACATCAGCGTGACAATCCTTCAATACATCTTACATTTTTAAAAAACACCCACCTTGCTGGTTTTCACTGCTGGGTCTTTGGAAATGACCCCTGTACCAGAACAAGGAGCATCCAACAGAACTCTGTCAAAACCTCCCATAACCTGTCATTCAAAAGAAAAATTACAGATTCACAGTGTCACAAGAAGTAAACAAACATTATGTTCAATTAAACTATAATACATGTAAATGCAATATACAAAGAGGAGGCAAGGAAATTAATAATAATAATGGGAAGAGAAAAAAAAAAAAAAAACAGATTGAGTCAACACAAAGGACTATTAAAACAAAAAAACGTCCAAGTGTGGAAAGTAAATACCGAAGCATACCTTGGGGAACTGCCTGCCATCATAGTTACAGATGATGGTGTTGGTGATTCCCAGTCGATGAATGTTCCCCACAACACTCTTCAATCTCTCAGCACTGGCATCATTGACAACTATCACGCCTGTGTTTCTCATCAGTTGGGCTAGGAAATGACATAATACCACACAATAATAAAATGAAATTAATAATGCTGTAATGGTATAAATGATTATTGTTTCTAGTTTGACATCAAGTTACTTGTGCTCTGTGTTGCTATGACAGCACGACCATGACTACTGTCCTTCAAAAACAACAAATTATACTGATGACTTTCTTGACAAAACCAGTTTCTTCTAGCTGCTTCTATTCCATTCATTCATTACATCCGAAGTATATTTTAAAATACCAGTAATACCAATACAATTCAGCACACAAGTTTTAGTTCCATCAAAACAAGGTGTAACTGTTAATGCCTTAATATCATGTGGACTCTCATATACACAATGAAAAAAAAAATATATATATATCAAATTATTCAAATATTTGAATTAACATTCAAATAATTTCACCTATAATACAATGTCCTTTTTAAAAAGGGGAAAACAATCTCTTTCAATTCATTTTCTGCATAATTCCTTAGTCCGATTTCACCCTGCTCTTCAATGGTCAGGACCCCCCACCCACAGAGCAGATATTTCAGGGTGGTGAATACTCCACCAAATAAGGATGCAGAGAAAATTCATTCATTCATTATCTGTAACCGCTTATCTAGTTCAGGGTCGCGGTGGGTCCAGAGCCTACCTGGAATCATTGGGCGCAAAGCAAGAATACACCCTGGAGGGGGCACCAGTCCTTCACAGGGCAACACAGACACACATTCACTCACACACTCACACCTACAGACACTTTTTTGAGTCGCCAATCCACCTACCAACATGTGTTTTTGGACTGTGGGAGGAAACCGGAGCACCCGGAGGAAACCCATGGGGACACGGGGACAACACACCAACTCCTCACAGACAGTTACCTGGAGCAGGACTCGAACCCACAACCTCCAGGCCCCTGGAGCTGTGTGACTGCGACACTACCTGTTGCTCCACCTTGCCGCCCTAGAGAAAATTCAGTTTGACCAAATAATTGAAAATACCAAATAATTTATACAAAATGTAGACACTTTTAATAAGGCTGTTACATTTTTTCTAGTTTCTGGCCATAGACAAGGACCAAAGTAAAATTTTACTCCTTAGCTTCAGGTTTAGTTGCAACTGTTGCAGGGTAATACCAACTTTAACTAACACTAGAACATGTTGAATTTTCCCAGCTTTTATGGAGTTTCAAGCATTCCAGGCCAATGTAACTCCAGATTACAAACATTACAATGAGGCACAAAGCTTCTCTGCACACGCATGTTATTACTGGTTTACAGAGATGTATGTTAGATTTTTCTTACTCATTTATTTATGTTAAGTAATATGGTTGTACTGATTTTTACTAATTCATATATTATATTTTTGCTAATTATTTCAAGTCATTTATTTTGATGATATATCTGCTTGGATATTAAACATATTCAATTGATATTCTTAAATAGCAGTTTAGAATTTCTTTTCTTTGAAAACCGAGACAAAAATACATTCAGCATATTTAATTTATGTTGCAGTAAAAAGTGGCAAAAATGTATGAAACACTACGAAAAAACATGTTCAGCATTCTGTTTTCAGCCTTTGTCCTAATGTTTCATTTTGTTCAGTTTCGGCCAAATATATATATATATATATATTTTTTTATTTCGGTGCGTACTTACAACCAACCAAAATATTTAATCAACAACATCCTGCCCACTGATAAAGAACTAGAGGATAACAAACCCAAGCTGTGCAGCAACAGATTTTACAGACTTTCCACAAGGCAGACGTGTCTAACAAAGTACCATTCCAACACACACTATCACACCACCACGGTGTGATAGACACAAGAATGCACCAAAAAGTTCTTTCAAAAGTAAATTCAATCAAAAATATTAAGAGCTTACGCAATATGAAAATTAGTTATACCCACCCATATAAGTGGTCTTGCCTCCTGGAGCTGCACTCATATCCAGCACCGTCTCCCCCTCCTGGGGAGAAAGAGCCATTACAGGCAGCAGTGAGGAAGCTCCCTGCAGCATATAATGTCCAGCAAGATATTCAGGAGTGGCACCTGAGGCACAGAAAAAAAAAGAAAAAACAAAATTTAAAAAAAAGAAATGACTAACATTTCAGAAATACAAAGCAAATACTATTTTACTAGAGAGCTGACCAATTGACTCACCTATTGGAACTGAGGAATCAAATATAACAAGGCCCACTTTAGACCACTTCCCCAAAGGATCTAGATTTACACCCCTATTAATTAGGGCCTGTTGGAATAGAAATAATTAAACTAAACAAAGTTTTTTAAATTATTTAACAGAAATTCCTGAAAGTTAAATACTCTGGTTCTTTACCTGAGCCAAATCTCTTCTCCTGGTCTTAAGGGTATTGGTCCTAATGGTGACAGGTCTCTGGATTTCATTGGCCTCCAGAAAATCAACAAGCTGTATGGGAAATAAAACACAATAAACACTACAATAAATTAAAAATAATTAATAAATAAATACATTTCAAAAACCACCTTTACTGTCTGTTGTTAATGTGCTGTCAATACATATAGAGGTAGTGAGTGTGGTCATCCACCCCTTCAGACTTTGACAGTGACTTAATTTATCCTGTTAGCATAGCCACACATCCTGAGAGAAGGCAGATGGGTGGTACTAAAACAGGAACGTATGCTTTTAATCATTACTTAAACCACAAGCCGTCTATGTAAGGGCGGGAATACGGTCCAAATTAAATGCATGACCATTAAGTTTGTTTCAATTTTTTAACACTTACCATGACAGGGATGTATTACAACAATTAAAAGAAGCTGTGCAGAAACAATTAAAAGAAACTGATTCACTGTGCAGATATGAAGAACTCGTTCTAAACCACTGATGGGCAACCATATCCGCAGTGTCTGTGTGGCTGCTGGTTTTTGTTCCAACCAACTAAGAGGTCACATGATCAAGTTGTTTTACTGAGACCAACTAACTAGTGAAATCATGTGTGCTCTAGCCTGAAAGGACTAAATTCAAGCAGCTACACCAGCCATTTGTGGATTAGATTGTCCACTCTGTTCCAAGATAACAAAACATAATGCACACATTTACATGTACTTAATTATGAATATTGTTTTTTTTTTATAAATTCTAAAATTACACAGTGCTGCCCCTCTCACTGCTTTCTCTACACTGCTGCTGCTGTTTTTGGATGCGTGTCCCTCCATTACAGACAGAAACCCAAGCTGCTGGAGGTGTGTTTGCGGGGAAGACTGGTGGAACAAGTGGTACTTAATGAATTTTCAGATGCCGAATGGTGAGAACTTCAAAATGTTTGTTGCAGACAGCTCTCTCAAAACAGCTCTCCTCAACTGATTTGTTAATCTGATTTCTAGACCTTCCACCAGTCATAGAAAATGGATTATGCTATTTACCATCACCACTTGAATAATCAGAAAACCACGAAAATCCAATTAAGAACAGATTATTAATGAATACATTGGTTTCTGCTAACAGTTCCTTCTAAAACATACACACCGCTCCTTTAACTCATAGCTGTTATATACTACTACTTTTGTATTTAAACACAATTTACATGGTGCTGTTTCTGCAGTGCTGGGCATGAAGTAGAAATGACAGAGGCTATATTCTCCCTATTACAGGTCAGTGAAGCATCGCAATGATTACGAAGCTGAAAAATACTACCTAATATTGCTTTAACAAACTATCCCAAATACAAGTAAAAAATGCACCCGTTAATTATAACTTATTTTCAATAAATTTTTTCCTCCATCCAAGCAAGGTACAAAACACATCCAACACAAATCTTACAATGAATGATATTGGTTTGGTAAGCATCACCCTTTCCCGGGCCATTAAATCTGTCACAAGCAAAACCTGCTGAACCTATTAAATTAAATCTCATCACTTAACTATAATAAATTTGAGATCATGTAGTTCTATATCAGCAAGAACAACGTCAGGATTTTGAAAATAAATATAATCAAGGAAGACATGCAAATGGATACACCCTGCTAAAGCAGAATAAAAGCAAAATACACTATTTAGAATGAGAAACTAGACACAGTTGTCCAGCTCTTAACATGGTAAATCATCATCATCATCATCATCAAGTTCACTAATCCCAAAGTAAATCCCAGAAATCACCAGCATATTAATGCAATTATTTTTCCACTTCCATGAGGAGCAATATATGTTTTCTCCCATTTATGCACACACCTCAGAATGTGGAAAAAGCTCCATAAGTTTGCCCATGAGGAACTCGTTGTAGCTGTAGTACGTGCACAGGTCAGCCTTCAGCAAAGAGAGGTACTCTCCTCGCTGTCTACCATCCTCCCTCTTCTCACTGAAGTGAGAGAGCACATCCACATTGTCTTTGATCCTCTGGTGGATGCTCTGAAGGTCTAGTCCTAAACAAAACAAAAAAAAGTGTTCAAGTAGAAAAACTGATGGCCAAAAGAAGCTGTCAATTACTTTTCATTAAATGTAATGCAATTCAGTATGACTCACCTTCCTTCTGGCTTTCTGCTGCAGTGGGAAGTTTAAATCTGTCTATCCCATCCAAATTCACCTGCAATGTGTCGTCTTCTTCCTTTTCATCCCCCTCTATGACATCCATTTGCTTATCATCCCTTTCCCACTCCTCCTCCTCCTCATCATCATCATCGTCGTTGTCGTCGTCATCATCATCATCTTCCTCACTCTCATCGGCTGTAGTCTCTTGCCGTTTTTTCTGTTTCTTTGCAGCTCGTTCAATAGGGAGCAGCTGAAGAAACAAAATTGTGGCACAACATGCAGGAATTTATTAAAAGTATTTTTTTTTCATACTTTATTAATAAACATTATACATACCTCCTCTCCATCACTGTCTTTTCCCTCCTCTTCTCCTTCACTGCTGTCTTCCATTGCTCCATAGTCATCAACCATTTCATCATCATCATCGCCACTTTCCTCATCATCACCAACATTTGCATTTGCCCCTCTCTTTTCCCCTTCTTTCAGGTCCTCCATTTCATCCTCCTCTTGTTCCCACTGACTGTCACTATCTTCATCATCTTCTGATTGTTCAATCTTGCGTTTTCGCTTTGCTGGTGTTAACCAATCACTATTCTCATCAGAGAATCCTTGACAGAATTAAAAATGAAAAGTAATTTAGATGCTTATATACTTATTGAGTAAAGAAGATAATATGCATCATATCATAATGCATTAAGTCCGGTGCTATTGACAGTTTAGATTCTACCTTTCTTGGTCTGTTTTTCCTCCTTAGATTTTAAAGCCACTTGTGATCTCTTCACAGCACTGCACAGAAGCAAATTAAATATTATTTCTCATATAGATAGATAGATAGATAGATAAAACCATGGAGAGGAAAACTGTCAGACACGGGTAATCTTACCGCTTCCTTGCTCTGCTAGACAGTTTTTTAGGCCCTTCCTCTGAAATAACAGGACAGAATTAGGAAGAGGCCATGTCATCCACCTTTACAAACTAGTCATTCAAAATACAAACAAAGTCATGATGTAGGAAACATTCTGCATGTGACATTTAAAAAAAATAATGAACTATTTTCACACACAAATGTTACTTTGATATGTTCTGCGCAACTTGACAAAGTATTGTCAAGATGCACAGAACATACTCAACATTTCACATACCATCGACCAAAAATTTGGCCAGTTCTGTCTCAGCCCCTTTCTGCTTTCTGGCCTTTCTTCCAGGTCCTCGCTTCACCTTATTAGTGGGATCCAACTTCCTTCCCATCTCTGAGCCTGCAGAGGTTTTCTGGGATAAAGAAATACCAAAGAGATGGTGATAATTAGTTCAAACAGCTCTGAATATGACATGGGTGTACACATATGAACAAAATAGTAAGAAAACACTTCTGCATTCTGTATGACACTAACTTCATTTCTAAAGAGAGCAAACATGGTACTATACTCTATGCAAACATGAAAAATTAACAAATAATATGAACAAATTTAACTGATTTTAGCAAATAAAGTAAGATTTACTTACTGCCTAAAAACAGTAGTTTATTTTATCCCCTTTAAGCATGTGTTGAATTTTTTGCTCAAGCAAACTAAAAAACGACCCTCAGATCATTTTTATTATAAAATGGGTTTTCAGACCAATGGGAGGGCCCCTCTGTGAATCAACAGAAGTTTCAAAGGGAAACAATACTTATGTATCTATAACCAAATGACGCTTTAATAAACACAGACTGTGTGTAAAGCTTCTTTTATTTTGTCAGTAAATCTCAGCTCACCTCGTCTTTTTTAAATTATTCCGACGCCTCGAAGCTCCCTCAGAAATGATAATACGGATTTACTACTAAAATAAAACAGTAATTCTCCGCCACAGCAGTTCTCACCCTGCACCACACGCTGCTCGAACACGTTGGATTGCAGAGGAAAGACCATCGCAACAAACTTCCGTCGCACACTTTTGCGTCAGTGTTCGATCCTAGAAACCTTCAAGTCGACTCCCATTCTAAATCTTATGGATCAGAATCAAGTGAGTCGGTTCCAGGCAGTAATGACAGAGTTCAACAACTGGCAAAAGTACAGGGCGCTACATTAACTATATTTGACCTTAGCAAAGCATTGGGTAATGTTGGCATTGGCACACGTTGTAAGCCGATTAATAACTTCACATTCATGATATTTCACTCACATTGGTTATACATGTTTGCATGGTATAACTCTATCCTATCCAGCAGGATTTATATAAGTTATGTTCTGATAAAAACAAACCTGCATTAGAAAAGTGCTATCTAGTGGACTTCCCTGACGAAGCCAGTGGCATTTTAACAGATAACCTGCTGCACTATCCTCTCCTACACTCTTGGTGCAAATGGTCAGTGTTTTGAGTGGGTCCTTGTTTAATCCAGATATATCTGTAACAATTTAAGGTTCCTAAATTGTTCTGGGGAAAGTTAACGGTTAGGGTTAGTGAAGTGTAAAAGGCTTCATTCTGTAGAACCAAATCTAAGCTGGGTCGACTCTCGGTTCCTGAATGCTTGGAGGAATCAATTCCTGTTGGAGTCGATTCCCACGCCAAAGACAACAACACGTGGGTCCTCGGTGTTTATCAGGACTTGTATAAGTTCGTTTCATTGTGAGCGGGACAGCGAGAGAACTACAGGAGGGTGAGTGATGGAGGAGGAGTGGGAGGAAGACGAGGAGCTTGTGGTGGCCGAGCTCTCAGGGGTGATAGACTCGGAGGTGTTGCGGCGCTGTGAAGGAGGCTGTAAGGCCGTGGCGCTCGACTCTGAGCAGCCCGTCCTTCAGCTCGGCCGCTACGTTTTCGCCGGCGAGTATGAAGACACCGCAGGTACCTGCGTCATTTTCCAGGAGGAGACCGGGCAGCACGCGCTCACCCCAGCGCTGCGGTACAAGTGCCACACGGTGAAGAAGCTCGTTCTTCAGAGGACCTTCCTCTGCGAGAGGAAAGAGGGAGAGTCTGGCTCCAGCGCCATTGAGCTGCTTTCTCTCAATGAAGGAGAAGTGAGCGGCAGATCCATCAGTGTGTGCCACTACATACTCGACCCCACAGAATTGGAGAGAGTGCAGACTGAGGAGCAAGAGCCCGGGGCCAGCGATTCGGACCCTGAAACAACAGAGAAAAGATCTGCACAACAGCATAGGACTGAAAGTGAAACAGCACCCATCCAAGCACAATCTACAGTGGAGAAAAACACAGTGAACACACACCAGTCATGAAACTTTTTACAACATTGACTTTTTATTCTGAGTTTCTTTTATTCTATTTACACTTGTTTATGAACAATTTATGTACACTTGTTTAATACGTAGTAATATTTGCAATACAATTTAATAAAAAGGTATAATTACTGGGTGGACACGTCTTTTACACGGGTGGTCATAGTCATAACATCATTATCAGGAGGCAGTTTGAACCTAGTAACTGGTAAAACCCATGTATTGCTGGGGAACCAGCATCGAATATCTAGTTTCTGCCTAGTATGATTGTTAAGCTGGACTAGCAGTCTGGCCAAGCTGGATGATCACTACGACCAAGTAGATCATGCGGACAAACAAGTTATCAGTCATATCCTATGCTTGTCTACCAGCTTCACCAGATCTAACAGTCCAGCTTGTTGACCAAAATGACCAACAAAACTGATGCCACGTTATTTTATAACAAGAGGTTCTATAGAGATCTCTTGTTCCAATACCAACATAAAAAGCATACAATTCATGCTGTTATCTAATGAATTGATGAAACATGCTGAGACAGTCTTTTTAATAATTTATTTTCATAGTTAACCAGTATAAGGAACCCCAATGCTAACTTGCTTTAAGTTAATTTTCAAATAACAGAAAATATAAATTTCAGGAAGTGATTTAAAATGGCCTGCATTTTTTTTATCTGTTTCTCACTACCGGGACAGGTGACATGGGAGGTACTCAAGGCACACATTGGCATGTATTTAGGCATTTTTCTTTAGTTAAATAAAAAGCCTCAGATGAAAAAGTTTTTTTTTAACCCTGTTAACATGTCCATGTGATTTATTTAACGTACAAGAAGGCGTATTGTGAAATATGTTAACACCAGCATTTCTGCTTTGAAACTCATTCACCTAAAATGTGAATTCATACAGCCAGGGTTTCGTACTTCATAAACTAAGAAACCAATACCATGAATTTACGAGGCAGGGTTGAGATGCAAGCAAGTAGTGTAGGGGTGGGTGAAGGCAGGGCTATTCATAAATCTGTAGTAGTGAACGAATGCTGTATCATAGAGTTACATCTAAACCACTTTGAAGACATTCATGTATTTTTGTCATATTTAGAACTTAAAATATATGTAATTTTCATGAGCAGTTTAGTTTTACTGGAGTTTAATCAATGATGAACTATAACCCAGAGAAGCAGTTTAACAGAGCTAGAAATTTCTATCATAAAATAACAGCTATTTGTCCTGATAACACCAGTGACCAAAACCTCTGTGAAAAACTTTTTGTTTAAATAAATGAAAAATTTCTTAATTTAGCATGGTAATAGTAACGTATATAGTAAACCTTGATTCAGCAGGTTCAGGCTTTGATAATTGTACACCTCGTCAAAGAAATTTCCTGTTATAGGGCAATTACCCTTGACCCTCCAGGTTAAAGCTTAGCCCTCTTAATCATTCATCTGTAGTGACGGCCATGAGAACGTTCATTTCATTTTGTAAATAAACAACTTGGCTGTTGTGAATTGTTAACATTTCTGTGAATGTATTAACTAACTTGGCTAAAGAAAGTTGCTGTTTTTCCTGTAGTCATCAGACGTTAGTTCTGAAATTTGACTGAACAGGGCGGTAAAATGGGCAACAGGAGCGGAGTGGCTCTGAGGAGACCGGGAGGGGACGAGGCCTTGGGGAAGCAGGAGCTAAATGACTGGGAAATATGCTTAAACGAGTTATTCAACAGGACCATCACAGCAAAGGAAGAAAAGAGATCCAAATACCAGGTCTGTAGTTAATATATTTTAAAACAAACAACATTACTCACTAAATTATCACAGGTTCACAAATATAATATGGTAATAATAAGACCGTCTGTGTAATGCCAGAAAAGCTGAAGTTAGCTTATTCGCCAGCTTACATTTTCCATGCTGCAATTAAATTCTGTGGCCTGTAGATGACGTATATGATTTGCATAGAGTTCATTATTCAAAGAAATAAATAAACAAAAAAAAATTCTTGGTCTTTATCTTTAAAACGTCTCAAAATAGTTATATCACATTAAAGCTGTAAAACAAGAGACTATTAAACAATTTTTCTGTGTAATTTTTAAGCTTGAAGGTCAATACAACTGACTCAAAATTGAGAGAGAGAGAAAAGGCCCTATGAACAGATGAATATTTGGAAAATCTGAATGAATTGGCAAATAAGAAAAAATTTGCCTCATATCAAACACATCTTGTCATTTTAACAAGGACGCCATGTCTATGAAGGAATTGAAGCAGGCGGATATGATTTGACCAAAAAAAGCTCCAACGTGAACCTGGCCTTGATAGGTCAGGTTAGAGAATAGACCATACTACACACTGAATGACAATGCCCCTCTAGCACCTTTAAAATGAAAAAGGTAATAATACTGACCAGAATGTGACTTATCAGATTAAAAGTGTTGTCTATTTATATGTTTTGTCTATTGTTTATGTTAAAGAAAACGACAAATGAGACAGCTGTGAAGACGAGAGCAACAAAAACAACAGCAAACAATGGTAGAACAAGACAAAAGCAACAACGGAAAGGGACCCAAGACTGGTAGAAAAATTGGCAAAAGATCAGTCACAATCCAGGAAGAATTCTTTAAAAAAACACCTCACAAGTATTCATAGTTATTAATACTGTAATTTATACAAAATAGTACTAAGTCTGTACTATTCTTAAAAAATATTTAATAAATAATCTGGGCTTTTGTCCTACTGCAAGCACAAGCTTAATAAGTTTGCTTATATTTTCCCATACAGGTTAAATAATTTTTAATCAGCGCTTGAATAAGGAATAATCTTGAATAAGCAATGCAATGTGTGTATTGATAATGCCCCCCACCCCACCACACCTTTTGAGATTTCTACAAAAATTAGCTAAAACAAAAGGATAATACATCATTACAATAAAGAAACCCTTCGTATTAAGGTTTATTTGTAAACTGAAAATATTACATATTTCAAACATCAATGCAAGAGTTAAACTTACAAATACATTTATAAAACATAAGAAATTGAATTAAATGTCCAAGAATTTATTTGAAGGAGTCCTGGTGGGCTGTTAAAATGAAACTGCTCACAGATGAGACTCAAGGACAATAAAATGATCACCTCCAGATAGAAGGGAGCAATTTGCACTGTGTGAATCCAAAGACAAATCATGACACAGTAGGGGGCAAAGTCCACAATCTTATATATTTGGTCACAATACCCCCCAGACCTCCTCAAATGCAGAGCATATTTTGGCACATGTTAGGGCAGCAGACAGTGGATAATTACTGATAGACAATGACTTCTCTGTGTAATCCACATTGACCTATAAGAGAAGACAAAAAGAGGTGATGTTTGGTGAGAGATTGCCACAGGACACAGTAAATGCACTGCATATTTATGTTTCGCCCTATCAAGGATGCTGTATGCTATTTGAGTGTTGGCAAACTCACCGCACCATGTGCAAAAGCTCCTATAACTACAGCAGCAGGACCATCTTTTGGGACGATAGTTCTTGGACAGACTGCATCACCAGCCTTAAATGAAGTGGCAATACGTGGGCAGCCAGGAGGCAGGTGGTCTGATACAGGGTTTTTAATCATTCTGAGCAATCGCTGTGGGCCATCAGCTGCTCTGACACTTAGCTTATGCAGGAGCTGCACTAATAGAAGAAACAGGAAAATGCAAGCAGTGTGTCAGTATAGAATAACAAACAATAAAATAAACAACTGCTATATGTAAACCTTACAGTGCCTTGTAAAAGTTTACGGTCCCCTTGAACTTTTCAACCTTTTGCCACATTTCAGGCTTCAAACAAAGATATAAAATTTAATTTTGTGAAGAATCAACAAGTGGGACACAATCGTGAAATTAAATTAAATTTATTGGATGTGTCAAATTTTAACAAATAAAAAACTGAAAAGTGGGGCGTGCATTATTATTCGGCCCCCTTGCGTTAATACTTTGTAGCGCAACCTTTTGCTGCAATTACAGCTGCAAGTCACTTGGGGTATGTCTCTATTAGTTTTGCACATCTAGAGACTGAAATTCTTGCCCATTCTTCCTTGCAAAACAGCTCGAGCTCAGTGAGGTTGGATGGAGAGCCTTTGTGAACAGCATTCTTCAGCTCTTTCCATAGATTCTCGATAGGATTCATGTCTGGACTTTGACTTGGCCATTCCAACACCTGGATACGTTTATTTGTGAACCATTCCATTGTAGATTTCAGATCAGATCAGATTCCAGAATGGTCCTGTATTTGGCCCATCCATCTTCCCATCAATTTTGACCATCTTTCCTGCCCCTGCTGACGAAAAGCAGGCCCAAACCATGATGCTGCCACCACCATGTTTGACAGTGGGGATGGTGTGTTCAGGGTGATGAGCTGTGTTGCTCTTATGCCAAACATATCGTTTTGCATTGTGGCCAAACAGTTCTATTTTGGTTTCATCTGACCAGAGCACCTTCTTCCACATGTTTGGTGTGTCTCCAGGTGGCTTTTGGCAAACTTTAAACGAGACTTTTTACGGATATCTTTGAGAAATGGCTTTCTTCTTGCCACTCTTCTATAAAGGCTAGATTTGTGCAGTGTACAAGAATCAGTGTATGACTGTGTCCTATGGACAGACTCTCCCACCTCAGCTGTAGATCTCTGCAGTTTATCCAGAGTGATCATGGGCCTCTTGGCTGCATCTCTGATCAGTCTTCTCCTTGTTCGAGATGAAAGTTTAGAGGGACGGCCAGTTCTTGGTAGATTTGCAGTGGTCTGATACTCCTTCCATTTCAATATGATTGCTTGCACAGGATGTTTAAAGCTGGGAAAATCTTTTTTTTATCCAAATCCGGCTTTATACTTCTCTACAACAGTACCTCTGACCTGCCTGGTGTGTTCCTTGGTCTTCATGATGCTCTCTGCACTTTGAACAGAACCCTGAGACTATCACAGAGCAGGTGCATTTGTACGGAGACTTGATTACACACAAGTAGATTCTATTTATCATCATCAGTCATTTGGGAAAACATTGGATCATTCAGAGATCCTCACTGAACATTTGGAGTGAGTTTGCTGCACCGAAAGTAAAGGGGCCGAATAATATTGCACGCCCCACTTTTCAGTTTTTTGTTTGTTTGACACATCCAATAAATTTCATTCCACTTCACGATTGTGTCCCAATTTTTGTTGATTCTTGACAAAAAGTTTTAATTTTATATATTTATGTTTGAAGCCTGAAATGTGGCAAAAGGTTGAAAAGTTCAAGGGGGCCGAATACTTTCGCAAGGCACTCTATATGCAGCCTAGAGATAAATTTAGGACTGCTGATCAGTTAAATAAATACAAATTACAGAATTTGGGGCAATTAATGTCATTGTCCCTTCTTAAGGCTGAAGCTGTTTACAATGTATAATTAAATATAAAATAAACAGATCTATGTAAGATAAACACAATATAATATTTATATTAGTGGTGTTTATCAAATAAAAAACTTAATCATTAGTGACATGCTTTTATGATCATTCTACAACCATACAATGATATCAGACCTCTGCATTTAACCCATTAGTGGTAGTGAACACACACACTCACACTAGTGATATGAGGCAGTGAACAAAAACAGTGAACAACAGGTAGCCATGGACATTCCTGCTGGTAACAGGGATCAAACCAGCAACCTTCTGGTACAAAGTAAAAATACTATAGTATAAAGTAAAAATACTAACACTTGTATTTTGGGAGGGAGATAAACATGTAGAGTAATATGCATGACAATCATCGCTAGAGGAAACCATTCTTTTGTTTTTGCTTTAATATAAAAAATGAAAAAAAAAATTAATGATACAGCTCAACTCACGGCTAAAAAAAGGACACAAAACAGGGGCTAGCTGTCTGTCTGTGTCAAATTACAACCTCAGCCCACAGAAATAATTTAACCAGCTAATGAAGATGTTAAGGAACATCTAAGAATTAGAACTGTTGCATTAAGAATGAAAAAATATACTCTGTAAATTTTAGCACAGGAAATATGGGACAGTCCTGAGTTCATGTGCATTTCTATATTAAAAGGTATTCACATTTCCAGTAACGGGTTGTTAAAGCTGAAAAAAAATGTCCTCTATATTCTCAACTCAAATCACCCAATAACCCAACAAATTTTTTGTCTTAAGCCTGCTTCTTGATTTTGCAGTACAGATGTGTATAAAAAGTAATATATATGTATAGCTGCAGCCAGAAAATTTGCTATTGCTCCTTTCCTACACCACACATCCTATTGCTCTAGTCCTAACCCAGAAGAATGCAGGGGAGTCAAAGAAGAATGCAGGAGGACTGGAGCAAAAAGCAGAATGCAGAAATGGGAGAGCTGAAACTTCTTGATGTCATCTTATATGATAATTGTTGTGAACGGAGCACATCTGAAATTATGCCTCTGAAGAGTCTTAAATTAATAATGTAAATTTCTTTAGACTTTCACTTAACTGCTAATCACGTGCCATTGATAAAATCCCTGCTCCTCCTGCATTTTACAATATGGATATTGAATATAATTCATGTACTTTTTTTGTTTAAAAGGCTATTTTATCTGTGGGCAACGCTCTATTTTTGCCCATCCTCTCAGAGTGTGCCACAGTCTAATGATTCCTTGGTACCATATTGGTCATGCATCTTCTGGTTTAATTTCTTCCAGTATTTAGACAGCCTCAGTAACGTTTAGGAATTCTTATATTTGCTATTTAATTATATTTGGGGTAATTTGTAGACCATTTAGTTTTGCAGAAGACAATTTCTTTCTGACGATTACCCAGCCTACTAAAATGTAGTATTATGTATTAATTTACCCATAAAGCGGCACGGTGGCGCAGCAGGTAGTGTCGCAGTCACACAGCTCCAGGGGCCTGGCGGTTGTGGGTTCGATTCCCACTCCGGGTGACTGTCTGTGAGGAGTTGGTGTGTTCTCCCCGTGTCCGCGACTCGAAAGTGTCCATAGGTGTGAGTGTGTGAGTGAGTGTGTGTGTTGCCCTGTGAAGGACTGGCGCCCCCTCCAGGGTGTATTCCCGCCTTGCGCCCAATGATTCCAGGTAGGCTCTGGACCCCCCGCGACCCTAAATTGGATAAGCGGTTACAGATAATGGATGGATGGATGGAATTTACCCATAAGTCCACAGAAGCGAGGGAAAGTGCGGGGAATCCGTGTTTGAGGGTTGATCTCAATCAGAGCATTTTTCTCTGTGTGAATGTACACCTGTAGCAGTCCAGCTCTATTCAACGGACTGTCCATCAACATAAGCAGGGACTAAATGAAACAAACACAGTTATTCAAAAATAAAATCAACACCCTAATATGTTTAGTATATAGCAGCATAGTTCTTTAGATGTTATACAGCAGTTCTACCTGATGTGTGATGTCGGGGCGAATATTGCCAGGGTCCCTTCCACTCTTTATTATTATGCTCTTGTGCTGGTCGCAGTTTAGTAGTTCAAATGTTTTACCAACCTTCAAGATAAAGCACAAACTTGTAAAATCACACTCAGCTGATTCTGAAATGTCCAGAGCAATTAAACAAATATGCTTTTTTAAAAAAAAAAAAAAAAAAAAAAAGTGAGACAACACAAAGAAATGAGATTGATGATTGTAAAAACGCTAATGACTTTATCGTTCTTGAGATACATACTTTATGAGTAAAATAATCAGTTAATGCCATGGCTGAGCATTTCCTCTTTGAAATTGTTCCAAGCTGACACTGACATAATAGTGTCAAATGTTTACACGCAGATTTTTTCACAGCATAGATCCTGCGTAGCAGCGCTATTGGAGATTCTGGACTGTACTAAACAACCTTGTATTTTACTGCTTCATAACATAAGGGGTGAGATGATTGCTAATACCTTTACTCGCTCATAATCCACACTATTATTATAAATGTTATTATAATCTGTTTAATGTTAGTAACTTAAGGAGAAGAACACATTCATAACACATATGGAGACTGCTACTTGCACAAAACTTGCCTATAGCTGCCAGAAGTTCCAATCCTCTGAATAAGGAGGTCTTGAGTGTGATGCATCATTCAGCACCTGAGGTTCACCATGTACTTGAGTGACTCGGCTGATTTATATTGTATATTACATTACTAAATGCCTACTCCTGTGCCTCCGTTCTTGAGAAGACCCACAAAAACTCCTCTACTGTGGAATATTAAGGAATATTCCCCTACATGTCAATTAGCATGGGATTAACATGTTATATTTACTGCTCATATTTCAGAAGGTAAAATGCTCTTTGCCTACTTGCAGAAAAGGATCCCTTAAGCGACACCTGAGGGTTTTAAATGTTCCCTTATATATTCCTTTAAAACTGTCAAGTGATGCATAAAGCTCGTTAATTGCCATTTCCCTTAGAATGATTTAGGTGATGTAAAAGCTCTCCAAAAATGTAGTGTTAAAGGGACGTTTTGATATATTGAAGCTAGAATGGGGCGGCACGGTGGCGCAGCAGGTAGTTTCGCAGTCACACAGCTCCAGGGACCTGGAGGTTGTGGGTTCGATTCCTGCTCCGGGTGACTGTCTGTGAGGAGTTGGTGTGTTCTCCCTGTGTCCGCGTGGGTTTCCTCCGGGTGCTCCGGTTTCCTCCCACAGTCCAAGAACACACGTTGGTAGGTGGATTGGTGACTCAAATGTGTCTGAGCGTGTGTGTTGCCCTGTGAAGGACTGGCGCCCCCTCCAGGGTGTATTCCCGCCTTGCACCCAATGATTCCAGGTAGGCTCTGGACCCACCCCGACCCTGAATTGGATAAGCGCTTACAGATAATGAATGAATGAAGCTAGAATGTAGTGAGACCAGGCTCCAACTGCCTGAAAAATAATCCGTCTGCCTTTGCCCCCAGTGTGAATGTTGGAATCACATAGTAACTGTCAAGCTTTATAGTTTATAAAAAGCTTTATAGAGTTTATATACAAAAAAAAAAAATAATTAAATACAAAATGTTTAAATTTTTTTACAAGTGTTAAAATAAAACCATTTTTATTCCAGCGTTAATACCGTGGTTAGACCACGTTTTCCTCCGGTGCATTTCACAAACGTATTTTACTTTTATTTGTTTGTGTGTTCCAAAACTGTACACGGTGAATTTTATATATAAAATATATACATATCTCCTGCTTATATTTTTGTAGGCAGTATTTTCTGATATATAATCTTTAGCTAATCGGAGTATCTTACCTACTGTTTTGTTTAAGCAACTGTCCGTAAAAAAAGTACACTGTGGCAGCAGATTACAAGGTAGCACACAACTCGTCAGAACACCGGCAGGAAAACAAATCATCCACAGCTGTGTCCAACTACTGGGGATGTGTGTTCACTACAATTAAGAAAATAGTACGTCCGAATACCCTGTGTAGTACACTTCACATCGAAATACACGGGTGATTTGAATGCTCCTAAACAATAGCAGTATGCGGTTTACTCCACATCACATCGTCAAGTTATTTTAGTTGCCTTACCTTCACTGTTTCCAGCGTGGCTCCTTCCAGTATAACCACCAGTCGCTTCTCTGTCATTCTTTCGTAGAGGTTTCGCTGTTGTTTGGCTGGTTTTGGTTCATATTCGTCTAAATGTTCCAGACCACGCTTGTCTCCTATGTGAGCCGCCATCCTGCTTCCAGGTCGCCTCTATTTTGCGTCAGATCTAAACCGCGCATCGTATCTGAGGTTCGCCACTTTAAATTTCCAGTAAGAAAGATTTATAAATATATATACATAATTATACACTTAACACAGTTTAACTCTCAGAGGCCCCCGTTGAATTTGTTTGGATACTATATATATATATATATATATATATTTTTTTTTTTACTTTAATATATCTTTATATCTTTATTAAGGGGGGGGGGGTTGTTATCGACCAATAACAGTAGCTCCACAGTCAGACCGTCCAATCCGAAGATTTTAGGATATTTCACCCCAAACCCCACCCCCCCCTTCTCACTCAAGCGAATCAATCAGAGTAGGGGAGGGCGGGACTAGTTTGTGAACGAAATGCTTCTCGAAGTTCTATGTAAGCTCTTGAAAAACAAAATCCCGGACGTTTGTGAAATTCCGGCCGGACATTTTTTTCAAGTCTAAGAAAGAGGACGTTTGGTCACCCCCATATATAACTTTAATTTACACCCCCCACACACACACTGAGGACTGTGGACGACTTTAGGATTGAGGCTTGCACGAAACTACAATAACCACAGGCAATTTCATGTAGCTACACTTGTGTTTGGTAGATTATTTCGTTGTTGTAACAATGATTCTTGGCACATACATTATATACAGTTGAAAACCTTGTTAATTTCCCTTTAAATGGTGCCTCATTAAGGAACATGCATTTGTGGGATAAGCAGTAGAGATGAGTATGTGGGTTGTGCCCATGAACAATTTGCCAAATCCTTTCTGCCAATGCCAAACAGCTTATTCTGCCATTTGGTGTTTGGTGGACTGGATCATTGAAGTTTGAAGAAACAAGACATATTGGCAATTTAACAATTTATTCATTTAACAAACAGGAGACTCGGTAGCGTGTGGCAGAACCATACACAGCCTGGAATCTCTTAATGCTGGTCACACATTGCTGTAGGATGTCATCCCATTCTTCAACAAGCATTTGTCAGCCAACTTGGTTGTATTGGTCACTCTAGCATGAACAGCACTCCCAAGCTGATCCCACAGGTGGGATTGAGATCAGGACTGCTGGCAGGCCATTTCATCCTCTCCACTCCCAAATTCTGGAGGTAAGCTATGATAAATCTCGCTCTGTGGGAGCAAGCGTTTTCATCTTGGAGGATAGGGTTCGATCTCAGACTGTGGAGATATGGGATTGCCACTGGTTGCAAAATTTCTTCTCGATATCACTCTGCATTGAGATTGCCTCCAATAACGACAAGCCTTGTTTGTCCAGTGAGGGAGATGCCGCCCCACGCCATCACACTGCCGCCACCAAAAGATGTTACTCTATCTGCGCATCAATCAGCATAGCTTTCTCCACTTCTTCTCCAGACCTTGACCCTACGATCTAATTGCTGTAGGCAGAATCTGGACTCATCACTGAATATAAAGTTCCTCCACATGTTCAGATTCCAGTGCATGTGTTGCCAAGACCTACGCAAACAGGCCTGACAGTGAAGGGCAGTAATGGCAGGACTCCTGGCAGCTCAATGAGACCGGAGATTGGCTCCATGCAGTCTGTTCCAGATTGTCTGGGTAGAGAGTCGTCAGCCATATCGACCCGCAAACCTTGACTGCAAATCTTTAGTAGACAGCCTACCTTACCTAAGTGCTCACAGGGTGAGGAAATGATAATTTTGCAGCCTTTTTCTAACATCCCCTGTGGAACTTGGCTTTCAATTTGGAGATGGTACTAGAGCTCACTCCAAATAATTAACCAGTCAAACGTGGCATGCCAATTCTTGGAGCAGACACCTACTGACCACTGTAGCAGGGCCCATCCTCATAGGTGCTTCCAATCAGGAAATAAAAAACAAGCTGGTTGGCATAGGTAGAGAAGATTTGGCAAATTTTTTATGGGCGCAACCCACATACTGCTCATCCCACAAATGCATGTTTCCTACAAATGTGGCCCCATTTAAAAGAGAAATTATACAACGATATAAGATTTATTGCCAAGAAGCATTGTTACAACAAAAAATAATCTGCCAAACACAAATTTCTGTACTTTTTGTGCTAAGTTTAGTTATCTTGGAGTGGGGAACTGTTGAAAATTTCCATGGCCCAATTACATTATAGTAAATTTGTGAGTTAGTAAATGAATGATTCTTTCAGCCTCAGGTCCATGCTTGAATTCACAGAATGGTCTTAAATCTGTGTATGTTTATCTTTTATTTGTTGCAATTTTTATGACTAAATATCATAGGAATCAGAAAAAATTATTTCAGCTCCAAAAATTCTACATTGTTCCTAAAGACCATGATGTCAGTAAAGTAGGTATCTGGATGAATTTGGCAAAATGTAAACTTTAAATCCTGAATTAATTAAAAATGATAACATGATACAGCTGTGGACTTCTGGTATACATCAGTTTTGTGACATTTAGTCATAAACATAAGTAGAAAGCTTTTAAATAGTTTTTGCATTGCACCAGAGGCTCTCTGAGGGTTAAACAAACACACTTAAACTAAAATATAATTATTCCCATAAAGTACCATCCAAATCTTCCCACATTTACATCTTGAGTGTAAATCACAGTCATCAATCAGTCAAAATACTGGCCTACAGTTTAGAAAAGCCTTGTTTTGTGATGAACAATTATGAAAATTATTGTCAAATCTGAGGCGTATTCAGCGACTTTAAACGTTCTTCTACTGTATAAAATAGTGAAGAGATCTCCAAAATGTGCATAGTATAATGTTATTTGGGTTCTCCATCATCATTTGCTTTAATAGCCTTGGTGTTTGGTCTGCAGCCACGTCTTTCATGCATGTGGTGGTAAAAAAAAGTCTTCTCAACAGCATGATTTGGTTTTCTTTGGTTTGCTGACTCCAGTTCAGCCTGTTTTACAGCTCTGCTGCAAGTTTTGTCCTTCTCAAACTCAGTAGAGTCTTGGCTTTAACACAGCTGAGGATTTCCCTGAGATTTATTGTCACAGGTCATCAATTTGGGGCAGAAGTTAGAGTTCCTACACAGGACAGTCACCAGGAAGGAAGGTTCAAAAGGCATGAATGCACGATTTGGCCCAGAGTCACAGCTTGCCTGTTAAGAAAGAATTGTATAGGAATTACCAAAAAATCAAATTTCAATATGTGTAACAAAACACTACATTTGAGCCAGCTAGGCCAATATTGACATACCCATGACATTTCAAGGGCAATTCTAAATTACTTTATTAGCATATTGTTCACATTAAAAAATGCAAGCAATGTTTTTATTTACATAGATTAGACTTGCTCACAACTGTGACAAGATCTGGAACCAGATATTGAATTTTAAAAAAGTGATTAAAAAAAACATTTATGGTGTAGAGATACATGCAAATAGTTTTAAAGTGGAAATCCCCTTGAACTGGCAGAAGTTGATGGGTATGGGGTATACCTGAATGAATGAGGTGAGGAACAGATGAATGTGAAAGAGTCCTGACACAGAGGTGTCAGTGGACTGCCTCTGGAAAGCCTTATTGTATGCCTGACAAAAAACATCGAGAAAGAGGGAAAAAATAATGTAAGTAACATGTTGTAACAAGTTCAAAGAAACCTTATTTGAGGTAAGGGATTGTTAAAAATTAAATTAAATAGAAATACAATATGACATCCTAACAAATAACTGTGTACAGGGTTTGAGTCATGGAAATGGACCCAAATGTGTGGCCCAAAATATGTGATTGTAGTTGACACAACTGTAGTGAAAAATGCACATTTGCCTGTAGTGCTATCTCCAGGGCTGAGTACTGAACCCACACTTCCTTCTGCTGAGACTGAGAGAGAGAAGATGATTCAGACCTGCCTGGACCTTCCCTCCTATGGAGGTACTGTAACCACACACACTCACTCTCCAGCCTTGGGCTTTCTGATTGAGAGAGGACTAGAGAAAAGACAGGTGTTATCAGAACAGTTTTTAATATGAAAGGTATGGATTTACATATCTGTGCAGTACTAAGAAGATGACTTACTATTGGGCAGTAACAGATGAAGAAGGTCTTTTGCAATTATGGACCCCAGCATTCCATATCTGACAGCTCTTTAAAAAAAACAGTAATAGGAAAAAACACACACGGTTCTGTGATTGATAGCACTTTCATACAGGATATATAGACTAAGGAATTTTATACAGGAATATAAATAATGGCCCTAACCACTACCCAGATAGCAATGAATGTTTGGCCCAAATGTAGCATCTGCAATTCTCTTTTGACCCACATATGGTCTTGAATGCCAGTGTTGACTCTGGGTGAGTTTGACTTCCTCAACTCAGTCACAGATCCACTTTATACGGGCTACATGCCAGATGTGTTTTGGAACAAACACACATTTGGCCCACACAACACATGTCGTCAAGTAACTGTACATAAGTGCCAAAAGTGAGCTCACATTTGTCTGCTATCTATGTACATAAGTTTTAAAAATAATTTTAATCTGCGTCTTAATTATATACTCATCTTTCATCTTTAAATTTGTGGTTATGTACAGGGTGGGCCATTTATATGGATACACCTTAATAAAATGGGAATGGTTGGTGATATTAACTTCCTGCTTGTGGCACATTAGTATATGGGAGGGGGGAAACCTTTCAAGATGGATGGGGACCATTGAAAAAACAAAAGTTGGATCCAAAATGGGCAACTTCATAATGGCCTCCATGGTCACCACCCCTCTTGAAAAGTTTCCCCCCTCCCATATACTAATGTGCCACAAGCAGGAAGTTAATATCACCAACCATTCCCATTTTATTAAGGTGTTTCCATATAAATGGCCCACCCTTTACATATAAGATATACCTTGGGTAGGTAGGATGGAACAAAGGTGACACAAACAGTCCAACTGGGATGATGACATCATTACCAGAGAGAAATGGACTGATAAGCAGCCTATAAGAGGACAGATGTGAGAAGAATAATGTTAAGATATGGGTTGACATTCTTCATTAATGGATATTAAAGGAGATAGTCTAAGAACATACTGTATAATTGCTGTTGTAACATGTTCAGGATATTCCAGGATTGTTTTGGATTATTCCTGGACATAAAATGTCTCGGAATGCATACGTTATCCTATGTGAGTGCTGCTTGTTTATAAACAAAGCACTTCACAAACCTGGCTCGTGACTAACTAACTAACTAAGAGACAGATAGACAGTTTGGCAATAGCTGTGAATATTAGGTTATATATTTTAACTTTTTTCTATCCAATTAGGAGTTTACAGTAGCATACATACCAGTCTACTAATTTAGACAAATATGAAGCCCCTCAAAAATGATCAGACAAACACCTAAATTCTTAAACCTAATGTATAATCTAGGCAAATGTAACATGTTTGTATTCCAGTTCATTTTAAACCATTTGAAACCAGTCAGTAGGAAATGTTCATGATATGTTGATTTAGAAAGGCAACACTGAAGAGAAGAGCACTTACACATCATGCTGAGCAGTACCAGAGAACAAATCACACATCCTCTTCTGCTGAAGAACAAGCAGCTGCAGATAGTTGGAGAAATAGTCCTTCTCATTTATGATGACCTAGCACAGAAGAGGGGCCCAGTTTGTGTTATACATTTTTGGTATATTTACACATTTTTAATGTTTTAAATAAGTGAAAACACCAGCGTTAATTATTATCAGCATATAATCTTGTAGTTCACTAATACCTCTGCATAGTGCTCATTGAGATCTAGCTGATCTTCAGTGTTTACAGAGAGTCTTGCGTTGAGAGAATTAATCTGAAAGAGAATGAGAACGAATTTCATTTTATCTGTGGTCAAATATATATGGCCATATCAAGGGATCAATCATGATACACAACTACTGTTTGGTTATTGTTTTTTTTTTTGACCTTATTTAAAACCAAATCACGTGTTTTCTCCTCCCTCCAGCTCAAATTCACAACCTTGGATTTGAGGACAGTGTAAATATCATGCATCATCTCTTCTGCCTGTAAATGGGAAAAAGATTTTGAATGTCAAATAAGAATTTTGTATTCTGTATGTCAAATAAGAGTTTTACAGCAAATGCAAATACAAAACTGCAATGGAAATAATTCAAATCACTCAATAAATGTGTGGCTCCATACATCCATTGTCCACCTACCCACTCATCTATGCTTTAGAAATCAGGACCATCATCCCTAAAAATTAAGACCCACTAATGGACAAAGTGAAAGCAAACACTGGATAGATGGATGACAATGCTCATTTCAATGATTGGCCATATAATTATGATTAAAACGAGCATACTACCAACTTTTTTTTATACCTCTTTCATTTAATCAATCAATCTTTCAGTACTTTTAGTACATTAATTTGGAAAAATAAAACATTTAGACTGAGACTTAGTTATTTTGAAAGGGGATGATTACAGCTCCCAAATTTGAAATGGTATTACTGGGTTGCTCAGTTATGTTCTGCAGTGTTTTACTTTTCAGTGGAGGTTCTCCCAGCCTGGGAGAGCTACCCATTCATCTACCATCCCTCTTACTCACAGATTCATCTACTATTTATTCATCTACCAAACCATCTACTTCCTTCCCTCCAGTTTATCTCATCCATCCATCCATCCATCCATCCATTTGTTATTTAATCATGCTGTTACTAGTGATACCTCTTCACGGGCATACTGTTCCTTAATCACTTGACCGAGAAATGTCTCAAAGCACTCGGCCGTCTGTTGAACACAGTGTCTCCAATGTGGGACATCCTAAATGGAAAGATAGATCAAAGTCTTTTACAGATCTATGTGAAACACAGAAAAATAGTCCCACAAAAAAGTCATACCTCCTCTCTACTGCCAATAGCTGTGGAGAAGTTTCTCAGGGTCTGAGTGAATCTGGAGTCCATGGCAGGGATAAGTGTTTGTAGAAGAGTCAGAATCATATACATATGAAGGGAATCACTGCAAACGAGTTTCACACAAACATTTTCAAAAAATATTTACTGTAACAGCATTGGATAAAAGCGAACAAATGCCAAATGTAAAAATAGTTTATATTTAGTTGAGAGGCGGTATCACTCACCTGCCCATTGTCTCATGTTTAATTTTCCAATCGCTGATTGTGTGGGACAAGTGCACGATATATGGGAGATTATGCAATAAAACGAAATCTGATTGGCTGACAGAATAAGGATGAAAAATGGCCTGTAAAGATTTGAGCCAATCAATAGCAGGGGCCAGCAACTACAGAGAGAGGGAGAAAGCATAATGTTCAAGAATTAATGCTCCATAAAACATAGGCACCATGTTTTATTTAGTTCAGCATCAAACGTTTGCTTTAACAATAGAAATAAACACTCACTTGAAGCTTTTGAATGGTAATTCTATGATAAAGGAGTTTTTGACTGAGGCGATAGGTAAGAGGAGATGTAGCTGTAACCAGAGTTGAACACAGAGACATATACAGGCCACAGTGTTGAGAGAAGGGAACATTGAATAGATCCAAGAGCTGTTTACAGAATGAGTAGAATGGACGCAAAGACTGAGAATGAGAAAGAGAGGGATATTATCACAGATGGTCCATTAGTGTCTAAGTTAAATTATATATGTTTTGACTATAATAGATAAATAAAATATTTCAGATGTTAAATAGAGTTGTCAAAACAAGTCAAAAGCTCAAGTACCTGTGGGTTAATTATGGATCTGTTTGTATTACTGTTCCAGTCTGTAGGGGTTGGAAAATCTGGTTGATCAATCTGTGGAAATGCCACAGTTAAATCAATACATCTGGAGTATAATACTTAAATAATACTTAAATAAAAGAGACTTGGCATGTAAAAATCATTGTAGAACATAGAACATCTATCTATACTTGATATTACTATAATATTATATTCGGTACTACAATCAAATAGTATAAATATTGTAAAACTGCACAGGCCTGCAATGCAAATGCATTTCTATGAACATATGCAGATTATGTGAGCTGATTGTGTTTTTGCAGAAACTGTCACATACCTGTATGTAGTTCTGGCTCCCATTACCATGCAACTCTCTTCTGTCAGGCCCCACATACACACTGAAGAAAGGGAAGGTGTTGTACTTGGACATTAGCAGAGTTAGAGTCTCGTTAAAATCTGTCGGAGTCGATCTCCTAGACACAACCCAGCCTCCAAGCTGCAGGGTCACACCAAAACTCACAGCTTTATTCCTTCTGAATTTAGTAAAATTTATAACAACTAACAACATTGTTCAAATTTCCTCTCGAAAAATTCTCGTTGAACAATGTGTGTGTGATTTACCTTCTGAATGAGTGCAAGGAAATTTTCTGAGTTCAGACTCTCTTTATTTTTGAAGTCTCTGCAGGTGTTATAGAACCTCTGTGCTTTCTCCTTCACACTTTTCATAGAAACATTCCTCACAGGCGACTCTAATCACACAATAGGACATGACAGAAAGCAAGGGTTAAAGATTGAATATGTTATATAACATACCTTTTAGATTGGATTAGTTAATATTTTGCTTGTAGCACTTACTACAAAGCTACTGTGTGCTCATGTCCATATTTTGTAAGTAATACAGTATTCTTTAATATAAAGTAAGAGAAATTGATGTAATCTACAAAATAAGGTGATAAAGAACAATATACATGGAGATATTTCTGAGTACTTAGGGTACTAGTGATTTTATTTGACAGTAAATTCTAGAGGTTAATGTATTGCCAAGGTGTGGTAGAAATATATTGGTGAGGTTTTCTTGCGAGGGAGAACATACTATAGATGTTGTGTAGATATTGTAGATTGGCTTCTCGTAAAGTATCCGTAGGTGTGAGTGAATGTTGCCCTGTGAAGGACTGACACCCCTTCAGTGATTGCGCCCAGTGATTCTGGGTAGGCTCCGGACCCACCACAATGAATGAATAATTAACAAGTAGAGGATTCCTATTAGTCCATTCATCATTACATTTTCACTGCTGTGTTTATGTAGTAAACTAAAAATGGACAAAAATAGACAGCAAGGACATAAGCATATAAAAGTGTTGTAATGCTAGTTAGGAGAGCGGTGGGTGTGGGACACCAGACCTCACTGTTAAGCTTTCTGGTGGCATTGTGGGCTTAATTTGGCAACAACTAGCAATGTAGTGGGTGTTTTGAGTACAAATGAAATAAATGGGCTTGGCCTAATGTATAATCTTAATTATTAGCTGGAAAAGACAGTGACCGATTATAATGGAAGTGTTTATCGGATTGTAAACGGCTACAGCAACCTTAAACGCTAGGTGTAGGATAATATTTCAGAGCTAAATGTTCAATAACAGAAATTATGTGGTTGCTGGTAAAAAAAGAGGATGTGCTAAACCCTATGTCTAATATACTGGCACAGAATATTTTACTTATCCCGTGTATAATTACAATTCCAATCCAACTTCAATTAATGTAGCAGATGTGTGTGTTAAAGAGCCTTACACCATATTTGCATAATGGATGTGTAATTGCATCTAATTAGCATTTAATCTAGTTTCCAATATTACTAAATTTATAAAGCATGAGGTATATTTTGTTTTCAGTATGTATTGTAATGTATTTTAAATTTGTAATATATAGACATCATAATAATTATTACAAAACTTTCCTTCAAAGGTTATTAATTACAGGGATATTTAAGGAAAACTCATGGAAGTGCTAGAAAAATGCAAGGGCTAGAAGTGTAGAAGTGCAGACTGACCAATTAAATGTTTACAGAGAAGGTTATTGACCAATAACGGTAGCTCTACAGTCAGACCGTCCAATCCGAAGATTTTAGGCTACTTCTCCACGCCCCCTTCTCACTCAAGCGAACCAATCGAAGTAGGGGAGGGCGGGACTAGTTTGTGAATGAAACGCTTCTCGAAGTTCTATGTAAGCTCTAGAAAAACAAAATCCCGGACGTTTGTGAAATTCTGCCTGGACATTTTTTAAGTCTAAAAAAGAGGACATGTCCGGGTAAAAGAGGACGTCTGGTCACCCTAAGCCAGGAGTCGGAAACCCGCGGCTCTTTGATCCTTCTGATGCGGCTCAGCTTTTGAAAATAATTAATGAGAATTTAATTTAAATGTGTTTTATTTTGGTTCGTTCATTTTCAAAATGTAATTCTATGAAGATTATGACGATCTTGTAACATCTAAAATATTTTAATATTTAATATTTAAAATATTTTTGTCGCTCTTAATACACATCACAACTTCCAATGTGCGACACCCGCCAGTGTGCGGTTTCTTGAACTTTTTAACAGCTGAGAGACAGAATAGAGGACGGCAGTTTTGTTTGCTGCCAGTGGATAATTTAAGTTTGGCGTTTTTTCCCAATTACTACAAGGACTCAAATAGACATTGAGTATTTTACTTAACCGTCAACCCAACGTCTTTTTTCGGAGTTAAATGTGTTTTATTGCATGCAGAAATGTTATTTCATTTTCTCTGCAGTCGTTCATTGATTTCATAAATGTCACACAGTATAGTTTGTTTATACATAGCACAAAGGCAAAAAAAAAAAAAAACCCTGTTATGCGCAGTGTTATTTCATTTAAAATTTCAAAAGGGTTTTGTGGCTCCCAGTGTTTTCTTTACTGTGTGAAATGGGTCCAAATGGTTCTTTGAGTGGTAAAGGTTGCCGACCCCTGCCCTAAGCAATCTGTAATATTGACACCAAGCGTTTAAAATCGGCACTATATTACAGTTTAAAAACAGTGCAAAGAGCTGTGTGCCTCCTCTGAACAAGAGACAAGTTTAAGAACTTGGGCCATATCAACACAGAGTAGTGTTCATCATTTCACAAAAACATCTATCTATGCAAAAAATGTGAACACGTGGCCGACAATTCCCTGCATTTACAAGTCTTTACTCTCCAAATCCACCATTAAAGAGGCAGATCTTTTCGTATTTTTATTGTCAAACATTTCACTCCACCTTACATGTGTCCGTTACGAATCTTATTGGCGTTACGCATACGGCAGATTGTTGAATTCCACCTTACGTGCTGAAGCTAGTGCTATAGCCTTTGAAACTTTGTTTAAACTCGTTTTGAAACACTTCTTATTTCCCATTTTATTCATTTGAAGCACACGACCATATATATAATGTCTATATATATAATATAATATATATAATGACCAATGTATATAATGTCACTAAAACATTTGCATACCACTAAAATGCTTTTATTTGCTGTGTACTACCAAGCTTGATTTCTCCATTCCACCTTAAATAGGTGAATTATACAAAGCGTTTCAAACAGTTTTTTACTAGTTAATTTGTTTAAAATACACACACACCACGGAGAAACACTCATGAATCTGCATCCATTTTTTAAAAAACAAACAATGGTATTTGCACTTTTCAATCATGTTATTAACCTTCATCGCATAAAACACACAAAACACAGTCCTAACACCTTTCAAATGTCGCTATGCCTCACTTTCTTTATATAAAACACGCAACCTATGGTGTTTACTCCTTTTAATCTATTCACAGGCATCTGTACTATTATATTTTGTCAGAAATAAATCACCTGTTACCTGTTCAGGAGTAAATTAGCCAGCTCTGGCTTGTAAACTGCCTCCACTTTTCTAACACATAATACACACAATATTTCTTCTCATTTTACTCCATCTCTGGTCATGGAGATTTTTAGAAGGGCAGTGGGGTTTTTTGGGTGTGGTAAACTATAACATGAATTAACTGTTTTCTTGATCATTTCATAGCTGCGAGGCTCTGTGGACCTGGCCACAAGGTGGACTATAAAATGATTTGACAGAGGGCGTGATGATAGGCAGGACCTCAGAGGGCGGGATCATATGATCTCCGGTCCGAACTGGGCACTTCTCAAGGAGAATATACTGCTTTAGCAATGCTGGGAGAGGCCGTAGTGTTTTAGCTTTGACTGTTTCCTTAATCTATGACTACACACCCTGGACATTTTATGACTAAGTACAGTAAATAGCCCACAGATTGCTCCTTTAAGTTTCATCTATGAATTTTATGTAAGCCCCAAGACTCAGACTTGGACTTGAACATTGCTAAAACTTTGGTTTCCTCTGGTTAGAGTTGTCTAACCAAGTCCCAGAAAGAAAGAATCTGTGTCTCACCCAAGATTTCTTTTATTGTGTGGAGCAAAGCAGTGCGTCTATCTGGTAACCTGTCAGCCGTTTTGTCTCTGTGACTTTCATTTTCTGCTTCCTTGTTCACTCTCCTTCCTCCGCCTGCCTTTCCTCTGTCTGTCCATCTCCTGTCCAGTCCAGCAGTTAGGTTGTTGGAGATGACCCTGCCCCTCTGCCTGCCTCTGCTGAGACTCACACTCTCTGCCCCACAGGTAAAAAGAAAGTAATCGCAGGGTCGAGAAAAAGGGTCCATGATAGCAGATAAATGTTCTGCTACTTTCAAACAAGCAGGAGAGGTACAGGGAACTGGGGCTGGAGGAAAATGGACAAAAGGAAAGATTGTGAAATCAAAGAAAACCTGGAGAAAATATGACAGGCACAAAAAATAAAAGAAAAACACATGGAACACAGAAAGGCTACACCTATACACTATATATGACCAGGGAGTTTGTCTGCCTTTGTTGCAGTTATAGCCTGTCCAGTTTTAGAAATGTGTTACACTAGAATATAGAACATTTCAAGAATATCAGGGAGCTCATATAGTAAACGTGGCTTATTAGTTCTGGATCACAAATGTTATTAAATCTGAAACTTTGGATGATGCTCCTTCACTCCAGAGAACACAGTTCCACAGCCCCAAAGCCCAATTCTGGGGGTATTTATATATAACTGACTGTTGACAGTTCCCAGATCTCTGATAGACATGGGCCTAATCTGTGTCACTTTTGGCACAGACTAAGCGCAAACAGAGTTACGACACTAGGAAGGGCTTTGTGGGACAGACATAGGCTCACTGCCATGATCCAGGCTTGACTTGGGATACATCACGTGTTGTTTAGGCCAGGCATGTGGAGTGGTGCACAATACACCTAACATTTGGCCCATATAAGTGGCTGATTTGAGGAAGTCAGACTCCCCTGAGTCAGCACTGTCATTCAAGGCCAAATGTGGGTCATAAGAGAATGGCAGATGCAGACCATATTAGAACCAAACATTCACGGCAATCTGGGTTGGCCTTAAACTTTATGCTATCTTGCGATTATACAAGACATGGTTAGAAAAATAAACCATGAAAGTTCCAGAAAGTTCAAAATATCTAATTTTTTTCATTTCAAGGAGGCATTAAGATACAGTTGGGCATAATGTAGATTATGTTGCTAGCAAGATTACCCAGTTTTTCTCAATCTTGTCCTCATGGTCCTCTTTTTACTTTATTCCTATATTGGAATTGAGCAAAAAATGTGGAATAAAAACCCCATGAGGAGCAGTTTACAAGACCCTGTGCTGAGTCAGGGGTCATTTATAAACAAAGGCTCAAACGTCCTGCATGTGTAACTTCTTATTGAGCAAAGGATCCCTTTCTGGATAAGAGGGTGGACCCTATTATGCCATCACCAAGGTTTGTGACTTACCTTCACTAGTCTTCCTCTGGGAATAGAAACCCAAGCATATCAAAGTGCCGATGAGGGCGGAGACAAAAAGGACCAATAAGAATTTTAGCCACAGCCTCTTGACCAATGACTTTGGCTGTTCAGTCTCTGGTTGCTCTTGTGAAAGCTGGAAAGTTACCTGAAGAGGGGCCAAGAGTTGGTAGAGTATATTGTCTTGTTATATGCTTTGATGTTATCATTATTAAAGCCTGATAACATGCTGTTAAGAAGTGTTTTAGAGTTGCACATGCCTCAACAAAATAGCAGATGAGTTTATTCCTTTTTTTTTTGTAATGAAATACACATTGTAATAATTAGTCAAATCATGAGGAATGCAGCAAACATTTTGTGTGATCGTATTTCTGCCTGAAACATTTACAGCAGGAAACTGAGCAAATGGAAAACACAACATATTAACAACTGCCTTTAACAGACTGTTTTATAAAAGACTTGAGTCTTTCAAGACACAGCTTTTGCTAAACATTTAAGTTTGGACAAAAAAACAAAAACAAACAAACAAAAACAATCCCTAGAAATGAAGCTTATTCTAGTTATTGGTAGCACAAACATGTACTTCTGGTTGAATTTATGGTTTCTTAACAGCTGTACCTCCACAACAGAAGAGTTTTGATCCATCTTGTTCTTCTTCACGTGCTTTCAAAAGCTCCTGCTCACATTTGCACCCTTTCTTTCTTTCATCAAAATCCTTCTTTCCTCTATCACTCCCTCCGTCAGCCTTGCAGTCGTCTGCCTTCTATCACTCTTCATCACCCTCACTGTTCCCTCCTTCATTCGCTGATAGTGACCTGGCCCCTTCCCAGAGAGCCCTCTCTACTTCTCCTTCTCTCTCTCTCACTCTCTCTCTCTCCCTCCGTCATGCCATCTGGCTCTCACCTCAGCCCTGTGAGGGTATATGTGAATTAGATAATGCGTGCCTGAGAATTAGTAGTTCATCTGACAAGAAACAACCCGCCCTCCCCCCCCAAAAAAAAAACAAAAAAAAACAACCCCACACACACACAAGTGCAAACGTGGTTTAGAGGTTAACACAAGTGCCATAGCCTCCAGTAACAGTAAACAAATGATGGAGTTATTACTTTTTGTTCTTTTTTAATACAGAGTGATCTTCTTCAAGGTCAGTTAAGCTGAACTGAACCACTCTTTCTCTCTCTCTCTCACACACACACATACGTCGACACTGTGTGCTATCAGTAGAGTGTGAAGCTGGTGTGAGCTGATAGAAGTAGAGGAGACGTCCGAGAGGTGACACACCACGTCACATGATGCATGGGAACTAGTACGTTCAGTCACTCCTCCCAGCCAAAAATGTTTACAAAGAGATAGAATGTAAGAGGCACCCAGTAGACCCAATAGGCTCCTCGGGTTTCTCTTGTTCCTGGAACCACATCTATCAAGCAGATCCAGGACCAACAACCATCATATCCAATCAGTTAATCTAATATCCAGCTGTTATGGCAATTATCTAAGTGCAACCAGAAAGAAAGACACATTCTCAGCCCCGAGGAGAAATCAGAGGAATAAAGACACAGAGTCAAGTATTCACTCCAATCTCTAGTTTATTTGAATATTTGATGCAGTATATTTAGGACCTTTGTCACGTACACCCCACTGTCATGTGCCCATTCATGTGTACCGTTTGGACATTATTACATCATGTCTCATTTCACAAACCCAGACATTCCCTTAATTGGCATCTTAATTGCATGTATAAGTTATCTTGTATTCTCTTGTCAGCATAATGTTTGCAGACGGTTAGGTCAAGTTTTCCACTCAGGATGTTCTTCAACATAATTTTTCTCCAATTCTTTACTTCTCCAATTTATCTATAGATGTTACTTCTCTAATTTAACAGAAGTGCATTGTTAAGCACTTTCCCTCTCCACTCTAGAGTTATGTCCTGAGTACATCATGTAATAAGCATTTTAAGGTCATGAGCTTAAGCACAATATGTTCTATACCTCAATCAGGATGTATGTGTCTATAACAATCATTATAGAATGTATTGGTGGATTATTATCATTATTAGCTCATTACAATGTTATATTGCATTTTCCCATCACATTCCTCCCTGTTTATGATTAATTAAACATGTAATATGGAACAACTTAACCATAAATCAACGTAAAGTAATCAAATGCAAAAGATAACATCATCCTCATACTAGCTATGACTAGCTCAGACTAGTTAAAATGAGCAAAAGTAAAATAAATATGGTAAACCGATTGAGTGATTAAATGAGTGATTATTAAAAAAATATTGATGAAATGTATAAAATAATTAAATGATTTACTCATCCTCCTCAGTAGAATCATGGTCCAAGGAGGCATAAATTGGCTGTGGCATTTCAAGGGGCAACTCGTCCAGAGGATTACATGTACACTTCTTCACTAACTATAGTGAAGGTGACAGAACACTCAATAGTTTTGGTGATCACACTTCTAACACAGGGAATAATGCAGCACCCAATTAGTGCCATCACTAATAATGAAATGATTACCATGACAGCCAAGTTCAACCCCAATGCACTTCATTTGCCGAAATATGAATCAACCCATGCCATCCAGTTATTATTAATACCTGAAAACTCATACAACTCCTCCAACTCCTCAGTGAAAGCTGTTAGTTCTTCCTTAACTTTAGTAAAAGACCTGTTTGCTGCTATGTGATTAGGAATGAATGTGCAGCAGTGGTCACCAAACATGTGACACTCCCCTTCCTTTTCGACCAGGATCATTTCAAAGGCGATTTGGTTCTGATAAGTCATTTTTGAAGCATAATGTACCTGTTCCCCAGAATTCTCAGTGTGTCACGCGTCATATTGGCCAGATGTTGTTGATTATACCATATGAAAATCATCCAATCCACATTTTTGTTGATCGTAACCCATACGAAAATAGACTCAAACCCTGCTGCTATAGGGTTTTGTGCTTTGAATTCATCAGGGACTCCCCTTGGAATGCTGATAGCATCCAGATAAATTAAATGTTCCCCCATGAAATCTCTTTTGTATCTGTGAATTACCTTTTTAGATGCAAGATCAGATCATTTGAATTTAGGGAAAATAAGTGTCAGCTCTGCCAACATGACTAGTGCACATGTACCTGTCCAACTTGAAGAAAGGGTTGATCTAAGGCGACCTCCGTGTCCATAGCCAAAATATATCAGCCCTTGGTCTCCGTTGAGTTACCAGATGTATATACACATTTTAAAGCATGGCTTTGTAATCCTCACCCTGTTGGAACACCTTTAGATTCTGATCAACAACCCACATGATTGAACAACGTCCACGGAAATGTCCCACTTCTATAACACATGGACAAGAGCGATTTGCTACTATGCAGATTATGTTTTTTGACAAGTTTCTCGTGTAACACTTATAGGGAGTGTCAAAATTGTCAATGTAGTCATCTGGATTTTCAATCATCCCTGTAGGGGATAATATTAAGAATCATTTTAACCATGTAGGACATTCACGTTGGATTACTGAGTAATTGAACACTTTAGTGCCAGCTGCAAGAGCACAATCTCTAGGACACATATAACCTCCCTTCATTGACTGATCTAGGATATTTTCATCTTCACATGTTTTACTTTTATTACCATGAAGTAAGCATTGCATCTTTAATGGTTCTGGATGCATATATCTCATTTATTTGGCACAAGTGGTAGCATTGTGAGGAAATGGCATGACAATGGGAACTTACCAAGCGCTCATACAAATATAACATGATGAATTAGTGGCTGTTGTAACAGCAGAGATTAATACCAGATTTTATGGTCTCCGTGCTGAGATTGCCTAAACCTTGAAATTGCCTTTACAAAGTTAGTGCCAATAACATCACATTAACACTCTAATAACATTAACACTCAAAAACATTCAATTTTGCTTTACAGAATTATTGTTGCTTTGTAACGTTGGAGCTTGCTTGCAGTGTGTCACGTGGATCCAAGGCACACTTCCCTCAAATTTCACCACGGTTTCCATAGTCAACAGGACTTGGAATGGACCCAACCCCCGCTGTTGCTTCCAATGGTTAGGCCTGTGACCTCTTATCACCACCCAGTCTCCTGTTTCAAGGAGTGCAACTTCCCCTCAGATGTTTTGAGCAGAGCTGCTGCTGCCTGAGTGAACAGAGCGTAAGATTGTTAGTAATTTCTTACAAGAGATTAATATGTGGTCCTCCAATAGTCCCAGGATAATATGCACAAAGCAATTTCACTTCTATGTACAATTTCTCCTTGAGCTGATGTACTGCTGTACTAATGAAGACGGGTCCAGTGTCACAGCCAATGTGTCAGGGAATATCCCAATATGGAATAATGTGAACCCAAACTCTTGCTACAGCCTGCACATCTTGCTTTCTGGTACATTCCTCCCATTTGGAACGTCCACTATCATCAAATAATACATCTTCCCTCACACAAATGTCCATCTGTAAATGTTCAGTTTTCTCATTGGGTGGAGCATGTGCCCCTGGTGTTACTTTAATCCCTCATGCTGCATTATGCTGGATGCAAATAAGGCACTTCTCACAATATTTCTGAATGAAAATTGAAAATTGAAAAACACACAGAGGGCAGACATGGTCCATCTAAGGCCTGTCATACTCCGTTTTGAGCACACATTATTGTGTTAATAACAAACATTGTTCACTTATCTGCTCATGGTCTTGTCCAGATGCTCCATTCCCCTCTGGCTCCTCCGTCCCGCTCCCCTCATCTCAGTCAGCTGCCTCCATTGTTGTCAGGTTCAGTCTCTTATGAAGTGGTCATGCAGTCCACAGGAAAAACAACCTGAGTTTCATCCTGCTCTTCCTTGTCCTCGACCATGGTGAAAACCACTTCGTGGGTCTTTACCAGCTACTTGTTTCCACAGAGCCAGCTGAGCCTCTGCCAGTTTACACACTTTCTTCTTCTTGCTGTTCAAAGGCTTTTCTGCAAGTGCAGCAAAGTTCTCCACATAAGCAATGCGTTTCCACATGAGTACGCACGTCTCCCATTTGATCTGCCAACACTTTCCAAAGTTCATGTAGACTTGGATGAAAAGTCTCACAGAACTCTCTCAGGTGTTTACAGATTTCCTCATCCCCATCATTGATATCAGGGAGTGAGCTTGCCACCTCTTTTATTTCAGAAAATGTCCAAGGCCAAAAAACTTGCCCTACATCGTCACCCATAGGCACTTGCAGCACTGGCTGTTCCATCAGCCCGGAACTTCATCACGGGAACGGAGCTTCATTCTCAATGATGTGGTTTCTTTCCTTTTTCATTTTGGGTTGAAGTCTGTTGCAGTCATCTTTGGAAATGTGGTCAAAGAAACTGCGTTGTCTCTCCGATCTTAACGTTCTCCCCAACAGCCCCTTCTGCATGCTTCAACTGTTGTTGTGGCTGTGTGGTCAGCGTCGGCTGCTGCAGCTGCATCAGTAGCACTGGCTGTGCTGTCAACTGTGCTACAGTGGACAGAGGTGCAGGTGGCGGTGGAGATGGTGCCGGTGAAATCAGTTGAGGACACACATCCAGGTCCCAGTCAATCTTCAGATGATGACCATACTCAGGAGGCGCATTCAGAGGAAGTGGGTTCGGAGCCAGAGCAGGAGCAGGAGCACATAGAGAAGTAGAGCGAACATAAGACACACGTCAGTTTTTTTTCTTTTATATTCATTGCTTATTTTTTTCAAATTTTTGTTCTGTCTCTGAATTCTTTTCTGACTCACCCTTCCACATCTGTAGTGCTCGCCAATCCGCTACAAATGGCTCTGGTAGTTTTTTACAACACCTGCAACAGCTAAGTTGAATAGTCTGTCTTAGCTTTTCATTCTCCTGCTCTTTAAGTGCTGCAACAACACCCCATACTTGTACGTATATCAACCCCAAGTTGATAAACGTCTTGTTTCTCCCTTAGAGACTGTATCAATCCCAAGTTGATAAACTTTCTTGAATTCATAAATTTCTCAAAAACTCAAGCTCATAAATTTCTCCCAAAGAAACGTTTCCTGTTTCTCCCATAGAAACAAATCTGACCTCACCTGTATGTTTACTTAATAGAATGTCCTGCCCTAGGAGCTCGTCAGCTCTGGAAACATAGAATCATCAACACCTTACCACGGTTCAATCGGTGTTCCCTCCTGGTGTCCCTTTCCAGTTCAATATCAGCGACATCGGTGGACACGCAGCGGAGCCACCTCCCCACTATGGAGGCTGGATTAAGGTTTTTCAATTCAACATTTTTCTCCACTCGGAGACCTCCAGATGCACGAGATATCCCGGACGAGCCCCCAAATTGTTGTGGCAATTGTCTAAGTGCAACTAGAAAGAAAGACCGATTCTCAGGCCCGAGGAGAAATCAGAGGAATAAAGACACAGAGTCAAGTATTCACTCCAATCTCTAGTTTATTTATGTCACGTACACCCCACTGTCATGTGCCCCTTCAGCACGTACACCAAGCATCATGTGTACCGTTCGGACATTATTACATCATGTCTCATTTCACAAACCCAGACATTCCCTTAATTGGCATCTTAATTGCATGTATATGTTATCTTGTATTCTCTTGTCAGCATAATGTTTGCAGACAGTTAGGTCAAGTTTTCCACTCAGGATGTTCTTCAACATAATTATTCTCCAATTCTTTACTTCTCCAATCTATCTATAGATGTTACTTCTCTAATTTAACAGAAGTGCATTGTTAAGCACTTTCCCTCTTCACTCTAGAGTTATGTCCTGAGTACATCATGTAATAAGCATTTTAAGGTCATGAGCTTAAGCACAATATGTTCTATACCTCAATCAGGATGTATGTGTCTATAACAATCATTATAGAATGTATTGGTGGATTATTATCATTATTAGCTCATTACAATGTTATATTGCATTTTCCAATCACACCAGCTTCAGTATGGACTGCACTGTTTATGTGAAAGATTGCATATTTTCTGTAATTTGTGGTAATACTTTTTAAAGTGAAATAAAAATGTGTTTTTTAAGCTTTTAAATTTGTGGATGGGATGCATAATTTGAAAGAGATTATTTCTAACTTGTTAATATTAGTTTACTGCCTCACTTTACACTTTCAAAGGCAAGTGGATTAATTGGAGCTTAGCATCAAACACTTAAATCAAGGCTAAAAACATTCCTGTTTGAGCAGGCTTACAGCTCTTTTTACAATACCCTTCACTTTTTATTCTGGAACAGCACTTTGTTTTTTCCCCCTTTTATTGTATCATATTAATTGTTTGAATTAATTAACAGTCGCAGCAGGTAGTGTCGCAGTCGCACAGCTCCAGGGACCTGGAGGTTGTGGGTTCAATTCCCACTCCGGGTGACTGTCTGTGAGGAGTTGGTGTGTTCTTCCCGTTATCATGTGAGTTTCCTCCGGGTGCTCCGGTTTCCTCCCACAGTCCAAACGTTGGTAGGTGGATTGGTGACTCAAAAAGTGTCCGTAGGTGTGAATGAATGTGTGTGTGTGTGTCTGTGTTACCATGTGAAGGACTGGCGCCCCCTCCAGGGTGCATTGCCGCCTTGCGCCCAATGATTCCAGGTAGGCTCTGGACCCACCACGACCCTGAACTGGATAAGCGGTTACAGATAATGAATGAATGAATAAATTCCGGTTATGTATTTTCGTTTATTGCAGTTCTAATTGTTTTAAAAGCCTTTCAGTTAATTGAACTGCTGTTTACTGACAGTAAATGCAAGATGGTGCCCATCGTGGCAGACATCTCTGCAGGCTACTTGCGCGACCGTTGCTTTTTGATCTTTATCGCAGTGTTAATGGTATTTATGTATGTAGAAGTAGTGCAGAGTAAGAATTTCACTGTACAGTGTAACTGCTTGTCTCTTCCCGTATTGTGCATATGACAATAAAACTCTTGAATCTTGAATGTTTTGACTCTATAAAGCACTTTGAATTGCCCTTGTGTATGACAGGTGCTATAACGTGCCTTTCTAAACTGAATAACATCAGATTAAATATAGCTTTTTACTATTTACATAGTATGAACTGTTTGCTAAATTAACATATTTTTGCACTGTGAAAATGGCAATTCATTTTTGCATGAAAATCTATTATTCAAATTATTATTTATATTTAGCCAGCATATGTATTTATGTCTATGCAATCTTAATGTTCAGTTAGTTCACAAATCATAATTGTTTTTTCAGGCACTCTTGCATATCTAATCTTTTACATGCAATGTCATTCATTCATTCATTCAGTTATAAAAAGACAATTCTGGGAAAAGTCATTAAAGAAGGTCTCTGGAACTCAATCCAGTGAAATTTATTTTATATTTTTTGGGGGTGTCTGTAGTCAAATGACCAGTGTTCTGCCCTTCTAGGTAGCAATGATATCTGGTGTAACAAAGATTCAGGCAGATGTTTATAGTGCCAAATCGCAAAACCTTTTCACTTGTAACAACAATCAAACTGAAGAATTTATTTAATGCTGCTGCTGATAGTCTTGATAAAATCATACAATGAAAAGTTATGTACACAATTATTTGTAAAGCCACTTTTATTTTATTTCATAAAATCACAATTATTCAAACAATAGAAAAGCTGTCCAAATATTATAAATTAATTAAAACATTAACTAAATTATCTCCATTAATTGGCAAATCATTTACATGAAGTTCCTGGTTCAACAACAAAAATAACATTCCTGGCTCAAAAACAAGATATGTAAAAGATGTAAAAGATAGGAGATGCAAGGATGTCTGAATAAAATTATGAAACATGAACTAACTAAGCACTGAGATTGCATAGGCATAAATACAGTATGCTGGATTAATTTAAATAATGTTTTCAAATAAAATGCCATTCTCACCGTGCAAAAAATGTTACGTTAGCAAGCGGTTCAGAATAAGTAAAAGCCTAAAATCACATTTTAAAAGGTTTTACCACATATTTGAGAAAATATACAATCTTGCTCGTAAACAGTACAGTCCATACTGAAGCTGCAAATAAGATGAAATGAATCTTCGTGGTACTTTTACATGGCCACAGTTGTAATAACATCACAGAGAGATGCTACTGATTGGGTAGGATGTTGTTGGTCCAGGATCTACTTGACTGATAAGGTTACAGGAACAAGTGCAACCTGAGAAATCAGATTGTGCCCCATGAGACAATGTTTAGAAAAAGGTGCAAGTGATTTTCAGTCAGCGAGTAAGGTGTTCTGAAGTGAAATAAATGAAAATGTAGTCATTGCTTGGAAACCAATAAACATGAACTGAGTTAAACCCAAGGCTACTTTAAATTCCTCCTGTGGTTATTGATTAATAGGATTAGGATTTGTTACTTATTTTAATGATGTCGGAACTTGCCTGATTGATACTGCCTTTGGAACACTGCAATTTCAAAACTCCTCACAATGCCTTTTGTAGCATTTGAAAAACACCACACAGATGTTAACAAGGTACAAACCCGTTGAAAACATTTCACTGTAGGACATGGGCATTGAGAGAAATTAACTGTCATAGACTTTAGCATGCACAATTTTAATTATTCTTTAATTTAATTATTTACTTTTGTAGTGGGAAAATTATGGAAATGTGCACAGAACAGCCAGGAAACACATTTCTGCACATTTAACTCAAAATCAGGAAATAAGCTAAAGCTGAGAGGCCCACCTGATGCTATGAAGGAGTCCTTAATTTATCTATTATATTAACAATGTTCAAGTTTCTGAAATATCCCATTAAGGACTCACTGTTTGTGTGATGTCACATATATTTGGAGTCAGAAACAGCAGTGAGGCATGCCCTAAAAAAAAAGGCGTGTCATTTCATGTCACCAGCTAGAGCCTGATAGCACATGAAACACAACGATTTGCTCATTTATTTTAAATGCCCTGTATGGTTCACAAAGCCATTTCTTCTGAAGTGAAGGGTGGCTTCTTTTTTTTCTATGCACAATTGTTTCCTTTCTGATTCAATTTTCTGTGCTTACATTCTCCATGATGTGTGTCAACAACAAAGGTCAAATAAAAAGGCACACACAGGGAAAAAATTAGCATAAAAAAGACAAATTGAGTGTAAAGGAAAAGGAGAATGAAGGTAAAAAATATGAATGGAGATTATTCATTCATTATCTGTAATGAATCTGTTATCCAGTTCAGGGTCGCGGTGGGTCCAGAGCCTACCTGGAATCATTGGGCACAAGGCAGGAATAAACCCTGGAGGGGGTGCCAGTCCTTCACAGGGCAATACACACACATTTGAGTCACCAATCCACCTACCAACGTGTTTTTGGGCCGTGGCAGGAAACCCCATGCGGACACGGGGAGAACACACCAAACTCCTCACAGTCGGTCACCTGGAGCAGGACTCAAACTCACAATCTCCAGGTGCGTGGAGCTGTGTGACTGCGACACTCCCTGCTGCGCCACCGTGCTGCCCGAGTGGAGATTAAAGAAGCAATTTTGTTTGTAATATAAAATTTACAATAACCAATCAATAACATAGTAAAATATATTTTTTTTGTTTTTGTATTTACGCCCACCCACACAATATTAAACATATAATATATAAAACATATTAAACAAATATTCACAATATTAAACTTTTAACTTATTTTACTTCCACCCATTCTCTCAAAAACAGAAAATTGAGCAAATTATTTTTTTTTATTATTTTATAATACAGTACAAATGACAGTTTGATTGCAAAAACAACACGTTGGCATACCTCAGACCGTAAACATACACACATTCACATATTAGAAAAGGAATTTAAATGTTCAGTATGAAAAAATAAAGCACTTGCATATACGGAATAAATGAATGAAAAACAACAAATCTTAGGAGGGGAATCCACAAGTTATTTTTCCTGCATGAGTAATTAAATTAATTAAGGTGTAAACAAACTAATCAAGTGTTTTGATATGAAATATCCATCAGAACAATTCAATGCATCTACATGTAGCAGCGGACATTAATACATGCAAGACATTTTACCACTTTTTCGAGAAGGGTGTGTTGTTATATGTCTCTAACGTGAACTGTTTCATATCAAGTCACTTTGTATTAGTTGAATTTAAAATGTTTACATCTCAAATGAACCATGCAGAGAAAAGTAGAATTCCCCTTGGACTGGATGTCCAACACATACTTTAAACTGCAGTACCATAATGATACCTGGATGACAGTAAGAAAAATTTAAACTTTCAATTACACTCTATAAACAATAAAAATATATTTGGCCATGAGATTTGTTGTCTAAAAGAATGGAACCCATCCTTATTTGATTGTATCAGGAATAATATCAATTCAAACAAAAATAAGGAATTCTTGGTTAGAAGAAACATTCAGAAACAGAAGGTTAAATAATGGCACAATGAGACCACCCCTATTCAAACCACAAAGCTGAAAAGAGCAGGCTGCTGTGAAACTGTTAAACATACGAATAATACATTTAGAGACAGCGCAATACTGTGTGGAACATTCTTGATCAATTTAAACAAAATACAGCATAAATATAAAAATGTGATGAAGGCAGTGGATATAAAATGTATTTTCAGGGACTGTTAACTACTTAGATTCTAAGCATTTTCCACAAAATATTTAGAACTTTTCAGAAGTTCATTTCTACAGAAAGTAATTTCAAGGTAACATTGAGTTTTGTTAACAGCTGCATAACAGTGATTTGTTTATTACTAATACTTTAGCTACTGAACGCTGTAAGGCCTTTGTGCAAAAAGTCTACCCCCAACCATTATCCTAATAGTGTTCTTATAAAGCTGAGGCTTGTTCTTTAATAGACGTCTTATGACTGGCCAAATGACTAACATACTGAAACACTTTCAAAGTTTTAAACATCTTATAAATGAGCAATGGACAGATGCATTTTCTGCTGGAGGACATTCTATGTCATGTTAATTACACACGAATATACAATGTAATGAAAACTTTTAAATTCACTTTGTCATCATTGTCACAATGTAAATTGGTCACAATGTAAAATTGTCAGTTATCTATTACATTAGTGAAAATGTCATTTCTACCAATTCACATGCAGTATTTAATCTTTGATCATCATTTTTGTTCAATGAATAAAGCATGCAATACAAGCACATTAATCCTTTTTTCCACCACTATTCTGTTATTCTAGTGGTAGAACTCTCCCCTAGAAGTTCTTGCATGCACTTATCCAATTACAATTCTCATTGTTAAACAATCTGCTAAAAGCATTTGTTCGGTGCCAAACACTTCCACAGAGTTTGATTCACTATTTTAGTAATACTAGTATTCATAGGCAACACTAACTCTCCTTTCACCATCCATAGTAGTTGTTCAAATGACTGGGGTAAGTTTCATGAGAGTTGCCATTTTGCCTGTGTGAGGCACACAGAGCTGAAGGCATTGATGAAGGCAGACAGCTGCTTCAGTACAGTACATTACCTCTGCACTGAAGCAGCCAATGAAGTCATAGTCAAACATAGGTCCAACTCATTATCAAACTCTAACCTCTACTCTCGCATTATATTTTATGACAGTCTGTCAGTGTAGTATATTCAAAAGTTAACCTACAACATGCTGAAGTATGTGTGATTGTGCAGTCATCTACAAAATCCTTGGAGAAAAGCGAGCAGGGCCTGTTGAAAGGCAACAAAAGTGTTGAGTCTATAGGTCATGCAAAAAAAATAAAATAAAATAAACACACAAAGACTGAGGAACAGAAGAGAGCTACAGGAGAGGACGAGAAAAGTGTTTGAAAACACACACAAATCAACATTGTAACCACATGATCAAAGCACAGTCAATAATATATCATAGATTTGGTTTCAGCATGAGTGATGAGGGTCTTCTTGAATCACTTCATGGCCTGCTTTGCACGCATTGTGTGGCATTTCATGCACAGAATTCTTCCGTCCAACGGGTAACAGCCATCAGCATCTGCCTCTATGGAGAGAGGACGGGCACAGTCCTGTGACCAAGAAGAGAAAATTAAGTATACATCACTTTTTTTTTATTTAATTATTTTCATTTCAACTGATCCATAAGGCTCTGAAAATCAAATCCATTTTATACCACAATACATTTAATCATTCATTCATTTAATGCCCCTAACAGCTTATCCAGTTCAAGTTTGCAGTGGGTCTGGAGTCTACCCGGAATCACCGGGCGCATGGCAAGAAAACGCCCTGGAGGCAGTGCCAGGGCAACACACGCACACATTTTTTATTTTATATATATGTTTGGTAAACAATATATGTTGGGTTGGTGGAAATGCACTACCACAACGGTTCAAAATTAGGTTTGCACTTTTTGAGCTAAACTGGTCCCTCATTTGTGGAAAAGGGCTGATAGAAATCAGACACTAAACACACATTAAGAATTATTTGGCACTTGTCCACTGCCTTGTACCTGCTCTACTCAACACTACTTGGCTCTTCTCGCATTTCGTTCCATGCTACCGGTCCTTTTCCCCACAAGGCCCCCTGCACCCTGAAATGTAGCCAGTGACACACGGTCTCTAACGTGTGGCAGGAGTAATATTAAGTGATGTTTATTCATTGTGTATTTTGTATTGCATCCATCAAAAAGACCATGGCATAATTTTAAAATCTGCCATTGTGTGTCAGATAAAAACAAACAAGATCACTACTGTAGCTTGGACAGAGCTAGTTTGTGCTGGATGTCTGGATTTGTCATGATTCACAAATCTCCCAAGCCAATCAGCAGATACTAAAGAAGTACCAGGTGCCAGATTTGTCCAATATAAAAACAAAAAAGCAGAGTATAGTCTAATGTAGTAGGTGCAGTGCAGAGGAAAAATGTCATATATTTCAGTGAGTTTCCCTGTGCAAAGCCAAAGAACTGTCAATATTGTGCTGAATATGTTCTAGGGGAGTTCCTTAAAACGTACCATTTTATTACATGTTCTGGTTCATAATGAAGCAAAAGAAACATTAGCCATGTAAGATTGGCGGGTAACTTGATAAATCATTTAAAAACATATAAAAATTTCTTCACACCTCACATCGGTAGCACTTAAGGTGAAAGTTCTTCTCTAAGGCAACAACTCTGACTGTTTCTTCACTCCCAGGATCAGGTACAATAGGCTCGTTGCAGCTCACGCACAGAGGAGAAAAACGTCTGTAATCCAAAGAGAAGGCAGGTATTATACAGTATTTACAAAGTAGTTGTAAAATTTCTCAGAAGTTCTTGCTGTGTCGTGTTAACTCTGATGAGCTGCGAGTGGTGCAGATGCTCACCGGTGGTAATCTGGAACACAGAAGGGGTTGTTATTGTCATCTGTGATGAACGGAGTGCCCTCCAGAGTGCAACTGCAGGCACTGCAGCAGAAACACTGGGCATGGAAACACTGGCCCACAGCTTTCAGCACACGATCAGTGATCCGCTCCCCACATCGAGCACAAATTGCCAGAGTGTTCTGAATGACCATGCACACACAAACATGAGTAGTGAAGACGAGATAGTTTACAAACCATACTTTTAAGTCCATGAAGCCAGGAAAATAATGTGAATGAGTTTTAATGAACATCCTGACATTGTGACTAAGTTTACATTTACATGTTTGGAAACATGTTTCTCTTTAAAATTCAAAAGTAATATCTTCAACAAATTGTCAGTTGAAATGCTTGCACATGACTGAACATGTGCTAGAGCTAGGACATGGGCTGATGAGAACTGGTGTGCTGACTCACCACATAGCATTCCTCACACTCTGGCGATCCATCCCGGTCATAGAACTGCATGCCCTGCAGAGGGCGCCGGCAGGTAATGCAGCAGAAACATTGAGAGTGGAATAGTTTCTCCATCGCCCTGACTGCAGGCTGAGAACGGGACAGGGCTTCCCCACACTTACCACACACCTCTGTAAAAACAAAATCACAAGTAAAGCGAAGAAAAAACAATCTGTACAAACGAGAACAAACTACAATGCCTGGCCAAAAAAGTGGCTTTTAGTATATATAACTATATACTTAAAGGCCTTTGATTGTATAATTACTGTCCTAAAAACAACGGAAGAGGTTTTCTGCAGTTGTAGGAAAGATGTTACTCTTTTTCAGAAGTATCAAATAACACAACCAATAACTTTGCTGAAATGACTGGAAATGAATGAAGAACTGTGCTGGTTGGTAGGTCAGATTTTGTACTTCATTGGAATGTTATCAGGATGTTGCTGCTGATGTGAAGGAGGAGGGAATGGTTTTTGCCCACAAGAGAATATCAAACTATCAGAGTAATGTGCTAGTATCCTCTCCTCAGTATGGCCTACGCATGCCTGTTCATTGTTAACGCTGCATACAAGATGACTTTAATAAGGGAGAATGAGGAGGAATGGTTGCAGGAAATAGTAGAGACTTTAATAGCCTTAAAGATATTTTGACTTATAGAGACAGATTGTTCTCAGAGGAGGACACGGCAACGTGAGATAAGAACTTGTTTGGGCTCATTTTGGACTGCCAGAGTTTAGACCTTCATGGTCTTTCAATTTAATATACAATGTTAGACACTGCTTGTATAGCCATTTTGATAGAGACCAACCAAAGGGTTTTGCTTGATAATATGTGGTAATATAAGAAATAAAAAGTAAATTTGACTGGTTTTATTAACATATGATTTGTGTTAAAGTCTAATTGTTTTTCAGCAGAGGGAAGAGACAAAAATTCAGCAGTAGTTATGGCTGTTAATGGTCTGCAAATCTGGTTTCATTTAGCATTTTTTTAAAGTATTGAGTTTTAGTTGTTCTTTTATCCTTTCCTTTCCTTTTAATATGTGTGCCTATAAATGATTTTTCGAAAACATTTTACCAACGGTGCCTCCTGCTCGATATGTACATTTTCTGCTGATTTGCAGAATGATTCAAAACAATGATTTAAAACTTCTTAGCCTTGCTTTGCTGTATCACTCAACAGGCTTCTGCACAGTACTACAAAGGTTAACAGTACCTGTAGGTGCAGAGGTGATTACTGGCCCCTTTTTGTCCATGTCTTTAATGAAGTCCTTGGTCATTCTCTCCAGCTCCTCAACTTCTCTCATTGAGAGTGGAGCACCAGAAGGAGGGGCACCTGCACCAGGGCCTAGTGGCTGAGATGTTAAAGAAAAGTGCATGAAACCTTAGTTCACACTTCAAAAAAAATATTTTTACAACAAACGCTTTTGCAGTCATTACATGCATAACACATTTCATAAACTTACTTTAGGTGCAGACGGGTTGCCCATTGGTTTGCTGTATGATGAGATGGGTGATGAAGCTGGTCTAGGCTGTGGAGCAGCTGAAGGGGGTGAAACCACTTTCTCCTGGCTGAAATTTGGAGTAGGTTTGGAGTGACCGAATGGTGGAGCAGGGGCTGGGACAGTTGCAGGAGGAGCAGGGGGTGCAACAGGAGTTGTAGCCGGAGGCGGAGGAAAGGTGCTGTGAGTGGAGAAATTGTTAATCACCCTTGTACCTGCAGAGGTTGCAGGATTTCCTGGCTTGGGGCTGAAATTAGAGGTGGGCTGACTGGAAGAGAACGCAGTTTTGAAAGCTACTGCAGGGCCTTTAGCCAGTGGCTGTGTGGTTGGAGCTGTAACAGATGCAGTGCTTGGACCAGTCTGCCGGAGGGTGGTGCGGGCACGCAGCTCCTCAGCCCAGGGAGCTGGGGGCGGGCGGTCTTGCAGCTCAGGAGGGGGCAGGAAAGACAGTGCAGGTTTGGGGGCAGTGGGAGGCGGCTTTGGGGCTGGCGATGATGATACTTGACTGGGCAACTAAATGAAGAAATTCAAACACATGAAGTCAGCCATCTTTTTAGCAGGATGTACCCTAATTATCAATGCATTTAAACATGTTGCGAATATAGGTTGCAATTAAAAGATCAGAGGTCAAATTCATGGATGCTTGTACCTTTGGGTTGAAGGGTCTTCTCGTTTCCATTTCTGATAACAAACCTGTTAGAGAGTCCAATTGCCGGTCAAAACTAGTCTGCTTCTCCAGTGATTTCTACACAAGAGAGGAGGTTGTGTAAAAACAAAAACGTGAGAAAGAAACAGATGATGGTATGTGGTGGGAAAAACACAAGAAAGTGCATGCGACACAAAATTAGGGATAACACAGAGGGAAACGGCAGAGGCAGAAACAGGGGGGAGAGAATGAGGAAATTAGGCCTGTTGTGAAAGTCCCTTGGAATGTAATTAACACCTAATTAAACAGATTGGACCAAATTATCAAAGGAAGAGGCAGTGCAATGTGTAAAAACGGATAATGACAGGGAAAATTAAGGCTCAAGCTTTTCATGCTGACAAAATGGGGGGTGGGGTCGGGGGGCAGACCCCACACTGCCACTGTTGGATTTTGACTACTGCTGTCAGTACAGTGTGGGTCAGTTTAACCCCTGTACATTTGACTGAACTCAGTCCTATGCAAGAATACCAGTGCTGGACACACTAACATTTCAGTGAAATAAGCATATATGTTAAATGACTTTATAAATATTGCATAATATAACAGAGCATTCATAAACATTGCATTATATATGCGCACTTTTTCCCAACACTGGAGTATACTGATGCCTCATTAGCCACATGCAGACACCACAATGCCATAGCCAGAAATAGAGCTAGTGCTTATATGGGCATATCAGCAGAGATGAAGCCTGCCTGCACACTAGCTCGCTGTTAATAAGATAAGTGGTGAAGTCTCCAAATTCTCAGATGAACCATGAGGGAGAAAAACCTTTTTGGTCAGAATTACACTGGGTCATATATAGAAATGCATTTAGTGTAACCGAGAGCATAACATTTGTACTCCTTACTCTGTACTACAAAATGTTTGGCAATCCTGGTTTCATACCCTCTTCCTCCATTTACCCAGAAAAGGGCAAATAAATAAAATAGTAATGTTCAAATTTTGGAAGATAGTGTATATCTTGGTCCTATTTCCAGAAAAGTCTGGACATTGTATAAAATGCAATCAAAACCAGAATCTGTGGAGTTAAATCTCTGGAAGCTTTATCTCAAACTGCCAAAATCACAAAGAAAACATTTTCTATAATTTTACCGACCAACTTGATTGTAAAGTATAAATATTAAGAATTGTTCTGCTTGCCAAAAACTGTGGCAGAAGCAAAATATGCAGGAAAATCTCTATTGCACATCTACTGTGCATAATATTATAAAAAGATTGGGGTAATCCAGAGAGATCCCAGTACCTTTAGGACTAAAATGATGAACATGCCTTTAGGCCCTCAGACAGCATGGCACGAGTAACTATAATGCTTCAGATACCGTGATAAATACAGCTACATGGGCTGGGTAGTGCTTTAAAAAAAATTTGTCAAACAAGAGTCCACCCCTGCATTAAGGAATGCAACCTAAAGCTCTGTTATACAGGAAGAAAGCCACACATCTATTCTATGCAGAACCACAAGTTCATCTCAGATGGTCCACAATACAGTGTGTGCTGTGGACAGAGGAGTGGATGTTTCCGCTTATTTAAATGAAAAATTGACATGGTGTTTCCATGCCAGAGATTAGTCCACACAGCCTAATTTGATCTACGTTGTGGCCTTCTCTGGTCTTCATGTTGAGTGACAAAAGTGCCAGACATTTATTTATCATGCCAACAATCAGCTGTGATCCTCCTTTTTGTTATCGAAAATGTGAAATATGCATTTAACAACACACAACTTGGTTGAAATCAAAAAGCAAGCAACTACCCAATCCCCATTTGGTTCACTACAACACATATTAAGGACATACATACAGGATAAGGCATTCAGTATAAAATCATAAATTCTGTGCCTCATTTCTTACCTGAAAGTTGGCACCTGTGGCAGGCTCAGGTAGTGGAGGTGCAGGAGGGGGTGGGGGAGGAGGTGGAACAGGACAAATATTTGAGGGCACAAAGCCAACATCTTCAGGAGGTGCTGGGAGGGGTAAGTCATCTGCAACTGGGGGAGGGGCAGGAAATGCAGGTGGAGGAGCCTCAGATGCAGGGGGTGTGGTCTGGCATTCAGGGGGAGGTGCTGGCAGCTCATCCAGTGGAGGAGGGGGGGGTGGAAAGTCTGGTCAGAGGAAGTGAACTAGATTAAATTCATGCTAATCTCAAACAATAAATAGCACAGAAAATGTACTGCATATACATATACACCATTTCTATTGTATTGTGTATATTATATGCACCTTTCTCATTTTTAAACCATTTTGAATACTTCTAGAATAATAACTCAGTTAACCACATATCTCAGGAAACTAGTACTTGGCTCACACCAGTTTCAGCTCTACTTGTGTATTTTTTAATGCTGCTGCTGCTAAGCTATTACTTACACAAATTTAAGAGCACCAAAACATGAATTTAACTGGGTAACCCTGAAAAACATAATTACTCTATTAGTAGGTAAGACTTAGTAAGACTCTAGGTAGACCTATAGCTGGCAAAATCTTTAAAGAAGTTATTTTACTTTGCACCGTCACATTCAAACAATGAATGTGGTCAGCAAATAAAGAACAAACTTCTGACCAGCAAGCAAAAACATTAAAATGTAAGGGTTGTTTGCACAAACACATTGTTTAAATGTTGGTTGACTTCCCAAATTGGCTTTGTTTAGATAATCTTCAGCTGAACAATAAAGTAAACTCAAATGCAATAAACTCTTAGTTAGAGATTTACATGATACACCATTATTTAATAATGGTTATCTGTAACAGATTTTATTATATTCTAACTTTCACAAAGTTACATAAGGAACAAAAAAAATTAAATAAGCAAATTTTAAAAATATATAAATAAAAATATCACCCACTTGTTTTTTGGCTGATCAATGTAGTACCCAATAATTTTTTGGTATACATTTATTCTAGGATGTCTAGACCTTGGCATACTAGAGTTAAACTACCAGTACACACATACTGGGCTAATTGGTAATGTTGGTTAAAGGAGCAATCCGTAATACTGACACCAAGCGTTTCAAATCTGAACAATAATACAGTTTCAAAACAGTGAAGAGACCCGTCTGCCTCCTCCCCCTCCTCCCGAGACGTGAAGCTCAACCAGGTTGCCAGTTTGATGAAAACTGAACAAACAAGAGACGAGTTTAAGAACTTGGGCCTTAATAGCTAAGAAGAATGTGCCATAGTCAACATATATAAACAGAAATGTATTCATCATTTCACTAAAACATCTACTTAAGGGAAAAAAAAAGTAAACATACAGCCACCATTTCTCTGCATTTACAAGCCTTTACTGTCCAAATCCACCTGAAACATTTAGACTAGACAAGGCTGGTGTTACTTATTGATTTTCCTTTCCACCATAAATGTTGTTTAAGAGGCAGATAATCTTATCCACAATTTTGGGAGTCTACTAGCACTATAGCTTTTGAAACATTTTGAAGCAATTGTTATCCACTTTATCCGTTTAAAAATCACACAAACCAATTATATTATTAAACCTATTATTCACAGTTTTTGTATTCAAGCATTTAGTTCCACCTTAAATAGGTCTGTTAAAAAACTTTTGCGTTATTGTCCAGCTTCTTATTGAATACTCAATACTTTCAATGTTAAACAGCTATGCGAAGCTAAAGCTAGTGCTAGGTTTTATAAATAAAACTCGTTTTGAAACACTGCTCATTTCCCATTTCATCCATTTAAAAACACATCAACGAAGTGTACGTCACTAAAACATCCATCTACTAGTACAATGCTTATATTTGCTGTGTAATACCAAGCTTGATTTCTCCATTCTACCTTAAATAGGTGAAGGCTTTTCAAAATTCTTACTCCTTAATTTGTTTAAAATACACACACACACCACTGAGAAACACACATGAATCTGCCTTTCTTTAAAACATATAAACAATGGTATTAACACTTTTCAATCATGTTATTCACCTTCTTTGTGTAAAGCACACAAAACACATTCCTTACATTTTCCAAACATTGCTATGCCTCACGCGCTTTATATAAAACACAACCTAGGGCCTTACTCCTTTTCACCCATACATAGGCATCTGTACTTCTATTATTTTTTTTTTTTTTTTTTTTTTTTAAAAGAAATCATTTGCTGTTACCTGTTCAGGAGAAAATTAAAATTAACCAGCTCTAGCTCAGACAAGGCATAAAGGCCACATTTACACAGAAAGTAAAAGTGACCAAAAATGTCATGCTGGCTGCTGAGAATGATATCTGGACTACAGCTCAAACCATTTTTGTTTTATTTTCAGGTGTTTGGAACAACAGACTGATCAAAGCATTTTTGTTTGTCATGTGAATGTTTTCTGTCTGTCATTAATGAGGAAAAAAAACAAGAGCAAAGAGAAACTAGGCAAGCCTAGTTTTGCTGGACCACCATTGGCTATATAGCTCTATTTAGTTCTATTTAAAAGGAAAAAACTAAAGCTTGATTATCCAGATTCAGAAATAATCTTATCAACATCTGTTTTCTGATTGGTGTCTTGGCAAAAATAGTCTCAAGTGTGTCCTGCTGAGCCAACATTAGCATTACCTGACTAGCCTCTTTTGAGTAGGCAATCTCCCATTTTAGGCTAATAACTGTACTTAGCTCTGCCCCTAGACATAAAGTGAGAAAAATATCATTGATATACCTATCAATTATTTTTCACATCTTTTTCCAGTCTGATAATGCTGCAACGTGCTCAACTCAACAACACATCTGATAACACACCAGAAAAACCTCTTCTTAACTAAGAATTTGAAACAGCTCTGTACAAATTAGAGAGGGTAATGATGCTTGGACTGAATGTACTTGATTACCATGAAACCTCTCCATTTCAAAATGTTTGTACTGAAATCAAATATTAAACTTACTAGTGAAACTGTTTAATTAAAAAAAAAAAAAAAAAAAAAAACATTTCACACAAAAATAATATCCATTTCTAAATTTAAAAATATAATAAATAAACAGGAGAAAATGATGTGCTTACTGACATTTTTCTCATAAAAAAATAACATAATAATAATTATAAAAAAAATAAAATAAAAAAAAAAACCCCGTCTTACCGTCCATGGCTGAAGGTGGTGGGGGCATCTCTCCAACCCGGCCAATCACAGCTGTGCTTGCAATTGATGAAGAATAGGTTGTGGGCTGAGAATAGGGAGACTGTCCTTTGGGTTTTGGAGGTGCTACAGAGGCAAACTTTTTTGGCTGGTTGTAGAAAGAAGGGGGGGAGACTTGGAGAGACAGGGAGGAGGTTACCGTAATGGGTTTGGTGCCATTGGAGTCTTCCATCTTGATCTGTGGAAAAATAGAAGCACAGAGCAATATTTAGATTATAGTCATAACTGAAGAAATGAGTGAATGTTGACAAATGAACTAGGCCTAGTGTACACAAATGTGCATATTGTGTGCTGTTGCAGATTTGACTGTTCAAGTTAGCAAGAGCATGTATGAATCTTAGGTTTGAACTGTATAATAGTAATAACATATACAAGGTATTTAAAAATGTGGTTATTATCCCAAAACAAAGGCAGTATTTATGATGCGTGTATCAAATTTCTGTTCTGTTTAAATGCACATAAATTTACTTTATGGCCTTGTACTTAAAGAATCACATGGAGGGGGCACTGTGAGAACTCAGGGGAAAAAAAGGAGAACATATATATACACACACACACATACATACATACATATATATATATATATACATATATATCTATATATATATACACACACATATATATATATATATATATATATATATATATATATATATATATATATATATATATAAAAAGCCCAGTAGCCCACAGCAGGTGCAAGTTTGGGTAAAAAGAGAGAGGAATGAAGCTCTAACTTATTGTTTCTCTAGCACCAGTTGCTGAAATTTGCTCTCTCAGAAACATGGTTGTCGGTGTGCACTGTTGGGCTGTGCTTAGCCAGAGAACCGAAAAACCTGCACTCATGAGGCTCATGCAGCCTGACAGTGCACACCCCCCACTCTATGGTAATACCATATACCATATAAAAATTGAGACACTATGACGGTATGAAAAAAAATTATTACCTCCCATCCCTAATGATCCTTTATTTTGCAAAGAAATATATTTACTGGTAATGTTTCTATTACCTTGCATTAAGACTTTACTGAAAATGTAACAAAATCATATCACTTTAGGACAGTATTCTTGCCTGAAGAGTTTAACACCATTCTACTGCTTTTGAAAACATCAATGTTCAAGCAACTAATTACTGTTTATTTATGAATCATTTCATTTAGCTTGAGGCCATCATTTATTCTCATATAATTGACAACGTCCAAATTTACACCTAAATATTTGCTGATACCTCATTTAACTATGTCCTTCTAAAATACACTCCATTGTTGCACTTCAGCTTCTACAAAGGGTGTTTTGACGTAGACCTCTTGCAATATTGCCTAAGCCCATGTTCCTGTGCTGTGAAATCATATTTCTTACAAAATGTTTCTTTTGAGAAAATATTTCACAAGCTGAGCATCTGGCCTTTATTTCATATTTAAATGCCTGTACATGTTTAGACATTTTTTTTTTGACTAGCATGTTATGAGAGATCAGTGTTTTATGTCTGACCACAGTATTTTATGTCATCTGCCACAGTCCAAGTTAAGATGAGACACTTGGCTATAAGTACATAGACAGAGAAAAAGTGTTTCAATGAAGGTAGCAAATGAATTCAAATTTTTAACAAAAATTTGAAGCAGTAGAACAAAGTTAAGGCAGCTTATAGATTAGATTTGTGTGGAAAGTTCATGTTGATATGATGCAAGACAGTATTCAACCACACAACAAACCCCTACTGCAATGTTCCGCTACTGACATTACATCACACAAGCTAAGAATCAAACAGAGTTAGGTAACATTTGCAGGCGCTTAGTCCATTATAATATCTCATGATCTAGGTCAGTAACATATGAATAAAATCAATCAACAATTACGTTTCAACTTGTAATATTAGAAGAATAAAATACAACAGTCAAAATTTCTATGTAAAAATTAATGATTTGCTTTTGCATAATCAATCAACAGACTACATTGTTACTTATGTTCATTTGCTTGGAAAATAATGAAGAGACTTGATGGGATAAGGAGCTAGTGCTGGGCGATTTTTTACGATTAATTTGGTTAATTCAAATTAATGTTTTTGCGTGATGTTCGACATGTAAAAATCGAGATTGTACATGTTTACATCCTTTTTTACAGTTTACTCAAGCATTATGAACAAAAACACATCTTAACTGGATAAACGCCACCTCCCACAGGCCTACACACTACACACCAGTCACATACAGTAAAAGCATTTTAAGAAAAAGACACCGGGAGCGTTGCCTGCGGGACACAAAACTAATTAATCTTTATCACCTGTTTGCTTGTCATTAGAGTTAACAAGAGAAACTGTAGTTGTCGTGTGCTGGTTTAATATGTAAACATAAAGCGCAAATTTGTAAAACAAACAGGCTTAGATAAAAGCATGTCAGAACCAACACAGCACAGAAAAGAGAGATAGAAAGAATTAAACATTAGCACACAAATTACAAACTATTCATTATTTACTTATAATTGAAGGAGTTTTGCATGTGCTGTTCCTGCAGAATTACTCTTTAGACCCTGAGTCGGATTAAACCACTACGTAACAGTAAACAAATAAAACATTTTTTTTTTAAAAACACCCCAAAACACAGACTATGCATAATTTGTGGTGTGAGCACATCTCTCTGGTGTGTGCTAATGTGCAATTGTGGACATAAATTGTGATAAGTTCCATTCAGTCAACAGTTTATAAATCATTCACGAACAATGCCAATAAACAATCATCAATTCCTGAAAAGTACAAGCAATACAAACTTTAAATAATGTGGTGTATTATACTTCAAAGGGTTATGTGCAACTTCTGCATTAACAGTTTGGTTAAATTTTTAATAAAAAAGCATGCTGTTTACTACTGATAAATGGAAAAATTATTTTAAACTTTTTTTAACATTTGTTTCAGTCCTTTGAAAGGAAATTTTAAAGTAACCATTATTTGCAAAATGTTATGTTTGTTATAGATGTGCTGTTAATATTTTGCACCTCTATATTCCCTTCTAATAAAAAAAAGTTGAATTAAATTGTGATTTTTGTTGTTGCATTATTTAAAAAATAAATAAAAATCTAAATTGTAATCAAGAATTGTTTATTAGAATTAGGAAAAAAAATGTATTTTTGCGATATCACCCAGCCCTATAAAGAGGTAGTTATGTGGCTATTCAACTCTGCCAAGGCTAATGACAAGTATGATTTATCAGTGAGCAGGCTGGCTTGCTATTTTCTGAAAGCTTAAAAAATTACAGATAATAACTAATAACTTATCAAATAAGAAACAACCTTCCCTTAAAATACTGTTACAGTGGAATTGAATCTATAAACCATTCATCTATAAGTAAGATGCACAAGTTATATACTTTATTCTGTGCTTTGGTGAAAGTCTTCTGAAGAGAACTCTCATCACAGCCACTTTGGTTGCTAAATTCCTGATACAACCACAGCTCTATCTAAGCAACAGTTCATGTTGTGGCATGAGCAAAATGGCAACAGTTTCTAAGAGTATTCTTGAAATGCTGAGATCATCAGAGCAACACAAGAATTATGCCATGTCTGAGCTAAGCTTAAAAGAATAGTCAATGGATAATTTTAAGTGATGGCGGGAATGACAACAGACATTTAAAGGTTTCGCTTTCATCTGTGCAACAATCTTCATCACTACACTTCTAATTCTTGCCCTGAGAGGTATCTTTGAACAAACTAAAAGGAAATGCACAGTCATACTGGAGAGTAATATCCAGGATGTAGGTTTATTTTTGCCTGCTGAAAACCACAGATATAGGGTACTGCAACCAACAGCCTCTCACACAGTTTGGAAGACATGTTAAATAATGCAAAGATAAAAGCTTTGATGAAATATTCACACACGCCAGCCAGAGAGAGGTGTAGACGTTCTATAATAACTAATGGACTTCTACGGATACATTGTAAGTAAATATAGACTGAATTACTTTACTCAGTTTAGCAGAATACAAAATAAAAGGGTTACATAGACATCAAAATCATCAGGATTTTGCTCCAGGGCTCCCCCTAAAGTTGCACTTAATCACTTATACAGCACTGTCCTGTAATCAAGGAGAGGGGGGAGGGAAGGGCTGGTTTCCTACCCTCCACCAAAAGGTTACATAGTACAGTTTTGGCTGTGCTGAACCTGGAGTAGATAGCTGAGGTTCTATAACATAAAAATACCACTAGCACAGAGGGCAAATCTTTCAGTTCTAAATAAATACTGGTTCACTTTTCAAGGATCTTTCATCAACAAAACAGTTCTGTAGTTTGCTTTAACTAACAATTCCATGAAAAAGGGAAGTACAGGTTGTCCCATTGCTAAGTTACACATAGCGTGAGCAACTACCTAGAAACAATTTCCCCATATGTAACCTCTGGACATACCGAACCATTGTTTGTGGTTTTATTTGCCCATGTTACTAACCTATGATTCATTCATAACTCCAGAATTATACAGTTCTTGGTTCAGGCTTAAATTAAATCCAACATATGTTGCCAATTTAAGTAAACAACCAAAATACAAATTCAATTATTTCCCCTTCCATTGAACGTCCATTATTCTCAGTACACTCCATGAATTTTGCAAAGAGCTTTGATCCTTGTCCATTGCGTCTTCTATAACTCTATTTCACTTCTTTGCCACGTGTACGCATTCAATGAACATTATAAAAGTGGAGGAAAAAAGTGTTTTACATAGCTAAAGGAATGTTATATTTTATGTGTTTAGCACAAGTGGTAATGAGAGGTTGGGGTGTTTGGGTGTGTGAGAGAGAGAAGGAGAAACAGCTGCAATGTAAAGATTCCAGGGGCCTTTTGCTAGCACAGTTCCACATACGCCTGTGCTTCATCACTCCTCCTGAACAGCTGTGAGAGCACTATGTGATGAATCTAATTTCTTCCATAAAAGTGCTGCATGCCCACTATTATGCTGCTAAAATAAACCACTAGTTGTTGACCTGAGCCCAGTCTGGGACATTAATATCTGGTACAAACTGTGAAATAACAGTTATAGTTTTAGTTTTACACACAAAGAAAATATAACTGTTATTTCACAGATGGTATAAGATATTAATGTGTGAAATGTTGTGACTTTCCCTTTACAAAAAGCTCTGTTAGAACTCTGTTACAAGACCATTTCTAAAGAACAGACAAAGGTATAAACTATTTAAAAATGGTGCATATCTCTCTCTCTCTCAACAAATTCACAATGACAAAATACAACATGAATTCCATTCCATCTAAAGCCTGGGTGTAAGCATCTGACCTTCTCAGAAAAAAAGGAAAATTTGTTATCATTTCGCAGTGTTGTTTTAAGTATTTACTGACAGACATAAATACTCTCTCAGTGACACTGAAAACTCTGCATTTGTATGAAATTTTTTTTTAAAAGAAGTACAGTTATGTCGATTAGGAATTCAGCCAACCCCTATTAGTACCATTCTTCATCTAGTGAACTATGACAGACAGCAGATTAACAGCATTAGCAATTGCTGAAGAAGTTGGATTAGAAACAAATTATGCAGAAATAGTGGTGAGTTAATATTACTGCACACTCAACACTGCAGTCCTGGAAGATGGACAGAGAAAATTTAATGAGAAAAGGGGAATGCTTCGACAAAGTGTTTTGGTTTTCTTGCGTGTTAAAACGGCAAACTGAGTGAGCACTGCAGACAAGCATTTCTTTTAAAAGCAAAAAGCTAAAAGATGCCATGTGTTACAGGGATTTCTAAGCACAAAAATCAAAATGCTATTTAGCAAAGAATCAGAAGATTTGATTTGATTTAGGCAGGGCTGGGGCAAGAGACTCTTCATGAACTATCTGGCTTAATTTGGAGTGCTATGAGGAAAAAACTCATACTCATACACTGTCCAACTTCTCCACAGACTCAATACAGAGGAAACACAAAACGGCAAGAAAGTCAAAAAGGATCTCAGTAAATTCATAGAATTCTCCAACCCTACAGTCAAAATCTGGCATAATCAGATTAAGAAAGTTGACAACTTTAACATTCTGTAATTCAAAATACAAAGAGATTTACTCACAAATGCTGTAGATTGGACATGCCCATGTAATATGGGAATGTCTGGAATCTCAGCTGGTCTTTAACGGTATTTCTGTTGGCAAGACTCCACCCATGTCTGCCAGGGCAACAATGCTGACAAGAAACCTTATCCAATTTTTTCTCCATCCTTCAATCATACAGCTGTAGCACAAACTGCAGAGGGCAGTTCATGGAAAATATAACAGACTAATGTGAAGACCACATAGGTGCAAATGTTCACAAAGTGAAAGCAGTCTAACACAGGAATGTATATACATACAGCAATATTCTGCAGTCAGGTTTCACTGAGGCTTTTAAACAAGGCTTTGTGTGAGGTAGTGTTGCAATTAGAACGGCCGGCCTTCCTTTAGTTTACAACATGCTGTCAGTCATGGCCATGACATCAGGGTGAGCAAGTGGAAAAATGACTACAGCCAGACAAAGGCAGCGCCTACAATTTACAACACTAGTTTAAAGTGACTAATCAGTCTTTTGAACCTTGATAAAGACTATATCAACGTTGCCTGAACAAATCACAGTGTGGTGTTTGGGACATTGTGTGGCTTTTTTAATTGCTGTCCCCTATTGACACACCCCTGCCAGGAATGCTTGCTGGCCACATGCCCATCATGTTAAAAGGCCCCCAAATTGATAAACTGTTTCTTTCTTGAATACTGATGTTATGTCTCTCATGTACCAAACATGAGTCTCTACTGTAGAACAAAAAAGTAGAAATACTGGGAGGAACAAAGTGTTTCTTTAATTAATAGGACAGAGGACAGTTTTTTCAGACATGTAGGTTACAATAATGTTGTGATTACAGCCCTGCAGTCCCATTCCAACACCACAGCAGGACATCTTTAGTAAACGGGGATCTCCAAATTAAGCCCAGACACAGCTAACCAAAACACTGTCTTCAATAACAAAAATACCAAAAACATTCTCAAACGGCTTCTGGACAAAAACTGTGCATAATAAATCCTACATTCTTGCTCACCCATTTGCGCAGTTCCTTGCAGGAACAGTGTTTCATACAACAAGTATGAGGCCATGTCTGGTCCAGGCACATCCCTTCTAATGTTTTTAACCATATTCAGTTCAGATTTCAAGCTAAACATTAGGGATTCCTGAAGGTGGAATAATCCTAATGTTGTAAAAAACTGCAACATCAATGCATTTTATGCCCCATTTAGTCAAGGCAATGTCCAGGAAATAGGTCCTAGATTATCAACACTGCAAAAGCTCTTGTTTGTAGACATAGGGCAGGGGAGGAACTGAGTTCAGAAGAGTAAGAGCTGTTGACCTTATATGGATGTCTAGCCTACGACACCAGCTACCTGCCAGCCAACACAACAAGGCAGAAAACAATGTCTTTGTAATATATTTAGCAAAGTGTATTTGCTGGTTGAAACTTAACATAATGTAGCTAGTGCATAGAATGAACCGGTTACAAACGGTTCAAAAAGAGGTTAAAATGTCTTTACATTCTAAAACTCTGACCTAGCATCAATAAATGATCTGATATATTATTGAGGGATATATGCATATTCTATTGCTGAAAATTATGAGCCTCAGTATTAAGTAAATTATTTAAAATGTTTCTCTCTCCACTTCAAATCATTATGGAAACAGCTTGAAACAAAGAACACAAATAACCCTCATCCCAACCCTGATGAAAACAAGCTTTTACTGTTGTTAAGACGTATCTGTTTTTTTAATAGTATGCTAGTAGACTTGAGGAAGACCTGAAGAAAATAACTAGTCAATGCCATAGCTGAGCATTTTTGCTTTGAAACTCCAGTGTTAGAAACACCAGCTCAAGTGAGTGGATTCAGGCAGCCAGGATTTTTTACATCACATATCTAAGGCCAATGCCATCAACTTGCAGGGTGGGGCTTTCAAGTTTTAGCAAAGGGGTGGGTAGAGACAGAGGCAGAGATTAGTTATTTCTCTCTCTCTCTCTCATACATATATCATTTTTTTTGATGAACAGAGATGAGTTATGAGAATTTTTTTTTATTTAATTCCCGGAGGGTAACACCAAAATTCTCTTCCATGCCATTGGCTTTAAGACTTTTCTCGTGCTCTCTGTAATAGTCAAAAGAGCAAATATATTTGAGAAAATTGGAGGACATCCTATAGCTCATTTAACTATAGCCACGTTAAGCCTTTAAGTCCTGACTAAAAAAAAGCACGAGACACTGCCCCACCCACCCTTTTCACACTAATATAAACGGCTTTAAATTGGTTAACAAAAAAACTTGAAAGGAAAGGCAGATTTTAGAAAGCGTTATCCTGGGCCTTTCTGGTCAGTTAGCTACACATCGAGTCCGGAATGTGGAGCTGTGAAAAGACGCGGTTATCAGTCCATCGTTAATTCAGCGGGCTATAACACAAACACACTGCCGCTAATGACCGATACACAATAACGCAACGGAAAACACACAATGCTGGTGGACGACAGGCCCACAAACCGTCTAAACCGTATACATAGAGAAGGTTCTTACTGGAGCTGAACGTTTTCAGAAGCGACTCACTGCAGATAAGCCCAGCGGTTGTATCCTGAATGGAACAGTGAGCGTCGAGCAGCAGACTTTGCTCCTCCGTTTAGATTTAACCAACCTCTGCGGTTCTACCCCCTCGATCTGGGGCCCAATATCAGAATACGAACCAAGTATGGCACTTAACTACTCATTTACCGAGCTCCATTACCCACAGTGTGTGTCTCGGCAGCTTTTTAGAAGCTTATCACCTGGAAACGCTGCTCGGGGAACTTTTCCCCAGCAATGTATCCTCACTTCCGCCTTCAGCTTCAGTTCCGCCTCCCCCTACACTCTCAGCGGACTTCTGAAATACGAGGCTCTTCTGGACACATATAACAAATAATTACAGAACCAAGACTGCCAAACCTAATTCCAGACTATGTGTGTATCAATTACAATCATTCAATCACTGTCCTACAAGGTTGAAACACAAAAAGCAACGGGGACATATTCATTTGTGTAAATTTAAGTCATTAGAAAGACACCAGCTTCATTGGATTTTAGGCTTGTGTCTGCGCCTTTCTTTCTACCCATATATAAATGCTTTGTATTTTAATTTGTTAACTGTTAATTTGTTAATGTGCTTGTGTCATGTTCCTCTTTGTACGTTGCAAGCAAACAAATAAATTTGTATTATAATAAAAATTGATAACAGGACTACATTTGTCCACCACTCCCAAAATTGGATACTTTATAGCATATATATATATATACTTTTTGCTTCAGCCTTTTTAACTTTTAAAATAGTCCTTAAAGAATCATATGGTAATGGGACTGACATCTCAATAAACAAATATGAATTTAAATGCTTCTACTGAGTTGTCACACTTCTATAAATCCACTGTAAAAAACATTTCCTAAGGGTGCATATAGTGAAAATGAATGCAAAAATGGACTTAATACATTTCAGTCTTCCTGTCTTGATTTGAAAACAGATTGCCATAGCACATCATTTCCTTCAGCTTTTAAAGCAACACCAGTGGCATTACTCATTGGATAAAAATGATCTTAACTAACTTTCAAATAACTTTCTAAAACGAATGTCCAGCTTACCTCTATATTTTCACAGGTCTTATAGGTCTTGACGTGTTCCTACTTCTGGACACAAACTTCTTCTTTTTAAACGTAACTTACACAGATTCTCTCTCTCTCTCTCTCTCTCTCTCTCTCTCTCTCTCTCTCTCTCTCTCTCTCTCTCTCTGTGACACACACACATACACAGTTCCTGTGTTGCTGTTAGACCCTCCCCCTATTTGTCTCCCAAAGGAATGACACCATCCCTCTAAACAAGTTCTTTCTCGTTTGACTTTCACCCAGGTCATATCTATCACATGCCAAAGACTTCTCTCTCTCTCTCTCTCTCTCTCTCTCTCTCTCTCTCTCTCTCTCTCTCTCTCTCTCTCTCTCTCTCTCTCTCTCTCTCTCTCTCTCTCTCCTCTCTCTCTCTCTCTCTCTCTCGCTCACTCTGCCCTTACAAGGAAAGGCAGGCAGGGTTGATGTCATAGAATGAAGAATGTTTAAAGAATCCTGAGGGGAAGAGAGGGAGAAAAGGAGAGACAGCAAGGGGGCTGTAGGTGGAAGAGAGAGAGAGAGAGAGAGAGAGAGAGAGAGAGAGAGAGAGAGAGAGTAGGGAGGGAAAGATAAAGGAGGTTGGGGGTTGATTAGATACAGATTCAGAAATGAGCAACATTTGGCAGGAGAAAGGGAAGGGGAGAGAAAAAGAAAGGACAGTGCTTAGGGAAAACACTTTACTTAAATCAACTTTGAACCCAGAGTCTTGCTTTAAAACCCAGTGCTTTCAAGTGAAAAGAACTTTAGAGAAGCTATGGTCAACCTCATTTTATTCCGCTGCTTATATGGTTTTCCACAGCCAGATCCAACTCTAATGCAAAACACATGAGGTCACCAAAAAGCTATCAGCAGTTAACTTATTAACAAAAAGCCAAACGTAAATAATCCATTAAATATGGCTCTACAACACTGGGCACAATTTGAAGCACATAAAGTTATGCCATGTTAGTTTCAAAGAAGTAGGAATGTTTTAATTGGCAGATCTGTTCAGGGAGCCAGGATAATGACGAATAAGGATGTGAGTTTACCACTGCCACAATGGCAGAGCTCAATTCCACCCATCCTGCACATCTGCTGCTCTGTCCACCTCTCTCTCTCTCTCTCTCTCATGCACATTCTGTCCTTCCTAATGAGGCCTGTTAATGTTTCAGGTGCATTATAGTTTTTTTTTAAATTATTATTCCCCTACAGTGGTCTGGAAAATATCTAGCTTTTGGTTCTGTGCATCTCTCTGCCACTAATCCCAGTCACACAGTTCACTGCCCTGGCTGATACAGCATGACGTGCCAGCTCACCAAACACCACTGAACCCTGCATGCTTAATATGGAACAATTCTCACTGTCAGGAAGGACACAGGTTGACATGCTTTGTTTGTTGAAAATAAACACAACAGCAGGGAGTGGTTGCAGGCAGCCAGCCTCCTGGAGCCAAATAATATTTAAGCATGATCTGAAAAGGTATCAGTACAGTGTGTACTATATTAAAATATAGAAACTTGACTCAATAATACATTCAGAAAACAATTGTAGTTTACTGTATCATCCTACAAAATATATACTGAGAAATAAATTATTAAAAGTAAAAGTTGAATAAACAAGTGGAAAAATATAACAAAAGCAGATGCTCTCAGACAGGTATATATGGTGCAATTGAGCAGTTAGCTTCCTACTGTGTTCTGTTGTATGCATAAAAATAGAAGCCCCTGTTTATCTCAGTTTTGGAGGTCAACAGGAAAAGATCTAAATGACTTGTGGGTTTTTATCAGGGTCTAAGTTTTGAAGATAAAAAAGGGACTAAAGTGTATTACGATAGATTTATAGTATTTTTAGTATGAAATGAAGGGAAAAACATTTTTACACTACACACACCCACAACTACATGCAAAGAGTCGCAATGCACAATCTCCCCATTTCACAGATAATTGTTCAGACAAGACATTCTTTATCATATTCATACAGGGTGAGTGTCCATGTGGTTTGGACAGAGAGAAAGATAACTGTCACATGGGTGCATTGCATGGTCTGATGAGTATGAAAACTGGTCTGATGAGGATGAAACAAGTTGAGGGTATATGTTGGTGCTATACTTACAGTAAAGTTCCAGAAATATAATCAGTGCAAAGGCACATTGAAGATGTTTTTAATATTTCAATACTTTAGACACTCTGTGTTGATTTTCCTTTAATTTGTCCAATGTTGATTATCATGAAACATTGCTACAAGAGGGGAATATATATAGGTTATTATAGGTGCATTATGCAGAACTATAACGATTTTATCATTTCCCCTTTTATTACTTTGTGTTCCTCTTTGTTGTGTTTTGTTTTCCAGCTAAAGAAAATTTCTTTCTTTAACAAAAACTATTGTTGAGGTAATTGGTCAGTGGCCAGGGTCTCCACAGAGAGAAAGAAAGAGGAGGTGGAGTGTTTTGCAGCCAGGCTGAAGGTGAAGCTCCCCAGCAGGAGGCCCATTGGAAGCGAAGAGTGTTCAGCTTGGAGTACTGCCAGACGCGGCTCGGAACAATCCCTCTCCACCCCCACCCACCATGACTCATTGTGTGTGCTCATACTGTAGGCCTCAGCTAGATTCCTACATCCTCGTTCTGTTCCTCTCCATTTGGAGGGAGGCGAGTGGGCTGCAGTCATCCTTTTTTCATTTTTCTCTGTCTTTCTCCTCCCCTGCTGAGAGCATTCGTAAAATTCCTGGCTTGTGTTTGCACTTGACTTGCTCTCGTCTCCCATAGAGATAGGCATATTCACACGCGCACACACATTCAAACACACTGCTTATTTTTACCTTATTTTACTTAGAATTAAAACTCCAGTATGAACGTTTATACAATGTCATGGTTCACCCATAGTCCAGTGGCCTTTAGAAAGGCCTTATGCTTTCTGTTTGATCTCCTCCTGTAAACATCAAACAGGCACCCATATTTAGTCCAGATCTGGCTCTGACTTTAACCTTGTAGTCCCTGTTTGGTCCAGTAGATGTCAGTCTAAAAGCAACAATTCTTCAAAAGAGGCCCAGAATGAGGGTCTCACTGTGTTAATCAAATCCAGTCCTACAGGATACCAGTCCAGTGTTTACATTGTTGTAGTGTAAGACAATTATCTAACTCTTCAAACGTTAATTAAGGTAGTTTGCTGCAGGAAAGGCTAGATGATGGGAACTAGTATCAAATGTCATATGTGTGAATTAGAATAATTTTCAAAGTTAAGGGAAAAGAGTTGAATTAATTAAAATGCTTTCCCCATAAATCTGTTTTCTGAAAAACAATGACACAGTGTGAGCTATTGCTTTTGTTAAAGACATGTTGGATGATTTGTGAAATTGTATGTATTATATATATATATATATATATATATATATATATATATATATATATATATATATATATATATATATAACAGACAACATTAATTCAAGAGAGCATAAAACAACATACATATATAAAAAAAAACAACATAAAAAAACAAAATAAAACAACATACATATATACAGTACTGTGCAGAAGTGTTTAGACTAATGCCTTCTCAGTAAATGAGGTGCTTGTATAAAGTTATATATAATCACAGTAAATATATATATATATATATATATATATATATATATATTTTTTTTTTTTTTTTTCTATAAAGTAGTAGGTTTGAGTGAGTTTGAAGAACAATGTTTTGTTCAGATTCTCCTTGATCACATGAATTTGTTAAATCAATAGCACTTCAATTTAAAATCATTATTTATTAACCAGTAAAACTAGGTATTGGATGATAATCTCAAATAATATGGACTGTTGCGAGGAGAGTTGGAAAATGTTAAACCAACACATTCACACACAGAATATCACACTGGAATAATGTTATTTGATTTTGTTATTTGTTTGTTTTTTAATTAAAATAAACTTACTGCTCAGATAAATACCTTTTTAAATCTCATAATCTCTGGTGCTTAAACCTTTGTACAGTAATATATATATATATATATATATATATATATATATATATATATATATATATATATATATATATATATATATATAAATAATAATAATAATTATTATTATTATTATTAACAGGCTATTTTTTGCTGGAGAAAATTGTTACACATAAAATTTTCCACCACACACTGTTTTTTGGGCATATTCTGGAACAAAACTAGAATTGAAGGGGCCCAGTGGGAGTATATATATGCAGGGATTGGACATGAGAGCTTAAAGAATTGGACAGATATTAAGGCCAGTATGGCAGTGGCAGTCAAGATGGCTAACATATGCAAGTCTAGACGAGATGAGAGGCAATGTAGGGTAACATGAAGAAAGGGTAAGAGCATCTAAATTATGGAAGAGAGATGGGACATCCCAAAGCACACAGTTTTAGTGACACACGCCCACTCACAAAGAAGGCAAATTCATAACCGGTGTAGGTCTATATATGTTAGGAGGCACAGAGTAAAATGTGTTTTTGGGACTATTGGAGTTTTGTTCCCATGAAAGCAAACAAACACACAGAATAGCAAAGTGGGAACTTACAAGCATGCACGTATTTAGATAATGCACATATGATACTTATTACATCAGCTTTAGATTAGAAATAACACAAATCCTCTAGTTACTGTGGAAAATACACACACACTCTCCGGAATCACTTCTTGCTTTTGTTTAGTCAATCGTTTTGGAGTGCTGTAGTTGGAACAATATAAATTAAGGTGCATTTTTGGAATTATTCATATATCTATATGTGGTGTGAAGTAGTAAAATAGACCAAAAGTAGTAGATAAATAACTTCCCAAGCATATTTCTCTGTAAACTAATTATTTAGTGTATGCTGAGATATAATTCTATAGTGTTATTTGAGTCCTCAAGTTTAAATTCTTCTCAGTTGTATGAATGCACACTTAGTGGTCATTGTATTTACATTATGAGAGTTGAAAAAAACATCCATATAGTGTAGCAGTAATTGGAATGAATTTTAATGCTAATTAAAATAATAATTATAAATTGAAAAAATAGGAAAATAGAAACAATAGAAGAAAAGATTGTCATTTCTTTCCAACAGAAATGTCTAGCTGTAAAAGCTGGGAATTTGTTAGAGATGATCTAGCAGATTGGTGATGACTGTGAGTGAGCACTGTGCTAGTGTGATAGTGAGTGAGTTGTGGGGTGTAATGTTCTTCATCAGTCATTTAGTCATCTAACTGTGCTTCATTTCAGGATCATGGTGCTGAAAGTGAGTGGGCCACAAAGAGTTAAAAAAATCTTGAAAGTTTAGGCTGTAGTTATGATTGCATTATTACTGTCCCTTCAGTTGAACATATTATGTAAATATCATTTGTTCAGTGCATTAGCACATTCATTCAGTGATCTGGAGCTCCTGCCCCACAAACATAAAGATGCCTAAACATAAATAATACAAAAAATAATATAAAACAAGTTGTTTTCATTTTGTGCAGACATTTTTGAACTGAGCATCTCCAATCACAACCACGAGAAAATACTGTACTGTATTGTACTGTACTGTACTGTACTGACTAAAAAAAGGAGAAGAGAGAGGAACCAAGATAAAAAGGCTACACCAACTTCTACTCTTCCTTCAATCACTGCTGGATTCTCATGTTGAAGTCAACTGAGAATCCCTCGCATTTAAAAGAACAGGCAGAGAAACCAGCCAGTCTGAACAAGACTGTTCATACAGGGGGCGAATTGTGCTGTGTTGTTTTTATATTTAGTGTATTACAAACAAAGCTTCACTCAGACTGTGTTTTAAGAAAATTAAGAAAACTGTGTTAACCTGCAGAAAAGGGATATAACATGTCCCCTTTAATTACAGCAGCAACTCTCTCAGGTTAGAATTACAACAGTCTCTGGATTTTCCTCCCCATTTTAGCCAAGTTTTTCACTAACTGTGTGCTTCATGTCTGGGCAGATTATTCACACATTCCAGGATAATAATAATAAAGTGCCTGCATGAGACTAGTTCAACAGACCAAATAAAACACTGGGATACTGACTGATCAAAGAAATCACTAGACCTCAGTCTGAGTTTGGAAAACCTTGAAAGACTAGAATGGACAGGAGACTGGACTGAAGCATTTTTTTGTCCAGGGAGCTTATTTGAATAATATACTGTATGTATATTATCTATAAAATATCTGCAAAATGGAAGAATTCAGTGAGCAATACATCAATATTATTATATATTATATCAATATAACACAATAAACATATACATGAAAAGAGAGACTTTAAGCAATTGGTCGAAAAGGAGAGAGAGCGAGAGAGAGAGAGAGAGACTGGTCCTGAGGAAAGTCCCTCAGCAGCACCGTGGAACACTATAATGAGTGTGTTTAAAACAAGAGGTTGACAGCTTAGTGAAGCACCCACACACAACATGCAGCCCCTCCTCCCTCACCTTATACTACAGCCTCCATCAGTCATGTACTGCTCTCTCCCTCTCTTTAAACACACACAATAAATGTTGATTTTATGGGCCACAAACATGATTTCCATGATGTCCATGATGTCCACTGCTGTGTGTGTGGTGTGTGTGTATGTATGTTTGACTCTGAACATCAAGTATGTACTGACTATGCTGATTCTGCATAGACCCGTTTAGAGAAAACTTGGGATGTGGTGCCAAATATAATTAAAAAAAGGAATGTTGCAATAATATGCAAATTATTTAAAACATATTTAGTAAAAAAAATACACAGACAATATTTCAAATGCTGAAAGAGATAAAAAATGTTGTTGTTTGATAAACATGTCCATTTTGATTTTGACACCAGCATCACGTTACAGAAAAGTTGGGACGATGCAACCAATGTCTGGTAGAATTCTGTAATGTTAAAAAATATATATTGTTTAATTGGCAACAGGCCAGTGACATGAGTGTGTTTTAAAATAGTCCTGCCTAAGTCTTTCAGAAGTAAAGATGGATGGGGGTTTCAAAATCCTGTGAAAGACAAATAATGAAACAATTCAAGAATAATGTTTATCAACATAAAATATCAAAGAACCTGAGGATTTCTGCATCTATGGAATATAATATTATTAAATGGCCCATAAAGCCTAGAATTAAGTCCTGAACAATTGCCTAAAAATACTATTTCAGTTCAATCTCAAAAAATGTGTGAAGCTGTTAAGCAAGTAGAAAAATGAGATGAAACTTATGACGTTTAACACCAGAAGCGCCACGTACCAGTCATTTCATCACTGTGATGTCCTACTGCTACCCCGAATCATGCTCCTGTATTTAAAGTCTGTGATTCTCTTTTCTGTCAGCTGGGGTTGCATGGAATTTTACAATTACTCAGGTATGTCCCACAGACCACCAGAGAGCTTCACAGCCCACTTGTGGTTCACTGTAAAACAGTGTAATTTGATTATTAATGCCTGAGTATAATCACTATGTGTCAATTGGTTTGCCCCCTCTTGTTTTTGAAATATTTGTGTGAATGAAATCCATGTCTTATTGATCATTCTTTCTTCCCATTGCTTTTGAACAACAGGACAAACACACATATTTCAAAAGTAAATTTGGACACCATGACATAGAATAAAAAACAGGATTTTCCCCGGAAAAACATGTGCTGTGGTCACTTTATTTATGTGAACAATATGGGTTCAAGAGCAAAATGCAACCACCCAGAAAACGTCTTTTTCTGGGTTGCTTATTTTAGCAAGACAAGGTCAATATACATTCTGCATGGATTATAACGTCATTGTCCCATAGTAAAAGAGGTGCTAAACTAGTTCAGACAAACTGAAATCATTTGCTGCATTATTAATTAAAAATACTATAAAGGAGACCCTGAGATATTGTGCAGCAGAAATCCCATATCAGGCAAGAATGGGAAAACCTTTCACTCTCAAAATTAATTGGCCTCCACATTTCCCATCATTTACTGCATTGTTCAAAGAATAGGGGATGCAACAAATTGGTATGACTGTGGCGCCATTTTTGTAATGAGTTCCTGGCATCAATTTCATCAAGTTTTTTTTTCAACATCTGAGATATTGTTTTGTGTTATTTTCCTTTCAATATAGAATTTGAATGATTTGCACATTGTTCTATCTTTTTGATTTACGTTTTCCCAGTATGTGTTTTGTACGCAATAAAATTAAATAAAAATTATTCATGTCCATGCCAAATTTTGATTTAAAGTGAATTTTCTCACCAGATTTCTTTTGGGTGGAATTTATATTAACAAGTGACAAAAGACATTTTTCCAGAGATGCTAGTGATGAATTGTAACTCCTTCTATGTTGTTGTTTATAAAAATATATACAAATGTATTCATACCTGTTCTTAAAATTTAGTGTAAGTTTCTGTATCATTCCAAATTGTCCTAGCATTTTCCACTATATTTAGAGTATACTAATCTGATATAAACTGAACAAAGTGGATGCACTAGTTCTCTAGTCTGTTACAAGGTTTAGGTCCACAACATGGCTAAAGCCAAAAAGCTTAACAAGGACCAGCGATTGTGTACGGTGGCTGCTTAAAAGACAGGAAATCTTTTAAAACCATTAAAGTGCCAGCAGCAACAGTGCAAAGTACAATCATTCAGTCATTCAATTATTATCTCTAACCGCTTCATCCTGTTTGGGTCTGCAGACTACACAGAATTGTTTGGTAAAAGGAAAGAATATACCCTGGAATAGGTGCCAGTCTGTCATGTATAATATGGATTTATTCTATTGTTTTTTAAAAAGCATTTACTGCAAAAACAGATCATTTTCACAACAGTGTATGAACCTTTTTTTAATGTGTGTGTGTAACTCTCTCTCCAGGATATACCCCGCACTACACTTATGATGTTAAATGGAAATGTACACATTCAGCAGATGCCCCTGTTCCCACCTCCTCACTCTGCCGGCTAAAATAAAGGATCACACAAACAGTGAGTGAGCTGATCTTCTATAAATAGCCCATGTGCAGGGTGTCTCTCCAGGACTGGAGAGATTATGGTTTGGCTGCTGTGTCTCGCCAGGTTTTTTTTTTTTGGTATGTGTTTGTGTACATTCCATATTAACCATTGTCTTCCCACTTCATCTCTTTCCTTTCTCACTGTACAACTTTTTGCCTTCAGTTCATCTTCCATATCTTCCATGCTCTACCCTCCCCCTCTCTATTCCTCCTCCCTCTCACTCTCTCTGCTGCTCTTGCTCTGTCCTTTACTGAATACTAATTTGCGTATCCCAGCCTCACCTCTGCTTAAAATGACTCAAAAGCCTCTCCTCCTCCTCCACCTCCTTCTTCTTGGCTCCTTCCCTCCCCATCTCTCTCCATCTGTCCATCTACCTCTCTCCCTCTCTTTTGCTCTATGAACTGAAGGAAAATTGATTGAATGTCCTTCCATCCTTCCACTCTTTTATCTCAGTTTTCCTGCGTCGCTTGTTTTTGGGTAGCATATATACATGCGTGTTGGCTAGCAGCACAGATTTATTTTACAGGTGGGGGATGGTGGGGTGGAGAGAGAGAGAGAGAGAGAGGGGGAGAGAGAGAGAAAGAGAGAGAGAGAGAGAGAGAGAGAGAGAGCAGAGAAAGATGAGATACTGTATGTAGGTAACAAATGTTCTCTAGAGAGAGGGGAGAATAGAAAAAAGTGTAGCAAGATCGAGAGAGAGAGACAGAGAGAGAGAGAAAGAGAGAGAGAGAGAGAGAGAGAAAGAGAGAGAGAGAGAGAGAGAGAGAGAGAGAGAGAGAGAGAGAGAGAGAGAGAGAGAGAGAGAGAGAGAGAGAGAGGCCACAGAGGAATACCTTGTGATTTTTCAGTGTATGAATATATGAGTTGGGAGTTGTGGGATCTAAAAATGTGTGTGTGTGTGTGTGTGTGTGTGTGTGTGTGTGTGTGTGCGTGAAATAGAGAGAAAGAGAGGGAGAGAGAGAAAGCGAGAGAGAGCAAAAGAGCAAATGCAGAGGGAAACTGCACAGATGTGCTGCATTGTAGCACTGTAAGACGTGTGAAGTGATGGAGGAACGAGAGAGGGAGACAGAGACTGGGAGAGAGAGAGAGAGAGAGAATCACTGCATTTCAGCTCAGCCATGCACAGCAGTTGCAAAACATGAAATGGAAACAATAAATATGCAAAACAACAGCAGCATTAACAGTGCCACCGATACAGTGCCCTGTGATATTAAAGACTTGTCATTAATTACCTCCGTTATACCCCATAGATTCATGCACATGAATCCTCATTACAGCACATGTGTTCCAAACATCCTCCTTCTGCTTAAACACGACAAACCTACGGTGGTCTGACTTAACTGGAGGGAGGGAGGGAGAGAGAGAGAGAGAGAGAGAGAGAGAGAGAGAGGCTTTGTGAGAAGAGTAGAGCAGGGAAGAGAGACAGAGAGAAGAAGCAGGGGAGGGAGTGAGGAAGAGAGGGAGGGAGAGCAGCACGAGAGTGGGGAGAGAAAGACAGAGAGAGAGAGAGAGAGAGAGAGTGCAAGAGAAGAGAGAGGGAGAGAATGTTTGGTGAAAGGCAAGCACTTCCTCGTTCATATCCAAGGCCTTTGTGAATAAACCATGGGATGTATCGGCTCGCGAACACTCAGTAAGACCCCCTTCTTCTTTTCTTATACTGTGTGTGTGTGTGTGCGTGCGCACCCGTGTGTGTGTGTGTGTGTGTGTGTAGGTGGTGTAATTAGCTGGATGGGGAGGGGGTTGCTGGTGTGTGAAGCAGCACTGGGCTAATGTTATTTGCCTCACATTTGGGATGTGTGAAATGAATTTGGCTGCAAGGAATAAGAAGAAGAAGAAGAAGAAGAAGAAAAAGAAGAAAAAGAAGAAGAAAAAAAAGAAGAAGAAGGCACATGGGAGCAAGGTTTAGCTGGACATGTGTTTTGTGTGTGCAGATGTTTAGAGAAGGACCCCATATCTGGATCTCAGCCTGCATCTCTGATTTATGCTACTGCATGAACAGTGTGTGTGGGGGTGGGTAGTAGAGAGAGAGAGAGAGAGAGAGAGAGAGAGAGTGAGAGATGCAGTATTATAGCTGCTGTTTATCTGCAGAAAAATAAAAAGAAAATTTAAATAGTGAGGAAGGAAGGAAGAATTGCACTGGATATTTGCTTACAGTAGAAATAGTGATGACAGAAAGAATATGGAGAGAAAGAAAGAAGGAAAGAAAACGAAAGCCATGCTGGGTTTCATTGCAGTTGGGGGAGAGGTGAGCACAATGTGGAATAAAGGGAGGGGGAATCCAAGCAGGAGTTACTGAAAGGAGTCAGTGTAGGTGTGTGTATGTGTAGGCTGGGACTATCCTGACTCTGCTACTCCTGTGCAGAAAACTGTAAAGAACCAGGGTCCCGTAATTTATAGCGCTACATTGTTATCATATGTTCAAATTTCAATACTGCTATCCACCAAGTCTACGCAGTCGAGAGCACAAAACAATCTGGGTTTTTTTTATTTGTTGATTTGTGATGTCACCAATATCAGCCAATTGGCATATAACCACGTGTCTGTCTACTGAACATACAGTAGGAGATGGATAGAGTCCCAGTTACACTGAAGTTATCCAGAGAGTTTCAGGCTAGACTGTTTTTAAAATGAGACACATTACAAACAATACAGAGCTGATGTACATATATCAGGTTTGAAGGCATAGTGATTATGATTGTGTTTTTTCAAAACCACATAAACGTTATTGTAGGACAAAGAAAAAGTGCAAGAAACTGGGCAGGATACAAGCTTTTGGAAGTGAAAAGAACAGCATGAGCACTGAATTTGGTAATGGCATTAATTTTAGGAATTACATCATGTGTAAAAAATTGGCAGATATAAATGAATCTATATTTATAGAATGATAAGCTATCAATTTTATCTGTTTTTTCAAGTTAAAAGTCTTCTTCCATCAAGCTGGATGGAAATGTGACATGATTGTTACAAGAAAGAGTAAACCAATAACAGCCTCTTCCGACAACTAACTGTGATCCAGGTCTCCAGATCTTTTAGGTGATGGGTTCCATTGAACATACATGAGCAATTTGTAATTCTGAAATTACAGACTGTAGTCTATCTGCTGGGTTCTGCATACTTTGTTAACCCCACCAGAGAGCAGGTATGTTTTGGGGGGTGCATCATTCTCAGCGATGCAGTGACACAGATGTGGTGGTGGTGGTGGGTGAGTGTTTGTTGTATTTGTATGCATAGATCAGACACAGCAGTGCTGCTGCAGCTGTTAAACACTGTGCCCACTCATTGTACACTCTATACACACCTACCTTGATGGTCCAACTTGTAGATGTAAAGTCAGAAAAAGTAACTCGTCTGTTGCTGTAGTCATCTTCAATTCCTTCATCAGTGATTACTGGGAGCTACTCACAGGACAGTGTTGGCTGGACATTTTCCATTGGTGGACTATTCTCAGTCAAGAAGAGACAATGAGGGCTTTAAAAACTCCAGCAGCCCTGCTGTGTCTGATCCACTCATACCAGCACTAGAGACAATAACACACTACCACAACGTCAGTGTCAATGCAAATCTGTCCTGTTGTGGTTCTGCGGCTAATCAGTGCACATCTAAAACATAGTATAGGATAAAGAATTCCCCTTTTGGAATAAATTGTGGGTTGGGGAAGATTGTTAACCAATATTCCATACAGATTATAAGTAATTAAAATAAATCAATTAGGACCAAACCTTGTATTTTATCATATAGAGGTTCCTTTGAGTTTCAAAAGGTTTTTTTACACACCTCATTTACAAAAGCAGTTCTTCAAAGGACCAATCACTCAAAGGTTATTTAGGGCATTAGCTATGTTGTCGCTTAAAATAAACCTTTCAAGCAGCTATATTTTTAAAGGAATGTGCTCATGATGACGCTAATGATCAATGGCAGTTAATTTAAGTCTAATCAGAGTTGAGCAGAAACTGGAAATAAGCTAAAATAGCTGGTGACCTGTGATTATATTGAGCATTTCATCTGGAACTAGACATGTATTTTGAGTAGCTGTGGTAAAATCTTTTAGGGTCATAGTGGGATTTCCACTATGAAGCTGCTGTGTGAAAAATGCAGGTTGTAAAGGATGTGGTATAGTGCTCTGAAAATAAAATCAAATAATAATTATAATAATAATAATAACAACAACAATAATAATAATAAAAATAATAATAATAAATTAATAAATCAGATCAACTTGAAGACCACTGACTTAAATCATAGAGTTCAGTGAAAAATCTTAACAGACAGAAGTGCATATTGTAAAAATATAAACAGATATACTAAAAATAATCTTGTTTAGGTGTTTTGGGGGCTTCATTTATAGTGGCCTCAAATATCAAGCAATGTATATAAAATAAGAACATCCTATTGCTTTGCAGCAAAACACTCCATAGGTGAAAGCACAAAAGTTTGGCTCTGGAACAACAAGGTCACTGCTACATGTAACGTATTAGATCAGGTTACTGTATACATAGACTCCACTGAACAGAATCGATAAGTGGCAAGATAATGGAATACAAACACAAAATACTTCTAAGACAGATGTGTCTGATTCTCCATTTTAGTGAAGGAAATACTGAGACACTGTATATTCATACTGACGCTTGTCTTATTTTTCATGCAACAACATTTGAAAATACTACAAAGGAAATGCATGTACACAATAATAAGCAGATGTTATCAAAAATGTAACATTTTTCAATTTTGTACCTGCTTATTGTTATTTTACTGTGTAAAAATAACTTTATGATAGTGGGCACTTTCAAGGCCGCTGCTAATTTACAAGCCCATTTTGGTAGTATCAAATACCATTGATGAAAAAAGAGAAAATAATTTTGCAGTCATGTAATACAAGACATAATGGCAAATGTTGTGTATATCAGGACTCCAGGGACTTTAATGTCTACAGAACCTTAGTGGAGATGTTAACATTTTTCATTCAGTAGACAGAACCCTTGTATATTCTTGTAAACAGAGTATAATGAGCAAACAGCTGCACTTAAGGTCTGAGTGGTTTATTTTGATGGGTGTGGAGTGAATAATGGGTATAAAGTGAAGAGTGGATTGTGGACACTCCAGTATTTGTATAAAGCAGTAAACATATTGTCCACGATACAGTCACTGCACAGTTGACACTTTGCTTGTTGTCATGTACTTCGTGAAAAGCTTCACACCGTAGACTTGTGCTGTCTGCTTGTATTTGCACTGTGACTCACTCTGTAGTTCTCAGCACTACGGTGATAGTGGTCGCCATGGGACAGAGCCCAGGCCAACTCCAAGCTGGGCACTGTCACTTTCACTGCCCAGTCATCACACTTCCTTCTACAGGCCACTTCAACTTCACCATTCCTTATTTTATTTTCATATACCAAGGAACTGTTATAGGGTTAAGACGATCAAATCTTTTTCCAGCACTAGGAACTGTTTCTGATAGTGATCACTGTCTTTTAATAACCTGCAAGGGTCCATATGTGTCCATAGTTAAATTCTTCACTCTTAGTCATAAACAAGAACAATCAGTGTCATAACAAAGCATAATATCTCATTAAAAATGATAAGAGAACTTAATTTAGAAAAACAAAATATACATTTATATAAATATACTAACAAATAAACAAGAAAATTTAATTTATATCTTTTATATTACCCCATTTAAAGACAAAAGGCAGATGGTGTTTACCACCTGTAAAACACTGTTTTAGATTTTCGCAATCTTTATATATTATTAGTTGGAATTTCACAGTAGTATATTTATTGCCATGTAAACAGTGTGCATCCTAGCTATTGGTATTTGGTAGTTGCCAGCTGTATCAGAAACAGCTTGGTGTCTACTAAACCAACATGTATCTTTACTTTATTTACATACATTGCAAATGTACCCAGTTTACATTGCTACATTGCTTGTTTTGGTATAAACATGTGATTGTAATAGCTAACAGATGTAGGAAATTAGTGCTAGCAGCTGGTACAGTTATATGTAATAATTATGACAGGCCTATTTGATATTTTAATATAAGAGGGATGATATGTAACGAATGTAGTTATGAGAGCAAGACAAGAACTTCTTAGTGTTAAGAGGCTAAACCTGTGTGTATGAGTAATCACTTTCTGTAAGATAAGACTGCTGAAGTAGTATTTTGATAACATTGTTATAGGCCTAAAGCAGAGAGAAACAGGAGATTTCCTACTACTTGAGTATTTATTGGAGTAGTACACATATGGAAAAGTAAGGATAGGTGAGTCGTATTACATGACAGTCTTACAGTGCAGGGCGGGTAAGATGAAGAGTAGATTTTTCTGGCAGTATTGTATAGAGTCTTGCAGCCTGCTGGGTGTTTATCCTGGCTCTGAGCAGCTCTAGAGTCAGATATTGATTTGTGAACTTCAGATCAGCTTTCTGAGAGTCTGAGATCTGAGAAGACTGATCATTGCAGTGAAAGCATGCCCACAGGAACACACACACACACACACGAGAAATGGCCTGCTATATTAAAGCACATACTAAAAACATAGGTCGCAATGTCAGAATTTGCAGAGGCTTACAATGCATACCAATACACCCATATAAGCCTAAAGGAAATGCTAATTAATATTATGTAAACAATAAAGTAAATATAAACAATAAAGTAAACATATCCACATATACCAGGTAGGTTCTGGACCCACCGCAACCCTGAAATGGAAAAAGTGATTACAAAATATGAATGAAAGGCAGCTCTGAGGATTTGAGGTCTTTGCTCCAAAATAGACTAACAATCAGAACACCTGTTTGAATCTATGCAATAATAGGGTCATAAATATTACATTTGCTTCCATTGTTTCATTGTCTGTGGTTGAGTTGCAGCTACCCATTTCTCAGATGAGGCAAAGGCCATATGTAGCTCTCTCAGCACTCGTGCTTCACTGGTGTCAATAAAACATTTGGATTGGATATTTACCTATGCCTCCTGTTTCAGTAGTGTTTTCGCTCTGCACATAAACTGTTGTTTTCTCGCTGCATTTTGTGTTTACTCCAGCGTACTGCACATGCTCAGTCCTGACCCAGATGTCAGCCAATGAATCTGTAATTAGAGCCAGCGCACACTATTGTAAATATGACCCTAAGTGTCGAGTGGAGAGGTGCTTGAAGGAACAACAAAATCACTTTGAAAACAGAAAGCTTTCATTCACCAGTGAAATGGCTGCCTCTGAAATTTGAATGAAGTTACCCACTGTACTCATAACGAGCCATTTCAAGCCACATCACTCTTCAGCACTTTGTGAGACGACTCAGACTTTATGATAAGACGCATCAGTGCTGAGTTAGGAATGAGCTTCTGCCTCAGAGACATAAAGGCAGCACACACATTAAACAAATACACTTTTATATGGTCTGGCTGCTTGCTTGTTTTAAATCTGCTTTCAAAAACTATATTTCTCTTCACACACTTCTTGTATTTGTACATTTAGTAAACTGAAACTTGACACTTCCTTTTTAATCCTCCTGGGTACATACAGCCCTGAGAGAAGTGTAAACAAATCCAAACAAACAAAAAAAAAACAAACAATTAGAAGAGTAAAGCCATTAAGCTCTACTGTTGCAAGCTTATATATATATTTGCAAATGTGCAGTGTCCCAATCTAAAGCTGAAACCTAAATCAAATCAAATCACACAAGATAATACACAACTATACATTATACAGTGATACCAATCAAAACACTACACACTATGTATGCAGTATATTCACATCTCTCAAATGCAGCAAACAGTAAAAGCAAGTTTTCTTTTTTTCCCCTGCTAATTACAAAAAACAAAGGTTTTTTTTACATATAACATATTAATAAGCAACATGAATATATTACACAGATTAAATGCTATGATTAATGGTTCCCAGGTATGTTGATTTCAGCCAAAAAAGAATAGCCTTGCACTTGAATATGTGTAAATGTGTTTTCTGTCAAGGATGTACATTTGTAATAAGTTCTAGTGGTGCAAGTAACTAGTGACAAAATACAGTAAGAATACAACTCACACACTCAGACATTCACTTACACACTCACACCTGTGGACTGTGGAAGAATAGCCAAGCCACCTACCAATGTGTGTTTTTGGACTGTGGGAGGAAACCCATGCAGACACAGGGAGAACACAAATCCCCACAGACAGTGACCTTAAGCAGGGTTAGAACCCACAATCCCAGAACACTGGAGCTGTGTGACAGTTAGTGGTGGACAGTAACTGTAAATGTAAATGTACTTTATTTAACGGAGTAGTTTTTTGTGCATCTGTACTTTAATTAATTATTTACATTTTAGGCGACTTTTTACTTTAACTCCACTACATTTCAAAGTCAAATATCTTACTTTTTACTCCAGTACATTATAAAAATCAGTCAGTCTTTTTGGTTAATGTGTGAATAAAACCGTAACGTAACGTCTGAACAAATCTCCCTGCTCCGCACAGCTCTCCGTGGCACTGTTGCTAGGAGACTAATGAACACTGTCGCAGCTCTAAAACAAGTGAAAATATTTCTCCACCTAAAACCAATAATACCAAAAGCGGACTTTGTTGTTATAATCTGTTGTGTGAATTTGGGACTCTAAGTAATCACTTTCAATTCTTAAAAGCGTTATGAATTAACAAAATGGCCTGTACTCTTTAGTATTTGGCCACATTTGAGTCATCAGTAACTACTATGAATTCAAATACAGACCTGTAGATGTCACAAATCGCTCACCAAGGGCGAGAGTCAGTTGGAGATTTATTAAACACAATATATAAATTGAGGTCAAAACTAGAAGAAATATTCCAAAACCCAAAAATTAGTACAGAGATATAAACAAGCGGGGCGGCATGGTGGCGCAGCAGGTAGGGTCGCAGTCACACAGCTTCAGTTCCATGAATGAATATAAACAAGTGCAAAAAGAAAAAAAAACAAGTATCAGGTGAAACGTCAGAAAAACAAAACCATGGTCAACTATGCAGACTAAACAAAGAGCTTAAGGGAACGCTATGTAATATTTTAACCTTAAAATTACAGCTTCAAAATGATTGTGATGCTTCACTGACCTGGACATAATTTGAAGGGAAATAGTTTTGTACTTTTACTCAAGTGAAGATCTACAAAAAGGACTTCTACATTCACTGGAGTAATATTTTACCTTGAGTATCTATACTTTTACTCAAATACATGGTTTGTGTACTTTGTCTACCACTGGTGTCAGTGACACTACCTGCTCCAGCTCCATGCTGCTCATTTGAGAAAAAATGTCTTACAGAAAAATACATTACTCTATATCTGCAGTGTAAGAGCAAGCTGATAAACTATTGTTTTTTAACTAATGTTTTTGACAGTGCTGTTGGTTCATTTTTATAAAAGGTTTCAGTAACAGAAGAGAACACTGTAGCAGTGTTGGTGTGATGAAGCCAGATGGCTGTCACACATTGTGCATGGATACACTACTCCAGTGTTCAGAGTGAAGGATTAAAGATAAGAGATTCATGAGCTTTAGTTGTGGTATGAGTGTAAAGTGGCTTCTGCTTATTCAGCAATCCTCAAATACAGTGCAGTGTTGCCTACTTTGGCTCAGGAGATGCAGTGAGAGCATCATTACAATCCACCTGCTACTGTGCTACCTCCCCCTGCTTAACTCAGCAAATAAAACAACACTCAGAAACACATACATACACACAGAAAAACACTCTCATACATGAATGTATATTGTGAGTTGCCAGTTTGTTAGGTACACTGGAATACACCCTGAAAGAAGGTGTTCGTTTGTGTCCACACAGCTTCTATAATCTCCACAGAAAAGCACTGCCAATAGAATGAGATGCTCAGGGGCAGCCACATTCGCCATGTCCTTTGCCAACACCCCCCCCCCACACACACACACCCCACCACCATGCCCAGCACTGGGCTGTGGAACAGTAGGACAGTGTTCTCTGAAAAGATGGAGATCGATCTAATTGGACTGGGATGAGTTAGAAAATCTGTACACTCAAATTCAAGCAAATTTTCACAGCAATTTTCCAACATCTAATGTAAAGCCTTTCTAGACGAGCAGAGCCATAATACAAAAAGGGGGCCAAAATCCCTATAAATATTAAGATTTTTCAAAAGAAATGTTAATGAATAGGTGTTCAAGATAATACCTGAATGTTTTAGCACAACACCTCTTTAGATCTATACTTTTTATATATGTCTAGTGATGTTTATATTTAGTTTTTCATATGCATTACAAAAAAAACAGCATACAAAAACAATTATTTGAGGTAATGCCATTTCATATTTAAAAAGAAATGTTAATATACACAGTGTTTACATGCATTTGTACCTCCACTTTGTACCACATCTTTCTAGTATTAGTTAACGTACCATACTGGTAGACTTTTTATTAGAAATGCTCCTATATAAAAATTTGTGAGCCTATAGTAATATCAGATATAGTTCATGTACTTGTCTGCAGAAACTGATGCATAAACATTTTAGGCATGTATAGAAATTAGGATTAGCTCCGTCTGTAACAGCATTATGGAGAAATGTAATATTTATTTGTATCTATTTATCTGCACATTTTATCCCAGAAGCCCAGTGTCACCTAAATCCTCTGCTATTGACATACTGACATGATTCCAATGTTGTTGTGTAACCATAATCTTTAGGTTTACAATTAATAACCCATATATTCTTGCACACCCATCACCAATAAATGAAAAGGGACCATCATAGAACCACCACTGACCCCATGCTATCTTGGTGATGGACCTTCTTCGCACAGAAGTAATTCAAACACAGGCGTGTGTTGTTGGAACAAGTGTATGAAACACAACAGTGTTGATGTGGTTTTAACATACTATTGTTTCACTGTTTGTAACGTTTCAATGGTTCTGTGATCACAAATTGACCACAGAAGAAGGGCAAGTGGATTACTAACACAGGCTTTAAATAAATATGAGCATAGCAGCTTCTAAATGCACACCCACAGTGTGGGTGTCCCTAATAAAGTGGCCAGTTAATGGGTGTTTAAGAAACCCAGCAACACTTTTGTGCGTCATAATATATCAGAGACTGGCTGACAGATCGTGCACAGCAACAGCTGGCCTGCAGTCTGTAACGGTCCCAAAGTCCACTGATTAAAATTATTCTCTTGTGCTTCCTTGTCTCATTTAACACAATGTTTTTCATTAAACATTATAATATGCACATAACAATGAGTCAAAAAACATGTTTAAAATATTAAAAATTAAGTTAATATTTTCACTTGCAATTAATGACAGTGTGCATTCAAGTTGGCATCGGCCCTACATTTGTATAACATCTAAATCCAAGCTTCAATGAAAAAAAAATCCATTGATAATAATTAATTACAAATCTTGGAATATTTTTTCTGTTATTTATTTTAAGATTGCATTGGCATAAAAAAAATAAAGGCTGCCTTTGGTAGCTGTACCAAATGGCTGGTGAGTGTAAGTACAAGGAACTTACACAGAATCTCATGCCCACATGAACATAAGCGCATACAGGCTTGCTTATTAATAAAAGCAGCAGAGTATTCCCCACTTGGGCTTTCAGTGTGTGTGTGCGTATGTGTGTGCTGGGGCTATAGTACAGTGTCATGGCAGTGTGGAGCTGCAGTACGTGTCGCTCTCCTGGAACAAAGTGAGTCTCAGTGCATGACTGCTTTATTCTTCAGGGAGCCCAACTCTCTCAGCAAGACCTCCAGACTGTGTTGTTTTGTGCGAGTGTGTCTTCTTCAGTCTCTGAGAATGCGCCCTTGGTCCCTGGTGAGAGCAGCTTTCTGAAACATTAGTAAGGTTTATTTGTTCCCAGATTCCGTGTGTAATGAAGTGGTCGACTTGCTGTATTTCCTTGCTGCAGTTTCACTGCACCTGTTAATCTCTGTGCAATAGCCTGACTTTTACAGTTCTTGTGTACAGCTGTTTTACCTGCCCTACTGAAACAAACTTTCTGACAGAATTTCGAAATTTTAGACTAAAATAATTAGATTAAAGACAATATTTTTTCATTGTTGTGATTAAGTATCCACGTATCTGCAAATAATACATCACCGCCAAAATATCGTGCATCCCTAATACATCTAAGTGTATTGTGGAAAAAACAACTTAAAGAACATTAACCAACTACACTACATTAAAACGAGATCATAATTAGTCATGTTTTACTGAGAACTGATATTTATTGTGAAATGTGATGTGTTTTGTAAAAATATCTTTATGTGCATAACATGTTGTTCATTCATTCATTCATTCATTATCTGTAACCACCTATCCAGTTCAGGGTCACGGTGGGTCCAGAGCCTACCTGGAATCATGGAGTCGCCAATCCACCTACAAACACGTATTTTTGGACTGTGGGAGGAAACCGGAGCACCCGGAGGAAACCCACATGGACACGGGAAGAACACACCAACTCCTCACAGACAGTCACCCGGAGCGGGAATCAAACCCACAATCTCCAGGTCCCTGGAGCTGTGTGACTGCGACACTACCTGCTGCACCACCGTGCCGCCACATAACATGTTGTGACATATTTTAATATAATGATAAATATGGAGGGCAACATGGTGGCATGGGTGCTCTGGTTTCCTCCCACAGGATTGGTGACTCAAAATTGTCCATAGGTGTGTGAGTGAGTGAGTGTGTCACCCTGCGAGACTGACGCCCACTCCAGTGTGTGTTCCCGCCTTGTGCCCAGTGATTCTGGGTAGGCTCCCAACCCACCGTGACCCTGAATTCAATAAGCGGTTACAGACAATGAATGATGAATATTGGTAGGTTGATTGGCTGCTCAAAATATCCATAGGTATAAGTAAATTTGTGAGTGTGTGTAGCCCTACAATGGACTGGTGCCACCTCCGGTGCAACCTAAAGTACCAACAACATCAATGCCAAAAACACAGAACCAAAAAAAACCTCAAAAGACAAACAAATACAAAGCAACAAAAAAAGACACAAAGCAAATCACACACACAAAAAACAAACAAATACAACAAAGAGTACACAGCGAGCACCACCGAGCCACAGGGCCACAATAGGTTCCAAGATCGACAGTCACTGCAAACACTGCAAACAGCAGCAGCTCCAGCAGCCTTAAGTACTTCACTAAAGTCACACTGAAAAACATCAGGAACATGCAGACTAACATTTAGTACTGCAAAACCACAAAAGCTTCTGAATAATAACCAATGTTCTAAAAAAGCACCACACATCAAATTGCTATGCTCTCTGTTAGTAAACACAGATTTGATCTTTTAAATCTGTGGCTTTGGTACAGCTAATCCTGATTGGAGCTTTGATATTTCATAAAATATTAATGGAAATTCTACTTCCTGCTCCTTTAACACTAATGACAATGCAACTGAATCACTTCATGCTATTCCCTGACTGAGAGATACAAAATGCAGATTTCAGTAAATGGCTTTGATGTTGTAGTCATGATTTTAGACCTGCAAGGCAGTCTGCACTTGTTTGTTACAAAATATGAAAACATATGTGTGGGGATTCCGTACTGTTTAACCTCAGTTTACAACTTAAGTTCTTTTGCATAGATTCAAAGAAAAAACAAAACAAAGTAAACACCAAGAAAAAGCACGTTTATTTAACTTTTGTATCTGAAAAAAAAACAAAGACTAAAATGCACTTAATATTTTCATTGGGTTTTACTGGCTGCTCTTTTTTTTCTCTCCATCAGTCTGTCTTCCATTATGTTTTATGGTGAGTATGTACAATATTGTATTACTGAGAGACTCCCAGTTATTGATCTGATTACAGTGTGCTCAAGCACACACACACACTCTCACACACACCCTCCAATGATGACAGCATCAACACTCAACGCCCTGGTAAAAAGGCTTGACTAAAACATCGATCAATGTCTGTAGGGTAGCAGCAGTTCCCTGACAATGTCTTCAGCGTAAAGACAGGTGACGTCTATGTGTATGTGTGTTTGTGCAGGGGGGTCAAGTGGCAGGCCCCAAAAGCAAAACCCTTACCCAGTGTTATTGCTGTATCTTTGTAACACACAGTTACAAAGTGGAGGACAGAGATGAGATTTCAGATGTGTGGTTCAAATGCTAAAGTAGGACACAGAACGCTGATTTGGTTTTCATCATACAGAGGCATGATTAATTGCAGTGTGTAGCAAAGTGAAGGAATGCGACAGTGTTACATATTGCTTGAGGACAAGGTTGGACATGGGCTCAATGTGCTGCAGTGGTGTTTTGCTGCAGAAGCGGCGCTGCTCAGAGTGACTGATGAGCTGTAATGATGTGAGCTGGACCCTCCCGTGCAGGGCGCATGTAGGACACAGGCTGGAGGTGGGAGACGAGATATTCACTGAGAGACGGCCACTCACCCATATCCATCAGAGTCAGACTACCGCCAACCTGCCTCAACCTCACGGAGAAGTCACAGCCATCTGGAGCCCCCTGCTCTTACGCTGTGGCTACCTCACAGGTCTCACTTTCACTCCATCTCTCTTCTGTATTTCCTAAAAAATACAGTCATTTGTCATTCATATTATATTTAATGGCCCATATTCTCTCTGTGACCCTAAATTGGATACGGACAATGAATGAAAGAATGTTCTCACACTTTTTATGTACCAGTTTTCCTAATGTCTCTTTCTCACGTCTCCTTTTCATTTGCTATTTTTTCACACCCTTCTAAAAAATCGTGTCTAATCTTTGTCTCTTTCATCACTGTTTCCTTACTTTTTCATGTCCTGTATTTTCAGTGATTGACTCTTTCATTCCCTCTTCCTCTATCACATTACTCTTTCCTTCATTCCATCTTTCTTTTAGCCCTCCTACTCCCCGTCTCTCCTTCACTATCTCCGTGTCTCTTTTCTTTTATCTTCGGTCTCGTTGTTTTCTCTTACTCAAGCCTTTCCCCTGTATTATGGTTAGCGTGCTTTTCACTCCTCTCCGTGTTTGAGGTCAAGGGGAATTCCGTTCTGCGGAAAAACGGGGTCTGCGGTCTTTTCTCTCTCTGCCGTTTCGCTTTGTGTCTTCACATGGAGAAGGTTCTCTTTTTGCGGTTTCCTCTCTAACGCACGGGTGCTTTTCTTTATCGTAGAGCGGCGTGGGAGGAAGAGAGAGGACCGTATTTTATTTCCCACCTGTTTTCCGACCATCTTTTGGCGGAGCACTGAGAGTATGAGGTAGTCTCCAATCTAACAGGCTGCAGAACACTACTAGCCAATCAGAGCGGAGGATGCGGGGCTCCGTGACCAATCCACAGATGCACAGCGCGACACGCCTGATCACGTGATCGGTTGTTAACCCTATATGCAGCCTCTGCAATACAATTCGGGCGAATCTGTGAGCCATTTCTGTTCCTCAGTACTGAAGAATTCAGCAAAGACCTGTGTTCCAGTGTGCAGCCTAAGACTTTTGGTTTTATGATGTCAGATATGCATAACGCACAACATTTTGATCATTTTGAAAATTTCTCCAGCTAAGAGAGCTCTGGGAAGGTAATTGCAGTAAGGAACAAATCTACCATTGTTGAGGCCAGCACATTTAATCACACTTGATGCACACATTTCTTTTCTCAACAGTGTTTTCAGTGATTTCACAGCTTAGTACATGGGTGTTTATTCTCCACCCCACTCTCACCTATTTATCACTAGAACGCATGAAGGCCCACAGGAAAACCAAACTCCATTTTTGCATAATCCCTTTTCTCAAAGCTTCAACAAATTATTTGTGTGCCTGCCCCTGTGATATGCAGTGTGTTTCACTAACCTACCTCACTTGTTGAGCAGCAACATGCTTTGTAATTAATGTCAAAATGAATTCTATATTGCAGCGTGTTGTTTATTCGTTAGAATGTTTGGATTCACAATCAAAAGGGAAAGGTTCTATGTGCTGTTTTGCAGCATAAGAAGTCTGCTCATCTAGCCTGATGCAGTCATCTTAAATTCACTATTTATGATGCATAGCCAGGATTTCTGTTGGAGTAATCACACCGGAGACAAATTGCCCCAGTTATGGACTGTCAGTGAGGACATAATGAACAATGGTGAACATATATTTAGTTAAAATATGAAAGGCTAGGCCTATATTGATTATAGCACAATTTTTTACACTGGAATAAAAAGGAAAAACAATAGCCCTGTGATTAGAAAACATAAGATAACCAAAGGTTTTTAAACTTGTCAGAATGAGCTGATTTTGAATTCAGATTTTTGGTTATAAAAAGGGAATAACATATTCAAACACTTAGTTTTGAAAGTAAGTTTCCAGTAAAAAAAATTCCACTGGCGTTGATGCTTCAACACAATTGCTTTTAGAAATTACACATTTCTTCAAGCAGGGATATGGCTCATTGTCAATTTGGAAATATTCTCTTTCCAGGATTTAACCAAACATTACACAAATCTGAAGCTGAAGATGTGTTTTTTCTCCCCTCCCTTATGACTTTCCCAACTGTACATGATGCTAATGTTTTTAAATTTGCCTCAAACTAGTCTCAGACTGTGAAGGTAAAATGTATTATTTGAAATAATAGATTAACATTTCCTTGAGGTTGTTGTTTTTTGATAATTGCGTTTAAGGACCTGCTTATGAGCTGCTTACTGTTTATCTTAAGGTCCTTTGAAGGAGTTTTCTTTGAGAAAGTTTTTTTAATACTACCTTGTACATCTGTAATCTAGGTTAGATTATTAGTTAACAGCAAAAGGAGAGATACTTGCTGATAGTGTCTGAATAATGGCAGATCATTTAAATTGCAGTATAATTAAATCAGACTCCAGAATTTTCATGTTAAGATGACTCACACACTTTCATAGCCATTTTGGCTGAAGCATTGCTGAGTGCCTAGATAAATGTCAGCTTGCTCACTCTGTAATTACATGTTTCATGCATTAGAGAGTCAAACTGGGTAAGAGACACTGAGCGTGCACTACGTTACCACACACTCTGATTCTCTGCTTTCATATTGTTTTACTTGATCCTAATGTAAGAATGGAGCTATGCTTCGTGAGTGGTCTGGAATTAGAGCAACTTGTACAGAGCTGTAGCTGTATGTAAAAATGTAATCTAAGTACATGTTCCCTTGGTATAAATGTTACATTTTACCAAATAGGCGGAATTAATATGTAACAGAGTATGGGCTACTTGCTATAGCCATTAGGAGGGTCAGATAAGTTTATATAAACTCAAATGATTCAGTATAATTGTATATGTAAAATATAAAAAGTAGCATTCCCAACTTTTCTGACCAAAATACAGGGGCAAATAACAGTACAATAAGATAATGATATTGTATGGGCTTTTCACAAAATTTTTTTATCAGAGTCAGCTGAATATATATATATATATATATATATATATATAAATATATAATTTATTTTTTATTCAACAATTCATTCTTTTGAGCGTTGCTACACTTGTACAAACACAGCAAACTGCAAACCTCTGCCCTACTCACTGTACAGCATCAGGTATCCTTCTACTTTTACTGTAGTACTTTATTCGTGTTATTTAAAAAGCTACTGATTTTCACTGGGAAATTTAACATACTAGTTTAAACCAAAACAGCAAATAATGTTATGTATGTTGCTAAGGTATGTAATTCACTGTTTGGGCTTTTGGTATAAAAAAGGCAATAAAATAAAATAAAATAATAATAAAAATCAGCAATAATAGTTTATGATACATGCGTTAAGACTAACTTTGCAGTGTGGAAGTTGTACTTTAGCTTAGAAGGCTCTGGCTATGATATTGTTATAGCTTTTAAAGTGGTGCTATGTTCCAGGAATAGCACCTTTTTAATCGTCCATAAGGGTGATTAAAAGGGTCAAAATTATACAGATGAGATTTATCAAAATTAATATGGCTCAGTCATCAATAATAAAATGAAAAGAAACTTTTATATAAACAGTTTTCACAATGAAACTCTGAAATATCAGTGATTTCTGTGGAAATCTCCATTAAATCTGTTACATTCTGCTCCATGTTATGTTGCACCTTGGGCTCTTACTTGAAATGTTGCACTAGAGCTTTACTGCAATTGCATATCTATAAATAATTCATTGAGGTTAGTCTAAACTGCAGATGTGCATGCAGGTTCTGTGCAGCTCTAGACCACATTTTACTGTATGTTGTATAATGTTTGGATAAGCAAAAAACATCTGGGCCACTCCTGGTTTCTGACTGCAACAATTCTGCCGCTTCAGAGGCACTTACAATTAAAGTCATATGCGAAACAAGTAACCCTTGTCAAATGGCATGTTTTGTGGATATAGATTAGCACACTATCTAAAGGAACATGAACTTGCAGAGTTTAACAATCTCAGTTTGTTACATTTACAAAAATATAGTGTGTTCTCTGGGGAAGACTATTTAATTTCCACTTACAGAACAAAATATGCAAATTGACCAAATATAAGCAAGATAGCTCATTGTATCAACTCTTCACAATACCCGTGTGACTTGGCCATTGCTGGAAGGGATGGTCAGTAATAGCTCTGCAAGCATTTCATATAAACAAAGCTCAGCACCTGCTTTTCTGTGCTGTGGGGTTGCTTTGTGTCATTTCTCTGTTCAAACTATACATGAACCTTCGAAGCAGACAGCAGGGAGTCTGTTTTTCACATGAGGAAAAATGGAAGGGAACAGCTAGCATTGTTTGTGTAATTATGAGAGCTTTCCCACTGCCTGCTTGTGCTTGCGCTCAAGGTTTAGTTCAGGTGCAGGATTCAGTAGGGCTGGTTTGTCATTATATGTAACATTATCAACAAGAAAGCGAGATGCACGTGAGAATAGTTTGTTTATTTTAATGCTCATTATAGCTGTTGTGCACAACCCACCATGAAAAGAAAAAAACTAATACTCTGATAATCTAATGTGACAATTATATTAGAAAATGTATATGTTTGCCAGCAGATTTACATGTTTCCTTCTACAAACACAATTTACACAGATGAATAAATGAGGCATTACATGTTAGCTATTAGATTCCCAACAAAAACACAACAAAAACATATCCTTCAAGCATATCATCACAAAGGATTGATGAACAGCTTTGGCTTTCCATGTTTCTTAATAGCAGCTCATTCACTGGCTCTCTTTCTGTGTTACAGAGTCTGCCAAGCTATTGAACAAGTGTGTGTGTGTGTGTGTGTGTGTGTGAGAGAGAGAGAGAGAGAGAGAGAGAGAGAGAGTCATAAATAATTAATTCTTTATTAATTGGCCAAATGAAGCATTTACAAACTAGGGCACTCACTTTCCCCTGGCTTCATTCTCACACCTCTGCAGGACTTATATCCTGTAAAAAGTATCAATTAATAATCTAGGTATCTAGGTCAAAAGGTCAGAGTTAAAGGGTAATGAATGGCCATAAAGGCAATACTGTCTGGTAGAAATTAATTGTACTTTGATACATGTTTGACCAACAAGCACTCATTCATTCTTCACCGATTTACAGGTTCATTCACTTTACAGTATGCATGCATGCCGCATGTATGGGATGAACTGGTGTTCTAGGGACTTTGATCTCTTATTAGCTCTGGAAAATAAATGGACTATTCATTTACATTAAGAAAAAGTGATCTAATCCTCTAATCCTATGGTACAGTGCCTTTGAGCTGCACCAATTATTGGTGCCCAGTATAGCATGGGCTGCACTGACTACTCCAGCTGTGTAGCATGATGCTGTACAGAAATTCATTTTAGAGGCATAACAATAAAAAAAACTGAATTACATACAATAAAGTGGTGGCTCCATGATCCACTTCTTAAAACAAACAAACAGAAGTTAGAGGGTACCAGATATCATAACCCGTAGAATAGACATGCTCCACAGAAAATACACTAGGCCATTTCAGCATTAGTGCTGAAAGTATCCAATCCCGGCCCCCTCCTCCTACTTTACCCTGAATGCATCAGAAAGATTTTTGATCACTGACACTGGTTTCCATGAAATATGATAAATGGGAGACCCTTGACAGGCATATTGATGATACACTACTTCACATTTACGTTTTTTATACTCTGTTAAAATGATTACATCCTTAGTTATATTTATATATCCCAAATAGCTTCCTACTCCTTATATAGTGCTGCTAACTACCCTATTTATTTAAGTGCTCTATATGATGCCTCTCAAACTGTGCTATTTCTGAGATGTGCCATTGTGCTTAGCCCAGCTGTTTAAATATATGACAAGAATGGTGTAATTGGTTGAGAAGACCGTAATTAATCACAACACCCTCCTTTCTGTTCCACTTTCTCTGTTTAACCCTCTTCTCACTATGTACAGGCAGAGGAAATGCTCACACTTTTTGAACACGTTTTACTGCTTTTGTTGATATGGTTTGCAACAGGGCCAAAACTGATGAAGCCTGTTGATGAAGTGGATGGAAAATAAAGGTTATTGTACTCATTGATAAATGTACTTCCTTCAGTAAAGTGGATTTTTAGTAGGTTCAATGCATGCAGGGCAGAATGGATTCAGGTTTTATATTTATGCAAGTTACTTATATGCAATATGACCAAAGACATGTGGACAGCTATACATATATAAGGGTGTTGAATGGTAGTTTGTCCCCCCTTGCTGCAGTGCAAATTTAGATTTTACTTCTTTGACAAATATGTTGAAAAAATTCAGTGTATATTATATGACCCAGAGCCAGAAAGCCACAAAGGCATGTGTCAGCTCAAATATGAATGTGGAAGGATTGAGTTCTGAAACACAAAAGCTATTTCACCTTAAAACACCTGAACGTTGCTCCATCTCTTCAGTTCCACTACGACACAGTGCCTCCAGTGCCTGGGGGTTTAACACCCCTCTAACTGATGCTTGTCAATAAAACATATTTGCAGGTACTCCAGACTGCTTCAACTCTGAGAGGGTTTGTTCACCTCATCCATCTACAAAACATATGTTTACAGTAGTACTTGGCTTCGTCCATGATCTCTAGCAAACTTAAGAAGGGCAGATGTTCTTTTTAAGTAGTTTAAATAGTATAATAGTTTTCTACTTGTATCTCTGCCATGCAAACCACTATTGTTTATGTCAATACATCCTCTTTTCCCAGACATCCTATGTGTCCGGCCTGTATTTTAAAATGTTTTAAAATGTCAAAAAATATTTAAAACGTTTTACTTCAGGGTTTAATTTTACATTATATATATCACAAATCTCTTTTATGTGTGTCATAATTCACTTCCACAAGAATGTGCTATAAGGATCAGTCTTTGATAGTTCTCTAAATACATTAGGGCACCCTCTCATATCTGACTGTCATCCCACTGCCTGAAAACACCTAATTCTATATTCACCTTCCAGTTAACTGCTAATCCTAGAGGTTCATGCAACTGTGACACTCACAGATATTTAATATTTCATAAAGCTCCTCATGAAAGAAATGTTTTTATGATAAAAACAAAGTTTTTCTCATTTGTTTTATTGGTTTCTTTTTATCTCCTTTTAAATATTCAAGGAAAATCTGATGATATTTTAGGTTTATGCAGAAATCTATCTATCTATTTATCTATGATTCCACTCAGGATGAAAACTGTGGGACTGAAGTAATTGGGTTGATCCACCCACCTATTTGGAACACACACATAAATTAGATGCTTTATTAACCGACAGACTAACATTAACAAATCAAGACAGTGATCCAGCTCTTAATCCTCTCATAATATTTCACCTGAACACACACAGTTTAAGGTCACAGACACAAACAGGTCTCATGGTGTCTAAATCATACTGCTCCAAAATAATAATACTGATTAAAGAAGGAAAAGCCGCTTGGAGACCAAGGATGTGTTTAAGCTTAATCAACAGAGGGACCTGCATAATTAAGTCATCTTTAATTAGGACTGAACTATTAGGAGTAGTGGGGAATAAAGGAAATAAATAGAGAGGTAGAATTTGCTAATCGGTTCAAGGGAGAGACTCTTATGCAGGTGACTCATTTCATACAGCTCCTTTTCTGTACAATTTATTTTTTTACATGGTGACTGGCTGCATAATTATTATATGAGGGTAATCATGAAGCTGGCTGGTCTGTGAAAGCTCATGTAATCCATTCTCATCCAGGAAGCAAGAGCTTGTAGGCTCTAGAGAGAAAAAGAAAGAGAGCAAGAGAGAGAAATACACACTTTGCTGTTTTTATAATAGAGTCTTTGGCTCTCTCTCTTTTTTTTTTTTTTTGCTTTTAGCTGAGTCTTAAGAAAGAATTGTCTCCATCACTTGTATTCATTTTCCTTGCTCTAACTCTTCCTCTCTCCCATGTTGGAATCTTTTATGTAGGGCTAGCTGAGTTAATAATGAAAGCACAGCAGGGGGAACGGTTAGGTGAAAGGTGTTGGGACCTGATTCAATTACACTGTCAGCACTGTCATTATATACTGCATTTTGTGGACAGCGCTAGTATTCGAAACCCACACCTTCCTTTTATGAAGATGAAATAGTTCTAAGTTGCCAAATTATTCCATCATATATTGTATGGGGCAAAGGTCAGAGACTACCTTTTACCATTCATTTATTCATCCCAAAACTCTTTGGATACAGTTTACATTTTAGGAGATATTAGATAAACCACATACACATATTGAACAAATAGTCAATTCCCAAAATCTGATTTTTTAAAATGCATAGATCTACAGGTGTTTCTTTTCATCAATATCATGTGTCAAAAATGGCTGGGAACTCTCGTGAAGCCATTACTAAGACTAAAATTCTAAATATTTGCAATTTAAATGAAGAAGTGGCTGGTGGCCACCCAGACTTTAAGATCAATGAATGTGCTTGGGATAAACTCTTCTAAGAAATTTCTAATACTGGATTTCAGGAAGTGTAAAAGCATTCCTGCAAATTTCTTTTTTTTTTTTTTTGAGAGAAATTCTCCTAAAATTTAAAACGCAAAACACTTAAAAATAAAAAGGAATCTATAACAAGGACAAAAGTTGGACACACTAATTGTAAAATGATAATAGTCATTTACACATTTTGTGTAACTTTGTGTTAATACATTTCCTGTCTTCTTCCCTGGCAATGAACAATAACCTATTTACCAACCATTTTGCCTAAAGATAAAATAAATGAAGGGTAGTCTCTGATTTTTACACCCAGAATATACTGCAGTGTATTTGTAGTGCATCCTGCTGTTTGTACCGTGCTGCAGAACCATGACTGAGATTAACAGGTACCTGGACATTTTATGTTCTTCCTTCATACTCAGCCCCTGCATTCTCAGTCTCTGTTCCTATCTTTCCGTCAGCTTCCTATGAAGTTTCTAACCTAATTTCTCTGTTTGTCTTCTTCTCTCTCTCCAGCGGCAGATGGAGTTCCAGTACAGAAAGATGGGGAGCAGGTAAACACGACACAAATAACAATATCAATCCTTTTAAACCAAACAAATCTCTTAGCAGCCGCGTACCACAGAACTAAACTTTGCTCAGGTGAATAGAATATCATGATCAAATAAGGGAGCCAGTAAGCCCCCCTTTTACAGAAAGAGATTCCATCTGTTGAAAAAATTCTACAAAATTAACTGTGCCTCTTAGCATGTAAGTATGTTATACGTCATAAAGTCAGTTTGGCTGGCTTGTAGTGTGGCTGTTACCGTAGCTCTTGTAGTTTTACTTCTGGCCACATTGCTAATGCTTCATGCTATTTTCTGGTCTGATCCTATTTCCACCTCATACTAAATCATTTTAAAGGAACACTAGGTAAGATTTAATATTTTTGCTCCTGGGTTCTCCCTGTCCTGAAATCAAGAGAGTGGGAGGAGGGGTGTTTTTCTATCCTCCTCCAAAAGGCACATAATGCAGTTTCTGCAGTGCTGAGCCCAGAGTAGCAACAACACAGGATCTGTTCTCCTTATTACAGGTCAGTGAAGCATCACAATGATATTCAAGCTCTAATTTTAAGGTAATGATACCACCTAATGTTCCTTTAATATTGTGAGATGAAAAATGTGGTTCTAAACCTGTTGTTAGGATCAGACTCTTGTAGTATGACTATCATTGGACTATCATTTTGGTATAAGCATCACCATTGCTACATTACATCAGTCATTTTTGTGTGCCTTTCTTTTTCCATCGCTATAGAGCTACATTTGGAATTAAGGCAGTACTGCAACATTCATGCAGGTGTATGGAAAAGCTTTGGTCAAATTCAAATTACACACTTGTTGATTTTATATTACAAGTAATTACAAAAGTAATTACAAAATTATGTTACCATATTCTACAGGGAACCAAATTAAAGCTTTTGTAAATATTAGTTTATTAGTTTTATTTGCTGAGGTTTATATATTGTGGGAGGGAATATAAATATAAATCTGTCAAAATAATATGTTTATTCCCACAATGTTAAAGCAAATAAATACAACTTGTGCAATAAAATGTACTAGAGCATGTTGTTTTAGAGAATTACTTATTTTCACTTATAAAATCAACAACATTTGACTGAGGCTGCCCCAAATTTTGCACATGACTGTATGCATGCATGTGCATAGGGATCACACACACACACACACACTCATTGTAACTATAGTGGTGACAATTATCAAGAGTCACAACACAGATATATCTTTTTTATTTACTATCAACAACAAACAGTGAATCTACAAAATTCAGGCTCTTACCTGAAACACAGAGTAGACTGAAGCATACCTAATGACATTCTGTTAGAGATAAAGCCTTATCAGAATAATGACAAATTCCACTGCCAACACAGGGTCTGTCTCACTCACACCTTTTCCAAAATAACTTTTTAGTTATCCTGAAACAAATGATAAACCTCAGGCTGAGGGCTGTTCACAGCATATTTGAGAGGAAATCAACAGATTTAAGATCATATCTTTAACAAGCAAAAAGTAAGGTGGCACAGACAATCATGCCATTTAAATATAACGATGAATTGCCTTCTGCAATGTATCCAGCCAAAAATATGGTCATTATCTGTATCTGAAACACCAAATTGATCAAAGAAGACATGGGGTGTTTAAACAATATGTATCTATAAGCAGTTGTGAGCACCAAAGAAAATTCTGCTGTCTAATTTCAGTATTCAATGACTGTGCAAAAGTCAGATGATGTTTATTTTGTTTCTGATCAAAAAGAATCATTAAATTTAAGTTATTTATTTTCAATGTGTTAAGAAAGCATGAAAAAATCAAATACCAAGAATAACATAAAATCACACAGATATCTGAAAAGCTTTTATGAACTGAGATAACTTAAACTGTGTGAAGCAGAATGTGTAACCAACTTCTAAGACTACCCTTGAAGAAAAACATCCTGCCAAACTTACAGAATAATCAAACATCAAAAGTAAAATTTTTTTTTAAATATGTATTTTCAGGTTTTTTGCTGAAAACTAGCAAATTGCAAATTACCCTTTGTGTGGACTTGCACATCAGTCATAGTTAGAAGACTACTATACTGTATTTCTACTTCTAGTCGACTAGTAATTCTATGAGTAAAATAAAATTCCTTGGTTTTTAATGTTATTCTATAAGTGAAAGGTAGCGTAACTGGAAAATAAAAAATAACTAAAAATATAAATAGCAAGGATAAATTTAAAGGGGTATAGGTCATATCCCAAATATCTCTAAAGACATTTTTTGGTAACAAACAACACCAGCCTGAACTTGGACGGAATACAATGTCATGTGACGTGCACTTGAGAATATTTAATATCTCACTGACACAGTGTTAAAAGCTTATAAAATGGCAGTTGCAGCCACACTATAACAGAGAGGCAGCAAACAACTGGAGACAGCATTCCCTTTTAATCAGGCCCACAAAAGCTTTGGACCATGCCAGGCAAACCATCATTACTGGCTACAGCACCCTAGCCCTTTGTGAGCATGCAGGGAGGAGTAAACAACGATGCTCTAAATTCAGCCATGCCTTCTCAGCCACCTGAGAAAGGTTAGGAGTCTGCGGGGTGTAGAGCGAAGGTTTATTTGTTAATGTGGATTACTGTTTGTGTTCATACCCTGTACTGAGTGGTGTACGATATTGATGATTTCTATGTTAGGATCATGTGACCTGTTAGTGCCACCAAGCAGCTGTGACTGAGCAGCTCACGTGATGTATGGTTACACTGGCAGTATGACTGCTCATTGCCTTAGGCAGCCGCAACTCGCCCGCGGTCCTGCAGCTGTGTGTCAGTATCGTACTGAGCAACAGCTCTGTGGAAACAACACACACACACACACACACACACACACACAAACAGAGCACAATCCAACTGCCAGCTCTACAGAGCGTAAGAACAGCATTGCTGTTCTCCAAATAGAGAATGATGTGGAACATCATGATTAATCAATTTAAATATATTATTCACTTTAAAAAATGGTCCAATAAAATGTACCCTCTCAGCAAATCAAGTGTGATTAGGCAATTTTCATAATATTCATAATACATATTTTAATATTACCATGCAACATGCACAACCCGTCCTTTATTTATTTTCCAGCCTTTAATTACCAGTTATTAATTTTTCAGATGATATTTAAAATTTGATATTTGATGATGGCAAGGAAACTGTCAAAAAATAAAGGAAAAATATAGGTTTAATATCTATTATAAAAACCTTTATAGAAGCATAAAAAGACCTCATAACAATCCTGGAAGACCTGAAAGACCATCAAAACTATCCCTAACAGTTGAACGGCAATTAAAGCTTTCCTCTTAAAAGCTAGGCGAAAATAAAGCTTCACTCTTGCTTCAGATCTGACAAAAAAGCTTCTGTTTATTCATCCTGTAAGAAGACAACTCAATGCAATGTGCCTGAGTAGCTGAGTATAATTTTCTGATAGATAAACATTTTTTCTGATATTAATGCTGACTGAATAACCTTTACTTACTGGCATTACTGTATCAGAAACTATATAAATGATGGCTGTTCTCTGACTTTAGCACTGTAAATAATAAGCAAATTATAATAACCAGTATAACTGACCATGACAGCCCTATTCCATGTCCTTACACTCAAATAGGGACATTAGCTGTAAAATTATTAGTTTACCGGATGTCTTGTTTGCTAGACACTACACAAATTTTATTATTGTCTTGTGTTGTATTTTACAACAAAAGCAAGGAGGCTGTCCTAGAGGGAGTCTTTTGTGTCTGTGTCTGTGTGTGTAGTAGAAACTGGCTTCTTCACAGCACAGACTCCTGTAAGGTATTTGGTTTGTTAGTCTGTTCGGTGTGTTTGTCTGTCAGTTTGTCTGGGTGATGGGCTTAAATTCATATGAAAGCTAATTATTAGCATTTACACTAGTGATTCATAGAGAATAAGTGCCTTGACTTAAAAGAGTTGTCCTCACTGATATTAGTAACTCTTACCAGTGTATATCACATACAAAAATTCATTCACTACAGGCAGTCAAAGCAGATATTTAATGCAGTATGATGCAGTTCTACAGTATATTTTTTCATAATATACATAAACTTCCCTCAGAAAGAGCTGAAATAACATCATAAGGATTTATTTGTAAAGAATAGCATACACTCAGCAACTATAAGAAAGGCCATGGTACAAAGAACAGACACTCATTAGAACACTGCACAATTCCAACAAGATAAAAAATGGATTCCAAATTTAATTACTTCCTCCACTCTACTGGGCTGGCCTCTGTTACTCCTCTTCATTTTCTCTCTTGAACAAAGATTCCCTCTCTTCCTTTCTTTCTTCTCTTTTTTCTTCTACTTTGCATGGTTTTAAACCTGCCTTTTCTGTCATAATCCCTCTCCCTCCTGTCTTCTTTCTATTACTGCCATTCTTGTTTTCTCCTCTTTCTACATTCCTCTCTTTCCCCATTACACTTCCTCTTTCTCTACCTCCCTCTCTCTTTCCCTCTTTTTCTCTCAGCATGGCCGAACAGACTTTTCATGGGATGGAATCAATGTAAGTGTTGTGATTATCATTTTCCTCATTTTGACTTTTCTTTTCGATTCCCTGTTTTTCAGATTCACATTAGATAGCTTTGTCTCTTCCTTTCACTCTCCATTTCCTTGCCTCGTGGTCTCTCTACACAGTGTCCTCACAGTGACTTGTTGGTATGCCACTGTAGTTAGATTCAAATGCTGCAAAAAAAAAAAAAACACTACACTTCCCAAAATGCAACATGATAGACATTGATGAGCAGGCTGGTTGGGAAATGTAGTACCTCACACCCATGTCAAAATTCTAACTCTGTATTTACCCCCACTTCTTTCATCATCTGTCTATTCCATCCCTTCAAACATTCCTAAAACTTCACCACACTCAATTTTCCCTATTCTTTGTGCTTCTGTGCACCTCATGCTCCCTCACTGTTCCTGTTCTGCTACCCTTTCCTTCTTTTTTTCCTCCCATTCCCAATTTTCTCTCTCTCCTTCTTGGCTGTCTTTCTTCCCCTTCAGCTCTCCATGGAGGACACGACCTCCATCTTGCCTCGGCTAAAGAAGCGGAATTCCAACGCCTACAGCATTGGCGCTCTGGCTAAGTCCTCTCTGTCAGGTGTGTCAGGTGTGTGTCTGTCCTGTAAACTGGTAACTGACCCCATGTTGGCTCCAGGAAGAGTGTGGTGGAGATGGAGCCAACATGGCCCCTTGTGGGTGCCCTTTTCACTCCCTGTTTTCATTTACAACACTCACCAATGACTTCTCAAGTCATTGGTGCAATATCAGATATCGGAAAAAGATCCATACTGAGAAAGAATTGCACTTACGCACAGCACATTTTTCATAGAGTTTGTCATTCTGGGAGTGGCGATAAATGGGAACCGCAGTTCTTTCTATATGTTAAAGTGCTTTGTGGAGTGTAGCGTGAAGATCAGTCAGTGTTTTGTGCTGTTTTAGTGTTTCTGTCTCAGACAAATTATGTCTGTGTCTGTGTAAAGCTGTAATGTGCAGTGAAGTGCAGTACAGTGCAGTGTTAAATTCTCTCTACAATTTCTTCAAAACACAACTTATTAACATTTAAAGGGCACATATCATAGAAAAATGTCTCTTTCTTTTTTCTTTTTTTTGAATGGATGTAGTATATAAATATGCATATGTTTTTTAATCCACTTTTTTGTAAGGACAGAAAAATGAACACATTTACATATATTCATCTGTTCCAATACAGAAGTTTAAACTTGTCCATAAATATTATAAAGAGTGTTTTATCCTGGACTGGCTTTTCAATGAGCAAAAATACAAGTCATACATTTACATCTATTAGTCATAACAACCACACCAAAAACACAAATGGTAACTAAAGAATGCAAGATAAATGCAAGATATTGGCCCTTTAACTCATAACCATCATTTCATTTGACATTATGGAAGGTCACAAAGTCTCGTACTATCAGGTTTAGTGTAGAACTCTGCATTACCATTATAAAAGAATTCATGAAACCATTTCTCCTCTGAATGCTATATCAGGCCTCACATTTAGGCAGTTCTTTAGTAAGCCAGCAGTAAATTATAGCCTTGGTTGATCCTATTACCTGTTGGAAATGTGTTAATTAAGACTAACTGGATAAAAGACTTTTAATAGGAGAGGCCCTAATGCTGTGTGTAGATATGCGTTAATGTGAAGAGTGATCATTCCAACCAGCCATAGTGCCATTTCTCAGACTGCATCCTCGTCTTCCTCCAATTAACCTTCTACCTTCACCTCCATCCATGTCTTTCAGAGACATAACCTTTCCTTGAGTTAATTTGTGTACATTCTTATAATAGCTCTACATTCACCTTAATTAATTTAAAACCTCCATTTACTCTAACCCATTTGTACATGTCAGGTTTATCCAGATCCTGAACATATGTTATGTGCAAATGATCGTTCTTCAAACATCCCTTTACTCTCACACATTCCTTTGTATTTCTCTCTGATTTGCTTCCTTCTCTAACCTCCTTGTTTCATCCTTCAACTCCAGGAGTGACTCGGTCTATGAAGGATAAGGTGACGAAGCCGACGGCTATGGCCCAGGGACGGGTGGCCCACATGATCGAGTGGCAGAACTGGGGCATGCAGACGGTGGGAGCAGGGGGTTCCAGCGGTGGCCGAACCTCTACACTCCACCTCCAGCAAGAACGCAAGCTGGAGAACGATGCCTATAGCGACCTCAGTGATGGAGAGAAAGAGGCACGCTTCGCTGCAGGTAAAGAAAAGAGAAAGAGCGATAAAGACAAGCAATGATCCTGATATATAAGTGATTGCTTCTTTGTGTTATCTATAAATACAGTACATATCAATAATTTGGAACCACCAATTTATAAAGGCTGTATTTTAAAACTACTTTCCACACATTAGAATATTACTAAAGGCATCACAACAATCATTAACACAAGGAATTATGCAGGGACCAAATAAAGATGACTACATCATTTGCTTTGATAATAGCTTTATGAAGAGCCACCTGGGCTTTTTTCCCCACATTATTATTATTATCTATGCTTCTTAATTCAGTTTTTTTTTCTTTTTTCTATCATAGTAATAGAAAAGTATTATATTTGATTCAACATAAACAATAATGTAGGGCAAATGTTTACTTCAATTTAGAGCATGACATGTGTACAAAAAAAACAAGTTTCTCTATCATAAAGCCATGTTAGATTGAACAACACACAAAACACATTGTTACAAAATTAATTTTCAATTGTGAAGCTCAGAGGCAGTCTAAGCGTCTAAGATCTAATCAAATCATATGAGCCCGTGATATGTAGAATAAGCAAATCTGTTATTATTTCACATTGCATCAGGTGTTACTATCAACACGCTCTGAACACCTCTTATTGCATGAATGGTGTAAATCAGGCTGAATGCATGATAATATGTTATTTGTGGTGGGTTGTGGTAGGATTATATATGTATCATTTATGTATGAAATTTTAACTAAACCGATGTGCCTTTGTCCTCTTTATTCAAGCTTGTGGTCCATGGTAATGTGATCCTGCCTCAGACTCTACACTGAGACATTAAGGTGTTTGAGAAAGAGCAATGTGATCAGATATGTGAGGGAGGTTTTCTCTTATGATGGGGTTCAGAAATTAGAAAATTTAAGCCACGTCTGCACTGGCTGCGCATCACTGACTTGATCCTAATATCACATTGTTCTGTGACCAGCAAAAATCCGAGACCGAGCCACTAAAGCCATTTGCCAGATGACATGTAAATCAGTGAAGTAATAACTTGCATGGAGCAATATGTGACTGCAATTATTTTGACCAAGCAGAAAACATAATCGTTCATTTACGAAATGAAAATGCATATCTATGTCAAAATGTTCTCCAGCATGTGGTAGGCAATTTGGAACCACTTGGTGCTTTTCCTCTTCTTAACCTTACTCACCTCTGTGTGTTTGCTTTGTAAGGTGTCATGCAGCAGTTTGCAATCTCTGAGGCCACCCTACTAGCCTGGACTTCCATTGATGGAGAGAGTATGAGTGCAGGCTCCAATCAAGGAAGCGTTGCCCATCTGAGTGAAGCCAACCAAGAGAGCATCACCAGCAGAGGTACATGATGTTAAATCCTAAAGAAGCACTGAATTCAAGCTTTTCATATTGTTAATGGAATACTGTGTGCTTACAACTCATGTCTACCTGCAGTTTATTGTTGATTAACACAGACAATAACTTTGATACACTCAATTTTGACAAAAATCATACTTATATCAAAGGCGGTAGTCGGTTCCACATACTAGTTGGTTTGCAAAAGGTGTGATCATCATCCAATTGATTTGAATTTTAGCATACAATGGAGCTTGAATAAATCAGTATGAGGCTAGGGACCACTGACTCCCTCAAGCTCTAGTATAAGTGTTAGCAAGGACCATTGCACTGCCATGACAGGGCAGAGGAGAAAAAAGTTAAACACAAAGTGGTTGCCATCGTACTGATGTTACTGCAATTATAAAGTATAATGCACAAAGAATACAAAAGCATGCCACGTCACAACAGCTCTATCAGTATCTATATTTGTGGGGCAAGGTGTTCAGTGGAATGAGAGTAACTAGTCATCAGAAGGCTGCTGCTTATCCCATGAATAACTGGGTGTACCTTGGGCAAAGTTCTTAACCCCCAGGAGGTCCTTCTCTGCTAACAATGCTATGCTGCTCCAAGGCTGGCTAGAGTTAGCTTGCAAAATTACAATATTTCCAGGAAGGATAAATAAAGATTAACATAGCTTTGGAAAGTCACAGCTGGACAATATTATGAGATTAAAAAGCTTATCATGCCTAAAACATTCGTTCAGCTCTTCACAATAACTGTGACAGCAGTTGAAATTATTACTTTTTTTGAATCTGCACTGTCCATCCAAAACCATATGTGTTTACATCTTGGAGAGAGAATGTGTGTGTGTGTGTGTGTGTGTGTGAAAGAGAGAAAGAGAGAGAGAGAGAGAGAGAGAGAGAGAGAGAGAGAGAGAGTATAAGAGGGGGCATGGAATAAAATGGCATGATAGAAAAAGCACTGCTCAACTGGCAGAGTGTGTTTGAGCAGCAGCAGCTACACTGCATTACGAGAGCCATTTTCCTCTGTAAATAAAAAAATCTAATTTCTGGCCTGCCTGGGGGATGAGTGAGCTGAACATTTATTTTACATTCAGCATGATGACTGCAGGGTGGGGTGAGGAAGTAGGAATTTGAACCACAGAAATAGTAAACCACAGTATCATTATTCAGTGTTACTGTTATTCAACAATTGGCTCAAATCTATCTTGTTTTTTTATAGCAGTGTGGGAAGCTTGAGCAGTTGGGAAGTTTGAAAATGCAGCTACTCACTGCCGGCATTGCGCTCAAATGTGAAATGATTGAGACAATTCTAGTGCTTAGTCTCTGAGGATACTAGTGTTTGTTGACATTCATATCAGCGTTTTCCCTTTGGTCTTACCTTCAAAGTGCCATTGAGACTTTTTAGATTCTAAGCCCTTAGAGCATATCCAGAAGGACAAGTTGTAAAACGCCAGGCTGAAATATGTCTACAGTCTGTTAGACTGTGCCTGCAGTTATATGATGAAATATTTCCACGGCAACAGCAACTCCTCAAACCAAATCATATCACAATGATATATGGCCAGATCATAGCTCTGCCATGGGCTCAATTAAAATGTTTCATTGACATTCACATTAAGAAAAACGTGTGTGTTTTAGCCACATGATCATAATCATTGTACTGGCCATTGTCTCTCTGACATTTGGTAACATCTTTGCAGCTGCTTGAGCAGAGTTATGAAATGGTTATGAAAAAAAGCTTTCTTTTCTCCCTTTCAGACCAGATACTACACCACTCCTCTGCAGAGGTATGGCCTCACACCTACGTCTCCCAGGGCCTCTACTGCCTCTCCTCTTCAGATGCCTGGGAGCCAATCAGCAATGAGCCATCAGGTGTGGCCTCCCCTGCTGCTGGCTCCTACATGATGGCAAGTGGGACGTCTTGTGAGGGGGGCTATGATGGAAATGCTGCGGCTCACTACCTGTCACAACAGCAACAGCAGCAGTACAGCCTCCAACATCACCAGACGCAGTTACATCAGATACAGCAACTGCAGCAGATACAGCAATACCAACAACAACAGATCCTGCAGTATCAGCAACAGCAACAGGTGAAATGACAACCCACCAACAGTCACCAAAACAAGGACAAGGACAACAAACCTACAGCTGAAAAACCAGCCACTCTTTTAACTCCAGAATCACTACAGAATTAGCAATTCACTTAAAATACATATGTGCTGCCACAGGATGCCAATGCACCACTAGGTGGCCTTTTTACTTTAAAGTCACAGCTGAGCCTCTGTCATTTGTGTTCTGGGCTCAGCCCTGCAGTAACTGCACTATGTAAAATTATGAGGGTAGGACACTCCCTCCTCCATCCATCTTCTTGATTTCAGGACAATGCTGTAAACTGAATTAAATTCTACAACTGTCGGGGGGACCCATGAGTAAAAATACTAAATTTTCTGTTAAGTTCTCCATTAACTCCATTAAGCCATCTATAACAATAATAATAATAATAATAATAATAATAGGGGCGGCGTAGTGTCACAGTCACACAGCACAATTTTGTGTGTTCTCCCTGTGTATTTGTGGGTTTCCTCCCAAAGACTCACGTTGGTAGGTGGATTGGTGACTCAAAAGTGTCCATAGGTGTGAGTGTGTGTCCCCTCTAGGGTGTGTCCCGGCTTTGCACCCAATGATTCCGGGGTAGGCTTCGGACCCAACGCGACCCTAAACTGGATAAGCAGTAACACATAATGAATAATAACAATAATAGTATAAATAATAATTTGCAAAATATTTTCATGTATTTCTTCCACACCCAGAGTGAGCACAGGGCATATTAAGGAAGAAAGAAAATGGTTAAACCAAAAACTGTGACATTCTCACATGTTGGATTCATATTTAAACATTCTGTCCTGCCTTAAATCCAACAGGATTCTGGTGCCTCATTTAAATTTTTTTGTTCCATCTTAAATTTCTGGTTCTTTTTGAAATTTGGCTTTAGTTTCACTGCAGCCCAGTGTTGTCTTTTTACAGAACAGTTGTTTTTTTGCAGCTGCTGGAAACAGCGGCTATGACAGAGAACATTTTGTCTGACAAATATCAGTATGTATAATCATAACCATAATACATCATTCAAAAGGAATTACCCATTTACACTTTGCAATATGAGCATAGAAATGTGGAACAGTAATAGAAGCATTTAAAGTAGCAATACCAATTAGTAGCAATTTGATTAACAGTTAATTCCTGCCCAATATGTGGTCCAAGATCAAATCAGTTTGATATGTCTGACCAGGAAGTTCCAGTGACTCCACTCCCTCAACCGAACACATGATATACGCTGTGTTTGGAGTAGTTCACTCATTAACTCACACACTGTTCACTATATAGCATTTTCTACATACTGAACTGACTAGGACATGATTAAAAATCTTTTCAGACAATTCTTCTTTATAGTTTGGAAGACACTGTCATATGGCATTAAGATATAAATTGTAAATTCTAGTGTACATAGTCTGTACGATACATTTTGCAAAGTTTTTTGGGTATTCAATATTAAACTATATTTGAAGTGAAAGGTACATGTTGATATTTCAAACAACACACTATATAGTGCACTATTTCTATAATAGGGAGCCATTCTAAACGCAGCTATAGTATTATACTATATAACTTCTTATATATTTAAGTGGTATAGCAGCAATGTTGTGATTTTTTTTTAATAATTTAAATTTAGTACCACCCATCTTTATTTGGGAAAAAAATAAAATAAAATAACTAAAACAAGCAACACATGACCCGTGTCATTGTAGTTTAGAAATGTGTACATTACGCTACATACCTTAAGTAACTACTAAACAAGGAACATGCATAATCACGTCCTTTTTTAGTAGTGGAATGGCAAAAGTTCTAACCTTTTTTATATAATAACTTATTCATTTCAGATACTGGAACAGAGATTACATAGTGCCACTCAGTCATTACAAGTGACACCCAACAGCACCATCCACAGTTTACCTCCACTAACTCACCCACCGTTGGTGGACCTGTGGGGGGCAGGTCACACAGAAACCTATCAGGCTGAAGTGGGGGGTTACATAGGAATGGCGGCACCAATAGAGGGAAGTCTGGTGGCCCCCTCAGAGGAGATGGGATCAGAACACTCACCTTTATTGGAGGCTCAGGAGGAAGAGGAGGTCAAGGTGAGGTCATCAAGGTTATACATAATTAATTGGTTTAAACTGTTACTGTGCCAAGAAAACATGAAATGAATGCTTTTGTGTTCAGTAGTGAAACAACTGAACAAATCCCCCCCCCCCCCCCCCCCCCACACACACACATACAGATAAATACAGTTGTAATTATAACAAAGTAATTGATTTTCTCTCTCTCTTGCTTCAGGAGGAGGAGGTAACGTTATGCATGGAATCAGAATCAGTGACTTTAATTCCTTCTCCAGCTGCACAGAGAGAGGAAGTGACCTCAGCTGGAGGAAGCAGTCCAGGACAGGCCCCTGGGGAACCAATCACAGAATGGAAACCTTCAGATGTGACACAGTCTGTTAATGAAATGCTGGAGGAAAAAGAGGAGGAGTCAGAATCCTCATCATTCGGTGCCACAGCAACCAAATGAGTGTTAGGAGCAAGTCAAAACTGATTTTGATGGACATTTAAAGCTACATAATCAACTATTTGAATTAATACATCACTTTTCAGGAATTAACACATTTGTGATGGAACGTATGTGACTTTTCAAGTACAAAAAGGAAACAAAGGACAGATTTTTTTTAAGGAAAGCCTTACACTTCTGAAGAAAAGGACTGGATGTGGGACAGTATGAGAGGATAAAGATATACAAAGGAATTCACAGAGATGAGTAAAGTACCAACAAAAAAGTGGTTAAATACATGCATGCTACTTCCATGAATGGTACATAGCACTAAGAACAAACCATAATAACAATACATCAAAACATCTGACACATTTCAAAAAAATAAACTGATTAAAACATTTTAACAAAGCAACAAAAGAAAAATTTTAATCCTACAGGAATATTAAAACAATCTGTCTTACTTTCTCAAATTCCTCAAAGAGCAATTTAACATCATACAACAGAAACTAACACTATTAAATTCAGCATCATTTAATGGGATAGATTGAATGGCTACAGAACACAATTGTTTATATATAGTGTGTTTGCCAAAATATTTATGTGCAAATACACCCACATACTTATGAGGTACAGCATGAGTCTCTCCTTATAAATGTTACCAGAATACTATATACTGCTACACAATTGGATGTTGACCCCTTATTCCAAATCAAAAAATTTCAAAATATATGTTTTTCTCAAAAGCTTTGAGTTCTAAAGTCATTTCCACAATTATCTGGTTATGTTTCCATGAACTGGTTTGTGAAAGATCACGTTTGCCCATTAGTTTGAGCTGGATGTATACCATCTCACAGATCTCACCACTAATATATGGTCAAGAGTAAAATGTTAATTGGAATTGTTTTCTGACAGGCATGTCAAAAAGTGAAACTGCTTTATTTTTGCAAACTCAGCCATTGTTTTAATACTTTATAAGCCCTCATGTGTTGTGGTACAATCATACTTATTTCCAATCAGCCTTAGTTGGTTCTACATGGGAAATGATCACAGGGCCATACAAAAACAAGGCCTGAGTCACATGTAATATAGTGTAATGAAAAAGTCAGGGAAAACCACTCACGTAAAGCTACATTTTTGCTATCTGATTAATCAGTTTAGGAAATATCAATAACAGAGAAAGCAACACAAAAACAAATACACACAAATGCATACAAGCACATACAGAGTTCTGTGCTGCAGCGGATTGTATCATAGCGTGCTTCCTTCTCTGTGTGTCCCCTTTGGCATGCATGCTGTTTGTCAGTGTATTATGGAGTCCTATACAGCACTGTATAGATAATTGCACTGAACTTTACTGCTCTAAGCTGGGCACTGATAAGAACTCTCTTGAGTTCTCCCAGTTTTAGGGCTTTGACTGATTAAGGGTCGTTGAGCTGCACAGTCATTGCATACTCTTTGCACTCTCATTGGCTGTATGAGTTAAGAACAGATGCCTTCTGGACTCACCCTGAGAAGAACAAAGAAACTACATTTCCCAGAATGCACTTTTACAAAGAACAAAGGCTGTTTTTTTTATTTATTTATTTATTTTTTTTGAGTTATAGTTTCCTTGTTAATTTGCACTTTGGCTGCAAGATAAAATGTCAGCCTGTCTGTTAAATCTGAATGGATTATAGTATGTCACAGCATCCATGTGCACAAGTAAAATCAATGAAAAATGCTGGGAGAAAATGAAGAAACTGATAAAATGTGTTCAGTTAAGACATTTTCAGTCACAGGCTACAATGGATTACCAAGGCCTTGTCAGACACATGTCAAACACATGTAAATACTATTAACACTTTTCAGGATCATAACTCAGTTCTTCTTTATTTTTATACAATGATGTGTCTTGATTTCAGCAACAAGGCTCTTTGATTCTGTGCACTGGTGAATATTTAAAAACTGCATCGTACACAATAAGCAAAGGAAGACAGATGAGAGTTCAGCAGATGTAAATAAAACAATATTACCAGAATTATGGGAGTATCCAACAGAACAAGGTGATGGATGGAATTGCTGATTCAAGTACGTGGGGAAATTACCTCACGAAGAACTCAGGCCAATCAGAACTGAACTGGTGTCTTCCTGTTTGTAATGGTTATTGGTTACCATATTCGCTGTGACCGGACAAACTCTGTGTTGAGTGTGTGATCCTTTCCGGGTGCAAGTGAGCTGAGATGGAACTTGATGTATCCCAAAGCAAAAGCAATTTAAATGTACCAGTGTAAATGCAGAGGGTTTTTTCCACCACTCGTTGTGATGCTGTGCATGATTCACCGACAAAAACGACAAGTACGACCAGGACAGCCAGTTATCCAGGACGATTCTTTTAGGAACACCTCAGTTCACCTTTTGATGATTGTGTGCAAACCAAATTCAATAAGATCAAATGAGGTTTCTTGACTTGAATGACTTTATTTATTGATTAATTATTTATGCAATGTTGGGACAATGTTTATTTTTCTACAGAAATGTGAGCACTCCCCCAGTATAGAATGGGACACATGTTGCTTGCTGAGCTTCTGAAGAAGGCAGGTAAACTAGAAACAGTGGAAGGTCTGAATGTGAGAATGCGTCCACAAAGGATTTACAATGTCACTTACAACATTGCATAGTGATTGCTTGATGTCATTGCTTAGAGATTAATACGTGCAAACATTGAACCTAACTTAAGTTACTCATGAGTGTTCTACATTCATATGTTTTAAAGCTTTTATTATTGTCATAGCTGGTCGTAAAGATCTTGTGAAGAGCTCTGAGCTTCCACTGCTTCTTCTTCAGTGCCAGGCTGACTGAAGCACACAGTAAAGAATATGTGCTCATTTATTTATTTATTTGAATTATTTGGGGGGAGAGGCTTAACTTTGCAACTTGTATAGTTCTTATCATTTAGTGATTTAGGCATGTTTTTCTTGGAAATGGCATCACTCTGCCTGTGTGCGGTGGCCTTGGTTTACTACTGATTGATTAGCTCTTGATTCACTGAAATTATAGCCTTTGCTGCATTGAGGTATTCTCTGTACAAACATTTTAGCTATGAAAATCCTCATGTTGCTCAGCAATATCACCATTCAGCCTTCTTATAGTGGTTAACTGTCAGAATGTGGTAAAAAATTGTTGGGTGGTAACATGGGCCTGTGTTTTCTGAAGGAAGCCTGTGGACGTGATGTATTTTATGCTTCTTTGGACAGAAATGACTGTCGGGGTCACGGTCAGTTCCACTTCGGTTCAGTTCAATCAGTTTCAGTTCAGCTTCTAAAGAATACAACTGTCGTTCTTTTACCTGTCACATATCATGGCATCCCAGCTAAATAGCCCAAAATGATGGGTATCAGATGTTTCAAATGTGCAGTCAAGAGTTATTTACACCAGTCTACCAAATACAACAGGCTACATTTTTATAATCAGAGGAGTAATGTCATTTCTGGTTAGGTTCTTTATTGCTTTATTTGTAAGATAATAATGAATGAATAAATGAATAATGAGAAGCCAAATTTTATTCATTATTTCTTTGAATATTATTATTTGTGCTTAAAGATTGTTGAAATGAATTCAAATCAATGTTTTGTATGATTCAACTGCCATCTTTCAAAACAATACAATGTTGGCATGACTCTGTAAACTTCTCTGTTCTGTCCCTCTGTCTCTCACTCTTTCTTTCTATCTCCCTCAATCTTTCTCTGATCATTATTCAGCCTTGTCTATCTAACCCTGTGTTGTTTTACTGGAAGAATAAGTCATTATCATCCATACAACTGTTTTGAAAACTATGTAAAAGTTCAGACATTTGTAACAGATTTGATCCAAATATGTGCTATGTAGACAGAAGTGAAGACATTTGGGAATGGACTGAATACAATAACTCTAAGTGGGAACTTGATCTGTGATGCCTATATCTATGCATGCTTGTCTGAAGGGTCTAATGACATGGTTCTTCCAATGAGCCCCCCCACCCAACTCGCCTCTCTCTCTGTTTTCCTGCACGAGAAAAAAAAAAATCTTTCCCAACCATAGGCCAATACCCTCTCCTGTCCTGTTACTCCCTAGAAGACAATAATAAAGAACAAACAAATAAAGAAGAAATATTGGTGTATTATGCATATTTGTCTGAAATAAATAACTGGGATGTAAATGGGATGTGATAAGCTTGTTACAAAAAAAGAAAACCTGACATCAGTAATTACATCATAATAATCAATCTGTTTCTTCCTTAATCAATAACTGTAATGACAGACAGTTAATGCTATAGCTTAAATCGTTAGAAAACAATTTATTGAATCAATCTGTTAATTAAGGTGTTTAGCTTGCTGATAAGATCTGAACTTCAGAATCTGCTTCTCAGTAACTGCTGAAAGGACTGCGATTAGATTGAGAAACTATTCAGTATCTTGAGGCAACAGGTGAGCAGAAATATTGCCTTGAAGGCAAGGGTTCTGTGTACAAAAACCCAGAACTATATATATGTACCAATCTAGCACATGTGCCACCAAAACTCAGCTCAGGCTGAACTCAACTTCCCAGAATACATTGTGCTATGGTATCACCTTCCTCTGGAGGCTTCAGTTTGTGAAAAATAAAAACAGCAGTCCTAAAGAGGATCATAGTCGCTCTCTCTCTTTGCACTCGTCTCCCGTTCAGGCAGAGGGTGGAGGGAAGACAAGGGTATAGAATGAGAGGGGAGGGTGGAAGGCAAGGCTGGCTGGTCCTCAGAGGGACTGCCTGTACCTTCACTGTCGCTGCACACGGTCACTTTGCACTCTGTTTCTTGGGTTTGGGCTGATGGGGCCCCTGCATCGTCTTTTGATTCTCTCCTTCCTCCCTCACTCCACAGTTCCCTGTCTCGAGTGGGTGAAGAGGGGGCAGAGGATGAGTGGGGGGGCTTCTTGGCCTTGCGATTGGCATCTCTGAAACTGGCCAAAGGGGGACGCAATCGCACACCACTGCGCGTTGAACCCTCAATAGCCTTCTGAAGCTGCAAAAGAGAGAGAGAGAGAGAGAGCAAGAGAGAGAGAGAGGGGGAGAGAGAGAGAAAGAGAGAAGGATAGAGAAAATCCCAGAATATAGTACTAACAAACTTAAGCAAATCAGTGAAAGAACAATAAACAACACTCTTAATCTGCATAATATGTTCTAAAAATAAATATCAGCTGAAATGTTAAAGATTTGAGAGGGACTCACCTCCTTTAGGGCAACAACCCCCACCAGTTTACCTATGCTGGTGACATATGCATGACTAAGACCCAAGAGGGAGAAGAGAGTATGTGTCTAGAGGAGAGAAAGGTTAAAAGACTACAGTATGGAATTTGTGCTTTAACAGTACAGTGAACATTACAAAACCAAATCAAAATATTCACAATCACACAAAATACATACTCAAGCTGGAACACTGAGCAAAATGTAAAAAACAAAATAAATCAAAAAATAGAATGCAAAGATGTGCAAATCATTTAAACCCCATGTTTAATTAGAAATAGAACAAAGACAAAGGCATGGGAAATTGCATATATTTTTTTAAATATTTGCCCATTTTGAATGTGATACCGGGGCGGCACGGTGGCGCAGCAGGTAGTGGGTTCGATTCCCGCTCCGGGTGACTGTCTGTGAGGAGTTGGTGTGTTCTCCCCGTGTCCGCGTGGGTTTCCTCCGGGTGCTCCGGTTTCCTCCCACAGTCCAAAAACACACGTTGCAGGTGGATTGGCGACTCGAAAGTGTCCGTAGGTGTGAGTGTGTGAGTGAATGTGTGTGTGTCTGTGTTGCCCTGTGAAGGACTGGCGTCCCCTCCAGGGTGTATTCCCGCCTTGCGCCCGATGATTCCAGGTAGGCTCTGGACCCCCTGCGACCCTAAATTGGATAAGCGGTTACAGATAATGGATGGATGGATGGAATGTGATACCAGCAACACGTTCCAAAAGATTTAGGACGTTGAACAAAGGACCAGTCAAATTGTATAATGCAAAATACAACAAAAAAATAAAATGAGATTAACTGTCAATAGACCAGTGATATGATTGGGTTTAAACAGAGTGTCTCAGGGAGTCTGATTATTTCAGAAGTAATGATGATTCTTTCAGAAGTAATGATCAGGTCAGAGTTGTGGTGGGTCTGGAGCCTACTCTGAATCACTTGGGGCAAGGCAGGAACACACCCCATAGGGGAAGCCATTCCCCCACAGGGAGATACACACACACACACACACTCACAAACACAAACACATGGACACCTCTGAGTCGCCAATCCACCTGCCAATATGTGTTTTTGGACAGTGGAAGGAAACAGCAGCACCCAGAGGAAACCCACATGGACACAGGGACACCGTGCTGCCCCCTGGTTGTACAAAACATAATATCATTAAAGATTTCAGAGAATCTGAAGAAATCAATATATGCACGGAACAATGCCCAAAAAACAGTATTAACTGGCTGTGATCTTTAGGCCCTGAACTAAAACAGGCATGTTGTAATAGCGGATATCACTGCATTGGTTCAGAAACCCTTCACAAAACCACTGTCTATGAAAACAGTTTGTCACTACATCCAGAATGCATGTTAATACTCATCAAATGCAAAGAAAAAGACAGACTGTCACTGTCCAATTAAAAACATGCATCTGCACTGTATAAGTTAATTTATATACAGCAGCTTTCCTTCACATTGTGTAACAATTTTATAAATCAATAATTCAATAGCCTTGAATTCAAAAGCCTTTTACATGGACTTGCATTGAAAGCTAAAAAGTTTTTTCTCCTTTTCCTGTAAGGTTATTATTTTGGGAGATATTTTATTTTTTGGGAGATGTTTTTCATTGGACATATATAAACAGGATCCAGAAACTCGGATGTGTTATTTTTATGCCCAAGCTCCTTTAAAACAGACTTGGGCTAACGAGGAGAGGGATCATTTGTCTCAATTTAGGTGCACAGTCCAAAAGCCAGCATTCATAATGGTATGAGAGGACTTTAGTGCACATGGCATGGGTGACATGCACATCTGGGAAAGCACTGTTAATGGTGAATGATATATACAGGTTTTGGAGTAAGATGCCGCATTTCAGTCTTCTGTTCAGTAAGACAAGGCCGATCCACATTCTGCATAGATTACAACAGTTTAGCTCCTTAGTAAAAGAATCAAGGAGCTATCCAAGCCAAGACCTGTCATCCACTGAAAACAACTGGTGCATTATGAAACAATAAACACAATATCAGAGACATCGAGCTGTTAAGCTGTTGCAATTCTATAATAACCAAGGATCTGAAAACAATTCACTTTCAAAAGTAGAGCAACTGATCTCCGCAGTTCCCAAACGCATAGAGAGTGTTAGAAAAAAATAGTGATGCAACACAATGGTAAACATGCACCTGTCCCAACATTTTTGGAACATGTTGCTGGCATCAAATTCAAAATGGGCAAATTTTAAAAAAGAACATAAAAGACTTTCTCAATTTCAACATTTCCAAGTTCAACCCATTCCTATTAATTGCATAAAATATATCCAAACACAACGCCATTACTAATCCCAGTCCTGGCAATTCTTTTCTGTTTTCCCCTAATCTATAAGTCTCAACTCATCATATTATTTAACTAAAAATGCCTCATTACTCAGGAGTGTAGAGTATGGAATACACATATTGTGCTGAGCTTGGAATTTACAGGGTAGGAGTTGGAAACTTCTCCCACTGAGCACAATCATGTTTAAAGAATATGAGTGAATATGTTGTGAACAAGATGGCAATTTAGAACATGGAAACCTATTTTTATGGCTGGAATGTATCTGATGTTATCTGGATAGATAACAATATTTACATGGAAACTGGACCAATGTCTTTTCATTGATTATTTTAAATCAGGTCAAGTCAGTTAAATGAAGGTCCTCCAGTATGTCAGAGCTCACTGGGCTGCCACAGTCAGTAAAAGAGTAATGTTAAAGATCAATAATATATGTTGTGTTGATTGGTTTGAACTATAAACGGTTCTTTTTCTTTTACAAATGTCTATATCTGTATTCCAGCTAAAAACCCTAAGTGGTTTAAAAGACTGCATCTACCTTATGGAGCGATGTTCTTTCCACCAGTTGAAATGGGGAGGGATCAATGCGAATCTGATCAATGTCAACCGGCTTATCCATCTCAGCCTCCTCCCAAGCTTTAATCTGCACAGGGCAATCAGATTTCAGTGATGATAAACATTGACTGACTGCAATCCACATATGGCTGATAAAGTTGTAAAGAGTGTTTGTACTGAATTAAACTTCTGTAATCTTCATTCTGTTTACCTCATCTGGAGTCATGCTCTCTGTTACAGCTGTTACAGGGGGTAAGGTGTCCTAAAGAAGAGACAGAGATAGTTGTTACATGAAAAGATATCAAGATTTATGTAGAGAGAGAGAGAGAGAGAGAGAGAGAGAGAGAGAGAGAGAATTACTTGTGAGTTTAAGTCTCGGGGCTTCATAGTTTTAGAGAGGGGGAGAGCCTGAAAGCAAGAGAGAATGTCATAATATGCTAGGTTTTACAGAAAGAAAGGGAGACAGAGAGAGAGAGAGAGAGAGAGAGAGAGAGAGAGAGAGAGAGAGAGAGAGAGGAAATAACAGCACATTTTTAAGGCTGCTTCATAATTCACTCTAAAAATAAGCACCTGAATTTTTCATTCTGCTTAGAAGCTATAAGTACAGAGTGCCTGATGCCATCTGCTGGTGTGAACTGCTTACTCAGAGGGTTCTTCAATGGCCTAGAAATGCTGCTAAAGCCAAAATAAGACAGAGCTACTGCTGAATATGCAGCACTAGAATACAGGGGAATTTGTCTCCACCTAGTGTTACCATGTACAATAATGCTGACTGCCAGTAAGTACAAGAAAACATAAGCAATCTGAGGGAAACGTTTGCTATATCCATAATAAAATAGGCCACCAATTGTTGGCACTGCCATTTGAGAGATCGCAATGTATCAGTGTCACTCAGGTGTCGGAGTCTAACATCCTTTAAAGGCTCTGAGTCAGAGAGCTAATGCGCAGTCCATTTTGCTGACATTGCATTTCATCACTTTTTAAACCTTTGTTTACCTCCATGCACGACACATACCTGTGATTCAGTCGGCTCTGAAGAGGACGAAGTGGAGAACAGGCTATGAAGTGCGCTCCTCATGGACTTTAGGGTACCTGTGCCCATTCAGTTACTGGATATCAGTCACACGTCTTTTTAAAACCTCCAATATAAATATAGGTTCTACTCTGCAAACCCCACTAGTGTAGGATTAGCAGAAACAGCATGTATGATGATCAGACAGACCAGTCAGACTTGTATAATGATTACAGATAACCTTGTCCTTTTTTTCTTAAAAATACATATTATAATACAGAACATTTGTAACATAACAATACTAAAAAGCTTGCTCAAGTCAGACTCACCAGATGGCATGTTATTGGTGGAGACTCCTTCAGATTTAGAAAAAGCCAATGGGCCATTTTTCCCCTCAGATGTTGTATTATTCTGCAAATAAAAACTTCTGTTTTTTGATAGAAGTATCATTGATGAGAACTCAATTAAGTGGAAAGTGATTATTCAAACAAGATGCTAAAAAGCATATTGTTATGATATAATCATTTTCAAACTTGGTTTTTAATATATATTTACTAGGAAGAACATTAATGTACAACAAAATAATGTTTTTCTCATAAAGTTACAACTTTGCAGATACAAGGTTTTGCTATGACAAACACAATATGAATTGTTTATTCATTAATGGTAACTATGAATTGTAATGATTTGTACTTTTGGAGTTTGAGCCTTGTTCGGTCTCACCTTCTCTTTGTTCTCATCTTGTTCTCCTTCATCTATAAATGTGAAAGTCTCCTCCCAGTTCACCACTGACCCTGGACTTGGCATTCCCTGGCCTTGGTCATGAACGCGTCTTTCTGCTGACAGCCACCAGTCACATGAAGCTTGGAGTTCACACCTCTCTATAGAGCCCAGTAAGATCATTGACTCTGGAAAGAAAATCATGAGGGCACTTTATTATACATCAGCATAAGGGTAGCTTTAACAGTAATTTCATGACATAAATATGCACATACCAACTACAGTATGGTGGATGAACACACAAGTTCAACTCAGACCACAGCCATATAAAGCAATATGGTTCACTTTGACATAACTTTGTCATCTTTTACTCCTTTCACCACATCTGGGCAAAGTTTTCTATAAAGACCAAAACGTGCCCTATGACACAGTGTCTGCTTTGAATTGTTAAACGCTGTTAAAAGTTGTTCTATATTTTTTCAAAGAAGACCTGACTTCCCACTTCCCATACTGTTATGATGTGGTGAATTTCAATAAGTACTGAAGTAATTCTATAGACATGAGATACAGACCTTTAGAATCCACAAGTGGAAATGTTTTGAGGGTACTGGAATCCAGAAGGTGGATGAGCTCTCTGTAGGTGGACTGAGGAGACACAAACTTAACCTTCCTCACCATGATGTCCTCCACAAAGATATTATACTTACTGTAAGGGGACAGAGCAAACAAATCAAAAACTACAGCAACAATTTATTAATTATTAATAAAAGATTTTAATAGAACCATCCATTGGACGAAAGGGCAAAGAACATATTTCCAATGTTTTCATTGACCAAACTGATTGTATTTTGTTAATATAAACATGCCCATTCTTGCTAGATACAAGCCATTGGATGTTTAACACTCCATTGTCACTTTTGTCTGTTTCTTAATGATGTGCCATAGGACACAAATATGGCCATCAGGCAGGCCACTCAAGCATACACAATCTGTGTCTATGAAACAGAGCTTTTCTAGCATGTGTAGAATGGTACATTGCATTGTGTTGCTGAAATAACCACAAACTTCTTCATGAAAAATTGCCTCCTTTTGGCAGCATATGTCTCTCCAGAATCCCTATTAATACACCTCCACATCAATGATTGCCAGTCACCCATGATGCAGTAATGTACCCCCAATTCCTTAATAGATGCTGGCTTTTGCACCTGTCCCTGAGAACTGTGTGGATCTCTCATAATTTGCAGTGATATATTTCACATATATTTTCTTTTCCAGAATACAAGCTGAAATATGGACATATCTGACCTCAGCACATATCTCCATTGTCTTTCCGTCAACATCTCTGTTGAGCACAGTTCCATGATGGTTTCTCCGGCAGTGCTGAAGTAGGGCTTGAAGGTCACATACATTCAACAGTAGCTTCTAGCCTTGCCCTACACAGACTGACATTCACTAGGTTCCCTAAAGGTTTTCACTGTTAAGTTCTGTAGGTGGTAAAAGACTTAAATTCTTTTCAATCTTTTATTGACAATGTTTTGGAAATAATTTATTATAACACAGTATTATTAAAGTTAATATGACCAGGGACTTCTGGTAACATTTTTGAGTGACTTATCAACTGCTACTTTACAAGAACATTAATGTATTTAATTAACTGTAAAATATAAATGTCAAGTACAATGCTAGGGACAAAAATACAAAGTTATTAAGAGGACATTTAAACCCATCACATAGAGAAATTTAAGGCAATAATTAGGGCTGGCCTAAATATATAAATTCGTTGGGTGGGTATTTGGTTTATAATTTTGAGATCAAGATATTTGTTTTTTTGGATAAGTGTGGTGATAAAGGCAACCTTCCATCCTACATGTATTCAGCCGTGTCAACATACAAGTCTAGAACAAAGCCTAAAACAGCCTAACACGCAACAGCAACCTACCTAAAACAAAGTATGGCAAAGCTACAGTTTATTTTGTCAGCTTTACACCTCAAATTAGAACACCTCCAAGAAGCGCTGGTTTATTTGTGTACACTCTGAGCCGTTAGTGGCCCTGTGTATGGAGTTAGCAAACGACTCAGTGAGCAGAGCCATGCTGAGAGCCAAAGTGTAGCTTTAATTTTACAGCTGGTGCTGAGAGTTGATTTTCTGAACAATAGGGCTGGCCCCAAATATTTGGGTATTCAGATATTTATTGGGTATGTATTTGGTTTCTAATTTTGAGATTCTGGTATTTTTGGATAAATGTGATTATCGATTAATGCAATGCTCCACCACATTCGGGCTCCAGCAGTAAAAACAGTGCTCTCCCCACTCCACCCTTACTCAGGCTCATCAACATAAAAGTATTTGTGCAAATGAAGCCTAAAACTCAAGTCATATAAAACAGCCGAACATACTAAAACCACACACCTACAACAAAGCGAGCGACGCCACAGTTCATTTTGTTGGCTTTGTGCCTGAAATTAGAGCACATCCACTTCAATTAGTTAAATTTGAATACTCTTTGCCCTTAGCTAGCGAGCTAGTTGGCAGCAAGCGTAGGTAGCAAACGAAGCTGCACTTTGAGCCACGGGGCAGAGAGGGAGAGAGGAATATTAAAACAGTGGCCGGAAGTGGATTTTGTTAACGACAGAAATATACACTACCCCACTCTCAGAATATTCACCAAATATCCCTGCTGAAAGGCCGAAGCCCAAAAAGTGGTATTCAGGATAGCCCTAGGAATATTGCGAATATTGAGTTCAGATAAAATTAACTTGTTTTGATATATTGTTTTATTTCATTCATTCATTATCTGTAACTGCTTATCCAGTTCAGGGTTGCGGTGGGTCCAGAGCCTACCTGGAATCATTGGGCGCAAGGCAGGAATACACCCTGGAGGGGGCGCCAGTCCTTCACAGGGCAACACAGACACACACACTTTTGAGTCGCCAATCCACCTACCTACGTGTGATTTTGGACTGTGGGAGGAAACCAGAGCACGCGGACACGGCGTTCACTCACACCAACTCCTCACAGACAGTCACCCGGAGCGGGAATCAAACCCACAACCTCCAGGTCCCTGGAGCTGTGTGACTGCAACACTACCTGCTGCGCCACCGTGCCACCCATGTTTTATTTCATTAAGAAGTGCTAATTGTTTAAACAGATGAGCCAGCCTTCATTTTTTACAGTGCTTCATTTAGTGTAAAATAAAACAATTTTCAAATAAACGTAATTATTTTGACAAAAAGCAGGGCAACTCTTAGTTCACTTGGTCCTATAATCAAACATAATCCTAACTAAAACTTCAACACAAAACTTAAAACTATTTGTAACACATTTGATAAGCATTAGATCTCTATAGATAAACTGCAGGGGATTATCAAAATAACCAAACAAAATGATTCACCAATTCCTCATAAGGTAGGGTGGAAATTCTGCCAGTATTCTGTAATTCTGAACATCTGTGTGAGCAGAAGCTATGAAACTACACTGGTCAGTGCTAGTCCAACCTGTAATCTCAGAATGTTACCTGATATGTCCGAAGCCAAGCTCAGGCAGGTAAGGAAGCTTTTTGACCTGGATGATGGAGTCATAGAGAGATGGCTGCAGACCCTGTGCCACCATATTTGCCAGGATCACAGCCACCATCATGGGGAGGATGTGAGAGATCTGCCCTGTCAGCTCAAAACATATGACTGCAGTGGATACTGTGTGTGTCACTGCACCAGTCATCGCTGCAGCACCTACACATAAATGTACATGACAAGGGAACAGATAAACAAACAAAGAAAACCACATGAGGAACATCAAACACACACACACACACACACACACACACACACACACACACACACACTGAAAAACTGTAAACCATATGCGGAAATGATGAGATGAGGCAGGACAGACAAAAATGTTTGCTGACCAATCACAGCATAACCTCCAGGAAGGATTCGGTAAACGATCCCATCAAAAAGAATTCCATTAGGAAAGAGAGTGGCCATGATCTCTCCAACCAGCCGACCAAATGCAGCTCCTACAGGATAAAATGGCAACAGTAATAATTAACCATGCATTAAATTGAACTGTAATGTGTTCAGTACAGTACATATGTAAAGATACACTCAGCTTACAACTGAATATTTGCAAAATTTTGACTGACACACATCTCATCCAATCACAGTCACTTATAAATTCTGCATCCTCAGTCAAGCAAAGTAAAAACACTGAAAATAGCCTTAGCAGTAAATTATTCAGAATTGTTAGGTTAAGGAATGGAGGAAAGGAACTGGAGAGTGGGTTTACTTTTATAATATTACTGAAGCTGAAACAATTTTGCATCAAAGTATGGGGCAGACAAAAATCCCAGCTCAGTAGTGGCAAAACTGTAAAAAAGTTCTAAGATTAGCTAAACTAGAGCATGGTATTAGCAAAAAATATTGTAATAGGATGATAATTATTGTTACATTATAATTATGATGTAATTAGGATAATAATTGCTGTTGATACTACATATATATATATATATATATATATATATATATATATATACATATATATATATATGGCTCAAATGCATTATTTACATTTAAGTAAATGTATTTTTAACTATAGCTCATCTGAATGTGTAGCTTTCATTGCTGTTGCTTTGTTTATCTTGGTCTATATTCATGTTTTGCCAGTTGTCATATGCAGGGACGGAGGACCAAATTCTTGGCTCTATGCAGTGCCTATGGGCTCCACTCAACCACAACACCCCAACTTTTGTGTTATGCAGTTTTTAGCACTGACAATCGGCGGTGGTATTTAAGCATTTTATAACCACAGGAGTTAATTTAATGTAGGCTATTTGCTTTCACATTTGGGCTCAACGTTCTTGGGAAAGAAGTTTGTTAGCCGTTGCCTTCCTTTCTTTTTTTTTTTTTTTGGTCCTGCCAAAAATTTATTTTCTGAAAACCGGGTTTAGCTTTCTTGGGCATCATGTTCTGTAGCACAAACAAACGCTAAGTTAAATGCACCTAGTTAAAAGTTAAAAAGCCCAGTGAAGGCAGACTAAACCATTTTGTGCAAGGGGTGAGGGTGCCTGTCCTCAGACACTATATGTAGGCTCGGACACACAATTCAATGCATCAGTAAACTGATTTATTTACCCAAAACATGAAATTTACATTAGTTAGCAACATTTATTGTGATCTTTAAATGATATTAACATTTAAAGGAAAATACAATTCCAGACTCCTCAAGGGCCCTCCCCCCACTTGGGGCCCTAGTAACATTTTTCACCACACTATGACACCTCTGCTCTTGGGTATGCTTCTAAAAGTTCCTTTTAGTTTATCTGTACGAGTGCTACTGACTCTTTTAGGTGAACTCTTCTGAGCATTTGATAGATATAGCAAAATTAACCATGGGAGACAAGACCTTCTCGGTATTCTGGAAAATTTCTTTGGTTTAAATGGCAGCAGTGATCACATTGTATCATTAAAATATAGTCAGTAGAGGACTCTGACTCCTTTCATGTCTCATATCAATCATCATAATACTAAATGGAAATTATCTGAAAACAGCTAGCCATATTAAAACTTACAGACCCAATATAAAGACGGGCATGAAGGCACCGGAAGGGATAGGCATTGTCGTAGATACTGCAGACATCCAAAACTATGTCACAGAGAAATAAAATGGTGGGAAAAAGAAGCAATAAGACATGATGTGTTTTAGTATTCTGATATAATGCTTAGAATGTATTTACCTATTTTGTAAGTCAATATGACAGAACACTTCTGAAAGCTGTAAGTGCATGTTTTTAACTTTCCTCAGATAAATGCACAAAATATCATCACCAAACAAACTGCGATTCCATCTGTTCTAAACTTTGCCGGTAGAGTGGCATATTGGCAAGGGTGTTAGGAGCTCAAAGTCAACTGTGCCTATGAAGTGTTCAATTTGTAGAGCCTTATGTGAGTGTCAGAGTAAAACTGCTGATATAAGATGTGCTTCCTTTTACCAGTAAGAAATATATACCTTCATGATGAAAAAGAGGAGGAGGATGATGAAGACGCTGACATGTGGATGGAGCCACACGGCAGAACGCCCCAGGCCAGAGGGTGCTGTAGTGGTCAAAATCTTTGTCCAGGTGAAATTATCAAACAGAGAATTGATACATTCCCTTGGCATCAGCTATACACCAGAAAGGAGAAGACAAAGACAGGGCCATTCATATATATCTCTTTCACTTTACTAATAGAGATTGGATAATCTTCTGATCAACATTTTAAAACACATCTCACATATTTTATTTGATTGTTTTTATGCATATATATGATTATACATATTTAGGAAGCACCATATATTACAAATCAGTAGTGAGTAGGGTTGTAATAATATGTTCATTTTAAGATAAGTCATTGTATTTACCCCAACATTAAATGTATATTTGCTAACTGTTAAAAATAACCCAGTAAATTCACCTGAAACTAATGTTGTAGTTTTATTTTAAGGATATTAATAAACAAACAGTGAAGTAGTTCTTGTATCTGTTTAATAGTATTAATGATGTGAAATACTAATTCACTTGTTTCCGCTTTGTTTCTGACTGACTGTGTCTTTAAGTTGTCAGACACAGTGTGATGTACAGCCTTCACTCTTCCATGAGTGGTGCAATGGTTATACAGTACACTATCCATTTCTGAAAGTTTGAAAAGAGTGGACATGTCCAGCACTAGCAACAATATATATAGAGTGTGTACCCACTAATAAATGGGGCACAAAATTTTACTTAAGATCCTTGCTATAAATCCAATATTACACTGATAGACATAATACTGTTTAACCATGGATCAGTGACTAAATATGAATAAACATTGTACCATGCACCAGTACTGGACAGGTGAAGGTAAAAAGTCCTCTTACATTCATATATATGGGCTTGGTGTAAGAAGCTGAATTAATTAAAATTTCCCTGCCTACAGTGAGAGTGAGAGCAGATTTGGGGAACATACCTCACCAGCCATAAACTGGCCAAAGCCTGGAGGAAACGTGAAAGTGGCAATAATCAATGTCACCACACCAGGGTAAATCAGCCGGCTAAAACAAACAAACAAAAACACTGTTGTAAGTGTGTTATATCAAGATATTAATAAGTGTCATAAGGGAATAAACAATTCCAACAAGTAATCAGATCATAATTAAATATTACAGCTACCGCAAATACATAGAAATCATAATTGTGAGATACGCTATATCAGTGGTTCTCATACTTTTTTAGACCAAGTGCCACTTATTATCAAACAAAACCAACTATTCTTAATATTTACATCTAGATTTAGCCCCTAGATTTAGTGGGGAAAAGCTGCACAGCCCTTCACTCACAGACTAAACTACCGTTTATTCATAGCCCATGTAGTACTTTAACTGAGCTTAATTATGAAAACTGTGAAACCTTATGCAGTTTACTCATGAACTTCTTTCAGTTTCAGATTTTCAGTTATTAATTTTTTTATTAAATAATATTTTTTTCAAGGTCATCTCGGGTACCCCTATTGCTGCTACATGTACCACCAGTGGTACACGTGTCACAGTTTGAGAACCACTGCACTATATGGCCAAAATGATCATCCATCATTCCTGCTGAAATTAAAGGTATTAATAAGGAATTTGTCTCCCGTCTTACAGTAATAGCTTTGAATCTTCTGAGGAAGGTTTACATTAGATGATGGAACATTACTTTGTGTATTTGATTTCATCCATCCACAAGAACGCAGTAAGGTCAAGTAGTGATGTTTCATGATTTGTTTTGGATCACAAATGACACACCAACTCATCACATGCTCCTCAGTGTGCACCTGAAAGTAACGGAACTATAACGGGTGTCTATAAATCTTTGGACATAAAGTGTATATATTTCTATAGGTTGTACGTAATCTGGAAAGGAGTATTAGTCACGCACTGTTTCATGAGGAAACGGGTGAGGGCAGTTGGCCTTCTCATGAACAAAACCACTTGTCTGTTCAGATACACGAAAAAAGCTCCCAGAAATCCACACGAGATCCTGTGTAATAGAGAAACACAGGATTGTTCAAAGGCATTTCTTAAACACACACACGCGCACACACACACACACACACACACACACACACACACAAACATATTCCTTGTGTCCTTCAACAAAAGCCCCTGCAGCAATGTTCGCTGTAATTCTTCAGAAACTGAAATATATATACTCCTTCTCTTTATAACTTCAACAGTGCAGTATGTGCAAAAAATGCAGTGTCTACCAACACACCCAATCACGGCAAATGCCGGCAGCTCCTGCAGGTCGAATGGGAAGTCCATACGGAAATTTGTGCGAAACAGAGCGGTTATAGTGACTGTGGGAAAAGAGAAAACAGCAAATCTCACCATCAAATAAAACAATTCATCCCCTCACTGAACTGTGAGTAATATACATACAATGAGATTAGCATGTGCATGGGACATGCATTTATATTGCTCTATTAAAACAGTTTGAGTTTGTGTGTGTGTGTGTGTCTAACCAGAGTCTTTGTTCCACACAGAGAGCACTCTGAATATAAAGGCACTGAAGGTGGCAGCGAAGTATCCTCTCCAGTAATTCCTCACTGCAAAATATGTGGACGTGACCTCAATACTGAACAACACGCCTGCCGGGGATAGAAAGAGAGAGGGGGGGGGGGCAGAGAAAGAGGCAGACAGAGCGCAAGGGAGAGAGAAACAGACAGAGAGAGCATGAGAGAGAGAGGCAGACATAAAGCAAGAAAGAACAACAGTGAGAGAGACAGAGACAGAGAGACACAGATTGGACAGACAGCAGGAGAAAGAAAGAAAACAAAAAAACAAACAGACAGAAACAAACAAAGAAAGAAGAAAGAAAGAAAGAAAGAAAGAAAGAAAGAAAGAAAGAAAGAAAGAAAGAAAGAAAGAAAGAAAGAAGTAAAGAAGGAGAAAAGGAGGAAGCAAGAGAGAACGGCAAAGGGAAGAAGTGAGTAAGAAAATGTGTGAGAGAGAGTGAGTGAGAGAGAGAGAGAGAGAGAGAGAGAGAGAGAGAGAGAGAGAGAGAGAGAGAGAGAGAGAAAGATATAAGCTGCATTGGAAGACAAAAATAAAAGCTATGGTTACAAATCTCAGTGGCTCGTGTAATGGTGGTTATTACGTGTATTTTCATACCAGCTCTTTTGCCTATAGCACGCACTTTGTCTGTGAACTGATTATGGAACAATTCAAACGTAAAATGACTGGGGGAATGGATTTATACCATAAGAAAGAAAAGGGAAAATGTGAAGAGGAAGATAAATAAAGGGAGGGAAATTGTATTTTACCTCCAAGAGGAGTTCCGAAACAGCAGCCGACCCCTACAGCACACCCCACTGTCAGAATATCAGTGTAACCATAGGGGTTCTACTGAGAGAGAGAGAGTGAGAGAGAGAGAGACAGAGAGAGAGAGAGAGAGAGAGAGAGAGAGAGAGAGAGAGAAAGAGAGAGAAAGGGGGTGGGGGTGAAGAGAGGTGAGGGAGGGTACGGAGATGAAGGGATGCATGAGGTTCAGGAATGACACACCAAGGCCATTGTGTGGGTAGGAGTAGAAGAGAAGAAATAAAAGATATAAAAGAATAAAGGAAAGATAGATAGGAAGAGAGAGAGAGAGAGAGAGAGAGAGAGAGAGAGAGAGAGAGAGAGAGAGAGAGAGAGTTGGGATGAAAGAAAAGAATAAAAGGAATGAGGAAAGAGGGGAACAGTGGGAAAACAATAAGTGAAGTGAATAAATCATACCAGAGATGTGGGTACAGCAAATCAGGAGGTTAGGAGCAAACATAGAGAAGCAAAACCAAGTCCTATGTAGCTCTGCATACAGCTCAGTATATACAGCACAACTCCCAGCAACTTTACATTAGCTGTCCATAATAACTGTGTCTCCACAAGGGCCAGTATAAAAAAATGTGTTCCTAATGCCAGTAAACAAAAACACAATAGCATACTGGCTGTACCTATTCATTCTTAGAATACAGTGCTTCGGTATGAGAGATAGAATGGTACGAATCGTGTGATAGTAAACCTAAGGTTTGGTTATAACTGAAAGGCCAAAAATAAATACATAAATAAATAATCACATGCAAAACACACAAAGTTAATAAATGTTTAGCCCTGGTACAAGTGTCTTTGATAGATCACAGATGTTAAAATCATATTATACTGATGAAGATATAATAATAAGATAATCATTCACATACCAGAAGATATGAGTTCTCTTTGAAACGAATCTTGCTCTGTAGTATTATATGTATGCATTATTTTATTTATTTAGTATGGACCTAGCAAAGACATAGACTCACATACCGTGCTAGCTTTCATATTAGCTAACTTAACGTGTTCAAATTTGCTTCTGGCATTTTCTAATATATGCTTATAGATAACATTATTTTGGACCAACATTCAGACATTATAGCCTATATAGCAGTCAGGGTTAAGCTTTTGGACAGAAGGTAGATTAATATTTTAAAAAAGCTAATTTTAGCTAACTTAAAAACCTGTCCGGACAGTATCGGTCCACTGGCTTAAAAATGTCAGCACACCACTAACTGTAAGTCATTGCTGGTCCACCATGGGACCACTCAGATTACTGTCCTATGTACAATGTTTACTAGCTTTTAATCTCTTTGATGAGACTTTAAATAAACTTTTATTCTGAAAAATAAACTAATACAAATATTATCAACAGGGCAGCACCGTAGCGCAGCAGTTGACGTATATTCAAATGACATATCATTTTCCAAAACTGGAAATGATGTAAACAAAAGCTATACCATTTACCTTATGTAGACACAAACCAACCTATATAAGTGAGTAGTGAAGGACTGAAGGGAGAGAGATGAATAGAGATGAATGGAGAGACGTATAGAACTGGCTGGTTCTCTCCAAGCCCTTATGGCTGGTAGGATGCTGTTCTTTTGTGAAATTAAAATGTATTTAAAATTCTAGACCGTTTCTGGCAGAGATTCTTCTTCATCACCCGCACCACAACACCATAGAAAAAAGGCACAACACAGTCACAGCTCCAGGGGCCTTGAGGCTGTGGGTTCAAGTCCTGGTCCGGGTGACTGTCTGTGAGGAGTTGGTGTGTTCTCCCCATGTCTGCATATGTTTCCTCCGGGTGCTCTGGTTTTCTCCCATGGTCCAAAAACACACTTTGGTAGGTGAATTGGCTACTCAAAAGTGTCCATAGGTGTGAGTGTGTGACAAAATGTTTGTTTGTGTGTGCGTGTGTTGCCCAGTGAAGGACTGGTGCCCCCTCCAGGGTGTGTTCCTGCCTTGCGCCCTGTGATTCCGGGTAGGCTCCGGACCCACCGTGACCCTGAACTGGATAAGCGGTTACAGACAATGAATGAATGGATGAATGAAAATATTATCAACAACTATGAAAGAAACATTAATGAGTAAGTCTGAAATAAAATGATTAGGTTGAGAATGTTAAAACTGTGTTGTAATATAATTATTTACTAATTTACAAAGAAAAACATGAAAGATTAATGAAGCAAAAGTATGTAAACTGGACAATGAATGGAAAATGCTAGAATTTTATTTAAAACTCTATTTAACCAGCAGTGGTCCACCCAGAAAATGCTGTGCAAAAACCAATGCACCTCCAAATTTTCCCTCAGTGGACCAACCTTTATCTGCTGTCTTCTTGCTGTCTGGGGGCCATTAGCCCAAAAGTGAGTGTTGTCCAATATAAATATGCCTTGAATGGGGTTCACATCTGGCTAATTCAGGAAATCCTGCCTTACAAAAGAACCCATGACCTAATTTCTTCTTAAACATTGTTATTAGGGACACCCAACATTAGGTTGGACCTGGGACTCAAATTTAAAAGCAGAGTAGAGTGGAGGGGTGTGGGGGAAACATATTTAACTTCACTACCCTCTCTTTTACTTTCTTAGTAGAGAGAGAGTGTGTGCAACATGCACTGATTAAATCAGATTCTACTTGCCTCCCACAGGGGCAGCGAAACAGGTGCCCACTCCCACTGCACACGCACACACCAGCAGGTCCTGAACATGGGCACTATTCTGGGCGGGGTTAAGGAAAGAGCATAGACAAATCCACCCACAAACATAAACACACACACACACACACACACACACAATCAAGGGAGGGAAGACAGTTAATACTCATGCCAAACAATACTATTAATACATGTAGCCAAAAAAATAGGACAAGTATGGACAGAGAATATGTGAAGCAGAGAAAAAGAGATAAAGATGACAGGACAGGTGGGAAGAGAAAAAGAAAACTGATTCAATAAGGAATAAATACCAGCTAAAATGCTTGAAATTACATTAAACAAACAGAAAGACAAAGATAGACAGTTTGTCAGACATTTATATTGTGTTAAGTACAATATTATGAATAGTATCATTGCCCTTAATTACTGATCTGAGACCAGACTTTTGACCTCTAGAGGAGCAGTTATTTAAAGGACACTATGTCATATTCTTCCTCATGCTATATAGAACATAAACTGATACTTTAGGGACTAAAAGCAACAAAAACCCTCATGTGAGTTACACTTTAAAAATAAAAGAGATGTAATAGATTATCATCACAAATTAGTTTGCACCTCCAGGTTGAAAATAAAATAAAAAAAAGTAGTGAAGGTTGAGTTCCAATCTGATTCTAGATCAGCACTATGGGCAACTATTACACAATGAGCTAGCATAAACATGCTGATGTAAAAGGCTCATGCCAGGGCAGTTCCGTTCTCAGCCACAAGCACATACCGCCATTGAAGGACTGCTGGCAGTTTTACCTCATACACCCCAGTGAAGATGGACATGACTTTGCTCAGCACAGCAGCACAGATACTGGCAATGTGGACGAAAGGGCCCTTGGAACAAAAAAAAAAAAAAAAACACAATCAGGGATGAAACTGGCAGTGCTTTAAATTAGGAATAAGTAGAGGAAAGTGGGACTGATGAGGGATAAAATATAACACGGATTTTACATAGTTCAACAGGTTTGATTTGAATATGATTTTTGGCCATCTTTTGATAGTCCCATTTTCCCAGGCATTTTTCAGAAAAATTAAACATTTCTTTACATCATACATTTCTTTATGCTATATTATGATATACTTTAGGATATGGGTTTTGAGTTACAGGATGCACACTCACATTATTTTATTTACTTATGGTGTCAATGGAATTCTGACATATATAATTAACACACTGAGAACTAGGCTAATACAGCCTCCATGAGACAGGATAGTTATAATTCAGGACTACAGTTGAATTATTATCCTCATGATGTGTTTTGATTCTGGGGATACTTGAACACTTTAAAGGTACACATATCATTTTCTGAGACTTGTAGATCTTTAGAGGACATCCACCTCCTTTCCCAGAGGCATGCCACTGCCCAAGCTAGCGGTCAGGCCAATGACTTTCGCCACAAATGCTTTCAGAGTCAAATACTCCTTCAACACCACACCTCGTAGAATGGTCTTCAACTCAGGGATCCCAGAACCTACAGGAAATGTAAATGAGAAGAAAAAAAAACTCAAAAATGAAAAAGGTGACAAGGAATACATGACTGATTTATGTGAGCCCTTTTCAATTTGTTGATCTAAAGACATACAACTACACTAACATTTAAGAATTTTTTTTCCCTTCTTTACAGCTTTGCTTAAAGAGGACATCTTATAATTTTTCACAAGTTAAGACAGTTCCCTGGGGTCTTAGTGAAATATTTGTGACATGCTTTGATCAAAATATTACAGCACCTGTCTCAGCCAACAGCAGAGTTTAGCCCAGTCACCCAGGAGTGAAGAGCAGAAGCACTCTTTCGCATTCTGATCTGTTCTCAGTCCTGCCATATTCAATACTCTTATTTCTACATGTGTGTTTTGTTTGTTTGAGATCATCAAGAAGCAGGAGGACTTAAAATCTCTGCACTCTATGTAGGCTGTAGCACAAATTCAGAATGACTGTTTTATATTTACAGACATAAGAAGGCCACTAAAAAAACAACCGCAAAAATCAAATTGAATTGTTTTGTTTCGCAGGTCGGTATGTGGGTTGGTATTCACCCCACAGATACAAATTACATGCACAAGAAGTACAACCCCAATTCCAATTAAGTTGGGATGTTGTGTAAAAGATAAATAAAAACAGAATACGATGATTTGCAAATCCTTTTCAACCTATATTCAATTAAATACACTACAAAGACAAGATATTTATTGTTTTTTGCAAATATTCACTCATTTTGAATTTGAGGCCTGCAACACGTTCCAAAAGAGTTGGGACAGGAGCATGTTTACCACTGTGTTACATCACCTTTCCTCTAAACAACACTCAATAAGCATTTGGGAACTGAGGACACCAATTGTCTGAGGACACTTGATTTGTTGCTGTCAACCATAGTGCTTTTCCACCAAATGAACTACAGGTCTTGAACGGATTCTGTTCCTGACCCTTGAAACCTTGTTTTTTTCCAGTGAACTGCTGCGTTTCTACACGTTTAGAGGGTAGTCAGGAATACTGGTGCTGTTAGGTGCGATGCCATGAGCATTTGTCAGAGCCATGGCTCTTGGTTACGTTTCTCTGCTGTTCTCAAGCTCAGCAGGACGACTCTGAATTTTTCACAATATTTACACAGTATTATATCTCACGCTGGTCTGACTCCACAGTAAACAAAGAATAAATGACCCTATCATGACTCTAACAGTTTTTTCTTTGGCTCTGACGCTGTGAACTGCGGCGGTTCACTGGAAAGAACCAACTTTCAAGAATCAGGAACGGAACCGGTTTAAGAACCAGAGTTCTTTTGGTGGAAAACCAAATGATTTCACACATTCATAACATTTGATTTACAAATACAAATCTTTTTTACACATTTAAAAATTATTTCTATACATTACAAATATTTTTTCCACATTTGTGAATTTAAATTATTATTATTGTTGTTGTTGTTTTAAATTTGTATATTCCAATACAATTTTAAATCAGAGCACTCAGAGGAAACCCACGTGGACACAGAGAGACCACACTAAACTCCTCACAAGACAGTCACCCTGAGTAGGACTTGAACCCACAACCCCAGGTCCCTGGAACTGTGTGACTGCAACACTACCTGCTGCACTACCATGCCACACATTTGAAAATTATTATCTTATTTTATTTATTTTTTTGTTATGTAATGAATAAATTGATTTGCAAGGATCCCAATATTTTACAGCAGTTTGTCCCTGCCCATTCACTTTCAATTTATAAGAGTGTATTAAACAAGAAATATAAATTTGTCATTTGTTAGTTCATAAACTCACAAAAAAGGTCATTAGTGCCCATTAGAAAAAAAAAGAAAATTGTAAAAAAAAAACAAAAATAAAAACTCAGAGAAAGTAATACGCACCTATAGCTTGGGGTGCGACCAGGTGACAGAAGAGAGAAGAGAATACTATGAGTACTATGGGATAGGCGACCCAGGCCAGATATTGAAGTGGTACATTATCTTTCAGCTCTGCATATATCCATTTATACGCTAAGAAAGACAGAGACAGAGGCTTAGCTTGAGCAACTTTCTTATATATCTTGTTGCTAATATCAGTATACTACCTTGTAGGCTCTTAGCGCTAGCGTAGTCCATACTCCAGCTGACCAAAGCCATGGTGAGGCCCAGCAGAACCAAGAACAGCCAGTCCTCCCCGAGTTTTGTCACTATATACCTCTGAATCCGTCCAAGACAGTCTGCAGAAATATTACCCACCAACACGCTTTAGACAGTCTTCATTACATCGCCAATATTTAAGTTCAGGCTGATCTCACTATGTTTAAAGTTGGGAAAAAATTAAAATGGTTGCAATTTTCCTCTTACACCAAAAGTAAATGCACCAAAAAGTTAATGTTTTGTGTCTGATAAGTTTCACAAGGTTATGTTTTCACTACAGCTTCGCATTTCAGCTTTGCAAAGAAATTTTGCCAATTTTGCTTAATTTTGACAGTATGCTTATTTGTGTCATGGTTCTATATGATATTAATTAACAACTCTATGTTATTAATTAACAATTCAACATGATTTGCAGCAGATGTTTGATTTAACATGCAGAAAGCACAATATTAATTCTTGGAAATAAGCTTCCATGGATTGTAGGCTACTTTAACCAAAGAGCATTGGTGTAAAACAAAAGAAGCACTTTAGTTTTAAATCAATTTTGTCCACAATTTATTTATAGCCTTTTCCACCTTCATTCTAAGATTCATCCAGTCCTGTGATGCTACCAGCCTGGGATGGTTAGAACTAGCACATGAATCCTCTGAGACATGTGCAGCCACACACTGCGTCTGTTAAATGGCTGCCAGCACAGTCCTACTGGAGAGCACAATAAGTTTGGAGGAGAATGCTGAAATATATATTTTTTTAATGAACCGTATAAGAGTGCTTAGGAAATGCGCAGTGAAGGTTATTCCTTAGCAGAAGCAGCTCCCACATGCAGCACTGTCTGCCTCACCTTAGTCTCAAATTGCCAGACTCTCTAGGGAGACTGGTAACTTTTGCCAAAAAAAAGAAAAAATTGATTGACACGCAAAAGGACCAATCACAAATCTGCTATTTTGGCATGACATGTAGAAGGTGGTGATTTACATCATACCAGTAGCAGATCCTGTTCAAAATGATACAAAGAAGTGCATATACACAGATTTGCAGACAGTGACTAGAACGCAACTGGTAGAATCTTGACAGTGAGTGCACCAAATATATCAGACACTCCATCAACTTGTGGGCATAGCCTCTGTGTCTGAGATTAGCCTCACCTTGACATTTTGAATGGGGGTGGGGCTTGTTTACTGAGGAGGAGTGGCTGAACCCTGAGGTCATGGGTCCTGTTTCCAAAGGACCGCGATTTGCCCGGCCGAAGCCTCTCCGGGTGCCATGTTTGTGTGATTGCCTCTCAGCGAGAAGACGTGTAGCCTCCCGCCTTGCAAAATTACCCAGATGTTCCCTGTATTCTCCATACAGCTGGGTAGAGAGAGAGAGAGAGAGAGAGAGAGAGAGAGAGAGAGTGAGAGAGGAGAGAGAGAGAGAAAGAGAGAGAGAGAGAGAGAGAGAGAGAGAGAGAGAGAGAGAGAGAGAGAGAGAGAGAAAATAATTTAAAAGAGCATAAAATAAAAGAGCATTGGTGCTTTTTTCCTGTACTGACTAATAATACCAATGTTGCATTCAGGTACTCATCAGAAGGTTGTATATACCAGAAGTTTAAGTAATAAATATAACTTCACTGTGCATGGTTGTAGATCCACCGTCTGTATACAACATGTCCCAAAAAAGTGATTCATAATTAAATAACAAATAGACTCTTTTTGAGTAATAACAAATCTGATCATATTTGATTTTTATCCACAGAAAACACACATAATGTGACGATTCAAATGCATATTTGCCATTTTCTTCCGGGGAATAGGTAAAAGGTCACGATATACAGTACATCACATCTCATAAACTCATGTATCATCTAGAATCCCAAGTTTACCCGTGGTAAATATGACTTTGTTCACTGTTCAGGTGCAATTTACAAGTCAGAATATTGGTATTTCCCAGTTAATGGCATTAGTCGAATGCAGCATTATATTGAAACAAAAATCTGTTTGTTTTTATTATTTTTTATACATATAATGTGGAAAATTGTTTGTAAATATATTCTTTGCATTGTGTAAAACTTCTGTGATGAATGGACCAATATGGTACACAATTACTTGGAAAACATATTTTGATATCAACCATTAAAAGTTAAGAATGTTTTTTCCATTTTTTTCCTCCAAATTCTCATGTACAACTAGCTAGCTAGCTCAGCTAGCTCTGATTTTAGACTGATACCAAGAGCAAATGCTGGACTGAATGTCTGTGGAAAACCAGTTGATTTAGTCAGATTGTGTAAAAAAGTTTTAATATCAGAGAACTGTTTGTAGAGCAGCACAATATACTCATGAAATCAGTCAGACATAATAACATAAGAACATTAGTGTGCAAATGTTACACTATAATTACAGAAAATTGCACACATTTTACTGTTTTATATTTGCTTTTTTATTGATATGTTTTAGACCATTTCCAGGCCTACATCATCTGTATAAGTAATTACTGAATAGTGGTGATGAGAAAGACATAGATGTTTGTATGTATGTATGTTTATGTGTGGGTGTATGTATGCATGCATATAAATGTGTTTTGTGTGTGTGGGTGTGTGGGTGTGCGTGCGCGCGTGTGTGTGTGTTTAAGGGAGATGTGGTCATGTGTATCTGTAGGACATAAATAGGCTTACAGCGCAGCATGGAAAAAGGTCTCCCTGGAGAAACAGCCTACACATTCACATATAAACATGCTCAGTTACATGAACAATTTCACAGCAAAATGATAAAAGAATGTTATAATATGCATGTAATTATATGAAAACATGTTTTCCACTCAGATGCATATTACATAATTGAATATAAAGAATAAATTAAATTCTAGTAGCACTTGTGTGAGAGAAGGAGGAAGAAACTCTTCACCTTCCTTTTTGCCACACACACAAATACACATAATGCTATAACACCTACAAAAAATATATTATAACACACTGCAAGACTTGTTGGACCACATTCAGGCCACACAGACAGATAGACAGGCAGGCAGACAGACAGACACAGAGACACACACACACAAATATATTAAAACACATCTCACATAACCACTGCTGAAACTGAATATAAGGAAGACAAATCTATCTTCATAAAGTGGTGTGGTGTGTGTTAATATGAAATGAGTTGTAAATTTCTGTCACATAATAAATTCCAATGCACAAAATTAATCTGACTGGCAAATGAGAAAAAAATCTATAATGCTAAATGTTACAATACATGTACAATATTCATGTCTTGAAATACAATGAAAATATAATGATTTCAAACATCCCTACACCGGATCATACTATTATTTAAGTTTAACCTATTCTCTGCCTGCCTCACTAAGGTAGCACCTCCTCATTAAGGTAACACTTGTACATATCAGAGAAGGATTTATGCGTAAATAGCTAGCTAGCTTTTTAAAAACACGTTCTTGTCTTCAGTAAATCACTCACATAAACATGTTAGATTGTTCAATTTTACCGTTCCACATTAAATCCTGCACAGGCGACACAAGTTTAAGGCTGAAGATTCATTTTGTTAGGCACTTTGAACGTAACTTCGTTGGGTGTTCAATTCAATAAGCTTTATTGGCATGACCATATTTAGATACAGTATTGCAGTATTACAGTATTATAGTATTGGGTGTTAATGTGGAACAGAACAGTCAAATAAGTCAGGTTTATTGTTTATGTGGATTGTATTTTCTGCACAACATAAGCAGAAATGTATAAAACTAATCAAGAGCCATCATCTACTACAAGCTCAATGTAATGTATGCACCATTTCAATTTGAACAAGAACATGAAACGTTCATAATCTGGTGGCTGTAGTAGTGAAGTAGTTGCTCCTGTGATCTGTTTTACTACAGTGAATCAATACATTGATACATTGATATATAAGCTTGAAGTACATGGCTGAGGCACATTGGTTAAAATGTAAAAAAATAAAAATAAAACCTTGTTTCACTTAACGTGATTCACTAAAAGAGAGTTTGCATTTAATCATTAATATACTGCAGACATTACAGCCTAGCAAGTCTCTGGATTGTATAACTTCAGTTTACTGAAGCATGCGCCTGCACTGTACTGGTTTCCCATTATGACCTGAAGAGTAAGTTGACCCTCCCCCAATTGTCATTGTATAATTATGCAAAATTACTTGGAATAAAATCTTTTTTACATTGGCTTCCATTTTAATATAATGTTTTTTCCTTCTCCTGTAAAGCTGTTATTTTTTTGGAGATACATAATTTTCATTGGACAGTGACGATATATGCAAGGTGTCAGGCTTTGTAAACAACAGAGACGCTCGCGGGTTTTTAGCAGGAACAGATTTACTTCAGAGATGTTTACGTGCAAAGCACACCGTAAAGAGAAAGTCTTCACAGCAAAAAGGGCAATCCAAAGAATAGTGAGGTACAGGCTGAGGTCAAATACACAACGTACTAAACAATAGCAGCCCGGATCCAAAAACACAGAGTCAAGAGAAACGTAAGAAATGGTCATACACGGGTTGGCTTTCATAAACAAGGTTCGCTCAGTAAGTAACAAAAGGTTCGCAATACTTCGCAAGTGGCAGCTGCAAAAGCCTGGGTTTATATAGTAAGTGAATGATTATGTTAAATACAGAACAGCTGTAAGTTAAAACTCAAAGAGTTCCCATTGGTTGATGGAGTCATGTGACCATCCGTTGAACCATGGGAACTGAAGTCCCCAGAGTCATTCACAGACTCGAGTGGTAATGCGGCCTGAAGTGATGGAGAAAGCGAGGCGTCCACAGAGACAGGTGTGACACAAGGCGCATCCAAGTCTCTACAAGCAAAGAGGAGTCATAACTCACCACTTCTCAGTGTGGGATTGCAAAGTATTTAGATCTTTCACAATCTATAGCACATAAAACTGAAACAATTCAAGGAATCCACAGTCCATGTAGATCAAGTCCAGGAATAACTGTTGAATATGTATGACTGATGTATGGCATAACCTGAGAAAACTTCAGCGTTGTTCAAAAAAACATGCATGTCAATGTCTCTGTGCCAAAGAACAAATGAATATTTTACACTGTTATCAAAATAATGCTTAAAAGCCAATATCTTCCAAGCTAAGGACGTGAAAAATGTCCACTGCATGAATGACGTGCATATGTGTGAAGATGAAAAAAAGATGTATAAAGATAAAATTGAGATAAGACAATGCCAGGCTTCATTCTGCACATGCTATTACAAAATGAACTCATCAAATGAAAGTGTGTGGGCTTATTGGCCTGACAACAGTTCAGGTTTGTTTCCTATGACGCATGAAGAAAAGAATCAGAGAGCAGCAATCACAAACTGTTGAAAAGCTCAAGTCTTGCTCCAGCAGTCTTCAGCAGTTATATAAAACCTACTTCTGTCCCAATGTTTGTGGGAGGTTGTTGCAGGCATCATATTATACGTTTGTTTATACATATTAAATACAACGAAATTAATCAGTGATAAATCTTTTTTTTTGTACAAAAGTATTAAAGTATTAGCCTTTCTGGAAACAGGGTGTGCAAATTAAAATAGACATTCTAATGTACATTTACCTTGAAACTACACTGTTCTTGAAACTACTAATGCCAATCCATTAGTAAGAATAATTTTTGTAAATGTAACGATGGTAGATTTCTGAACCCACCTCTTTTGCAGATGTTCTCTTAGGCATTCTGTACAGAAAGTGCAGCCAAAACTGAGACACAGTCACCTTAAATACACCTAAATTAGACCTATTAATTGTATAGCTCTCCCACGCTATCTCTCTCTCTCTCTCTCTCTCTCACACACACACACACACACACACACACACACACACACACACACATACACATACACAAACACACACACACACACACACATGCATGCACACAAAATCTCACTGACAAACACGCAAGTTTAAAATGAGTATGCAGTAATCAGAAATTAGTTTATAATTAGTAGTTATGAGAAAAATTACATTTATTTTCCAACAATTAATTTTATTCATGGGCTTAAAGTAAATATATTAGTAAGAGAGAAAATGTTCACAATTGATCACTTTGCCTGTGCGAACATGTGTGTGTCTGTGTGTCTGAGAGAGAGTGTGTGATCAAGGCTGACTCAAATCATTTTCTCTTTAATTTTGTCTGTTGATTTGTTTACATGATTGGAGGTCAGGTTGGTAATTCACCGACCTTCAGAGAGCGTGAGAGCAAGAGGCTATGAACAAGTTAACAGTGTATACAGAAAACAGCCGAAACCTTTCCCTTACATTGTCCTGTGCACAAATGACCACTAACAGCCTCAATTATTCAGGAATCTAAGTCAATCACACACTCATGCATTTGATGCACTTTACAAAGTTAAATGATATTTTTTTTTCTTTTACTTGGAAATGAATAAAGGACAAATCTATTTAATGACAATTTCAATTATCAAAATCATTCACAATAATATTATTAATAGAAAATCCATTAAAATCATTTCACATTTTGATCATGTTACAGAGGTTAGCTAATGTAGCATTAAGGGTCTTGTCCAAGATTATTTTTTGTAGTGCAGTGATCCATCCTGAACAAGGAAAAGAGCCCCAAAATCTGACAGGAGGAAGGCAGCAGGGTTATCAAGATTGCACACAGAAGAGCTGTAACTATAACCAAGCTGCAAATACAAACTCACCTCTTGCAAGATTGCTAAAACTATTTCTGCCTCACTGGTTAGCATGTTTCACTGATGCTAGCAAGTCACTAGAACCCTAGTAAACAATCTTAAGATAAAAGTTCAATTTAGTGATATTTTCAGAGCAATAATAAAGGGGCATTTATCCCATGAATTGGGTCTTAAATTTGAAACACCATTTGATCCTCTTTTGTAAGTCGCTTTGGATAAAAGCATCTGCCAAATGCATAAATGTAAATGTAATGTAAATGATCAGGTGAATAAAAAAACAAGGATGGGATCTTACACTAGGTGGGACTTCTTCCTCAGCATGTCTTATTGTAACAGATATTGTAATAATAATAATTAACACAGGCCAAATTATAGTTATAGTTTTACAAGCACCTTACTATTTTAATCTGTAAAGGATCTACTTTGTGTAAGACAAACCTTAGTATTTATTATATTTTGGCATGACACGTCAGTGCACTGATATGTCTGAACTGGAAATTGAACGAAATGTTGCCAAATTAGTGACTTTGATATTTGATATAATGATTTTCAAACTCATTCAGCAACTGTCAAGAAATTCCCAAGAAATATTACATGACCCTGCCAAATGTTGGTTCAGTGGCAACGAATGCAAATACTGCAACAGGGACAAATTTAGAAAATACACAGGGTGAAGGTCAATGTAACATTTAAGGAACAAGAGAAAACAAGGCCTAAACTACCAGAGATGTTACTAGGAAGTCATCTTTTAGGGGACATTTCAATTACTGGGGTGGGCAACCACAGAAATATAACATTTTCAAAATAGGTTCTTTAAACAAAGGAGTAGTATATATTTTATGATACCGACCTAGTTGTGGGAATAAAGGCTGAATTGGCAAAAGCTATTAATAGCATTGACCATGTCTGCCAGGAAAGTTGAAATTGTGGTGTCTGCAATTTGGCTTACTGACTCGTATTAGGTGGCCGTTGATAATGTTTTGATCACAGAAGTAGAGAGGATGGAAAAGGTTATGAACAAGGCTATAAGGAAGTGGCTAGGGGTACAGCAGTGTATAAGTAGCATGGCATGGTATGGGAGAGGGGTACTGGAGCTACCACTCAAGTTTAGTTGAGAAATTTGAATGTGCAAAGGTGAGGCACGAGATGATTTTGTCAGTATCGAAGGATGCAGTAGTTAAAGCAGCAGCACCAGTCACAAAAAAAGTAAAGTAGTGTAACCCACAAGTGACAGGGCAGGTTGCCAGGAGCTCATTAGAACTAAGAGATGTGATTGGACAAGTGCAATGCAGAAGAGTGGGCCTTGACTCAGGTCATTTGTGGAAAGCTTTTAGTAATGCCATGTCACCAGAGACAAGGCAAATTAGGACTAGATTTATTTGCGATCAGGAAGAGGAGGCATGGTGCGCAACAGCAGCGTCACAGGCAAAACACGGCCAGTGGCTTCGCTGGGAGAATTTACAGAAGCAGAAGATCACTTGGCAAGAATTGTGGGCAATAGAGCCAGGTCGTATTAAGTTTTTGCTTGAATCAACTTATGATCCTTCCAACTCCACATGATCTTGGACAATGGGAAGGTAAACACCCTAGTTGTAGATTATGTACAGGGGTTGGCAGGTTGAAGCATATTCAGCTGTAAGGTTAGTTTGTCACAGGAGAGGTATATATTGGGGCATAATCAGGTGCTAAGGGTCTTAGTATGTTTGTTGAACAGCAAACGCTTAGAGGTAAATGCACTGACAAGTGGTTGTAGTACAAACCAAATTCCAAAAAAGTTGGGACACTAAACAAATTGTGAATAAAAACTGAATGCAATGATGTGGAGGTGCCAACATCTAATTTTTATTCAGAATAGAACACAAATCATAGATCAAAAGTTTAAACTGAGAGAATGTATCACTTTAAGGGAAAAATATGTTATTTCAAAATTTCATGGTGTCAACAAATCCCCAAAAAGTTGGGACAAGGCCATTTTTTACCACTGTGTGGCATCCCTCCTTACAACACTCAACAGATGTCTGGGGACAGAGGAGACCAGTTTCTCAAGTTTAGAAATTGGAATGCTCTCCCATTCATGTCTAATACAGGCCTCTAACTCTTCAATCGTCTGGGGCCTTCTTTGTCGCACCTTCCTCTTTATGATGCGCCAAATGTTCTCTATAGGTGAAAGATCTGGACTGCAGGCTGGCCATTTCAGTTCCCGGATCCTTCTCCTAAGTAGCCATGATGATGTGATTGCTGCAGAATGTGATCTGGCATTATCTTGAAAAATGCAGGGTCTTCCCTGAAAGATATGACGTCTAGATGGGAGCATATGTAGTTCTAGAACCTGAACATAGTTCTCTGCATTTATGGTGCCTTTCCAGACATGCAAGCTGCCCATGCCACAAGCACTCATGCAACCCAGCGTCCCAGTGTTCCATAAAGAACTTCAAATTGTGACTCATCTGACCATAGAACAGTCTTCCATTTTGCCACACTCCATTTTATAAGACCCCTGGCCCAGTGCAAACGTCTGAGCTTGTGGAGCTTGCTTAGAAATGGCTTCCTCTTTGCACTGTAGAGTTTCTGCTGGCAACAGCGGATGGCGCGGTGGATTGTGTTCACTGACAATGCTTTCTGGAAGTATTCCTGAGCCCATTCTGTTATTTCCTTGACAGTGGCATTCCTGTTTGAGGTGCAGTGATGTTTAAGGGCCCGGAAATCACGAGCATCCAGTAGAGTTTGACGGCCTTTACCCTTACGCACAGCAATTTTTCAGATTCTCTGAATCTTTTGATGATGTTATGCATGGTTGATGATGATAACTTAAATGTCTTTGCTATTTTACGCTGGCTAACACTATTCTGGTATTGCTGCACTATCTTTCTGCACAACAATTGTGGAATTGATGATCCTCTTACCATCTTGGCTTCAGAGAGACACTGACACTCTGAGAAGCTCTTTTTATACCCAATCATGTTGTCAATTGACCTAATTAGTGTTAATTGGTCTTCCAGCTGTTCGTTATATGCTCAATTTCCTTTTTCTAGCCACTTATTGCTACTTGTCCCAACTTTTTTTGGGATTTGTTGACACTGTGAAATTTTGAATCAACATATTTTTCCTTTAAAATGTTACATTTACTCAGATTAAACTTTTGATCTGTCATCTATGTTCTATTACGAATAAAATATTGACATTTGCCATCTCCATATCATTGCATTCAATTTTTATTCACAATGTGTTTAGTGTCCCAACTTTTTTGGAATCCGATTTGTAATAAAGTAATTAGGTTTGTGCATGAGGGGGAATGTATTTGAGAATGTGCACAGGTTATAAATATTGGTAGATGGGGTGAAGCATGAGACTGGAAATTGCAGGTGGACGTATGTAAAAAAAACTGCAAGTCCCATGCATTGTGTTAACTACACTGAGGCCAGACATGGTGCTGTAATCTGAAAGTAAATGGATAGTTTATTTCATAGAGTTTTAGGATGCAGTAGACTAAGTATTCAAAAGGAAAAAGCTGAAGTATGCAGACTTGGCAGCTGAGATGAGGGAACACGGGTGGCAGGCACATGTAAGACCGGTGGAGATAGGTGTTAGGGGATTTGTAGCCAAGTCTGCCACATCCCTGATGTATATATATATATATATATATATATATATGATTCTAACTGACAACTAATGAAAACCCCAAATTCAGTATCTCAGAAAATTTGAATATTGTGAAATGGCTCAATATTGAAGACACCTGGTGCCACACACAAGCACATTAATAGAGAGGCGAAGGGAAGGAAATGATTTGGTAGAAAAAAGTGTACAATAGGGATAACCACACCCTGGAGAGGATTGTGAAACAAAACCCATTCAAAAATATGGGGGAGATTCACAAACACTTGACTGCAGCTGGAGTCAGTGCTTCAGGAACCACCACACACAAGCGTATATAAGACATTGGTTTCAGCTGTCTCATTCCTTGTGTCAAGCCACTCTTGAACAAGAGACAGCGTCAGAAGCGTCTCACCTAGGCTAAAGACAAAAAGGAATGGACTGCTGCTGAGCACTGCTTAGAGCACTTCATGCTTTCTGCTGCTGACCAACTTTATGGAAATGCATATTTTATTTTCCAACAGGACTTGGCACATGCACACAGTGAAAAAGCTACCAGTACCTGGTTTAAGGACCATGGTGTACCTGTCCTTAATTGGCCAGCAAATTCGCCTGACCTTAACCCCACAGAAAATCTATGGGGTATTGTGAAGAGGAAGATGCAACACACCAGACCCAACAATGCAGAAGAGCTGAAGGCCACTATCAGAGCAACCAGGGCTCTCATAACATCTGAGCAGTGGCACAGACTGATCAACTTCATGCCACAACACATTGCTGCAGTAATTCAGGCATAGGGAGCCCCAACAAAGTTTTGAGTGCTGTACATGCTCATACTTTTAATTTGGCCAGCATTTCTAAAAATCCTTATTTGTATTGGTCTTAAGTAATATTCAAATTTTCTGAGATACTGAATTTGGGGTTTTCATTAGCTGTCAGTTATAATCATCAAATTAAAAGAAATAAACACTTGGAATATATCAGTCTGTGTGTAATGAATGTGTATAATATACACATTTCACTTTTTGAATGGAATTACTGAAATAAATAAACTTTTTCATGATATTCTAATTTTATTACCAGCCCCTGTATGTCCTTGTTATAAAGACAGGCTCAGATGACTTTCGGTGAAGAGATGTCTTCAAAAACTACAGTTTTTGAAAAAGAATCTGGGTGTTGCTGACAGTGCTCACAGTTCAAAATTTTAACTGAAGAAAGGGTAAACAGTCAGTTATTTATTGCTAAACGTAAAATTTAAAAAATCTCATGTGAAAATGGAACACACTGCAGTAATGCTAAAAATATAGACAGGGAAATTGATAGCACTTGTAGCTAAACTAAAGTTATGGGGGGGGGTTTAAAATCAAATTAATCTTATTTGATTTGAATGTTAATTTCAGACACGAATCTGAGCATTCAACTCAGCTGGCAGCACGTAAAGTGTGTAGGTTCCATACACGTAAAGCTGGCCAGAGCTAAGGAAAATCAGTTCAGGTGATTAGAGAGTAAATACTGTGACTCCTATGAAACAACACTGAACTGATGACCAAAATCTGTGGTAGAACTCATTTAGAGAACCAAGTAATTTTTCAGGTCAACTGTTTAGACCGGTCAATGCCTATATTACTAATGTAGTGATGTATGTATTGAAACAATTTTAAAGTCAGTCATTTTTTTAAATATATATTTCATTGATTACATTTTCAAAAATTAAATTAGCACAAGCATATCAACAGATTAAGATAGATGAGTGATCCAAAAATATCTCACCATAAATACCCACAAGGGTATATTTCACTAAAACAGATTGCTCAGGGTGTGATATTGGATCCAGCTCTGTGGCAGAGAGTCGTGTATGATATAATTCTTAATGGCAGTGAAGTTTAGACTACAATCACGTGAAGGCTAAAATGATTTCATTAAAAACTCCAAAGAATACTGTGGACATGCAATAGTCACAAATTTGAAGAAGAAACTGTGATCAATTCTGAGCCTTGTAAATCATTACCAGAGGAATCTGGCAAAACCTGTCATTGGTTCACTCTGCACTTAATTGCCTGTTGCAGTTGGAGAATGAGTGGAAATAGACAAAAGACTCATTTACACCATTTCAAGTTCAAAGTAGTTGATAACACCAGAAGCTGCTTAACTAGTGATGCTTCACTGTACAGAATTCTGACTGTAGTATCACATCAAATTACACAGAAATTGACAGGAGAATTTTAAAGCATTGTATGGTGACCATCAACATACACATGGCCAAGGAATGTTTCCAGTTGGATGCTCCTCATTACACAGATGAAACCATTTCCCATAACAACTACAATACAGAAAGAGACAAGTTGACACCCAATTTTGGCAAAGCTGTACGAACTGACCGAAAGTGGTTGCCTGTTGTGTGTGTTCCACAAATTACTTTCTAAGTAACTTTACTAAATTTTCAGTTTGTGGTGTGCAGTTGTCTATTACCAAACTCTGAGTGTAGGGTATGATAGTGCCACCACGGCTTCATCACAAACTACTGGAAGCTCTTCATGAATGACAGACAAACAGCTCTATTAATGAGCAATGTATTTTCTGGCACTGGTCCACACTAATTACACCAGAACCATCCTTGGCTGCATATTTGTGGTAGCACAATTATTCTCATATTTACCAAAGATTTTCGCAGTACACATTGTGCTCACAGTGGTGTACTTGTACAGCAGGTTTTTGTTAAAAGTAATAGTATTAAGCGCAATAACCTTGTGCCTTACCAGCTACAAAAGATATTCATTCAGTCATTTCAGCAGTCATTTAATGCAATGGACAAAGTGAGGCAAGAAAAACTTGCCTATAGTAACACTTTCCATGGAACTATGGGTCATTCACAATTTTTACTCTTTTTGAGGAGATAACTGAGATCACATTCTCACCTTTTAAAACCAGATTTTTGACTGCATGTCAAAAATGGCAACCAGGCAAATTATTTCAAGGACCGGGCTTCAGGCATACCCTGTGAAGGTTAGATAACATATGATCTGGCGCAGGCATATTGACCAAGTTTTTGATGCATCAATACAAGTGGACAATGAGGACACTGTGTGGGGTTTAATTACTTCCCAGGACTTGGGTGAGTTTGCCTTTATGGTGACAGATATATCTCAGACTTTTAACGCATCTGATGCATCTCAACTCAAAATCAAAATTCTGAATGTACACATAAACCATCTCATACACATAATCTGTAATATTCTATATAGATGAGAAAGGGTAATATATATATATATATATATATATATATATATATATATATATATAAATATATATATATATATATATATATATATATATATATATATATATATATATATATATATATGAAAGGCAAACCATGGCAAATTAAACAAAGGTTTTAGAATGTTTAAGGAAGTTATACAGTTAACCTCTGAAGAACTACATTGGGTTAAATAAACCTGAGTTATTAATTCTACTGCAGTGTGAAATGCACCAAATCATTAATACATCAAAACTGGAATTCAAAGACGGTGGAGTAAAATAGTATATAGAACTCTTTATTTCTCTCTCCCCTTACTTGCTCTAGTAGGTGTCCAGATCACCTCCAGAAGAGATCTGACTCATCTTAAACTTCATTCATTGAATTTCTTGGATGACATTCCCTCCAGTGATGGGACATCAACATTGACGTTGACGTTAAAAAAATGTGTGCCTTGACTTACCAGTTTTATGACCAAAACAAGTTTCAAAGCACTGCCTAAAACTCCATATGCTAAGAAAACCTTTGCATTAAATAACAATTCAAATAAAGTTTACTGACAAAGTTAAGGTAATTATCAAACACAGATAAAGAATTTTGCCTGCCTCAATTAAAAAAATAATTTTGTTGATAATCTAATTAAAAAATTACACACGCTGTAAATATGCTGCAGATACATTTCTGTACATTACAAATATATTTTAATTCAACTTTCTTGAACATTTACAGATCAATTGGTCTGTGAAAGAAATGTTTTGTTTCAACCCTTTAAAAAAAGTGTAAGAAGAGTTGGACTAGGAGGAGAAGAGAGTGAGTGCTGCTAACAGACATTAGTAGTGAAGGTCACACTGACTTTGAGTTAATTAAAATAAAATAATGATTCCTCTGTGTTTGTGTGTGCGTGTATATATATGAGCAGGAGTCTTAATGACAAAATCTGACCAAGATAATGACAGACTGATATAGAGATCTGGAAAACACACAGGAGGAAAAAAAAAACCAAAAAAAAAAAAACAGGAAAATAAGGGGAATCTTAACACACTCCACCACCTCCTATATGTGTATCTTGCTTTTCTATATAAGTGTATCTATACACATATATAAATAAATATACATACACACGCATCTACACTCACCCCCATATTATGTGTATTTATCTACTCCTACTCCTGAAAAGCCCAGTAAAAAAATAATCAGATAATTTTACAAATGTTCATAGTTAGTTAAAAGGGGTTTCATGTTTTTAGTATGTGCTCTATGTGATAATGATGCAGGCCTGTTTAATATATGAGTACAGTATTTAACAAAAATACAGTACAATATTTTATATGTAAATCAATATTATTAGCATTACATTAGTTTCCATTAGAACAAAAAATGCCAGGATAATTACTTGGTGCCACTTTAATTCATTAATTAATATTATTAGCAATATATATGTCAGACATTCTTATTTTTAAATATTATTTCAAAAAAGTTATCATTATCCTAAAATAATTAAATACATTCAGAAATTATAAAACAATATTTGATTAAAATAATATTAACAACAATTAAGGCAAAAAAATACCTTAATAATAAATAAATATTTGTTACCGTTTCATCTGTGTTAACATGCTCCTTCACCATCCTCTCCAATCCTAGCAGCTACTGTGTACCTCAGTGCTTTTTTACCTCCAACCATGTGCCATTCACTGTCAGAATGTCTTTAGGTATATGCAACTCTACCTGCCCTCTGTGTGAAGGGGAGGAAGCATACTGTATATAGTTAGGTAACTACATTACCCATAATTCACTAGCTATGACTGGAGTGTCTGTACGTTTGACACTGTGCTGTCAGCAGCCTTTAATACATAGTCCTGCAAAGCTGGTTCATCTGTCATTTTAAGAATCCTCAAACTATTTGACTTGTTTGACTTCTTTCTGGTCAGTGGCCTTTTAAATGTCAGTTAGATCAAATCAGTTTTTCCTTTCAAGGACAAACACAACTCTAAGCAGCACACATAAGAAAAAGACAAGTATACTTTAAGAACCTTACAAGAATTCACTTAAAAACCCAAGTTAATAATAAAAAAAACCATTTGTTTCATCTCAATGATTTTCTACCAGGTCACCAGTTCATTCACAGGACCTGATTTTGTGCACAGGGGCACAGTCATTCTGGAACAGAAACGTGTCTTCACACAAATGCGGCTTGAAAGTGAAGTACAGTAATACCTTGACTTACAAATGTATAATTTGCTCATATATCAAATTAAATTTCCCCATTAAAATGATTTGAAATGCTATTAATCTGTTCCAGCCCCCTAAAAACCACACCAATTTTTTTGTTACGTTTTTAAATAAGAAAAATGTACTTTATAAATAGCAAAAACTGTATAAAAAATAATAACATAATAAAAGAAAATATAAAGAAATAAACTGATTCTATTAATGGTATCTACCTTGAAGATCAGATCAGACGAAGATGCTGGTGGAGATGCAGGAGAATTGCAGGAGTTTGGGGGAATTTTTTTGTGCTCTATTGCTTAACTTAATCGCTACACACTTAATGCTACAATGCTACAACAGAGATACGACAGAGATGCTTGCACAGCAAGACAACCAAGTGAATGCTCGCTGGGCCACCCAGTGCCGGGTGGTGCTCGCTCGCTCGCTTGTGATTAGATCTTGACTCACATCATAAGGGGGAAAAAATGACAGAGCGACAGCTCGTATCTGGGAAAAAATTGTAAGTTGATTCACACATAAATCAGGGTTTCACTGTATATAATTGTCTGAAATGCCATATTACATAGTGTAATTTATCACTTTGAAGAACACATTCCACTGTGCAGTATTTAGATGTGGCTTTACACAACTTTAGTCAGCACGTGGCCTTGTGCACAGCCATGGAATCCAGTTCATAAAGCTCCTGACAAACAGGTCTTGTACTCATGTTGCTTTCAGGGGCAGTACAGGACTCTGTAATGAGTCATGCACAAGGGGACAGATAGTTTAACTGTGATTTGTGTTTCAGCACTCTAGCATTGCTCTATGAGTTTAAGTAGCTTACCACTTTCAGTTCACAACAACAATAATAATAATGCAAAGCATACTCAAAATGACCCTTTCTCTGTGGTTTTATATATATATATATATATATATATATATATATATATATATATTAGAAATATGTGTGGTTGAAACACAAATAAAAATAACATAGTAGGGTTGCATCTGTATGGAAATTCTATATTTCAATAATATACATGTGCATACCTTCTGATGTCAATACCAAAGCCAGTATACACTTTTATATGATACAGAAAGATATAATTGATTAACATTATAGACAACTGTAATACTAAAGAATAATAATTAAACACAAAGAACAAAGAAATACCTATAAACCTTCACCATTGTAACTATTCAGCAAAACGGTAATAGACATTAGTGCTTCAGCTTCACACAGTCATGTATCAATAGAACAGGTTAAATCAGGACTCCATTTAAAACCTGGCTGCAAGGAATCAGCTGACTGAAACCTGGAATAATATGATGTTTATGGGTCTATACCTTTCATGGCACTTCATAAAAAAAAAGGTTTTACAAAAGAGTTTAAAAAAAGAAACTCTTGATGACTTATGCATTTTGACTTGTGTGAATATACAGACGTGTGAATATACACGATTGTAGGTATTATATCAAATTAAAGCATTTTATGTATGTGCCAAAAATATCATGTGCTTTTTTAAATCTACTCTCTAGTTTCACCCGAACTGTGCATTAATCAGGAATCCACAGTTTGCATTCAACATTTTATTCAAGCATTTTTTGAGCAAAGAACAGCACAGTGATTTTTTTAATCATCTTCATGATGATGCTGAACAGATGACTCTTTCTGCATGCTGTTTTTTAAATACTTGCTTTCTCTTTTTCCTTCTGTGCACATGCTTTCAACACTGAAGCCTTAAGACTTCAGTCAGCTCAGATGAACTTGTGTGTGTCCAGGATGTGGAATCACTCAGTACATAAATCACTATAGTCTAGAATTTATTCCAGTGAATATTTCCACTGAAAATAATTTTTAATCCAGAACTAAATTGCAGGTTTATTACAGATTCGTATGAATAAAGTTTTTCACTTAAAACCACCAGCAAATCTTTTTATACACTTGTGTCTTGAATGCTGGATGTAGTACCAGATGTCAATTTCCTCTCTCAGAACTTCTTAACAATGACAAATGTAGGATAATTTATATCTCAGATTATTTAATTTGTGTACTCTGTCAAAAAAAAAAAAAACACACACACACACACTAATTTTTCAGCCTATATAGTCAGCCAGAACCGAACTAATCAAAGAAAGATATACAGTAAGGAATTCTCAGCAAACAATGAAGATTACATGAAATATCTATAGCCCAAAAAGCCTAACACTGTGTCTCAGACCTGTCCATTATGCATGGACACCCACCAAACAAATCAGCAATATAACTATTATTTGAGACCCTAACCCTAGTTCCCCAAAAGGAAGAAGTGGATCAGCTCTGCTGATAATAAAGAGATCAACACACTTACTCATAAAGTCTATAAATAGGGCAGTTGGTAGAGCTTAACGCCTATTGAAGCCAGTCCCTCCACATGGATTTGTGTGTGCATGTGCATGTGGGTAAAAAAAAAACATAAATGAAGAATAAATTGGTATCAGATCATTTCAATGGATAATGACTAAGCAGAGAGAGAGACTCCAGAAAACTGAAGTCATTTGAGTAGAATCTTTGTTTCTGTGCAAGACCAAGAGGAGAAAGCTGAGAGAAAGCTGAGCAAGTGACAGAAAGAAGGGGAGGGCAGGAAAGTATTGACACCTTCTCTCTACCACTTTTCACTTTCTCAGTAATGCAAGACATGTATCTCCACTTCCAATATTCAAGTCTTTCTTTTCCATGTCTTCCTTCTTCATTGCTTTTCAAGAAATGCTGGGAAAAAACAAAGGCCACTCCGCTGGTGGCAAAATGGCACTTGGAGGGTGCAAGTCATGCTCCTGTGGTGTAATTGATAGACTGGAGCCCATGTATTCCTCTGCCTGTACTGAAGAGAATCGGCGGATGTATATTTAACCTGCATGCTCGGGTTTCTGCTAGCATATTGCCACACAGATGTGGACTGCATGTTACAGTCAACACACTTGGCTGTGTGTCGAGCAGAACTAAAGTAAAAAACCCAATAGATCATCTACACACCAGCTGTCCACCCCATAATTCAAAGCCTTAAAAGGTCCAATTGAAGTTAAGAATGTTTATATATTAAAAAATAATAATAACCAAAATGTTCAGCATCTTTGAAGTATACCTATAAAGAGGACAGTCACATTTAATAGCAATAGCTCTCTAAAGTAAGTCAGAAAGTAGAATGTAAGGTAACACACACACTCACTCTCAATCAGTGTGACAACAAGCAAACTGCCAGCAACAGGCCCCACAAGTAACCCTAATGTAACGAATATAACTGTTCCAACCATATCCAAAAGGGCACTGTGAGAGGTCCTAACTGTCCCCAACAAACATTTGTAATTTCAGCAAGCTCTCAACATGTCACCACTAAGAATAGAATGGAAAACTGATTAAAGTTTAAGCTATAGGAGATAAACACTTTGGTTGCCATTATTAAAAATAGTTATTTTTGGCTGATAAGACCTTTGTATTCTCACAATTCAGCTTCCACATCACAGCAAAAGCTCCACATGCAGCAATTCAACAAAGAATCTGAGCACAACGCCACACAACACAACAGAGGGTGTGAGCGAGACAGTCAAACAGAGGCAGAGAGTGACTGACCAGGGTCTGTTGATATCTCAGAGCTTTCCTTTGCGACGCATCGGCAGCCATCGACAAGCTCGTACTGAGCCAAAAATAAACATACACACTGTCCTGCTCCTGTATTACAGCGCCTAAAACACAGACACACACACACACACACACACACACAAACAGCAATACATACACAGTCCTTTGCCAGTGATACTGCACCTACAACACACAAACACACAAAAATAACTACATACTTCACACTCATGTTACAGAGCTTGCAACATAAGGAGTGTTCAGGCAAAATGACACAAATGCATGGTCAGTGCAGCCATATGAATTTCACTCTTGTATACTTTTCTTATCTAAACATATTAACATTCCCTGTGCATGCAGTCTTGTAATGAGTGCCAAAAAACACAACAAAGCAAAAAAAACCCCACCCACTTAATTAGATGACAGTTCCGCGTCATCTTGCCCTGCAGACATTTGGACTAGAAATCTAGATTTATGGAAGCAGATCAAGGGCCTAGATTTACCAGGAAATAGATAAAAAGTGAAAGCTGCCATAGGAAATTGGTTAACTGCAGGCAGACGAGGGATAAGTGATAAAAAAGAAGTCTAAGAAAGAAAAAGACAGGTGGCGCAGAGAAACAGAAGACAAAAACTTTGAAGGAGTGCAAAAACAGGGCAAAGGAGTAATGCCACACACGGTAGAGGAGCATTCATGTGCATTTCCACAATAAACAAGTAGCAATGAAATCAGAGAGACAGTCTGGTGAGTCAGAAACACAGAGATGAGTACAAAATCAGACACTGAGAGTGTGTGTTAAAGAGATGATGCAGGCCCGCGTGTCTTTTCTTAGCTCCAGTGTGCAGCTAATAGCTGCCCTCATCTGCCTTTAATGCCAATGTCCCCCGGCAGCACGCTGGCCCACCGGCCTGTCCATCCGTCCATCTGTCCATCCGCACCCCTTCGCCCCTCCCGCCTGGATTTCCGTTTTGCTTCCTCCCTACTCCCTCCAGGCTCACACGTTTCTGAGAGGATACTGCCTCCCCTTAGAGAGCCCCTGTAACACGATGAGGCTGTCTGTGTGTGTGTGTGTGTGGCACTAGGGGGGAAAGTCTTAGCAACTTTCACCTCATCAGCGACAAGGAAGCTGAGACACACTGCTCTTAAGCCAAAGCACACATGTGCTTTAAATTCAACCCATCCAGCCACAACTCTGATTAACAGTGTGGTAAACAGAAGAGCTCCCTGCCAATGTCTACTTCTATACACTGCCTCAATAAATACCCACATGAAGCACACTAATGGCCATATTTGTTTTAACACATACACACACACGTTTTGGATATGCATTGTGTATATCTACTTTCGCTCACACACGCTTGTTAAAATGTTTTTTGAAGCTGAATTAAACTCAATATTGTTTCGCCGATGACATTATTTTATATGATGAAATGCCTTGTTTTATTACCAACGAGTGGTTGTGTCAGAAGATGAAAAGTGGAAAAACTGCTTGAGGCCTGACAGGATACTGAGCGCATCACAATCAAACACCATAACACTACAGTCACGAAAACATTATGGCAGGCAAATGTAATGTGAGCGGGGGTGAATCACCATTGTGGTTGTCATTCCATCAGCCACAGCAGGACAGAGAAACTCGAGCAAGGCCACAGAAGGAACCAGAAAAATGCATCCCCGTGAAAACCAGGCAGGCCACACTCAGTGAGGAACAGGACAAGGCAACTGGAGAAAAGCGGGATAGTGACAATATTACAGCTCTTCAGCAAGCAGAATGGAACAGATGCCAGTACCTAAAAAGATAGAAAATTAAGATAAACTTCAAACTAGATTATCCTATTGTCAGTACACCGAGAAAACAATGCAATAGCCAACCATGCAAGCTTCTACGCCTTGAAGACTAGCAACATGCCAACCAAACGAAAATACAGCACCCCCTCCCAAAGACGCATTTGCAAGGTGTTAATTAATGTCCAGGAATATACAAACAATGGGACAACCAGAAAAAAGCCTAACCAGCAGATGCAGACATTCAGACAAAAACCCACAAGCACACACTTACCCAATCTCATGCACTCTCTCTCACACAAACACCCACGAGTAATAAAAACAATAATAAACCGTATTTTTAACAACATACTTTTTATTTTGTGTTTTACAAAAATATCACAAAATGTTGAATATCAGTATTTCCCACAGTACCCTCAATAGATTGTTGAAACAGATAATGGCAGTGAATGAAGTCAATCTTACCAAAAGAGAGCTAGTAATTCATTTTTCTTCCAGTTGGCTACATGGAAGCTACACTGCATAAAAAACACTTTAAACTTCCCTCTCAGAACACACTTTATATTATATATAGCTGTTTGTGAACTGATTGTATGATCAATTAGCAAAGGAATGTTAAAAAACAACTGACAAGATCACATTCTACAATTTATATCAACTATGGGAGAAAAATGCTAATGTGAAAAAAATAAAAATAGCACCAAATATCAGAGATAATTTACTAAAAATATAACACAGACGCATCTCATACATTAACCTAAAGTGTTCTCATGACAAAACTGGGAAGAAAATCTCCACGAAATGTTTAAATTACTGTAATTTCTCTGTTATAATCATGAATATCAATTTAGCATTCATGTAAATGCACAACTGCATTCAAAGAAGTAAATCTTTACCTCTCTGCCTGGATTCACTCCTGAACTATTAAAATGATTCTTAAGTTTGAGTTCTTCCTTTGGATGTGCCATTAAGGGATTACATTTTTGCATTTAATTACACATTTATACAATAAATATTAGTAATTATTCCCCCTTCAAAATTTTTAATAATCATTTCTACTTAATATATAAGTAATATACCACACAAAAGATGGTAAACAGCTGCATTTCTTTACTCATTACCCAGCACCCATCAGCAGAAAGGTCAAAATACACTTGCATATTTTCAGGATGGAAAGATTAGGTTGGCACTATCATCTGTATTTGCCACATTTCGGCACATGTAGTTGTCTCTACAAAATTGAAATTACATATATTAAAAAAATAATAAAATACATATATTTTTAAAAAAATTCAAATAAACAAATTTTATATTAAAAAAATGCCCTGCATAAGTTACACTGCTATGTCAATATAGTACAGGTGCTGCCAAATGCAAAATGGAGAATGTCTTAGAGCTATGTCAAATTTTGTGGCATCCCAAAGTTCCTGACCCCTCCAGTGTCACTCCTGTTCAGGAATGAGAGACAGACATGTCTTTGCTCCAACTTAGCCACCACAAGGCATACACCAATAAAACGTGCAAATAAAAGTGTGTATACAAGCTGTTATATGGAGCTCTGGAAAGTGCCAATACAGTTAATTTTATCTGCATTAAAATAAGTGAAAACCTTATTTTAAAATTTTGAAACCTTATTTTAAGTGAAACCTTTATTTAGAGGTAATCACTATACTGACCATAAAACCTATTCAGTGTTTTCAAAATGCCTTTATCCCACCTGAACAGAGAGACAGATATAACAGACCAGAGAGAGGTGTGTTCAAATATAATCAAAGTCTTAAATACTGTAAGGTAAGTGGGTGTGTAATAAACAATTAGTCTCTACTGCCTCCTAGAGGAGAAGTATGACAAGGCATTTTGACTTACTCATGGAATGTTACCTCAAAAGAAATAACAAAAAACGAAGGTAGCTGATGTTAACTGATATGGCACTATGTGTCGAAAAATATTAAAAATATGAAATAACCATATGGCAACTGATTATTCTCCAATAAATATTTCACCACATCCAAAACATCCGTCTAAAACTTTTTTAAATGTTAATGAATCCAATGTTTTAGGGAAATAAAGCCTGTAAGAACAACATAATACTAGGGCAGATATCTGTACATACAGTATTTCAGAGATTGCCATGTGCAACATCAGAAACTTTGGACTAAGATATACTTCAAGGCCATGTAGCTGAAACCTATTAAATGTGTGAGTATTTAGTGGACACACAGTGCAAGAAAACCAATCTGAATGTGGGGAAAAAAGGTAGACAGTGTACAGGATTTACTCTGAGCATAAGCTGCATCAGATAGACTGCAAGAACTACTTCACCAACATAAACGAGTGACAAATGGGGAGAAAAAAAATGTAACTGTTTTAAAATTATAACTGTACAGAGTTCATATATCTTTGAAAAAAAAGTCTAGCATATAGTTATTAAAACAGTTATGTTTAAAGGCAAGCCCAGATAAAAAGACACAGGGAATATAAAAAAATAATAATAAAAATCATATACTGAAATATTGGCTTGACATATATAAAATGGATTTATAAATCACTAATATTTATTACATATTCCTGGAAACATAGAAAAATGGCTCTTTGTAGACTGCATTTATAAATGTGTGCTGGGTGCTTGTAGTCACATGTGTCACAAACTGGAAAAGGAAATGGAACCTCTGAAGTTCTATAATTGGTCCAATTATTGACAGGATATTTGTGCAAAATATGTACAGCACAGATCTGTGTTATACTTGTATCAAGGAATGCTTTCAAAAACTCACAAAATTTTAAATGTTTGTGTACTTAAGCTTTTGTACAGCAGTGTGTGTGTGTGTGTGTGTGTGTCTAGCTTTTTGGGCAGTACTTGGGAAAGAGGTAGAGGTCTTTGCAGAGAGAACTTGTGAATTCAGACATCTCTTTACACCGATGATGTGCTGAACCTGGAGCGTAGCCTTCTCTCTCCTTAATTCTCCCATTTACCTATCCAGGGAAGGTATTAACAATCAGTGTCACATATTACATGCATAAATATGTTTACTCCTTGCATTGGTAGCTTTAAACCAGTGGAGGGATAGCACAGGGATTCATGTAACACCAGATTCTGCTCATTTATTAACAAATTTTGTAAGTGTGTTATATCATGGAAATTGTACTGTACAGAACTCTGACCCTCACTTTAAGAGTGAATATATTACCTGCACCAATATATCTGATAAATGTGTGTCTCTGCCTCTCAATCTCATAGCTGTGTTGAGTTCCTGAATGAACCAGGAGCCTTTCTTTGTATTTCTCATTGCAGCAGTGCCTAAGTTCAAACACACAAACACAACATATCATACACACACACAAAATAATCAGATGTGGTCTCATTCTTCACTGAGAAGGGATAAAACATTTTCTAAAATTTATAGTTACATATTAATTCCATACACTCCAACTAGGACAGAAGTGGATACACACTGAAACCTTTAAGTGTGGCAAAGCCGCAGATCATGTCGGATCGTTGGGGCAGTTTCACTCGCAGTATCTCACGCTCAGTCTGATCCCTCGCGCCATTCTGTCTTTCACTCTTCTCCTCTCTCCCTGCATCACTCTGCTCACAGCATGTAGGCTCTGTATGCTCCTCACCGTCTAACTGGTCCACACCACTGTCCATCTCCTCTGAAAACAGAAGGGAGAGTGAAAATTCTGCATGCTATGGATGAGAATACCCTTTTGACAGAACGATACACATTCACATAACGTTTTAGAATTTGATGTAATATCTCAAATGATTTTAAGACGATTACCAAGTTTAAGCACCAACCTCCTCTACAGGCCTGAACGAAGAACATTTTTGGCTTGTTCTGAAGCAGAGGGCAGCGAGCATTATCAAACCTCTCAAATACCCAATCCAGCTGCAAGAGACAGAGAGAAACAGAGAGACAGAAGGGTTTTTAATGTCTGAACTAGAGTTTCTTAGTGAAATACTATGGCTGCTTATTAAAAAGCCTGACTATAGCCTACCAGTCCACAGCTGAACAGCTACTAGTTGATATTCCTAATATCTCTGAATATTTCCGGCATATTTATTGATGCCAAGTTCTGGAGACATTAATCAATATATCACAGCTTCCAAATTATTTACATTCACTAATAACCATATAGTTATACATTCCTACATTCCTAATAAATTCCAAATGTTAAAAGTAATAATGATCGACATCAAGTGATCCTGTTTTGATTTTCTGTACAGTTTCATTTTTCTACAATCAGAAATAGAGTAAGAGAATTAGGTATTGTTCTGATGTACTATGCCTCTCAGTGTCTCAACCCATGTGCAGTGAGCAACAGATGGACTACAACCTGCAAATGTAGCGTAAAATAGCACAATGCTCACCTTACTGTTGAATAGAACTGAGAAAATGGACAATAAATGTAGAAATGAGCAGGTAATTTTAATGTTACAGCTGATCAATGTGCATATATAACTTGCAATTTCATACTGATATAGCAGACAGTACACAATCTGAATGTGCCCAAGCAGTTAAAGGCTGAAGTAAAGGCAGAAGGAAGGCTAACCTCCAGCAGCTGACCATCAGTTCCGTAGATAGACCCCTCCACTCCGTGAGACAATAAGCACACAGCACAGCAGTCAAATTTTGCATGTTCCTGTCGCCGCACAAACTGCTCTATACAGTCTTGCATGGCCTGAGAGTGATAGAGAAACAGAATTTTCCAACTGAGGTCTGTAATAATTAACAATTAAAGTTCACCACATACAGGCACAACTGCAACGTACTTGCTAAAAAGAGCTTTAAAACACAGAAAGCATTATGAATTTCTGAATTCTTAAGTCTACTGGCTTTATGCTGAGCCAAGGAAACTGGATTGGTACCTTGACAGTGAGGTCTTTGCACAGGACGACTGTAAAGTCCAGTTCAGTAAAGAGTCTCCTCAGCACCTCCTCATCCACTTCTCCTCCTCTCCTTGTGTCCAGTTCTGACAATGCTGGCTCAAAGTGTACATTACTTAGCACCAGTGCAAGGCCCCTTGGACTTGAGCTCATAGGGTAGGCCTAAGAAGATAGGAAGAGTGACTTGAGACTGCTTATTTGCTGAAAATATATTAGATATATATCTTATAAATATTCTCATTCTTAGCAGTCAGAAGAATGAGAATATTTTTATGCACTGTGAGACAGGTGGAGCTTTGGTGTGTGCATGCCTGTTTGTGTGTTAGTGCTGTGATGTGTGTGTACCTGTGCAATGTGAGATAGGTAGAACTCAGGGGTGCAGGGCAGCACAGCAGTTGTCACAGGGCTGTCAGCATCCAAACACATCTCCATAGACTCTGAAAACAAAAATATAAATAATATTTATCCTCACTCATACCGATGTCCTTATCTGTAAAATAATCCAATAATTCTTCCATCTACCAACAGTAAGACAACGTAGACCATGTAGAAGTCTTCAGTACCTTAAAATTTCAGTTTAAACCCATTCAACTGGGTAATGTGTTTTGCCTAGAAACAAGAGTACTATCAGCTGACTGACCATTGTGTTACTGGACATTTCCTTTCCACCTTTTTATAGGTTAGAAGTGTAGCTGCACTAAAGTGTATTTATTTCATTTACACGTCTTTTGTCGGTAAACCATATCCAACTGGTACTGTGTAACTGCATGCTCTACAAAGAAAGAAATGTTTACTTTTCACTATCTTAACTGAGTGAACTCAACGGTAGTGAATGTCACCAGTTTGCTAGCTTGCTAACTGCCTACTTAGCTCATAGGCTAAAAAAGGCTCCAGACATTTCATTTCACTGCTGCCAAGCACACCATTTATTCATTCTTTATTCACCACAAGTCTGTGTGCAGTGATCCGTGTCATGTTTCTCACAACCAGATTTCTGATTTTTCCTTACAATGAAAGGGGTAAAACTATACCATCAGAGTGGGGGAGACATGCTGTACCTCTCTGACATTACAGTACACAGCCAATAATATCTTACTGTTTGTGAAGGGCTGACATTACACATGAATACATAGAGTTACAATGCCGTTTACATGGCCACCTTGGTCACACACAAATCTGCACTTTGCGAAAAAACAGTAATGCCATCTACACAAGGATTTCCGTGTGTGTGTGTGTGTGTCTACATTGCTGTTTTCGGAAAAACACATGCAAGTGTGCGGGGAAACCTGCTTCTCATGGTAAAGCACAGCTATGATATATCCAAAAAATTAATTTTCAAAATGTACTTAATTTTAGGAAAAACAGGTGATAGCCCCTTTAAAGGATAGAGAATAGACTCTCCTACTCTCTAACCCCCACTCACCATGGGTGCGAGCTCTTTTGGCAGGCACTGCATGTTCCTGAGTTGGGAGTGGAAGTGTAGGGTCTGGAAATCTCTGCAAACACAAAGAAAAAGTAGTAAGTTAAAGTCATTACAGAGAATAGGTCTGACTTTCAACTGATTTCACAGACTGTGTGACTTGCTCATTAATACTGTTTGTCTTGCAACATGCTCTCTGAGAAGGTGCTGAGGAAACTCTGGAAATATGAGAGTTGAGGAACCACTTTTGTGACTCATTTGTGATCAACACAAAGACTGCCTGCAGTTTGGGTGTGGTGCTACGGGTGGTAGAAAGTGTTCTGTCGTTTTCTCTCCTTGCTGCATGTAACTGTAAATGAACCTTTCATTTAAGCCTAACTTTTAAAGCCTCAAGTTAATCTGTGCCCATAGGTATCAGGTATCTCACAGCTATAACTCATTATCAGCACTTCTCTGTTTAATTAACTCACTTCAAAATCAAAGACTGATCCTTGATCACCACTTCGACTTTGTGAGTGCTGATATTAACAAAGTTTCTGGTTACATTTTAAATCAAGAAAGAACAGAGGGACAAACATTATATATGTTATGTTTCTCATAAAGGAGATTATAAAATCCAGGTTACATGACCTGCATACTAAGCCTGCACATACAATGTCAGTAGTAGAATGACTGAAAGTGAATGGCTAAAAAAACAAAGCATTCAATCTGAAAAATGTGAGTGCAAGTGGTGCCTGCTTAGCTATGAACTTCAATATTGAATCACCTGGCTAGAAAGTCAGGACAAAAACATGAAAAATCATGAGCAAATCCCAAAGTTACACTGAAGTAACAGGAGTTAAAAAGCCATTAAATCATTATATGGGCTTTCTGCAAAAGGAAAACATGCTTAAAATAAATGTAGCATTGGACTTTTTTAAATATCATTACAACTAAACTGACTGTTATATCTGACTAATAAATAATTTACTGGTAAAACATTTTTTCTACTACTTTCATATCACAATCAGGTGCCCAAAAACTAGTGCAAAACTGCCTACAGTAATCAGTGAACCTTGGGATGTTTATACAGATGGATGTGTCTCTGACAAGATAGGAGCTGGGTGCAAGGGAAGTGCTGTCAATAGCTTACTCATTACTGTGTTAGAAATCAACATGAGAACTTTTCTCCAGGTGCTTGTGTTCTGAAACAGACAGATAAATATTCCACTGTGTCTTACATTAACAGACAATGGAATGAGGTCTACCTGATATTATTTAAGATAGAGGGATGCTGAAGGAAGTGGTTATCAGTAATAACTGTGCCACAAATCCTGCTGTGTGAACAGAGGAGACAAAATGCTTTCCATAAAGAATCTCTAGTCTTAAGAATTTGAGAAGCACCTTGCAGAGCACATGTGGATTAATGTCATTTTCGATCAGTGACATTAATAAAACTTGATGCCCTTGCTCAAGACTGAGCTGATTCTGAGAGGTATGTATGATGGCTCATACACCAAATCAGCCCTAGATTACTAATTCAAAGTCTTTGAGCTGGGTCAGGTGCAATGATTTTTGCTGTGCAGAGATTTATTACATCACCTAAATACAAATGAAACCGAACCAGTCATATTGTGTGTTTTTACTTGGTTCTCAAGATTTGGTATTGGTTTGTTACTGAAACCATGCAGACCACAGCATGGTTCTACTACAGCATCCTTCAGTAGCAAGAGGCACAATTTTGAACTTTGGTATTTCGCATTATTTGAGAATTTGAGGCTGTACCAAACGAATGTATTTGACAGCACCTTCTGTGTTCCTCTCTCTGAACCTAACAATTAAGAGTGATGTCCCTTAATGTATTAAAAAAACGTAATTCATTTTTTGTGACTGCGATATTAGCTGTTTAACTACAGAGCCAGGCCTCATTTCTTGTCACTGTACTACCTTCTGAAAGAAATACTGCAATAAATACATGCAACCCCTGGACTTACTCCACTCTCAGAGAACACATTTAATAAAATTTTCATATAAATCTACAAACCTAATAATTCATATGAATCTTACCATTGCAGCACTGCTGTTCTCAGAAAGTGAGCTTTCATTCTCAATGTCCTGTTTTCTGTTATTATCCCTGACTGCAATAATATCAAGTGTGCAATTTCCCTCCTTATTCCCATCTCCCTCACTTTCGAAGTCTTTCTCTATCTATGTAACATATATATAAAATTCCATAGTTTTTCTTTCAAATATATTGTTAAAGAACAAAACGTAAACATTACTAATTACAGAAGCAAATACAACAAAGTGGTATATATAATATGTTTAATTATAATAGTATTAGCGCTGAGTATTGCATAGTAATAAGACGTAACTGGAAATCCTAAAATGTAATGGGGTATTCAAAATGTTTCCTTCTACCCTTCCACTCTGATTTAAGATGACTTTACAGTCATTTGCAACCCTCACCTCCTGTTTTCTTTTTATCTTAGCAGGTGTGTTGTCCTGTGTCAGTGAGATTTCTCCCTCACTCTCTGAAGGTGTGCTCTGCAACCACATTTGTGCAGCACTCCTGTTAAAACAACTCTTGTCTCTGGCAATTTTAACTCACACAACAAGTTTACGTTACAGTGTGCCTTTCCTCACCTCTCTGCCTCTGAAACTTAGAAGCAGGCTGTAGAGATGTTGTTGCTCTGTCTCTTTAAGAGCCATGCAGAAGCTGCTGAAGGCTCGGGGACCACGCTTAGGCAGCAGTGACAGCAAACGCCAGCTCCTCTTATGGGATGTTGGCTCTGCCTGTGGGGTTCAAGTCATGACAAGGTCAAACACTATTACTACATAACAGTCAAGCCTTGTAAAACAAGTGACTATTATGGAAAGTCAACCACAGGCAGTTAAATGTGCCATACAAAGTATTTCTGAATTAACTTCGAGACTACAAACAAACTGGTTAACATAGCATGACAGAATCTGTGCCATTGTTTAATTACAACTTACCAAAATGGTTTCAGCCATCCCATCAGTGAGAACATCTTCTGCCTGCAAAAACTGGATGAGCAGCTCATCCACCACCATTTCTTTACAAAGAGCCACAGAGTTCTTCTTCAGTGCCAGCTTATCTCGTTCTTTCATGCCACATTCTCCAAGCATGGTGCTGCTAAGGAAGTATGTTTATGAATGTATGTATATTATGGAAGAGAGATGAAGAGTTATGAATTTTAAGGGGAACTGTACCATTTTTTTCCAGCATCATTTATTAGTTAAAGCATAAATCACTAAGTGGTCTAATGTAAAATATTTAAGTGGTAAAACTGATATACTGAACACATTAAATAAACATATTTCAGCCCGAGTACAAATAGCTTTAGAAGAACATCAAGCTCAAAACACACATATACATACACACACACACACATATATATATATATATATATATATATATATATATATATATATTTTTTTTTTTTTTTAATAAAAAAATCTTGGGGGAGCATGACTTTCCCCCAAAATAATTGTTAAAAAAAAAAAAAAAAAAGTTAATCAGTGTTAACCGCTAGGTCTACAATTACTCAAAACAATATCAGTAGGTTAGGCTAAATAACTAATATTTAATCCAGATATATTATGTAATCAACATCCATGAACAATGATTTTGAAACGTTATCTTTAAACGAGTGTGTCACACAGAAAATGCATCTATAAACTAAACTTACCTCCGCTGTCGACTTCTCGGTATAACGTACTCCCCGAAGTGCTCAATTTTTCTTATCGATTAGCGACTGTTCATATTATTCTGAACCGTTCATGAATAGGAATATAAACTTTCTACCGACATCTATATACCTGACTAGCCAATAAAAAACTTATTTAAAACGCAGTGCAAACTTTAGTAGCTAAATAAACGGAGCAGACTGATTCGGGGGCAGCGTATTTAGAGTCTGCTTATCGCTTTATAGTTATTTAGCCTGACAACCTCACACGTTAGTGAGCTAACTACACAGTGAAAGCGCTAGGTGAAGCTAACCAGGCTAAAACGCACAACGGCGACCTGTTAGCCACAATACATTCCGCCTCCGTAAGACCGTCACCCCTGAGCGCAGCTCTGTGGAGGAAGATCGTCGAGCACCAACAGCTCTGTATCTGTACATTCAAGAGAACATGGATAATTTAAAATAATAACTGACAGCATAAATATATCCCCTGAAGTAACTTCCGCGCCAACAGACAGCGAATGGGAGACTGCTATCGCTTCTTCGGTCTTAACAGCGTCTACATGTTACAGAGCCTTACTGCCGCGTACTGGCCTTGACGTTGGGTTCACATAAAGAATTGATTATTTCAGCAATAGTTCTGAAACTGTATTCTCTGCCTTACAGCATTATATTTTACGCTCTTAACGTATACTGTATAATGCTTTGTATATGTTAGAAATGTTGACTTTAACCAGCTTTTTTTGGTGAGAATTATACCAAGCATTTTCAAACAAGAAAGTTGACCTTTGCATTTTCTCTGAAAACATAAAACATCAACAGCCAATATAAGTTAAAATCTGGAGTCCCGTAATGGTCTTCTGGCATCTACTCTGTATTTGACACTAGTAACATGGCTAATGTTACATACCGCTGACAGCGGAGGATGGCAGTTATGTGCCCAGTGAAACGTGATGTAAATAAATTATATATATATATATATATATATATATATATATATATATATATATATATATATATATATATATATATATATATATATAGTGACTGTGTATCAGAGTATCAGATACATGTAAGACTACATTAAAAAGTGACTTGATTTTATGCTTATTTAGAACAATATTCGCTGGTCAGTAAAGTAAACCTATAAGAAGATATCTTATACTTGATCAGCACTCCTATGATTATGAGCTTAATTTACATGCTTAAATAGATTGCTGAAATATACCAACTGCCATACTTAGCATATTGTCAAACAAGTCAGGCTCCAAGTAAATTCTTCAGTTCCTTATTTCTAATTTCCTCACATTACCTTTTTGTTTGTTTGTTTGTTTGTTTGTTTCTTCAGCTTGCACAGGTATTCATTTATTGTCTCACATTTCAAATGCAAACAATTATTTTAATCGCAACTAACAGTATTCAGAATTTTAAGAAAATCAGAGTTAAACAATGCTTATATTAACTTATTTGATCTCTATATATAAAAATGTAAATGTATGATTAAAAAAAATAATAATTTACGCTGGTAATCAAACACTTTATTCATCTTTATGTATCACAAGCAAATCCCAAGCTCCATTTTCTACACAGAAAAACAGCAAATGGAATAAGCAAAACTAGTCTGTTTGGACAACCCAAGAGAGAAATCCATATTTACCTAAAAATAACAGGCTCTAGTGTTTCACCAGCTATCCAAGTTTGTGCCTTCATAGTTCTTGGCTAAATTTGCTATGAAGATAGGTCTAAGGCTAGGGTTCAGTAGTTTGTCATATTTAAGAAATGCACACACAAACAGTCTTGAGCTTTTGGTGATCCAGGACCAGTTCACTAGACACTTACTAAGCACAGTTTTTGACTTCAAAGCTTTTCCATTCAAAAATCACCTTTAACTAAGAACACTTTAGTCCAGAATAATAGTCATCTAACTCCTGGAAGCTACCAGTAAAAGTACACTGTTAAATTTTTGGTCACACTTCCTTTCAAAAGAACATCAATGTTCAAGATGCCCTCACAAAGAGTTTCAAGTGCAAAAGAAAATATTTTTTCAAACTTTGGAGGTGCTTTTTTTTCTTTTTTCTTTTTTAAACATCAGATCCAAACCAAAGCAAAGGTTGGCTTGGAACAGAATATAACCTTTTTGTTTGTTTGTTTTCATTTTTTTTTATCACTTTGTACCTTCATTTACAGCACAATGAGCAGATACAAAGTTTTCCTTTAGTTATTCACACTAACAGAGAAGCACATATAAAAGAAAAATAATAATAATTAAAAAAAAAAAAAAAAAAAAAAATCAATAGATATTTATCCAGCAATTGCAAGTACACAAAGGTCTCCAGTCACAGGTCAAAGCATAGCATTAATATTTCATATAGGACCTTGACTAAACATTTATGACTAAACAGCCCATTACATGTCATTAATTTCAGTACTGTTTGTCATATACAGTATCTAAATTTAAATATTTGTTTATAACTTTACAACAAAAGTAACCAGAATTCCTCCAGCAAATGCACTTTCACTCTCTTGTACTCTTAGTGAGGAGTCTTTCAAACAAACCATTTATGGTAACTTGTCAATGATACAATATAACACTCTTTTCACTTTATAATAAGGTGTCACAGGCAGGTTGCACACCAAGTGTCTGAGCACAAGAGAACAAATTATTTGAGGTACTTTTTCAGGAGTCAATGAGGAAAACCTATTAGGAATGTGGTTAATTTGTTATAAGAATAAAATACAACTCATAACTGAAATTAAACCACAACACAAGTTATAATTTATAGGCTAAAATAGATGGAAAGAATTATAACAGTTCCCAAACGAATGAAAAAATGTTCCTAAGAGGTATACTATAAAAAATAAGAAAACTAATTTGCTGAAATGTATATTTGAGTTATGTCTATGAGCAGTATAAAGAGCATTAAGTGGGAATGCATAAAGATTAATTTTCTGGGTTGTTTGGAGATATACAGAACTGGTTCTGGCCCACCCCTTGCCTAGTCAAGGCTAAATTTACGACGCTAGGTCAAATTATTATGGTCACATTGGAAGTAAGTGATCATCCCTTTCCTCTGGCTCTTCCAATGGCTCAGTCACTACACCCCTGTAAGTGGGTTGTTCCTCTCTACTGCCACGGGAACGGCACACAAAGTCACATCCATCCTGCGAAAGTCCAGAAATACACTTAATATTTAATGCATTTCAATGAAGAGACAATTCACCAAGCAGAAAATATAGAGAGACTTACAGCTGATAAATTTCCGATCTCTGACCAGAAGGCATAATTTGGAAATTGTTCAACTCCTTTTGCTCCAACCACGAGTCGTTGATACAGGAATCCACCAATGAGATACACAGCCAAACAGGAGAAGCAACTACAAAACATGCAACATGTTAAATTTATTAACATAGTAAGCATTGTTTTATGTCCAAAATACTCCCAAATTTCTAAAACTATTGAAAAACTACAGAGAAATGTATTAATATTATTTCCTAGTAATATAAAATTTACAAGATATTTTGATTCTTCTCTCAATTAGCAATATTTTTAATTACATTTTTGGAATGTTTAAAACTGGTTAAACTATTTAACACAAAACAATCATTTATATGATACTGAAATTTAATCTCACATTCATAACTATATCATAACTATATACATTTTGAACCAATAAAATTATCAATAAAATTTTCTTTCTTTGCTTAGCAAGGTTTGTGCCCTTTTGGAAGTGTTACTCTGGTTCAAGCTGTTTGAAACTACATTGTTTGGCAGAACACAGCAATGAAATTTCTTCATTTCATTATCAGACTATTCTGTTCCTTTGAAAATAAATGTGCAATTTGATGTGATTCATCTTATCTACATAAAAGAGGATGTGTGTGATTGATGTGCAATTTGGTGTGGTGACCAAGGAGAGTCACAATTAAAACTCACACAATAAGAAATATGGATCCTGGGCTGAGTTTAGATTGGGCAACCGGGCATAGTTCACTGGTGTCCAACTCAAACAGGTAAAAACAGTCAGAATCTATTATGTTTTGTTCTTGAACCATTGTGAGATGTGCCTAAAGAAAGGGGTAAGACATGTGCAGTCAGTAAAAGTTGCAAAGATGAAAAAAAAAGTTCTGAAGGGTTAATATATAGAAATAGCTTCAGAAGTAACATATGTCTATATGACAGCGGCTGGTGTGCACACCAGTCTCCTACCAACTAAAATTAATAAAGATAATCAACAAAAAGCTAAAAACACAACAAATGTGCACAATATAAGAAAAGTACATGACGTAAGCAGCATATGGAAATGTGTTTAATTCCATCTCTGTTTATCAATGGCAATTTCTCTATGTTCTTCACCTGTGTAAAGGTGGGATTGCAATCATTATTACTGTATTATTATACTGTATAACTGAATTTGAATATCTTAATGCTGTAGAAGATATGTACTGTTTAGATTAACCATTTGTCCTTTGTCCTCTCTTTTTTATTATCTATTTGATACCTATTTGGTCAGATTATTTACAGACTTGGTCTTCACTTTCACTGTTATGTTGACATCACAGATCTATATAGCACCAAAAAATCACAGATATAGCACCAAAGTTAGCAATATGCTAACACGCCCAACTCTACTGTTTTTTAACCAAGATTTTAAAAGGTAGATGAGCATTATCTTCCTAAAATTAAACCCTGACAAAAATGAAGTTCTACTCACTTCTCCTAAATCCATTATTTCTAAACTCTAAACTGACTTTAGACTCAGTCTTGATGGTGACATGGTTAAACCCTCATGTGTAGTTAAAGACCTTGGTGTACACTATGACTCTATGACCAACTTTCCATTGAACCTCACATTAAGCCACTGGTTGAAAATACCTTCTTCCACCTCTGAAATTTTGACAGACTTAGGCCCATGCTCACAAGTAATGATGCTGAAACTCTTTTTCATGCTTTTGTCATGCTTTTCTTGATTATTGCAGCTCCCTCTTTTACCTAATAAAACCATCCGCTCACCTAAGTATGTCCAAAACTCAGCTGCCAGAATTCTCTGTTACCTTTCATTAATAATCCCATTTAATTTGTTTGTGTGTTTAAGTTACCAAAAACAATCACAACTGATTTTTCTTCATGATCATTTTTAAAACACTCTAAGAGGGCTCTTTTTGGGACAGGGCCTTTATGACAACCTCTGTAAACTGTCTTAGCCCTGATTTGCCGTGATTGTGCCTCATTACAAAATCAGTCCAGGATTAAGGTAACTGAATAAACTGTTCATTATAGACATAAATCCTCAGGTATGTCAAAGAAAATAAATTTCTGGCATTCTTGTCAGATGTGTGTGTGGGTATTTACAAACAATCTAAAAATATAGAAAGCTAGAAATTCATCGCATACATGTGGTCCAGAAAAAGCACTTCTAAATGGAACCACTTTGTGAATACCACCTCTGGGTTCAAAATTTTAGCAATGGATATGTTATATGATCAACCATAACATTAAAATGACCTTATTTTTCATTCATTGCCCATTTTATCAGCTCCGTGGACCATATAGGTGCATTTTGTTCTACAATTACAGACTCATGTCCATATTTTTGACCAGTGTTAAGCAACCTGTGACCTATGATGAAGGCCTAGAAGATAACTAGTAGGGTGCATCAGTGCACATGGCATGGATACTTTTTGTTTTTTCACAAGACAAAGTCAATGCACATTTTGGATGGATTACAACAGTATGGCTCCTTATAAAAGAGTCTGTGGTGGGTTTCCTAAATTATTTGTTCTTCATAATGTTGTACTAAGAACATTCTTAAAATTATGAGTGTTTCCAAAAACCCTCTGTAACTAATGTAGCAATTAAATGCATTTGTGTATCAAGTACTTCTTATATTGAACCTTGTGAAGTTCACAAGTTAGCAACAATAGAGGTTGCTAATTTCCTATTTAAAAAAATGGGCTGGTTCTATTCACAGCAACAGCACATTAATATATATATTTTAAAATAACAAATCCATGACAATCAAACTTTGTTAATTTGTTGTCTCTAACCACTTATACAGTTCAGGGTCGGAGTGAGTCCAGAGCCTACATGAAACACACCCTGGAGGGGGTGACAGTCCTTTACAGGGCGACTCGCCAATCCACTTACCAACGTGTGTTTTTTGGCCCCTGGGAGGAAACCGGAGCACCCAGGGGAAACACACGTGGACATGTGGAGAACACACCAAATGCCACCGTGCCGCCCACAATCAATATTATTTTTGAAAATGTAATTATGTTCCATACACTACATAATAATAATAATAAAAACAAAAATCTCTACTAGCTTGATATACGCAATTAATATATTCCTAGGGACTTGCTGTGTATATTGTTGTGTTATGGGTACTGCTGTAGCCTCCCAATATGAAGGCCCTTAGTTCAATTCCACACATAAATGCATATAATATTTCATTTAATTCCAGTGTTTAAATAATTTAATTGCAGTGAAACAAATAACTATACTTGATCTAAGTACAGTAGTACTTAAATTACTTAATATTTACTGTATTTGTATTACAGTATTTTATTGATATACACATTTATAAGAAATGAATTCAATAAAATGTTATTTTCCAGCATAGTAGAGGTGGAAAAAAACAATATGTTCCCTGCTATGAAATATGGGTTAATTGTCTGCCTATTTATAGGCTTGATATGTGACACGAAGAAATAACAAGTGCAATTTTTGTTTACATTTTTCTATTACCAGTAATGTAAATATATAATTGGTCATATTTTTTTATAATTATTGCCCTAATTATATTTTTGTGGTATAATAAGGCAAAAACATCTTAAAATCAGTGCTTCAGTTTTTCAACTGGTGCTGCCTTTCCATCATAGATGCTGGGGTGGCATCAACAAGGAACTACTCAAAACATTGTAATTTGCAACTAAGAAGGCTTTTGGCAAACACTCCTAAAATTGCTGTTAAAATTTACGTCTTAAAGGAAATGCACCACTAGGTTCTAAACAAGTCTAGATCTGTCACACGTTGAAAACATCCATCCATCCATTATCTGTAACCGCTTATCCAATTTTAGGGTCACGGGGGGTCCAGAGCCTACCTGGAATCATCGGGCGCAAGGCAGGAATACACCCTGGAGGGGACGCCAGTCCTTCACAGGGCAACACAGACACACACACATTCACTCACACACTCACACCTACGGACACTTTTGAGTCGCCAATCCACCTGAAACGTGTGTTTTTGGACTGTGGGAGGAAACTGGAGCACCCGGAGGAAACCCACGCGGACACAGGGAGAACACACCAACTCCTCACAGACAGTCACGGAGCTGGAATCGAACCCACAACCTCCAGGTCCCTGGAGCTGTGTGACAGCGACACTACCTGCTGCGCCACCGTGCCGCCCCACATTAAAAACAATCAGTGCCAAAAATGATCCGCCATGCAAATGCCTGTAAGTTGGCAGGCTGTTAGAAGACCTGACCACTGAGGAACACTGTGAAACTGGCAAAGGTTTGCACAATATTGGAGTCTTTAACTGTACAGTTGCACCTTTATGGTAAAGGCTGATAAAATGAACAATGAGTGTAGAAACAAGGAGGGCATTTTTGGTGTTATGGCTGATATGTACTATAACTTAAGTATAATAAGTTAATACAAAATCACATTTAGATTTTTTTCCCTGGGTATAATGGGCAAAACATTAAATTTAAAGAAGCTGTGTTAAAAAGGGAAAATGCTCCATGACAACTGGTGCCTACTTGTTTTTTTTTTTCTTGTTTTCAAAATTGGATTAATGTAGAATACAGAACTACAGACAAACTCTAAATAAAAACCCTACTTTCTCAACCACACTTCAGTTTGCTTCCTTTACACCAAAATCTCACCACAGTCGCAGACTTGTTACAGGAAATAATGATGATGGCCTTCCTTTGTTCGTTTTGGCAATGGTTATCATATTTCTCCCCACTCCTATAGATCAGCATCACCCAGTCACCTGTAGAGAAAGTGAAAGAATGTGGCTATGTTCAGTTACTGCAGTCTTGAGGTAGGTCCATGTGAAGTGGCCCCATATATATATAGATGTTTCTACACCTTTACTACTGGTACATTTAGTGTTCTATGATGAAATATAGTGGGCTCCTAACTAAGCTACACCATTGTGGGGGTCATTTGGGTTGTAGAAAATTGAATGATATCTGAAATCCTTAAGTAGACTTTGGTCACACTGATACTCACTTCCTTCAATAACTTGTGTATCAGTGTAGCTTCCAATACGGGTTTGTTTTCCCTTCTTGTCCTTCTGTACAACTCCTGCATCTTTCATCCCCTCAGCATCATCACAAACCTTGAACACGTATTCGTAGCTATCATTCCCATCTTGGCTTTTCGCAGTAAAACTGTTAGAAGCAGGACAAAAAAGGCATTAGCTTATATAGACAAAATGCTGAAATATTTTGATTTGTAAATGATAAATATTTAAATGATGAGTTTACCTTTGATTTGTAAGGGGCTCTAAGAGTCTAAGGGCATTTTTCGCACGTTCGTCAGGAGCAGACAGTTTGCATCTACTGGTGTTCTCACTTGCTTGAACTTCAACAGTCAATACAATCAGGACAGCGACTGCTCTCAAAGATAATGACATGGCCATGTGTAAAACCCTGCAAACAGAACACAAATGTCATTAGGTAATCACTGTTTATTAACAGCATGTTTACTGTCAATCCAACAGTTTAATTTCAAAGGGCTCTGTCAGTCACGAGTTATTATTACAATAAGGAAGTGCACAAACAGTCATTAGAATGATCTGAAAACAGCCTGCCTGAACCTGCTTTTACGAAGATCGGGTTACCCCCTGACCAACTGGCTGTATATGATGCTAATTTCTTTCTAAAGGCGTTCAACTTGTCAGAGCTTTCAACAAGGCAAGCACTAGCTACATTAGCACTCACTCATGAAAACAGAGGATGGATGACTGTAATCAGGAAAAGCAAACCTTTCAAAGACTTGAGTGTGGACGAGTACAGCAGAAACTGTGTGAAAATAAAAAGCCGTAAGTCTGCAGAGTTAAAGTTAGAGGAGTTTCCTTGTGTCCTATAACTGACTCGCCAAATAAACCGTTAAACCGCACAAACACTCGTCCAGATATCTATGAGTGAAGGATACAGAGAAAGCCACACAAGCTAATTTACTCTTTGTACAGTTGGAAGCAGACGGAGCTCCGCATAGAGAAGAGTCTCATGATCATGATCCAGTTTATCACAGCTACACACGGAAACGAAACTAACCCAGAGACGGTGCAGCACGTGACATCCGGTAGAGCCCAGAGTGCTTATGGGAAATTGAGTTTATCACTGATTGTCAATGACGTACTATTGTTCACAAGGGAGTGTTTTAAACTTCACAAATTAGTCCTCAAAGGTGAAAGTTCGATTGATATAAAACCCCAATTATTGCTTAATAAACAACACAAGGACCAAACTATGCTAAATAACAGACTACCAAAAATAAACCAAGCAATTTCAACAACAATTCAATAACAAATAAAATTTCTGTGCAAAGAAAAATATATTTCTCCAAAGGAAAAAGCAAGAATCTGGCTACTGATTTAATATTTTTTGTTTTCTGTATTACTATCCCCTTGCTTGCTTTTCTTATGCATAGGTCATTCATTCAATCATTGTCTGTAACCACTTATCTAGCTGAGGGTCGTTGTGTGTCCGGAGCCTACCCGGAATCACTGGGTGTAAGGCAGGAACACACCCTGGAGGGGGCGCTAGTTCTTTACAGGGCAACACACACTCACACCTACGGACACTTTTGAGTCACCAATCCACCTACCAACATCTGTTTTTGGACTATGGGAGGAAACCCATGCTGACAGAGGGAGAACAAACCAAACTCCTCACAGACAGTCACCCGGAGCGGGTCTTGAACCCACAACCCCAGGTCCTGCTGTACCACTGTGCCGCCTTATGCATAGGTCTTAAGTGTTATGATTTTACACTTATATTACTATTTGTTTTATTTTACTTAAGGTACACTTAATGTAATCAAAAATGAAATGTGATTTTATTCATATAAAATGATATTATTAATGAAAAATCATAAAATATGACCAGAATTGCATTTTCAGAAATGTTAATGTTTTCCTCAGTTCACATTCACCATAGGGGCGGCACGGTGGTGCAGCAGGTAGTGTCGCAGTCACACAGCTCCAGGGGCCTGGAGGTTGTTGGGTTCGATTCCCGCTCCGGGTGACTGTCTGTGAGGAGTTGGTGTGTTCTCCCCGTGTCCGCATAGGTTTCCTCCGGGTGCTCCGGTTTCCTCCCACAGTCCAAAAACACACGTTGCAGGTGGATTGGCGACTCGAAAGTGTCCGTAGGTGTGAGTGAATGTGTCTGTGTTGCCCTGTGAAGGACTGGCGTCCCCTCCAGGGTGTATTCCCGCCTTGCGCCCGATGATTCCAGGTAGGCTCTGGACCCACCGCGACCCTAAATTGGATAAGCCGTTACAGATAATGGATGGATGGACATTCACCATAGTTCATTGTAAAGTTATTATTATTATTTTTTTTTTTTTGTAAGCTAGGGGTGCATTTCCCCCTAAAGTTATTTGCACATGGGGAAACAATACTACTCATTCAGTGACACATTTAATCTTTGTTTACGCTGACCTATCACTGACATTTAATTTCCTCTGAGTGTTCTGACAGCTTGTTTAATTATGTACATTCCTGATGTATGTACATATTGATTCGTAGGTTAATAATCACCAACAAAGCTTATCATAACCTTAATGTTGATGGAAATGATATGATATTGTATGAAATGAAATGATATTATATGAGGCAAACATAGAGGGTCTACAAACTGAGAAACTTTAGATTTAAATGAAAAAATCCTCACCAAATGAAACCTGCTTTTTTATTTGTTCTTACCTGTATCTGCACTCCCACATAAAATACAGAGCTTCAAAGGTTTTAAGTTGTGCCACATCAACACATACATTTAAATATAGCTGCAAATGGGACACACCCATCTCTGTTGAATACCAGTCATACAGCTTATGAATACAAAAAGAAGTCATTTAAGTAGGCAGAGCTTATTACTGTGTTCTGATTTTAATATAGAACACAAAATGACATACACAATTCTTTTTGTGACATTGTAAGCTGTGGGCAAGGTGCAGAATTCTTCTGAGGTTCAGTAGTTCTCTGTTGGCAAAGTTAATCTAGATTTAAGCACACTGTAATATATTAATACATATTTTGTAACATGACTTATTATCTTATTCCAATCTTTGCACATCATCTTTGCTGTAGTTTAACCTCTCGCAAGGCTGGTGCTTATATCTAGGTCAGTAATGTTGTTTATTTGAAGTGCTTTGTTTATTTTCTATCTTTTATTTTATTTTATTTTTTTGTGCTGTTATACTAAGCATGCCTCACTTTCCTTGCATCCATTTTCCTCGTGTTCCCCTCCCCCTCTCGCCTTGTCCACCCTGTTCGTACCTGCCTCAGAGTGTGGACACACCCGACTCCTTGATCTCTCCAATCACAGTGCAGGCAAAGAAACACTCAGAAGGTGTACTTCCTATTTCTGTGTGGCAGTGGTGTGTGAAGCCTGGGTGGAGGTGAAGCCCTTGGACTCTTCAGAGCAATAATCTGGCAGCTCTTTTAATCGCTTTGGACTTACTTGAGTTGGAAGACGACACCAGAGAACTTCCCAAAGGACCTGGCTTGGGAAAGATGTTTTTGTTCCTTTCCTGATTACAGCAGAGTGGGATCGAAAGTTAGAAAGAGGGAGGATCTGCATGAATGTGTTCAGACTTGTTTGGGAATTTGAGAAGTGAGGGAGGAGGGGAAGAAACTCGGTGAGAGTGGAACGCAGTAAAGAATCACTGGCAGTTATTGTAAACATTTGGACTTTATGTCTTAGAAGAACAGACTGAGTTAAAGAGAAGGTAATTCAATCACGATTATCAGAAAGGTATTTATCTCACTCCTGACACTGATTTACTCAGTGGGCACGCGCAGGTATGTGGAGCGCTTGTGTGTTGTGCAATCCCTGCTAGCTTCTCAGCGTAGAGGAGTGGGGCAGAGAGAACATCGTCTCTCCGGGAAAGTTCTCAGGTGAGCCCTCTGCAGAATGTCCGTAGCGTCTTTTTTTTAAAATTATTATTACAATAATTTTTTTTTTGGATACTAACCACTCATATTGCAGTTGAGTCACCCAGTCAACAACAGCCTGAGTTACTAATGCTCAAGGCATCTCTTGCTCTCATCTGTGGCTCTCACATTGCTCCTGTTTAGTCAGCCATGTTAGTGTCCGCCTTCTTTTTTATTTCTTAGTTATACGATGTTTGTTTTTTAAGTTTTCTAGAGCGAACGACTTATGTGAACATGGGTTTTATATACACACGAATTTATAAGACATAGAGCATAAATAAAACCAAGGAACTCTGGAAGTTGTGAGATCAGCTGCATTCTTTGTGGTGATAGGATCATGTAGTTGTAAGCGAGATTGTGCTTTATGTGGTTTGACGTGAATGGCCTTCTGATGTTGGAATGATTAAATAATTTGCATGTGTGTATTAAAAACAAATCCTGATTATGAGATATGCTGCTTTTAACATGTTACAGAGTGTTGGGCCATGATATAATACATTTCTACTTTAAAAAAATCAATTAAAAGCAGTTTAGCATAGTCAGTAACAGTTTATGAAGGTTTGTTAATATATAATTTTATTATCTGCTACAGTGGTGCTTGAAAGATTGCAAACTCTAGATTCCTATATTTCTTCTTATCATTTGACCTGAAACTTCAGCAGATTTTAGAAGTCCTCATAATAGATAAAGAGAGCCAGATGACACACACAACACAAAAATAACACAATTGGTATTTTACAAATGTAAAAGATTACACATATATTACACATATATTTATTGAGTAAATTGACACAATATTATACATTTGTGAGTGGTAAAAGTAAGTTAAACATGGCTTTTAGTATCTGACGTGACTCTCTTTAACAACCAAAACCACAACTAAATGTTTATGGTAACTGTAATTTTGGTACATTCTTCTGTACAAAACAGCTTCAGCTCTGTTTTGTTGGTGGGTTTCCTCCCATTATCTGCTTGCTTCAAGTCCTTCCACAACATTTCTGTTGGATTAAGGTCAGGACTTTGACTAGGCCATTGCAAAACGTTAACATCTTTAACCATTCTTTGATAGATTAGTGTCATTCTCTTTAGGTTCAGCTCATGGACAGATGTCCTGACATTTACCTTTAGAATTATAGGTTTATATTAATTTAATTAAATTTTTTTTTAATTAAATTCATTGTTCCATCAAAGATGACAAGCTGTCCTGGTCCAGATGCAGCAAAACAGCCACAAAACACCACACTAACGCCACCGTGTTTCACAGATGAGATAATTATCCTGGAATGCAGTGCTTTTCTTTCTCCAGACATAAAGCTTCTCATTTAAACAAAAAGATCTATTTTGGTCTCATCCGGCCACAAAACATTGTCCCACTGGCTTAAGATGGCTTGTCCACATAATCTTTAGCAAACTGCAGATGGACAGCAATGTTCTTTATAAAGAGCAATGGTTTCTCCTTGCAAAACTGCCACAGACCCCATTTTGTCCTGTGTTTTCCTAATGTGAAAAAGAGGGCGGCATTGTGGCTGTGGAGGTGTGTGAGGAGTTGGTCTGTTCTCCCCGTGTCAGCGTGGGTTTCCTCCGGATGTTCCGGTTTCCTCCCATGGTCCAAAAGCACATGTTGGTGGGTGGATTGGCGACTCAAAAGTTTCCCTAGGTGTGAGAGAATATGTGAGTTTGTGTTGCTCTGTAAAGGAATGTCATGCCCTCCAGGGTGTGTTCCTGCATTCCGAGTAGGCTCCGGGCCCACCACGACCCTGAAATGGATAAGCGGTTACAGACAATGAATGAATGAATAATATGAGAAAGACTTTTAGTTGCTTAGACATTACATTTGGTTCCTTTGTGTTTTTGCTGACCTTTTCACACTTAACTCCTAACTGGAGTAATCTTTATTGGTGGACCTCTGCTGGGGAGGGTAATAATAGACTTCCATTTCTTCTGTCTGAGATCCTAAGAAATCACCTTTGTTCATGACATGATACACTTCCAAAAACATGTGCATTGACTTTAATAGATCCTTATTCTTTAAATAAAACAGAGGGCACACTCACACCCGATTGCAACCTCACTGAAAACACGTTCCTAAATTCACATTAAATTATCTGTGATATGTAATACTGGATAATTGTTCTCAAAAAAATAAATGACCAAGTCTAACATTGGTGTCTTCTTTGAGACTTGTGAGATTCTGATTAATTTTAGGTCAAATTCATGCAGAAATATAGTTATATCTAAAGCATTCCAAACTCCCAAGCGCCACTTTTGTATTTCCTGTGTTTGTATGCTTAATTGGAAACAGATTTTTTAAGTGTTTGCATTCTCATGAAATCAAGACCAAGTTTTACCAAGAAATATGATGTAAATATTTATAGATAATAAATATATTTATCTTTTACAGGTTCTCAAAATTATGTTGCCATGGGAACCAAACGTACAAACTGGACCAAAGGAGACTCTTCACAAATGCCCCCCAGCCCTGCTAGTCTTGACAGGAACTATCAGTCAAAAGAGCAGATAATCCCAGAAGCCCGACTTCAAGCTGGTATGAAAACCCAAGCCGAACGAAACAGGGAAGGGGAAACATGGAGAGCTAGAGAGATGGACAGAATGTGGGACAGAGAAAGAGGTGGGAAGAGGGGGGGGGGGAAAGACCAAAGGGTAAGAGAGAGATTCACAACAGAATGGTATGAAAGCGAGAGGAAGAGAGAAGTGGCTAGACATCCACATGGAAGAATTGCCTCAGTGCTGGATGTTAGTCAGCATATAGAAAGAGAACGAGAGAAAGGAGATACATTTCCCAGGACTAGGAGGCGAAGTAATGAAAGGGAGAGAAGGCCAAGGCTGCCAATCGACCAGGGTAAAGAAAAGACAATGGAGAGGGGTGAAGGGAGACCAAGGGAATTGGACAAAAGTGAAAGTGAAAGAGAGAGAGCTAGGAAGAGGGACAGAGACTTGCAAAGGTACAAAGAGAATGAGAGGGCAATAATAAGAGACGGAAAGTGGGATGGTGGAGGAAGACTAGAGAAGGAGGAGTCTGACCGTGTAAGAAATAGGGGGTTGGAGCTTGTAAAGAAGGAGAGAAGGAGAGAAAAAGATGCAGAGGTCAATGACCAAGAGATCATGAGGGTGAGGGAGAGAGACAGGCCAGGATATAGGGACAGAGACGGCTGGCTTTATTCCATGCAAAGAGACAGAGTGAGGGAGCGAGACAGAGGGAACTTATCAGACCGGGAGGACAGGGATGAAAGGAGCACAGCGTGGAGGAGAGAAAAACAGAGACACACCAAGAGTGAGGGAGACAGTGATGGAGAGAACGAAAGAGATCCAAGAAGGAAAGATGACATTGAGATACTAAGATATGAACAAAATAAGAGTAATAAAGATACGGAGAAAGAAAGGACCAAGGAGAGAAGGAGAGACAGAGAGAGAAACAGAGAGTTGGAATGGCAGAGAGAAAGAGACACGGGTAAGGAGAGAGAAATAGATACATCAGGATACAGAGGGAAAGACAGGAATAAAGAGTTAATGCCAGAGAGATATATGGAGCGAAATAGACAGAGGGCTTGGGAAAGAGAACAGAAAGGACCTGACAGACAGAGGGATGGCTTGAGAGACACTCAGGACAGGAGAAAAGAAAAAGAACCAAGAGATAGATGGAGGGTAGAACGTGAGAGAGAGACACGCATACGTCCGTACCCTGCAGACAGAGAAACGGACACGTATCAAGAGAAGAGGGAGCAGGAGAGACGGAGGAGTTGGGAGGAAGTAGAGACAGGAAGATGTAGCCACACACAGCGTGAAGCACAAAGGAAAGTACACATGGGAACACAAAGCAGTGGAGAGTGGATGTCAAGCAGGGATGTACGGCATGAACAAAGGAGGACCGAAATGGACAAGGAGAGAAAGAGCAGTTTAGAGAGTGATAAGGAGAAAAAGAAGAAAAAGAGAAGTGAGGAAGGGCAGGATGTACCTCTGGGGCAGATTGAAGGAGAGGCAAGAGAACGCTTTGAAAAAGAGGAAATGGAGACTGAAGAGTACAGAGAAAAAGAGAAACCTGAAAGTAAACAGAGACCACAGAGGAAAATGTGGCTGGAGCCTAGATCGGAAAGAGCAAGAACAGAGTCACTAGCGGAAGAATTTAGAGAAAGGGAGTTAGCCAGGGAGAGGTACGTGCAAAGATACAAGGAAAAAAGGACAGCAAGTGAGGAGGACGAAATATTCTCAGGTTTAAAGAAAGAAACAGAGCCAGTGTCACCAGAAGACAGGTACAGGCAGCTAGAGAAAGCTGGAGAGTTCATGAGAGATGCTGGTAGAGAGAACATAGACGAGAGTTGGAAAGGAAATGGTGACACAGTGCTCGCATTAAGTAGCAAGAGAGGGTGGGACACAGCCTGGCAAATGGAGACAGAAAATATGGAGGATAACGCGGAAAGGAGTGACAGGGAGGACGAGAGTGGGAGTGGCAGAAATGGTGTCTCTGAGGGTGAAGAGGGAAGCGAGAGGGAGTGGGAAGGAGAAGGGAGGGAGAGAGTGACGTCAGGAGAAGATGGTTTTGTGACTGTGTCCAGTGGAGGAGATGAGGACGAGGCAGAGGAGGACAAGTTTGAGGACTGTAAAGAATTCTGGGATGGTGAAGTTAGAGAGGACCTCAGTAGGCAGTCCTCCACGCAAATCCACCAGAGTGAGGGAGAGATTAAAAGTAAAATGACAGAGGGGAGAAGTGACCGTACTGTCACTTTGTTTTGTGTGGTTGGGCAAACTCTTCCCAGGTCAGGATCCAATCAAAATCCAGAGGACCCAGAGGAACAGGAGGACGGCAGCACTCAGGACCTTGGTGGCGGAGATATAGCGCCGTTTAAAGAGGCTGAAACTTCAGAAGAATCTGTAAAGCTTATCCATGGCATTTCAGAAGCAGAAACGAGCCTGAGTCATGACCTTACATTGTCTGAGGAGGAGATTACAAGCAACTGTAACACTGAAGGGGAAAATTGTGAGATGAGCAAGGAAGTTACATCACCACAGGACCTCGAGTTTACTGGCAGTGTGTGTGCTGAACAAGAAACTGAATCACACTCACCAGAAATTCCTGAGACATCTACAAACTCTGACAACCATGAGAATGCTCAGAAGAAAATGACAGGTGGAGAAAACAGAGAGAAAGAGGAAACCTGTGTAACAGAGGAAGAGAGAAAACGCCACTCTGCTGCCCCACATGTAAAATGGGCTAAGAATGTGCTCAAAGAGATCCTGGGTTCTAGTGAGGATGGTACCCTTAATATGCCAGATTCATTTGTCCAAACTGAGCAGCAAAGTGATGAAGTCCTGTCCGAGGCTGAACATCAAGGAGAGTCTCTGGCCTCACCACTCTATGGCATTGTCCAGAAACCCCGGAAGCGCAGCAGTGAGCGAAAGCACACAGGCACTGATATGTTGCAGGAAAAAGAGGACGCTAGAAATCTGGACACACCAGGACACACAATCCTTATACAGGTGGAAAAAGAGTCGGACACAGAGGAAGAACTAGAAGAACAAGAAAGGGAAATGCTAGAGGGAGATACAGATGAGGAATATGATTATGACAGGCTCCTTGTCAGTCCAGACAGACTGACTCACTCCTCAGATGGAGAGACAGAGAAAGAGAGTGGTAGTAAGAAGGATAAGAAACCGAAAAAGAAAAAAACGGTGTGGGACGTTTTGAGCTCTAGCAGCTTTCGAGATTTGGGAAATGAGGCACGATCAAGAAGGAAAGGCTTCCGAAAGAGTGTAGAAAAACACAGTGAAGATGAGGATGTAGGAGGAATTGCGAGGGATCGCAGGACCAGAGTGTTCAGAACAGGTAAGAGACGATATATGGGAGGGGTTGTCCATGTGTTTTTTTTTTCTTTTTAAGTTTGTTACAGAAACCCAGCAATAAGGCTAGTACTAATACTAGATAGAGACATTACACTATTATTATTACTGATTAATAAAAATGAAGGTAAAACCCTTTGTTTATTTATTTGTTTATTTTAAGCTAATTATTTTTCAATTTTAAAGCAAAAAATAATGCAAAAATGGTTATTAAATATTAACACAGTTACATATTGATTTTATACCTACATGCCAAAAATAGAAAAAAGTAGAAGAACCACAATAAGCAATGTTTGACAAATAGCAGTATCCTGTGAACTAGAAATTAACTTATTAAAAAAGATAGGGAGTTTGACGTGGATTTCTTCGACTATGCAGCCCTCCGACATTTTATTTTTAGTAATGTTTTTATTCAAGAACAATAACAATCAAGGATATTTAAAAAGTTTGGATCAGGTCTATTGAAACAGAATACACTGAAACTTTTAAAATAAGTGTCTCTAGATCAGATGACTTTGAGCATTATCACTCATTACTGAGGTCTGTTACAGATGCACAGCTAGTATTCAGTCATAGGCACAAGGCCTCAGGCAGAGTGTCGAAGATAATCACAGCTGTGTTTATAATGAGTATAACAGCGCAGCCTCAAGTTTGATAGTGCTTTTATACAAGTCATACAAGCACAATTTATTAGTTGACAGTAATAAACCACAACAGATTCTGATCTGATTTGGTTATGTCATCAGTTATTTGACTCCACCACCACAAATCATTCCACAACTGGACAGGGACCGTACTGTTGCCATGCGACACATAAAACATTTTCCTTTGCACTAGCTTGCTATTTTGGGTAGGTCAATGTTACTGCAGGTTAGCTACATTGCTGTGGTTAATAGAACTTCTGTAAAGTGAGTCATTCACAACGACTTATAACTCCAAGTGCTGTTTAACACTTTTTTTTTTTTAGCACTAATAGCATGTCTCTTGTCCAATTAAATTTCTTGGTTGGAATTAACTGTTGTATAAGACCACTTAAAGGAACAGTAAATAAGGTTTCATACTCTCATTCAGAAGTTACCCAGTGAAGTTTCTAAAGTGCAGAGCTTGGGTTTGAAACAATAGCAGCTTAATTACTGATTTTGAAGCTGTAATTTTAAGGTAAAAAAAAGCCTCCTAGTTTTCCTTTTATAAAGAATAATTTTACATACTCTTGCCTTTCATTACATTTCAAAAATGCAGTGCAGCAGGGCATAGCAGAAAACTGGCTGTATGCAATGCATCCTGTATTGCAAAACAGAAAGAAATATCTAATTATAGACTTGATGGGCTTCACATTTATGCGTGACTGAAGGTTTTTCCTCTGCAATGCAAAATAATGTGTGTTACAATGGAAAATTACACTTTGCTATAATTTACCTCCATTTATCATGGGTTACACATGTATAAAAGGTTCTTTTAACAAACAGTCAATGAAAAATGAAAAATTGGTTAATGAACTATATTTTATTCACAAGAAATCACTTGACACATTTGATTCAAAAGCCATTTATTTCAATGTAGACATATACATAAACCAGTCAGCCATAACATTTACCTCCTTATATTACACACATTTTTAAGCGTAGTATTACTATTACAGACAGTAGTCCATTTGTTACTCTGCATACATTGTCACTGTGTATGTACAAGACATCTGCTGAGCAGGTATTATTTGGGTGGTGGGTCATTCTCTTCTCTGCAGTGAAACAGACCTGACTGGATCAGACATATCAGTGTCACCAAACAAATGTATCCAGCCAGCAGTGGTCTATGAGCAGTGTCTTTGACCATTAATGCAACAAGCAGAGGTTGACAAAAACAAACTCTGCAGCAACAGATGTGTTCCATTTGATCTACAATACTGATGAACTTGATTAATATCTAATGCAGTGTCCAGTGAGGGCGCACAGTTTAAATATTTCCAGCAGCACTGCTGTGTCTGATCCACTTGGTCTAATACAAGACAAGCTAGCACACCACCAAAACATCAGTGTCACTTAAGTGCTGAGAATTAACCACTACTTGCTACTCCTGAATATTAAGGAACAAAATGTAAAATTCTTTATGGTAATTGAAGCAGATAAAATGGACAATGTGTTTAAAAATGTTATGCAATGTTATGGCTCATCAATGTATATACAGTTAAATCCTAAAGTTTGTTCACATCTGTTCAACAGCACTGATATATGACTCACCAGACATAACACAGTTATATTTGACTTTCTGTTGTATGGTGTTAATTCAATTTGAAGGCACCCCTGTGTATTTCATCTGATTTAAATATTGAAAAAATCTCCAGTATCTGATTTGTACACTGAATGTTACTGTCAGTTCTTAGATACTAACTTCACATTTAGATATGATAGAGTGATTCAGAATCTTTAGTGGAAATCAAGGATTACCTTGTTAACATCTCTGTGTGGTGTCTTTTTCTATGATAGAAGATTGTGAGTGAAGTAAGCAGTCAGTGTTATGACTGAGTATGACTCTGCAATATCTGAGTATGTAACTGCAACTGACTGTTTCAAACCACCAAATACAGATAGACAGGGATCTTTCTTGGGGATGGGCCTTTAAGATGTAGGCGAGTGGTGCAAGGTTTAAAGTTATAGTTAAATCATTTTTAAGGCACGGTTTGGGGGTGGGTTTTTAAAAATAACTTAATGTATCATGTTGATGAACAAAACTTTGCCAAGTGTTGGTAAAAAACATTTTCAGTTTTACATTATCATGATTGAATTTGTGTTAGATATAAATCCTTTGCTGAAGGTGGTCCTGCAAAGGTACATTTAAGGATTAGGATCCCTTTGAATTAGTAAGGCAAAGAGTATAATTTTGAGCCACTAACTGGAGTAAGTGCCACAATTCCTTGGTTGTTTACATGTGGGCAGACGCTCTTTTTGTGTTGGGTGTAAAGTAGGCTAGTAGTTTTTGTTAGTCATGCATACAGACCTAATTTAAGCTAAGAATAATGAGTTTTTGAACAACAACATTAACAATGTGGCGGCAACAATGCTTGTAGCACCACTGTGAGTGTCAGTTTTTTGTTTGTTTGTTAATTCATTCATTCATCTTTTAAATAAAAAATCCAGTAAATCAGTAAACAAAGAGATGGATGGATAGTGTTGAATGGGGGCACTGTCACTACCACACAATTTTGGGCTCCTTGTTTTGATACCCTGATCTTTTACTGTATATATGGCCTTTTCCTGTTGATAGTGAATTACTCTTTCCTGTTCTGAAGTCATATCCATGGAATCAGTCAGACATGGGGAGGACCTTATTGGTCTGTATTAAGCATCGCCGCCATTTAAGGTGTTAAGACTGTAATTACAGGAAAGAACAAAGTAGGGAATTACTGGCAGTTTTTAGTTGTATTTAATAAAACGATAAATCGTGTTAAAGTGTGTGTCTGTTTTTGTCTTCAGGGGATGATGAGTATGACGATTTGAGGCACAGCTTCAATGAATCAGAGCTGAGGTAAGTGAACTTTTACATAATCCTGTTATACTCTGAATATTCCACTGAAAGAAATATTTGAATATCACTATAAACTGTGAACACAATATCCCAGTGACTAATTGACTAGTCTGGATGTCAAAATATAAAGCTGCTTTTCACTCACAAGTCTCTTTCCACTCCAGGAATTTTAAAGTAAGAATCAGCAGGACGAGAATGAGAAACTCCAAATTCTACAGTAAGTTATGCTATATGCCTGTGTAGAGAACCTGAGGCTATCCACTACAACATCCTGCATGAATGTAGCTCAGAACATGTGCAGACATCACAAGGGCAATGCTAATAAGCAACTGATGTATATGTACACAAATGTAATGGAAGCCATTGCGCTCATTTATAACAACGTATATTATTCAAATGCTTTCTTTTTTTTATTAAGCCTCTCACCATAGTTTTGTTATGAGGTTTGGATACTGTATACAGTGGAGTGACCTGTACAACAGTGGTCCGTGTTACTGGTGTAGGTTTTGATGGTAGACTATGCTGTACTGAGCATGTGTTTTTTTTGTTCATTGCTGTTTCTCAGTACTGTGGATTGGGCTGAGGACAGGTCTGTGCATGTAAACCCCTGAACCAGCAGAACAGCTGCGGGGACACTTGCGTTCTAACAAGTGTATATGGAGCTAGAATGCTCCCAGGCAATATTGTTGTCCAAACATGTTGCAGCACTAGAATCAGCTTTATCTATATTCTTGAAGGGTTGTCTGTTTGCTGACTTTGTTGACTCTTGTTTGGTTGAGGCTTCATCTCTCTCTCTCTCTCTCTCTCTCTCTCTCTCTCTCTCTCTCTCTCTCTCTCTCTCTCTCTCACTCTCTCTCTCTCACTCTCTTTCTCTCTCTCTTTCTTTCTCTCTCTCTCTTTCGCTCTCTATCTTTCTCTCTCTTTCTATTTCTCTCTATCTTTCTTTCTCTCTCTCTGTCTCTCTCTCTCTCTCTCTCTCTCTCTCTCACACACACTCTCCCTCCCCCTCTTTCTCTCTCTTTCTCTTTCTGTCTCTCTGTCTCTTTCTCTTTCTCTCTGTCTCTCTTTCTCTGTCTCTCTTTCTCTCTCTCTTTCTCTTTCTCTTTCTTTCTCGCTCTCTCTCTCTCTTTCTCTCTTTCTCGCTCTCTGTCTCTCTTTCTCTCTCTCTCTCCCTCTCTCTCTCTCTCTCTCTCTCTCTCTCTCCTCTCTCTCTCTCTCTCTCTCTCTCTCTCTCTCTCTCTCTCTCTCTCTCAGATGCTCAATTATATCAGCAGTACAGCGAGGTGGTCCAGAACAGAGAGATCCTCCATCAGTCAAATTCTGATACCAACTCTGTATTTGGGGAGATTGGAACTGTCCCAGTTTCTTCCTCTCTAGCCGCCTCACCACCTCTGGCTCGCCGGCCCCTCCCACCTCTTCCAGGAATAACACCTCCCCCCTCTATATCCCGTAATAATTCAGTCGGACTAACCATTCCCCATCTTACCCCTCCGAGGCCACCCTCACCTCGGCTGTCCACATCCTTTGCCTCCTCACCTATGCTATGGCAGGAGCTACCTGGAGTGAGGAACGACCCAGAGCTGAAGAACCTCAGTGTGGATGAGAGGCGCTTGCAGGAGGTACTACCCTGGTACACTGCAATAATGGATTAGGGAATATATGGACAGTGTTTTCATGCACACAATTATCTGATAAATTCAGAATATCAGAACATGGCATTAATTGCTTCAAAAGCTATTTATTAACCTGTTAATGAGAAAGCTGAGTTACCAAGTAATTAAAATTTTCACCAATAAATTCACCAATAAACCCACTACAGCACAATTTCTTGTCACAGCATTCCCACTTCCCAGAGATCTACTGATAAATATTTATATATAAGTGTTTATGACTTAATGATTTTATTTGGGGTGATGTAGAAAACATATGAAATCACAGTGTGTGTGTGTATACATGCCCTGTAAAAGAACCAGTTTCTGAAATCTGATAAATCTGATAAAAAAAAATCACAGTATGCTGACTAAATGATCTTTTGAAAAATCTGATGACTGCCAAAATTCCACAAAGACTGTATTATAGGTAGGCATGTAAATGAGCAGAATGAAGTAGAGATCTGATAGGCTGTCTTTGTTACAGGTGAGGTTTGAGGTGGTGACATCAGAAGCATCGTACTGTAGCAGTCTGGATATTGTTGTGGAGCATTTTGTGAAGTCCAAACAGATGAACGCCCTCTTGACTACACAGGAGAAGAACTGGCTCTTTTCCAGACTTGGTGATGTGAGAGCAGTCAGTCATAGGTAAGATATAACATTTCTGTGGCATGAACATATGCAGAATTTATGCTGGAGATACTGGTGGCATATATATTTTTAAATTAAATATAAATAGAAAACTATTGCACTACAAATGTAATTTTACCATTGTGCTTGTTTTCTTGCATACACTGTCTGAAACATTATCACTGTGGTGGTATGTGTTGCTCTCACTGTGGTGGTACCCTCAGGGGTATATTTCAGTACTTTAAATAAGGGAACACAATAGTACTTCATTCAATTGTAGATTTGAAAATTGTGTTGATTTCTTTCACCCCATTATATCTGCATGAATTATGTTATTTTGTTTCACGGAGATCTATAATGAAATCTTACAAATATTCACTTCTCCTTCTGGAGAAGAGAAGTAATTTCCCTTTAGGGAATTTAGCACCACTGTTGTACCTTGTTAAAGGTACATTTACATTGTTTGTACCTTTTAATGACCAATAGTGAATGAGTCAGAAAGTCATTGTATATGAAAAAGTTAGTCAAAGTGCTGAAAAAATTAACAGTGAATTTTGTAATGACTAAGGTTATGTCAGTGATTGAAAATGAAAAATGCTGCACTTTTTCTATGTGGCATACATCAATTTCAACAGAACACAGTAACACATTACAGTGTATTATTGTATTAATTTATAGTGCGCATTGTTGGATTACACGTGTTCTATCTACAGAAAGTTTAAATAATTATCTCAGCAGTCAGCTGCATATCTTGACCAGCCTTGTCCATTGTAAGACCATGATTGAGAAAATGGCCCAAAATTGTGACTATATCCTTAGTTTCACTTCCTCTGTTTTGCCTCCTAACATTTCCTCCACACAAACTTACTCCTTCCTTCTGGCTGTTGACCAGTTGTAAGTCAATATTCAGCTGAGAGCAGTTTGTCAGTTCAGGAGACATTACATTTAATAGAGATATATAAAAAGAGCTTGACAGATTAAGATGATGGGTACATTTTGGAATGTTTTATGCAAAGAAACAATTCCTATGTGTTTTGGGGGTTAAGAATATTCAACAGAATACAGTATAATAAATGATCAATGTGATATAATCAAATTATAGTGTAGGACATTATAACCTACAGAGTTATTATCATGGATATGCCAAGCATTTGCTATTTGCCCTTAAAAATAAGAATCTGCTTTGACGTGCACAAATGACTACATGATGCTGAGCAGTTTTTATGTGAGAAATGCTTTTATTAGTTATAATTAGTGGGGTACTGACTCATATCTGTTGGCTGTAGGTACAAAGAGACATTTCTTTAGGACTAAGGAGCACTGCCTTAAATGTGTTTTGAGCTCATAATTTGGCAGACAATTATTCTGTCAGTGTTTCTATGAAACGTTTAAACTCTTGTTGCTTTAAATGTACTCTCTTCTTTCTTATGCTAAAATGTAACATCAAATACTGTGTTTTCTAGTTTTTTCTCTCAACTGGAGGAACGAGTAGAAAGCGACATTATGCACTTTACAGTCTGTGACATCATCATCAAACACTGCCCCAGATTTCAAGCGGTCTATGTTCCCTACCTCACCAACCAGTCATACCAAGACAAGACCTATCAGCGATTAATGTAAGTGTCCTCTACATGGACTGTTCATACTTTATTTGCCATGATTGCTCTGTATGTTGCCCTGATCAATGCTGCAGTTTTATATCGTAAGTGATTATTCTTAACCTTCCTCTCCTGTATCTGGGCTCTATGGCTTATACTGTTCACGGCCATTTACATTTCGCATGTCTTTTTAAAGGAATGAGAATGCAGGGTTTCGAAACATTGTGGAAAAGTTGGAGCATAGTCCCAAGTGCCAGAGGCTTCCTTTACGTTCCTTCCTCATTCTCCCATTCCAGAGAATCACGCGTCTTAAACTGCTAGTACAGGTAACACATCTCATTACAGCTTTTTTTTCAATCTTAAATGTTTCTAAAACTTCACATTTCAGATACATTATCAGGTCTAAATGTAATGAACAAGTTGTCATGAAGATTTATTTTCATGTTAATATTGGAAACTAATGTGAAAAAACAATATTTAGTGAGAAGTTGAACTGAGTTGTAGTGAAGTGAGTTATGGAATGTTATTAATTGTTGTATTCCTACATTTTTCATAGAAAACACTTGGCAAATTGTTTGTAATATTTAATTTTGTTTGGTTTAAAGTTTTGTTCTGTTTAAGACAACAAACAGCAAAAGGCATTAAAGGGTATCAAAAGCCTCTAATAAAGAAAAGGTCACAAGTGTACAATGTGTATTTTGAAAAAGTGTCTGGCTGCAGAAGACAATGTCTCCACCAATCCTCTACATAAATATACTGCCATGCCGTAATGTTTTCAGCTGTTTTTGCTTCTTGCGATTCTTTAGCCCAGTTTGTGTACTGGCCTGTATGTGTGTCTGGTCAGATTCTTGTCTGACAGCTTTCTCCAGTTTGTTCTGGTCAGTATAATGTGTCTTGTTATATGGCCCCATGAGAATGATTGCTCTGGACTGTGCTGTTATAAACAGTGATGAAAGTTCAGGGAATATTGCTGAGTTTGGCTGTTGTTTGTTGTCAGTTTCCATTGCAGCTCTGACAGAACAAATATCTGTTCAGTCTGGATGAAAACTGATCTTTGTGTGTGTGTGTGTGTGTGTGTGTGTGTGTGTGTGTGTGTGTGTGTGTGTGTGTGTGTGTGTGTGTGTGTGTGTGTGTAGTCAAGCGCAAATGCAGATACAAGGCCATATTCAAATGTAACCCAGCGTATGGCGGTATCAATTTTAATATACATTTTAATAGCAATGCATCAATGTTCTGCATTAAACATAATGAGAAATAGTCTGAGTGAGACAAGGTAATGTCAGTATCACTCTTGACATGTCACATGTTCACAGCCATAATAACGCGTCTTCCTGCTTTGACATGGGCCTCATGCTGAAATTCATTTGTAGCAAAAAAAAAAACATTTCTCTAGGCATTTCATAATTCCAGAGAGCAAATGTTATTAGATGCAAATGTTCATGATCATAATGTTTATAGATGGCTTAAACAGTTTCTGGAAGGAACAGACTAGATAAGTGGTGCATGCTTTTAAGTTTACAGAAGGCCAGTATTATGGTTTAATGTTTTCATTTTTTTATGTTCAAAGGAAATAAATGCATTAATATCAAGACAAATATTTGAATTTATTATTACAATTTAATTATTGGGTGGCACTGTGGCGCAGCAGGTATTGTCGCAGTCACACAGCTCCAGGGACCAGTTGTGGGTTCAAGTCCCATTCCGGGTGACTGTCTGTGAGGAGTGTGTGTTCTCCTGAATGAATGTTATTATCCAGTCATAGAGTGAACTAATACATTGGGACTCAAATTACTAGACAGTGGTGGTGATAGGAAACAGGCTTCCCCACACCTACAGCATACAAGTAGCAATTGTACTTATATATTATGATTATGATGTTATTATTTTATATGTGAAAAGAATAAGTGTTTACCCTTACAACACTTTACTTGCTCTTTATACACATATTGAAAAACATCTGACATTTTCCTTCTTCCTGTTTTTTTAGAACATTGTAAAAAGAACTGCTCCGAAGACAACAGATGAGGCCCAAGCCACTAAAGCCATGAAATTGCTAGAGAAAGTATGCAATACACATAAATACACACTTAATTTTGTCTCCCCCCCTCTCTCTCTCTCCGTCATCCACGCACTGCTTTGATATTCATTGCTTGATGGTGCTGTTCTGTTTGCAGATGATTCAGGACAGTAATGAGAGTATTTCTCAGATGAGGAGCATAGAGTCACTTGTGTCTCTTAATGCAAGAGTGGACTTTGAGTGCAAGGTCAGTGTCATTTTCCAGGTCTCATTTATTCTGTAACATAACTGTTAATGAATATTGTGTCCAAAAGAAGAAAACATTTGCCCACAAAATACAAAATGAAATATAATCAGGTGCTTCAGGATGCATCAGGTGCATCAGGTCAGTACCGCCACAGGACCACCACAGAACAGGTATGATTTGGGTGGTGCATCATTATCAGCGCTGTTTTTGACACTGATGTGGTGGTGGTGTTTTAATGTGTGTTGTGCTGGCACGAGTGGATCAGACACAGTAGTACTGCTTGAGTTTGTAAACTCATTGTCCACTCTTTTAGATACACCTGCATCCTTGTAGATGTAAAGTTAGAGACAGTAGTTCGTCTGTTGCTGCACAGTTTGTGTTTGTTGCTCTCTATTCCTTCATCAGTGGACACAGGGCTTTAAAAACTGGCAGCACTGCCATGTCTGATCCACCCAACACACACAAACACATCACCGCCACACCAGTGTCGCTGCAGCTCTGGGTATGATCCACCATCCAAATCATACCTGCTCTGTAGTGGTCCTGTGGGAGTACTGATGATCATATCAGTATTAACAGTCTCTGATTGATTCAAATGGAAGTTAATGGTGTTTAAATTGCAGTGTCTCCAAATTTAAAAAAAAATGTTAAAAATGCAACAACAATAAGATACAAGAATTTGTAATGAGTTATATGGAATGTATGAAACATTGCGTAACTATTCCTGTTTACAGACAGTGCTGACCACGATTTACTCGAAAGATAATCTGTCACAGGAAATCATAGGAATTCCAGAATAAACATAATGTGTATGTTTGTTTGTGTGTGTGTCAGACTCTGCCGTTGATCAGTCAGTCTCGCAGGCTGGTGAGAGAGGGCCTGGTCACAGAGCTGAGGGATTTCTCTTTAAAGGAGAATGAGAGGAGTGCATACATTCATCTATTCAATGACTACCTGCTTGTCTCACTTCCAAAAGAGTGAGTTTATACATTCTTTTTTGTTTGTTTGTTTTAAAAGAAAAATTAAGCATATATCTAACATATAATAACATGAGCCATAATACAGTTTGACATGACCCTCTTCCTGTGTGTGTGTGTGTGTGTGTGTGTGTGTGTGTGTGTGTGTGTGGTGGTAGGGGTGGCAAGTTTACAGTGATAGATCATGCTCCTGTGTCAGAGCTTAGAGCAGAAAACTGCAGAGTGAAGCTTCACTCTCTACAGAAGAACCTCTTCCGGCTTCACATTGGCCAGAAAGCCCTGCTGTTGCGAACAGAGACACAGTGAGTACAGAAGAGAATATAAAATGTGTACAGTGTGCATCCAAGTATTATTTCCAACAGTCATCTTATGACTGATCATTCATGGACACTTTGCAACCCTCAGAATAATGCTCAGAGTAGTACAGCCACAGGATCACCTTCATCTGAATGTGACCCAGAAGTTGTTCAGATATTTTAGAATGTGAGGAGGCAAATTCCTGTTTCCTAAAAATAAATTCTAATACTAATAGCTGATTGGCTGAGTCATATTTAAAGGACAATACATGAGCTCTATACAGGTATTACTGCACACTCGATGTTTGTGGGTTTTGGAACATCACAAAGACAAATGTAAAAACAGGGAGTTTCTGTTGCATTCATACACACATGGATAAACATAGTGAATATCGCCCAGGTCAAGTATGAACTGTGCAATACCTTAAACTGTGAAACACTGTCAAGTACTAAATGTTTTTTTTCCAAATTCAGTTGAGTAGCTCCATTCTTTCCTTAATTTTTTTACCCACTGTCCATGAAAATTAATTTAATGATTGACACCCACTCTCAGTAAAGCTACACATGTTAATGCCTAGATCTGGATCTAGTTCTTTTCTCCATGATAATTTCGTTTTATGATTACCCTCAAGACTTTCATTATTACTCCAGGTTTTCTCCCACAGTCTAAAAACACACATTGGTAGGTGGATTGACTACTCAAAAAGGTCCATAGGTGTGAGTGAATGTGTGAGAATGTGTGTCGCCCTGCGAAGGACTGGCATCCCCTCCAGGGTGCTTTCCTGTCTTGTGCCCAGTGATTCCAGGCAGGCTCCGGACCCTGAACTGCATAAGCAGTTACAGACAAGGAATGAATGAAAGATGTGGACACTAATATATGTAAATCTGTTGTACTCTGATTGGCTGTCCTCAATTCTGGCTCTCATGTGTTGAAAAGCAGGGCAGACTGAAACACTTTTGTCAACTTCTGTGTAACTGGCAGCCTGAATGTAGATGTAACAAGGAATCCTAATGTAATGTAGCTTAATCTTCTAATTCAAATGAGGGTGGGGGGTGTCTAAATGTGTTTGCACAAGTAATAATCACATTCTCGTTCCAAAAGTGATCAGCAATAAAAAAGGACCTATGTGCTCCTCCTGCAGGGCAGATAAACTGCGCTGGATTTCTGCACTCTCTCGTCCTCATCCTGAAATTGACTTAAGTGCCGCACAGGGTATGTGTCATTCCTAATCTTAAAGGAAACTGTCCTTGAAAAGCTATGCAAGGACCCTAATTGTTGAAATATTTTTGAATGTCCTCCCTCACAGACATTCCACAGATGCAGTGTGTCAGAGCCTTTGTGGCGCAGCAGCCTGATGAGCTGAGCCTGGAAAAGGCTGACGTTCTCTTGGTTCACCAGCAGAGCAGTGACGGTGAGGAAGTGGCTTTAGTATATTAATAACAGAATAATTATGAAAACATTATGACAGACTGCAGGAAGGAGCCATATTTATTAACACCAAGCTTCATCCTGCACAGACCATTGATTATTTTTTTCATGTTTTCCAGTGTGACAGAGTAAAACTGACCAGTGTTACCATATACACTGTACACACACATAAAGGACACACAATTTACTAAAACAATGTACTTCTGTAAGTTATATCCTGTGGAGATAACTGTGTTGTTCTATAGAATGGGTTTACATTGTTTTCGGTTCAATTAGAAAAGAATATGTATCTGCAGTGATATTCTTTAAAGAAGCAGTATTTTACAACACGTTTCATAAGAGCAAAGGGTATGTTGACAGCATTTTGCTTAATGTTCATCACTGTGACTCTTCGGTTATGAAGAGTATGTATTTTAGCAAATATTTCTTTGAGAGATTTCTTTTCCAAATTATTGTTAAAGCATATCTTTACGGCCCAAAGTCGATCTGATATTACAAGTGAATTAAATGTGTCAAGCATGACACTATTTCAGAGATTGGGCTGTCATTAAAATTTACAGTGCTTTATTGCTAGTTGTAGGTTGTAAAATACAAATGTTGCCATGTAACTGTGGAGTCCATTCAGAAACATATATCTAATAGTAAATAAAAATGTATAAAAAACATAACAAGTACACACAAACACATGCTCATGTATATAAAAACATGCATATACAGGGGGTCCTCGGCTTACGACGTTGATCCATTCCTACGTCGCGTCGTAAACCGATTTTCGGTGTAAGTCGGAACATACATACATACTGTACGTAAATAACATACTGTAAGCACTTATCCTATCCTAACACCTATCTTCCTCGGTCCTGAGCCGCGTAACCGTGTATTCTTCCGCCGCGCACACCAAACACGAAGTTCGCGTTACGACGTTTACGACGCATAACCACTTAAGTCGAAACAAGGCTTTATAGAGTAAATGGGAGATGTGTCGTAACCACGAAACATCGTAACTCGGGACTGACGTAACCCGAGGACCTCCTGTATCACTATCCAATATCCATACAATAAACTTGCAATAAAAGTAAACAATTTTTTAAACATTCTGTAACTGACGAATAATCGATGTTTACAAAACCATTTTGAAAGTCTGGGAGTCTTGTACTAACTCTGCTGTCTGCTGTGTGCTTTGATTTGTGTAGGTTGGGTGGAGGGAACTCGTTTATCAGACAGACAGAGAGGCTGGGTTCCTGAGTCTCATCTGGAAACAATACACAGTGGAAAAGCTCGACAGTGCAACCTGCTGGACACAATGAAAATCACAGCTGCAACAGCCACAGTGTGAAGAGGCTGCAGACTCCTCCCTTGGATTACCTTTTGAACTCCAAAAAAGTCAAGAGCTTCCCGCTGCGCTACAGTAAACACGTCTAAAGGCGTGCAAGCAACTTCTGCTGAACTTGAACCGTGCATAATGTTCCTGCTTTAAAAACTCTCTCTTGGGCACATTGTAAGCTTTACAGAATTCACTGACATATGGATTGTTTTAAACATCTGGACTATCATCCTAGGGATCAGATTTTAATACATGCAAGATCTATAAGAGGTTCATACTAATGTCCAAATGCCTCATTTTACAGAGGTTTACATTGATTTTATGCATTGCACACGTCTCTGCTGCTTGTTTGTCTGCATTTAGGGCTGTGTAATAGGAATTATAAATAAATTAGACACCAATTAGACAATGTGTCTATTTTAGCTATTTTGACAGTTTCTGGATTGTATAATATCTATTTTGCTTGTACATAAAATTTGTATATCAGTGAGGTCTTTAGGGAGGCACATGGTGTCATGCGTTCATGATTTCTGGAATATTATCTAGAAACATTATCCTTATAGTGATGCAGACAGGTTTGATATTCCATAAAAATAAAAAAGCTGCTAAATGTAAAACAGACCTGGGGCATTTTCTGAGCAGCAAATTGGCTAGGGAACTGTTTTACACAACAGAGTTACTTTTATAGAAGCCATTTACTAAAAACAGAGCTTTCATCCAAATGTAGAGTAACTCTTAAGATACTGATATATATATTTTGCTTTAGCAAAAAGACTTTGTCCCAGTCGTTTTCCACAGCTCAGGCTTCTATTCACATGACTAACCTGAATAGGAAGTTTCTTTTGTCAAGCATAAGAAAAAACTAATGAATAACAATGATTACAATGTCTTGATTGTGATTGTCTTTGCTATGAGCTATCCAGTCCCTGTATAAACAGAGCAGGAGTCTGGTTCGTATGGCTGGCAGTAAGTCAGAATGGTTTCAAGTTGGCGTTGGACTCCGTCAGGGCTGCCTGTTGTCACCGGTTCTGTTCATAATATGCATTCATTCATTCATTCATTCATTCATTATCTGTAACCGCTTATCCAATTCAGGGTCGCGGTGGGTCCAGAGCCTACCTGGAATCATTGGGCGCAAGGCAGGAATACACCCTGGAGGGGGCGCCAGTCCTTCACAGGGCAACACAGACACACGCACATTCACTCACACCTACGGACACTTTGGAGTCACCAATCCACCTACCAATGTGTGTTTTTGGACCGCGGGGGGAAACCGGAGCACCCGGAGGAAACCCATGCGGACACGGGGAGAACACACCAACTCCTCACAGATAGTCACCCGGAGCGAGAACCCACAACCTCCAGGTCCCTGGAGCTGTGTGACTGCGACACTACCTGCTGCACCACTGTGCCGCCCTGTTCATAATATTTATGGATAGAATTTCTTGGCATAGCCAAGTGGCGGAAGGTGCCCGATTCGGTAGTCTCAGGATCCCATGTCTGCTTTTTGTGGCTGATGTGGTCTTGTTGGCTTAAACGAGCCGGGACCTCCACCTGGACCAGTTTGCAGCCGAGTGTGAAGCGGCAGTGATGAGAATCAGCACCTCCAAATCTGAGTCTGTGGTACTTAGCCGGAAAAGGGTGGAGTGCTCTCTCCAGGTTGGAAGTGAGCTCCTGCCTCAAATGGAGGAGTTCATGTATCTCAGGGTGTTGTTCATAAGTGAGGGAAAGATGGAGCGGGAGATTGACAGGCGGATCGGTGCAGCGTCAGCAGTAATGCGGACCGTTGTGATGAAAAGAGGTGAGCAGAATAGAAAAGCTCTTGATTTACTGTTCAATCTCCATCCCAATCCTCACCTATGGTCACGAGCTTTGGGTTATGACCGAAAGAACGAGATCGTGGGTACAAGCAGCTGAAATAAGTTTTCTCCGCAGCGTGTCTGAACTCTCCCTTAGAGACAGGGTTAGGAGCTCAGACATCCGGGAGACTGAGTGGAGCCGCTGCTCCTCCATGTCGAGAGGAGCCAGTTGAGGTGGTTTCAGGCGTCTGGTCTGGATGCCTCCCGGATGCCTTCCTGGTGAGGTGTTCCAGGCATGTCCAATGGGTGAGGAGGCCCTGGGGAAAACCCAGAACACGCTGGAGAAACTACATGTCTCAACTGGCCTGAAAATGCCTTGGTATCCCCCCCGGAAGAGCTGGAAGAAGTGGCTAGGAAGAGGGAGGTCTGAGTTTCTTTACTTGGACTGCTTCCCCCGTGACCTGGACCCAGATAAGCAGTGGATAATGAATGGATGGATGGATGGATGGATGGACAATGTGATTGTAAAGACACTTGACCTTCCACTTTAGTATCAAGTGGCTAAATTCATTTTCCCATCTTCCTGCATTGTGCAGTCTCTACAGTGCTGAGTGAGGAGTAGCAATGATAGAGGCACTATTCTCCCTACTACAGATCAGCAGAGCATCACAGTGATTTTGGAGCTGTAATTTTAAGGTAACTACCTAGTGTTCTTTTCATTCAACCCACAAAATAAACAATGATTTTAAATTTGGAACAAAAGAGAAAGGAAGAGTCTGTATAAACAGGGTTCAGTAAGAAACCAATCACTTTAGTGCCATTTACAATAAGACAGTCAACAGGATATTTCATTTTTTTTCCGCATCTGCATGACAAAAACAGTTTTGAATAAATGGTTTCTTGGCTATTCTCAACTTGTAGTGAGATAAAACATGGACATAAAAAACAGGATGCAGAAAATAACACTACAGCCATCAACCTTCACAGAGTTACAAGATAAAACGAGATTGTACTTGAAACGTCTATGGAAAATGACTGGTTCCTGAGGCGTAACGGAAATCTATAATAGCCCCAACCCGTAATCAATGAAACTGGACATCAAGATGACATCAGAGGAACAAGCAAAATACACTGTCTGATGAACAGAATGACTGTAAGGTGATAAGTGCTTTAACTCAGCTAACTCCTGACATTCCTCTGGACCAAAGAAAAGTCAGAGTAGCCATGAGCAGAACTATACACAGAAAAACACTCTCTCTCTCTCTCTCTCTCTCACACACACACACACACACACACAGCTATTCACTCACACATACATGCACACACAGCAAAGTCACATTATCTGCACACACACAAACACATCTGGACTATGCTATAATATTGTTGTATCATTACCAGCTGCTCACACATGAAGCCTGTCACCAGCTGCATTCCCACTTTGGACTTTTCACATGCTCAACAGTCAGTGGTGTCTAGCAGGAGACAGGTCATGACACAGGGATTTACATGCTCTAACACAACCATAATTCAGCCTTGAGGACATCAGGTCATGGGCTTAAAGAAATGTTGGTCTATGTAGCACAGTGTCAAACTGTATGTACTGGTCCTCAGTACACATCTTACAACACTTTTCAAGCTAGGAAAGAACAGTTCGTCAGCCATAAGTGCTGAGAGAAATGTATAACCAACACACACTCACAGACAGTAACACACACACTGGCCTTGTGGAATGGAGTTTAGAACCCCTGATACAGTACTTCAGTACTTCAGAGCAACACGTGACACGCCATAGAGCTACAACTAATATCAACACTGAAACATGCTCACAGACACAAGTGAGACAGTCTCTAGCAAAACAGCCTTCCTTGGAGCATTCTTGAGGAAGCCCAGCACTGTTTTTTTAGCTCTATGTGAGTGCCCATTGTTGTGAAGAACAGAGGTATTACAGTTTGCTGCAATAGCAGGCTTAATTCAGAGTTCACCTGATCTGAACAGTAGAACAGAGAGGCTGAGGAAGTGAAGACGTATTCTATGATACATTAAAATACAGTGAGGATTCCAAGATAGAGCAGAACAGTAGTCACACACACTGGTCCAATTACCGCCCATCTGCTCCTTTCAACCTATAGAAAAGGGAAAGGAAAATGGCACAGATATTAGATATGAGAGACTAAAAATCTATGCATAATTTTCCATTGTTAATAGGTGAAGGCCCAAATATTTATGGTTATATATTTTTTAAATATACCCCAGGTTTTGTCAAATGTTTACCCAAATATTTCATATTTCATATTTCATGCCAGAAGCCAATTACTACTGTCTGAACTTCCTGATTCACAAGTTCCTACAAGACATGATGTCAACCACCACATATTTTTTGAACTACCACTCATACTGACATACACAGTGCTGGCTATCACTGTGCTATGCTGAAAGGAGAAGAAACTGAACTGAAACTTCACTGGGGCTCAAACCGTTGATCTCTCAATGATAGGGCCATAGCTTAGAATGCAAAGTCACTTGGGAACCTGTTTTTTTCTAGAGAGACCTCTCTCAACACAGGCACAATATAATCAAAACATTTTCTAAAACCAGAAAAATAAAACTCCACACCCACAGAACGTATTCAAAAATCTATTTTCCCCAAGACAAAATGAAGAGACAAGTCTCAAATATGCAGCAGGATGTCTGGTATTGCTGTCCAAGTTGAATATGTTTCAGAAATGTTGCACCATGTTTTGCCATTATAACTTTTTAAAAGTGATACATCAATATCATGCAGAAATTAATATCACACAAGTCTACTGCAGGGGCGTCCAAAGCCCGGCCCCCGGTATAGGATATTGCACCACTGCCTTAATGAACTAAGCTAAACTTAAATGCCATTCATTTCTCTGAGCCACAAAAGTAATTCACTAAACAACATTTGGTGATGGCTACAGCAAAAAAAAAAAAAGTTCACATTGAGAACGGCAATTTCAAGAGAGAGTGGAATACTTACAGTAAAATGTTTGATTTAACACTCTTTTGATGTCCTGCAGCAGTTAGTGCTCTAAAATTATTTTCAGTAGTTAATTAATATAAACTCTTTGGTAAATTAATGTTTTTCATATTTTGAATACACTGTTATAAATAATGTATGAATAATATACTTGGAAAGAGAGACTGGTCCTTAAGAATTTTGATATGATCCAGTTCGGCCCCCTTTGAAAAACATTTGGACACCCCTGGCCTACTGTGCTGTCTCTAGATTTTATGCATAAGTGTTATAGGATCTGGGACACATCTTTTTAGAAAAGATCGGAGCCAAATTAAATTCATGCTGACGTAAAAACATCTCATTTACCCATAATATGCGTGTGTCTGCGTGTGTACCTATAAGAGATTGGCAGTAGCAGGTTGTTCTTCTTCAGTGCCTGCACTTTGCTGAGGGTCTGGGGGTCTAGGGCAATATAGCAGCGTCGAGCATAGTCCAGGAGCTTCTCTTTTGATGGGTCAAACTCGCCCACCTCTGCCAGCTTCTCCGGTGCCACCAGCAGTAACTCTGCAATAGGAGTAGTGGATGCCACTGTGTTTCGGTCCACACCATGGATCTGAAAGGCCTTGGACATGTTCTTAAGCCGTTGGTATGTCACTAAGATTTTCTTATAGCGGAACAACACACCAGCAGCATCTTTCACTGTGAACAGAAAGAACAAAAACACCATCTTGGTTCAATAGAGATATTTTCAGATTGTACAGCCTTAATCATTGCAATCTAACAATCGCATTTTAACCTGTGCAGAACAGGGCATCTCTAACAGCACATTAAGAAATGCTGAATCTGTAACTGATTAATTATAAACTGGCCTCACCTCTTTGTCTCTCTCTCCCCCTGGCTATTCTGAAGACCCTCCTCCTCTTGAGGGCAGGGTGGCCTACACTGGGTCGCCCAGAAACTGCCATATTCCGCAGAGCCACATTTTCTGACATCACATCCCCACCTGACAGCATTTCCTCCTCTTCCAAGTAGCTGTCCTCCAAAAAGTCCTCCTCCTCTCCCAAAAGTGAGAGGGAATCTGATGAGGGAGGAAACACTTTACATCAGCCTCCTATTACAAACATGTCAAGAGCCAGAAAGCCAAAGATTTTCATTCATAATACAGTTTAATCACGGAATAGAACTGAGAATATACGTTAACACACTAAATAAGACTTAAATATCTTTTATTCCTATAAGTATTAAAAGAAAAGCATTAATTTAATACTTTTTCTCATTCATGTATCACAGAAGCTAGTGGAGAAATGATGGTAGAATTCACGTTCAAAATTTTTTATCAATACTGCATTTATGTGCTTAGAATTAGAAGTGATATTATATTATAGTTTAACATAAAAAAATTGTCCTTTTGTCATGTTAGTCATGAAACAAACATTTTCATGCATAAACAATACACGGAAATAGTAAAAAAAGGAGAAGAATTTTAAACGGTAAAAAAGTGTTTACCAGCAACACAGAGATGTATAAACATGCACATACCTTGTAAGTCATTCATGGGTCTGTTGTTATTACTGCTGCTGCTACTTCCACCACCATGTCCTTGTAGGAGGGGCTGAGAGTGGGATGGGCCAAAAAGAGAACTGATCTGAGCACTGACTGATACAGAACCAGTGCTCATGACCTTCGCATTGGATGGAGACTGCTGGGTGGGCCTCTGAGGGAATGACTGACGGTTGGTTGTATGCTGAACCTCTGCTTGCTGATCTGAAAAGTTAATGATTAAAAAAACTGTTAACACTGTTGATCATTACAGTATCCTCCCTGCACAGGATAACAAAGAATAGACCATGTCCTGTTAATCTGCCTTAACAGTGTCATTTACTTAAAACATTAATCCATCAGATCAACTGAACTGATGGTATACAGAGCATGTCCCAAGCATGAACTTCATTTAAATAAAAGCTTTTTTAATCCTAAAACATTTAATTCAGTAAATATATGGACTAAAATGCAAACTGGATGGAATTATTCTAAGTTACAAATTTGTTTTGACCTGCTGGTGAATCTAAGCCATTTAAAGAGGTGTTGTGAGATTTTGGTGGCATTTATTAAGAAACCCTAACTGTAGATTTAAATGGGAAAAAAAAAAATCACACAACATCTGTACTATAATCATCCAGGCATTTTCTCTAATGCTGCACTGCTCTGCAAGAGTTCACATTCATTTCCTCTGTACACTACTAGCTCTGTCAGACACAGCCTCAAGCTTCAGATTTGGGGAACATTTGGCATTTATCAGCCAGCAGGCCTCTCAAACCCAAATCTAAAGTTTAACTACATTAATACTATGAAACATGATATATAATGTATTCTAAGTTCATTATTTGATCATTAAATAATAAAGCTGAGAATATTTCTTTAAATTCAACAGAGGGGTGATTCATCTGTGACCTTGGTCAACATTAATCCAGTGTAAGTGTAAATTAAGGAGACACAGTCACTTCTGCGTGATTTAAAAATAAGTTTATGAGATTTTTTTTACCCCGTTCATTGTCTCGCCGCCTCCTCCATGAAAAACTGCGAGAATCATTACCTAAATTAAAGAAACCAAGAAATTAACAAATAAGAAAAATATCTGTTTACATCAGCCAAACCTGAATACACTTAGAAGTTTAAATACATTCACATGCCATATACCTGGGATGCCAACAGCCCTGACTGTAGTGTTCTGCTGCTACAGAAAGCCATGATTAACTATAATATGTTAGATTTAAAATTCTCCAAAATGATCAGCACCAACAACAGCAAAAATATTCCATCCTTCAACTATCCTATGAGATAGAGACCTGTTATTTAGGTGCTTTTGCTGCCATTTACTGTTCTTCTGTCCAACATTCCTTCCATCTCCCACCTCTCCATCTCACCATTGCTCTCCTGACTCTTTGTCGAGAATATGAAGCGATCTAATTGGCAGCGCAGGAAGTCTCTCTCCTCCTCCAGATCTTCAATGCGTTTCTGCAGCCAAGAGTTCTTCTCCAGGGAGATCTGCAGCTGTGTGCGCAGGTTTGTGATCAGCAAGTAGGAGCTTGCAGGAGCTGGAGGATCATTGCCTATACCGGACCAAAAAAATACATATTCATATCTATACATTCAGAGAAGCTAACATTCCTTTAGACTGTCAAGGATCATCACAATCAGTACTTCATGCACTTAATTTTTCAATCTTGAACTGCTGAATTTTTTTTGGATAATTTTCCTTAAAGTTTGTAAACAACAGTGAAGAATAATAGAACAAAACCTTGCACCACTTTTACAGAGAAGGAAAAATCTTACTGTGAGTTTAGGAGAAAAATAGTTTTCAAAAGTACCTTACAATCAGCTATTACATTAGGAAAATTGTCAAATAGTCTGTAGCCCCGCCTTTGTTCAGAGCATCATACTATCTCCACTGACTTGCTTTCTTCCCATAGGGCATTCTGGTGCCATCCATTGTGCTACACTAGCTCTTCTGTGAGGCTGACCAGAAGGGTTAGTATCTGCTTTTCAGATGCATCAACGAGACTTGGACCCCCATGACCTGTTGCCAGTTCACTGGCAACCCTTCTTTGGACCACTGGAGCACACCTCAAATCCTGCAGTTTTCTTAGATGCTCTGACCCAGCTGTCAAAATTTGCACTTTGTGAAAGTGAGTGTACTCTCTCATGCTACCTTGTAAAACAAGAGCCAATCTAATTCACTTATTGTTGTGTCCTTAGACTGTGGACATTATTAATGCTTTGTTTCTGAACAAATTCAGCATTAAGGTTTTAATAAGTACACATAGAATGTTATTAAGTATGATGTGCTCAGACTGACCTTCAAAGCTCTGTTCATTCTGGTTGTAAAAGCCACTTTGCTGCTCATAGTTGTTTTCTTCAAAAGGAATGGAGATTTCATATGCATCCTCATTTTTAGGTGCTATGAAGAAAAAAAAATGTATATTAAGAAAAGGCTACACCAAAAGCACAGCACATTTTCTTCTCAAACCTATGATGTTTATAAATGTTCAGCTTGTGTTAACATTGTGAAGAGTAGTTGAAGAGAATAATCAGACATTCTGCTGACCACATTTCAAGTAAAACGTAATTACTGTGTATGTTACTAACCATGCTTAAAACTGTTTGCAGTCAACACTTTATTACAGGGCTGCATTCATACGACATGAACATTTTAAAAAGCATATTCCAACAGAAATCATCTTTCATAAAAGCTGCTTTCTTAAATTCAAATGTATCAAGTTGACATAAGAGCTAGTTTTGCTGACACTGGATTGTGTTAAAAAGAATTTTTTTGGGGTGAAATGACAAAATATGTTGTCACTGATCTTGTAGCACTGTGTATATCACAGGGACATAATGATGATGATGATGTGACATTGTATAAATCTTATAAATGGTTGTATGACAATTACTTTACCTACACGGCACATAAAATTCACACTTGTTTACCCAGTCTGGCTTTTCTGCTGGCAAGCTATTATGTTACTGTGGCTACAGCCATTTCACCCTAAAAAGTGTCAAGTGGCACAAAATGTCAGAAAATTATCATCTAATATAAACACGTTTGAAATACAATATTTTTGAAGTCCTATGTCACTTGTCATAAACACCTAGGAATATGTTACATGAACCCTGGCCTACAGTAATATATTATGCAAGTTTATTCTAATTAAATGCAATGGCCATTTTATATATAAAAAGAGCAGCTACATGAGTAACTAATTATAACAATAAAAACAACCATAATCTTACTTTGTAAATCCTGCGTACTTGCATGCTTCCTAGTAGTTGTCTCTGCCTCGTTCATATTGCTTCGAGCTCGTGTGTTTCAGGCTGTTTCACATAAAGGAAAGGAAATTAACATAAAACTGTTTATAAGAAGCACATATTAAAACATATTATGAAAACATAAACATTCAAATAAAGCTTTTTACACCACTGTAAATTAGACAATGGTAAAGATGACATATCACTTCTCTTACTTAACTATAAAAGAGCTACCATCTTCTCTACCTTGTCTGTTACCTATAGCCATAGCATGGGCATGACCTAATGAATATTCCTTGCATTTTTAGGATTGAATTGATGTATGATTTAAAAGCTGTGTAATTTAAAAAACATTCTAATTTAACCCCAATTATTTAAAGATATTCTTTTACATTGAATAGGACAGTGGTGCATTAATTCCAATAGATGTTCCTAACTCCAGTAAAAATAATCCACACTAACTTTAAGATTCCTCCAGTGAAAAACAATATTTTAAATTTGTTAATATATACATGTGCTGTATTTTATATGCTGGAAGACGTATTTTGTGAAAAATAAGCATTCAAAAGTAATGGCTGAGTATTTCCTCCTTGAAAACCCAGATTTACAAAGACAGTTTCAAATGGGAGAATTCAGAGTGCCAGGGTCTTTCAGGTTATAAACATAAGAAACTAGTCCTGTCAACTTGTTGTCTTTTGAGATGCAGGTGAGCAATTGAGGTGGGGACTAACTGCATATTCATAAATCTGCATGTACATGGGCAAAAATGTACATGAATATGAGTTACATTTACAAAATCGCTGCATGCGCTCAGAAGCACTTCAAAACCAATTGTTTATGAGCACAGTTTATCCTTGCATTCACAAATGCAAGCTAAATCCTTAACATAATAGAAGAAAATATATATAATCATGGTCCAAATTTTTAATTCATTTTGGAAATTATAGATGCCGCATTTTCTGGGCTAAAGAGAAGAGGGACCATCCAGCTTGTTATAAGCATACAGTTCAAAAGATAGCATCCATGATGGTATGAGGGTGCATTAGTGCACATGGCATGGGTGACTTGCACATCTGTGATCTGTGACCATTAAGGCTGTAATGCTATAACTGATACACAAACTGTTGGAATCCTGTATCAAGAAAGAATTAGAAAAATATTTTACTTCCAAAACATCAGCAGTTAGTTAACCTCACTTCTCAAACATTGGTGCAGGTGATGCAACACTGTAGTAAATATGCCCTTGCCCTGTGTTTTTTGGAACATGTTGCTGGCATTAATCAAAACATGCAAATATTTTTTAATTAAACAATAAAATGTCATATTGTCAACATCTGAAATGTCAGTAAAATGTTACAAACAGGGTACATTAATTCATGATACACAAGACAGTAATAAAAATTGCTAAATGATTAAGTAAAACCAGTCAATAATTACATATTACAAGCAACAAGAACTAGCGTTAACTAGCATTATTTTAGGATTTTATAAAATCTCAATATAATGCTGGTTCTTGTTTCTGTCATTTAATGATTAACTGTGACTTTACTTATTAGTTTTTCAATGCTTATTAATGTCTTATTACTTAAAGCTCTCTTAAGTCCTTTTAATTCATGTAAACATATGAAGTGTTACTAATATGCTGCCTTTGTACTATGTTCAATTAAATTTAGGGTATAATTCATTTGCATGTCATTGCATTCTGTTTATATAAACGTTTGGCACAACATATCTTTTCTTGATATGAGGATTGTAAGATACTTACTTTTAAGGCATTAATGGATTTTTAGTTGAGGTAAAAACTAGAGATTAATCTTAAATTAAATTAAACTTAACGAGATTAATCAACGACCAGAAGAGAACTTTATAAATGCACCAATTCTGTAGAGTCCATATATGAAAACTATTCTCAATTAGGTTATAAGGAGTGTTTCAGCCTGAGCTGCTTTATAAAAGAGCAACCAAATAAAAGCCATATGTCAGTCTTAAGGGCACAGTATCAAACAAAGCTTTAATGCTTAAAAATATAAAGAAGATTAGTAAACAATCGTGAAAAATGAATAATACTTCATCAGTGGATTTAAGGGAAAAATAGCGGGGCATTTGGAATATATGTATTTTAAGTCTGACTTGTCTGCAGAGTATTCCACAAAGCAGTATTGTCCCATTTAGCCAGACAAAATAAACCCAAAGATAAGACTGTCCAGCAGGAAAAGGATGAGGGACATTCCAACTGGGCAATCCCCAACTTTGAGCTTAACTTATTTGGCTAGCTGAGAAATTAGCTGTAGCTCCCAACTCAGCTTAGTCCCGTGGGCAGCTCTCGTTAGCATTTATTAGTGAGGGGTTAAAGCCCCCAAAACACCACACTGTAGCACTACTAGGGATAGCCACAGCTCTCCTTGAATAAAAACAATGAATTGTACTCGCTCCGTGCACTATGGGATACACAGTGAGCCGTTAGTGTCTCCTCATGAACGCGGAGAGCTGTAGGAGGCGGAGAGATGCTCCGCTCTCTTCAGAACTGAGAAGAAGGCGGTTAAATCCAGCTGCAGCGGGACTCATTAAACACCATCATTAGCGCAGTCTTTCTCTAACAGACACACACACACACACACACTGTACTAACCGTTCTGTGGCGGTATACTGCTCCGTTGTGCGCATATAAGGCAATTCCTCACCGCTGCTCTGTGTGTGTGTGTGTGTGTGTGTGTGTGTCTGTGAGAGAGAGTGAGTGTGAGTGTGTGTTTGCTGATAATCTCAGCGCTAACAATAACAATTAAATGTCTTTCCTCAGTACAGTCGTCACCCAGCATAAAAAAATGACGTACTTCCGGACGCGCGCGCCCGCTCCACGCGTACAGGAGTGGGTGCGCGCGCGCGTTTGTTAGTTTGTGCGTGTGTGAGAAAGACTGAGTGAGTGAATTCATGTATTATTGTGAGAGAAAAAACGAGCGAATATGCGTATGTGTGTGTGCGTGTGTTTGAGAGGGAGAGAGAGAGAGAGAGAGAGAGAGAGAGAGAGAGAGAGAGAGAATTAAACTTTTCTGTGTAACTCAGTCAAACAGCACCTATAGGAACAAAACACCTGCAGCAAACTGTACATTAATGTGTCCACAACCACCCGCAGTTTAAATCCTAAGAGCATTTTCTGAGAAAGGTGAAATATTGGTAAATCTGAAATAAGTTTTCTTTATGGACTACGGATTTTCTCTTCTATTAATGCATTTAAAATGAATACATTTAAAAAAGTGTCAGGTCAAAAGTTTTCTCATTCTCGCGTTACTCTTTTCTCATTATCATAAGAATTATATTCACTGTGTCACAGGTTTTTCTGAGGGAACCTTCAAAGACATTAAATAACCCCCCACCCAGTAAATATCAAAGTTTTGTTTGTTTGTTCGTTTGTTTGTATTGTGTGTTGTTAAAATACTACAAAACGTGTGCAAATAGTTAACCCCTCGACTGAGCATTTCTGCTTTGAATCTGCAGTGTTCCACAGAAAATCTCAAACGCGTGATTTCAGACAGCCCGCGTTACGTACATAAACCTCAGCACCACTGCACTGTGCAGGTGTTTTTGTTTTAAGCCAATGAAAAGATGGGATTCTGAAGGCCGTGAGCCAATGGCTGTGCTCGTAGGTGGAACTTGAAGTCCATCAGTGGGTGCACAGCATCCCCTGCTGACCAGAATGTTCAAATTCAATGTGAATGTAGGTGGTGGGTTTTTATAGATTTTTTTTTCTATAAAATTACTTACACCATATTTAAAGTCAATATGTCACAAATGGAGTCATATATGAAGGGCTCCTTTTGTTCCCATATTTTCTAACTTAAAAACCCACAAAAAACTGACTGGCACTGAAAAAGCAATGTTTATTTTTTTTTTATAGTATGGCCCTTTTAAACACTTCAGATGGTTTCTGTCATCACCACTGAAGATAATTCTGAAAAAATAAGATCATCTAGATGGGTTCATTTAACCTTACAATTCATTCAATGAGGCTGTTAACACTGAAGCAACTGAAGTATGCAGACAATTTGTAGAATGAATGGGATTTCCCTTTAACTTTAAATTCAACACCCCTGCCCAGCCCCCTCCCCACCCATGCTCAAAAGTCATGTATTTAGTATGAGCAACCTCCAGCTGTTCTGAGATCAGTGAAGAACCAGTCATATTCCTGTTGTTGTATGTTGAGTATGTGTTCTGCATAGAAGCTTAAAGCATTTTCAGATGGTTGTCCACCTACAATCTCATGCCTGAAGTGGGATAACTGCAGGTACTCTGTATATTTTCTGTAATGAATCTGGTAATTTAAGCCTAGATCATAGTTTTATGACTCACGCAGGATAATTAAAGATTGTGTGGTTACTTTGTTAAGCAATGCTGTGTCATTAAAACCTGTCTTACAAGTTCTCAGCTTAGAACCAGAGAGAGAGAGAGAAACAAAAAGAGACAGAGCAGTTGTGCATGAAAAGTTGGATCTGGAAGGACGCTTCCTAGACGGTTATCATCATTTTTCGAAGAAAACAATCTGACAGGTGAGGGATCAGATCATTTGTGTTAACAGGGACTTGTACAAGTGACATTTGTTTAGATCTTACCTGTAACAGGTAACAATGTTTCCTTCTACAGGCTTGTTTCTGTCTTGTTAAATTCTCCATCTGACAAAGTTTGTCAGAATGTTAAATTTGTTGTGGTCACTGTTAACTGTAACCATAAACCTTCACGTGATTTACATGTAAAAGTTAATGGTCACTTACACGTGTTTCTGTCTTGCCAATGACTCCTGCTGTTTATCCACCAGGTCACTATGCCTGCTAAGGGCTTTACTCACTGTAAGTTCATCCTGGTGTTTGCTGTGTTTATGGACATTCTGGGGATCAGCACTGTCCTGATTGGGGTTTTTGCCCCTTTGGAGCTTAAAGGTCGTGATTTTGGAGACCTGCTGGTGTACTCTGGAGTTCTGCTGGTACTGTTGTCCATGGCTGGCTGGGTCATGTGGTACAGTGGCAACATCGAGGGCTTGACACTGGTGAAGGACCTGGACTATAAGTCTGGAGCAGTGGACCGTCTGGCTCGGTCACTCAGTCAGCGCATACGCAAGAGCCACCGCAGTCATGTCACCCCTTAACCTCAGCCACCTCACCCCGATGTCTCAAACACAGCTCCTCAGCTGCAGGCTCTCAGTTTTGGAAGTGTCTTATCTATAATGAAGACCACTTCAGTGCATGTAGTTAGGGTTTGGGGACAACTGATTGGTCTAGAATACCTTTTAGAAGAGGTATTTTTAAATCACAAAAACACAGCAACAGCCATTGTTCCTTATATTGTTTGACCAGTTCATGATTTATGGGTTAGCGTATGTGTTCTTAAATCATTTGTAATGTTTACATCTCCTTACATATGATTTTTTAAGGACAAGTTTGTGTTTTCCTCTAAAATGACTATTTTGGGGACAAATTTTTTGGACTGCGTTTATATATGCACCTTTCTCCTACATGTTTCACTACTATATATAGCAAATTTTAATTTTATATGACACAATACTTGAAATATTATGAGCAGGTTTTTCCCTGACCCGAATCTCTAAAGAAGCATGTTTATATACAATTTTTGTTTGCTTTATGCTACATTAGTCACACAGATTGAACATAGATAGTTAGATAGAATGTAGTTTATGCTTACATTATAATGTTGCTTCCAGAAAAAGTATTTAGTTGGGAAATGTAACAAATTTAATAATTCTTCTCAACATTCATGTTGAACTTTTATGTACTGACTGAAGAAAAAAATCCAGTGTTATGAGCAATTGATTACTGCAACACTCAAAAATTGTAAGGGCAGACTGAATGCATGTTTTCCAATGTGTTGCATCAACTTTTTTTGTTACACCTTTACATTGTTTAAGAACTGGGAATACTAAATGATGCAAATTGAATTTTGTCCATTCTTACATAATACCAGAGTTCAACTGCTCAGCAGTCTGCGGTCGCAGTTCCCTGATTCTCCGCTACATGATGCGCCATAGGAGATAGACCTGGACTGCAAGCAGGCCAGTTAAGCATTTGCACTCTTTCCCACAAAGCCATGCCAATGAGGCATATCAGTGTCTTGCTGAAATAACCATAGACTTCCCAGGAAAAGACGCTATTAAGAATACATCTTCAATAGAATACAGATATCTGATACAGCATGATACAGCACCCAAGGGTGCCATCATATACAGTCATGTGAAAAATTTAGGACAACCCACGATAATCTTTGTCTTTTTGAACATTTTTAAACATATAAACATTTGAGCTTCATTTGAACAGTACTGAGAGATTAAGCTTATATATGTTTATAACTAAACAAATAAAACTGAAGAAATTATTTATAAACATAAGCTGTAAAATGTAATGAACAAAAATGTACATTTCTTGTGAGGAAAAAGTTAGGACACCCTATGCCCTAATAGCTGGTATAGCCCCTTTGGCTGAAATAACCTCAATTAGATGCTTCCCGTAACCATTTACCAGTCTCTGACATCGACTGGAAGATGGTTTTCCTAATTCTTCCATGCAGAATTCTTTCAGCCATGTGATTTTTGAGGGGTTTCTTGAATGCACAGATCACCCCACAGCATCTCAGTAGGATTAAGATCCGGGCTATGATTTGGCCATTCCAGAACTCTCCATTTCTTACCTTTGAGCCATTCCTTGTGAATTTACTGGAATGTTTTGGCTCATGGTCCTGTTGCATGGTCAGCTTCAGTTTTTGGAAAGATAGTCTCTTATTTTCCGCAAGAACCCTCTGATACAGTGAAGAATTCTTAGTAGATTCTATGATGGAGAGCTTGCCAGGCCGTGCTGCAGCAAAGCAGCCCCAAACCATGACATTTCCACTTCCCTGCTTCATGGTTGGTAAGGGGTACTTGTGCACAAATACTGTGCTGGTCGTCTTCTGTTACTGTGCCCAAATGATTTAGCTTTGGATTCAAATGTCCAAAGCACATTGTTCCAAAAGTCCTGGTCTGTGTCTATGTGTTTTCTAGCAAACTTTAGTCTTGCCCTGATGTCTTTTTGACAGCAAGAGTTTCCTGAACATAATTTACAATTATTTTGAGATATTTTTTTTACATCCATTCCCAGACTCATTTATCTATAACCTTTTTTTCTGAAAGCATCAGAGATCTCTTTAGATCTCGGCATGGTGATACCATTCACTTCTGCAACCAAGGGCAAATCAAACTGAGGTCTGAGGTTTAAATAAGAGCATCCTTCAATGTCCTCTTTAATGATGCTTTAATCATTTGCAGCTGATGTAGTGCATCTGATTCTAAATATAGACATTTTTAACAGTAATAAATGTATGGATGTCCTAACTTTTTCCTCACAAGAAATTTACAATTTTATTCATTAAATTTTACAACTTGTGTTTATAAGTAATTTCTTCAGTTGTCAGTACTGCTCAATGTCTATGTTTAAAAAGTGTTCAAAAAGACAAAGGTTTTCATGGGGTGTCCTAGCTTTTTCACATGATGTATCTTCAAGGCACCCATGTCATGTGCACTGAATACTTGGCTTTAATTTGATAGACTGATGCTTTTTTTTTAAACCGTTTTAATTACATGCAGTTAAAAAAATGTAATTTTAATATTCTGTAAACGTTTAACTCAGTGTTGCAGACATCAAATTCTAAATTTATTAAGTTTTATGAAAGGTAATCAATTTGTTCTACAAAAATAATGGATATTTTTCTGATGCACTTTAAATTTAAACAATGGTTAAACTGAATTAATAAATAACAGATTCTAAAATTGCTTTTCACATTAAAACCCAAGAGCTTTCCTGAAAACGGCTTGAAATCTACTTGTCATTCTCTGGATGTTGTACTATAATGCTGCTCTTCTGTTTAATAAATTTGTAAAGACTCTAAGATCACTTATAATATTGACACTGCCCTTGCTGCATTTCTTTAAATATTTTAGGAAGAAGTCTATGTAGTGTATAGATTAAAACATCTATTGTGTAAGCCTTCTTTAAAGGTCTCACATGGTAAATATGTTTTTTTATTCTGTTTTATGCAATATGCATTTTAACCAATATAAAGGAACATTATTTTCAGACTTTGGCAATTTTTGTATTTTTTTAATAAAAATATTTTGAGAAAAATTCTCTTATCTCACATTCATTCTTTCTGTTCTTTTCAGACACACTTCTCACATACATGCTCAAATACTGCAAAATATCATAATGGACCAACCTCTCAAGAATAAACACTTTAAATTACAAAGATACCAAAGAAATACAGTATGCTGATGGTTATGGAAATGAACCAAAATATATTTATCCACTTTAAACGTATTTTCAATATCTCCAGCAAATATATCCTAATTTAATTTTAAGTCTTTTATTTAGTGTATCAATGCTATCAGCTGGTAAGGCAGCTAAGTCTAAAATGACTTCAATTTGCATAGATTCATTAGAAACGCTGCAGTAATCAGTGTAAAATAGCAGCTTCAGTGTGGAGAGAAAATTTTAACATCTCCAAAATCATATTTACATAACTTGAAAATGTGAGATTTTGCCCAGAAACTGTCAAAAAAGGTCCCTTTTGAAAGACAACAATAAACAAGCATGCAAGTTTGCCTTTCAAGAAAAGTAGAGGAACATAATGTTGAAATGACAAAGTATTAATAAATACAGCTTTTAACCACATAGTCTGATGCCAAAACATTGTGGGGGAGAAGAAATTAATGTAAAGAAAAAAACCCTGAGGGTTTCCACAAAGCAAGATTTTTCCTTTAACCTGATAACTTGAGCCCAAAGTCAAGGACTTTGATAATTCAAAGTAAAACAAGATAATTCACACCTTGTGCTTACATTACTCAGCTTGTTTTTTCTAAAGTCCTGATTTGTGGCATAGCACCCAGGGCATGTGTTATAAAACATCTAAAACTATGAGTGCTGATCTAGAATCAGATTCCTCTCTTAAGCATTGCGACTTTACCACGAGGAACCGATCCTAGTAGCACATCTACTTCATAAATACAGGCTCTGGATAGAACATAGGTACACAACAGAAAATGTTCCAGTAGTGAGACTGTCAAACACAAAAATAAAACAAACATACAAAAAAAAAAAAAAGAACAAAAGTGCACCACAGCATTCATCAGCAGACAATAAAACACATATAAAGCTGACAAATGAATGCCTAGTCACAAATGAGATGGTGAACCTTTTTGTGGCTCAGTAAAATTCTCTGCAAAAAAAGTCTGATCACATCTATCCTGAGCACTACAGATATCCAGTATATATAATGCATGTGTCATGCACAATTGCAGAGTTCACTAACCTATTGCTTTGCTGATAGGTGTTACTCAGAAAGAGCAGAAGGGTGCAGTGGATGGGAAAAGTGTAACTGCCTTTAAAGTACATAAAAATAAGTCTCATACCAAAACGACAAAATGAAAGAGTTATCAAAGAGAGGAGCTAGGAACAGGCCGAGTGGGGCTCTGCCAGATGATCATGTGACTGCGTTCAGAGCGCTGTAGAACAGTCTCACCCCCTCCATCACTACAGTCATCTCCTGTGGAAATGTATGTTTTTTCAGGTTAGATATTCTTATACTAAAATAGTGTGGCTGTTTCAGACAAAGAAAATAAGAACAAGAAACAAACATGCCTTTTAGATTGTTACACATCTTCAAAATCTTAGCTATCCTTGTCTCTAGGAACTGTTAGAAAATTGTATGACGCTTATAATGAAAAATGAACCAATAAAAATATTTCAAAAAGTAATTACACTAGTTTAAGGGTAAAACATGTTACACATTTCCAATAAATTACCACTTTAGAGATAAAGCTTAATACTGCAAAACATGGATGGACAGAAGGTGGATGAAGTAAGGATCATTAGAATTATTAACTAGATCAGATCTGCTGGCAATTATTACACATTATATCAACGGTGCATCTGTTATGCATGTTACATTCTGCCCTGCCAATTTGAATACAAGCTGTATTTTTAATTCTTGTAAACTTGAAATCTAGAAAGTTTCAGTACAGAATTGAAATCTATAAAAAACAGTTTTCTAAATATAAATAACTTTATTATTTATATATTTATTATAATATCTTATTTAGTTTCATAGCAAGAGCCAAGGTTTTGACTAGGTTTGAAAACTAATTAATAAATGCTTATATATAATCAAATTATGTTTTAGATTTTATTACATGATTCATTTAACAATTGAACATGAGCGCAAGCACGTTACATCATATAACATCAGAACTATGAATGGGTCATGAGCAGACAGCACTGTTCTCAGCACAGAGCCGTACTGCCTTCTGTCATGTGACACTCACATAGACTGACACATGGAGCCAGAGAAGTACATATCAGACCAGTGTTTGAATAAAAGCGAATTACTTTATATTTCACCTCTGTGTAAATTTAAATGTTTCTCAAATGGAATGTAACTTCTACATCATTAAAAGAGGGAAAATTTGTAAGAAACTAATCACAGCCTGATCTGTAGTTGTTTCTATCACAGCTCTGATTGGAAAGAACACATAGCTAAATAATCTGTCCATTTTGTGTTTCTCACCTATGCGAAAATTTATATAACCCTCTCCACCACTGAGGATGAGGTGAGATGTGTGAGCAGCACCATCTGCTGTAACAGAGGAACCTCTGCAACCTAAAAATAAATGATTAATTAAATGCTGTGAATATATGAAAATAATAATGTTTTTAAAATATTACAGAAACTAGTGATTTTCTGATGAAAATGTTTCAGCTCACTGACCTGGAGCAGAGATGATGAATTTAACAGCTTGGCGGTGTCCATGGAAAGACAGCTGTGCTGAAACCAGAGAGCAGTAGGGGATGGAGGACTCCGAACCTGTCACAAAGAACAAACAAACACACACACAAAAAAAAAAAAAAGCGAGACATCAGAAATTTTTAACATGACTAAGAACCACAACAAAGAATTACTAAACATATTGCACTCACTGAGTGACAAGGGGATGGAGAAAATTGCACCACTTCCTGTGCCTACCCAGAGGCGGCCACTGACCACAGACATGGCAGAGATCTGGAGAGAAGAGAGGGATAGGAACGCTGCACCTGAAAGATAGAAAGAAAGCTTGATTTTTATCATGACTTGAAGAGCAATTACTACATAAAAAATTTCTCAATTTGCTCAAACACCAGAAGCAGCCGAGAGCAGTCGGAGAAAGTGTGAAAATACAGTGTGGAAGAACTGAAGGGTTAAACACAGACACAATGTCTTTAGTGGATACAGCACAGTGCATAGTGAGGGCTTCAAAGCCTCAGAAAGCGGGTGTCCCTCCAGCTCCTGGATATGAGCAGTCTTTACACAGTTCTGGTACAGTACAGTTTTACCAGCTTTTGAGAATAGCATCCTCTGTAAGTCTCCCATGGAGAGAAGCTGCACACCACTGTTCACATTCACAGGGACACATAGGCTCTCACATACTTCTGGAAAGGGAACTTGAGTCAAACCACCAATTAGAGCACGGTTTGCAAAAGGCTCAGGGTCAAAGAAGCTTTAAAAAGGTACTTTCTAATCTAGACCCAATTTGTTGAAAATCAGCTGTTTGCCACTTTCCTGCCCTTAGATCAATCCGATGTCTAAAACATGTGACTCAGGCCCTAGAGAGGGCTGTGCTAACCTTGCCAAACTGGTAGATCGGCTGAAGCAGAATAGGGTTTGAAAACAAAGGCTCATTGAGTCCATAATATCCAGAAAGAAAGAAAGAAAGAAACTCAGATATTCAGCACCATGTACTCTGATGAATCTGTCAAATTTATGTACAGCACTAAGTTACAGTGTTTTACATTTTATTTTAGACAGATGTTTGCAGATATATGAATGATGTCTGATAAATTCATAAAGTTCAGGTCACCTAGCGCTTTAGTGACCATGGAGGACATGTCAACCTCCTGCAGTGGACGTCCAGTAGTCCAATCAAAAAGCCTGAGTGCAGGATCAAGACGACAGGACACCCAAACTCCACTTCCTGCTGAACATAGAAAGCGAACCTGCTGCTCACTCCGCTGGGAAACTATAAATGATTTCTACAACATCAGAGAACAACAGATGGAGAGGGAAATGAGTGGTATGTTGGAGAAACAAACAAGCAAGAAAAGTTTTACACAAACGTATTGCATTTTCAAACCTTTCCGCCAATACCTCCACTTTCTGATTCTGGATGTCAATCATATACACTTTGTTCCAGTATCCAACCCAGAGTCTGCCTTGCTTTGCCAGGCAACAGCGAATGGGCTGCACAGGTGATGTTCCCATTGAAACTGTTTCGTGGGCCTGAAGATCCCATCCACCTACAACAGCAATTAATACTTAAACCTACATTTTAATATATTCTCTGCACCCGAGACAAGGGGCAAACATGTCACACAATAAATTCAGTTAAATTGGACAAAAACAGGACACACCTGAGCTGAGTTTGAAAAATGCAAGTGTACCATTGCTCAATCCAGCAATCACATGACCTGGTGAAAACCTGTCAGAGAAAATTTGTATGACCATTGTATGACCTTTACATAGAAATAAATAAATGAAAAATAAATCAAGAGTTGGTATTAAAACTCACGTTAGAGAATGCACTCCCTCTGACAGATTGGCAGACTGTAAACAACGTGTCCTGGAGGCAGAGGCTGAATGAACAAGCACACTGGTAACAAAGAGAAAGTTTTTTTTTTTCTTGTTACAAAACACACTAGACGGCAATGAAGTCATTTGTATTTGGTAAAAACAAACAAAAAATGTATACGTAAATCAGCAATAAAACTTTTATACCATCCATCCTGTGTTCCAATCCATACAGTGCCAAAAGTTCCCCCTGAGGTACAGGATGAATATGGAGTCAGTTAAGTAGACGAAGGATGGTTTTAGATAAACAGTAAGAAACAGAGTAACTTAATCCATAATCATTGTTTATGGTCTTGATATCTGTCCACAAACATAAAAACATCATTATGAAAGTGAATCGGGGGAATGACACTAATGGAAAACTGTTGCTGTCCTAAGAAAAAAAATTCAAAGAAAACACTTGTAATTGATTTTGAACCATTTCTACTCCATTGTCACAACAATGTTCACACAACAAAATTATGCTCAGAAAAAACAAACCAAATACTGTTGTAACCTTTTCTTATGACAACAACATACATGAGATGATAAAACCCACACAGATCTTATTAATTATTCAAATGTTGCATATCTATTATAGTTACTTTGAAGCATGTGGGAATGTCTGAACTGACCAGTGGGAGGGACAGCACAAATACAAAGAGCTGGAGAGGTGGGTGGAAGGCTGAACTGATCCAGGACAGTATTGGACCGTGCTGGGTCAATCACAGTGACGTCACTACTGGAGGCAGGTCCAGTGATGGTCCAGACAGAACACTGGGTTTGGGTGTGGCATGGAATGTGCATGAGAATGATTGGACATGTCAAGGCATGTAGAAAAATGCATTCTGCTGAAGGTAGTGACTAAATCAAGGAGTGTTTTAGAGTAACTGACCTAAAGTTAAGACGTACAACAAACAAAAGTCCTTATTATGACAGTGATAAACAGATTTGAAATCTGATATGTAATTTAGATGCAGGCATACCGTACTGTGCAAAACAATTAAAGAGCCAGGACCACTGTTTAAAATTTGTTTTCTTACCAATAAAAATGTATTTGCCAGTTAAAATGTATTTTGATCCATTTAAACATATTTTGTTCACATCACTGCTAAAATATCTTAACATATAATACATCAGATGCCTAAGACTTCTACACAGTACTGTAATTGTCTGTTTCTGTGCTCATTTATAATGATCTGAGACACAGCCAGCTGATTCTGAGTCATTTATTTATTTTTAAATGGATTCTTACATTCTGTTCTCCTGAAACCTCTGGTGGCACCGCCACAGCACAGGTCAGCTACAGAAAAGAAACAAGCAGGGGCAATTCAGTAAACAGTCATCCATCGAGGGCCTGGGCATTTAACTTTTGTCCTCCTCATTATCAAGATTACAGTCAATGCATTTTCAGTTTGGTCTGAAACAAAATAAATGTTTCAGACAACAGACAAAAATCTAGTCTGACCAAAAGAGGCAGTCTGAATCCAGATAAAATTGTCTTTTTATTGACCCAGAACTGGTTTGTTTTGTTTGCATTTACATTTACTGTGTTTAGTATAGATTGTTTTCAGACCAATTACATGAAGCTAAGGCTACTTGACCCAGTAAAAAACAATATTATCATGGTATTTTCATCAACACTTTGCTGTTCTGTCATTTTACTACAGGATGTCTCATTTTTATGATAGATTGGTACAAGATGTGAAATCTCAGAGTAAATGACAGAAAGGAGCAAGATTATGTGATTTATTCATGGCCTTCACTCAAAAAAAAAAGGAAAAAAAAAAGAAATAAAAATAATAATATATATAATATATATATAAAATCAAAGCTACATACACATGGACAGAACAAATCTAAATTAATAAGTGTTAAATCCAACCTTAGCAGAAGCATCTCTTTGGTCAAGCATTCTTAACTGGGTGAAGACAGGCACATCTTTAGGCTCCAAAAGTGCATCACAGTTCTGGTATGCACAGAGAAGCACACACAGTAAACTAATATAACCTTGTGATTTAGGCAAATGAGTGAAATGATGTGTTGATACAAATATGTCCATACCAGTGAATTTGTTTGCGAAAGTGGCACACTCCAGCCATTTAACTGTCGTTTACCCAGATTTCCCCACACATGAGAACGGATCTCCAGGTACAGCCCCTTCCTCCTCAGCCTGGGAGAAAGGGAAACCCTAAAGAGGGGAGCAGATATTACTGCTGTATGCAGTCCAGTGAGATTTGGTGATATAATAAAAGCCAAGCCCATAATGAGCTGAGCATTATTAAATTGATTTGAATTGAACTAATATTTTTGACTTCCAATATGTAATTCACATTGGAATTTATTGCTATCAAACAAAAACTACAAAACACAGCAGGTAACAGAACATGTGTGAGAGAAAAGAAAAGGCAAACATATGGTTTCACATCAATGTCAAAATTAGAGGGCATAGGAACACAAGGTAAAAAATATAAACCTGCTAGTTTTAACATTTCAAAGAGAGAGGAACTGCATGTGCACGGATCATAATCACGCTCTCTTATTTATAAAATTTTTCATAATCAGCACTTGAGAGGATTTTCCACGATGCTGCTGGACAGCCTCCATCATACACGGAAAATAAGTTTGGACATTGAGTCGCCTCCTCCCCCCCATTTCAAAATGAAACTCAAATGACCATGGTACAGGTCCTATAAGTTTGTTTTTGTGTAGAAGGCTTCTTTTACTAGGCAGACTATATAGAGTCTATGAATGGGCTGGGACAGGAGATGTCAGCCAAAAAGCATTCCCCACACCCAAACTGCCAAAAATTTAAATTCTCTTGAGCGCAGAAAGAGGCTAAGGGAAAAGAGGTTGGTGCATGAGGGAAGCTTTTATATAAAAAAAAAAATAAATAAAATAAATAAATAAAATAAAATAAAATAAAATAAAAAAAAAAAAAGCGAGATTGTGATCAGTGCACATCACATATTCTAACGGGTACTGGAATAAAATCTTAGCATTTATAAGTAATCAATTAATTTGGACCCTCGTTGATACATTTAAATTAGAAAAAGTAAAGGCTTAATTTAAAATAAAAAAAAGGGACATTCTGCATTAATTTGTTAATGCTTAAAATAGGCAGACACTTTTAGTACACAGCAACACAGTTTTAAACAAAATTAACTAATGGAAAAAAAAAACAAAACAAAAAAAAAAAAAAAAAAAAACACAACACCTTACTCTGTCTGTGTGCGATCAACAGAGAGACGATGCGAAGACCCCACTGGTGAAAGTGTTGGGGATGGCACAGGTGGAACAGTTAGAGCCAAAGCTGCAGCTGGAGCTAGCTGATCCTTCGTCAAACCAAGGAAACGGTTAAACCTGTAAGAAAAAGATGACATTCATGGATCAAAAATAAAATAATATTGGTCTATATAAAAACAGGAAAAATTGTCTCACACCTCTTCCACACACTGCTCCTCTTGTCTTCTGGAATCTTCCCTTCCTTAGCAACACTTTAGGAGGAAGGAGAACACATTAATGAAACTAACCAGGCGTAGATTATGTATATATCCTTCTGAGTAAGATTATAGAAAAAGCTAAGCTGTTCCTGCTATAAATCTCATTATGCATGGTTCTGAATTATCAATAAAGAACTTTAAAGGAGTTTGACAAACCGAAGAGCCTGAGAGCGTCGTACAGCTTCCTGTAATTCAAACAGCCGTTCTTTGTACTGGTTTTTCTCCATGACCACACGAGCCATCTCTGAACGAGAGAAAGGGCGGGAGCTAGGTAAAGAAGACTAAAAAGAAAAAAAAAGAGCAGAAAAAGAACAGTGAAACATTGAGAAATGAAAATCACACATAATATGTTGTTAACCACTAGGAATGGATATTTGATTAACTCATTTATTCAAAAGCCAGAGCCCAAATTTTAGCAGCTTATACGTGTCCTTCATAACTTAGGGCAGCGACATTTAAAAAATCTGTGTCAAATAGTTAAGTGCAATAGCCCCTATTCATTCAAGTTGTGTTTTATCAATGTAGATTTGTACAATCGACCCATCACCAGATGAAATGAATGTACAACGTGGAACCAAGCAAAGATTTGTGAGCTGATTTTAAATCAGAAGCAGTGCAGAAATAAAGTAATTTACATGCAATTTACATGATGCATGCCCTTATTCATGCAGATATTCTGGTAATAAGCCAATGAAAATATGGAATTCTGAAATTTGCGAGCTGAGTCTGTGCTCCTAGGTGAAGCCTGAGCTCCTGCATTGAATGCATAAGTATTCCATATTCCAACAATAATGCAAATATATTTCACTATCCACAAATATATACATCCCAGTCTGTGTTTTGTGGTTGCAATTTGTTCAAATACAGTTAAATTCATGAATACATGTTTTTGGCTTTCATTGATATATCACAATTTTATGTGAAAACTCATGCATTTGATTCAATTTACATTGCACATATTTTTAAAGTCGCAATCTCAAATTTAAAATGTATTTATAATGTGATGAATCTGCATTTGTGAATTGTGTTTATCTCAGGCACATCTGATGCAACTTATGAAGCCCTTGTTTGAGACAACACCTGATTTGCAAATGTGTGTTCTTGAGGGATTCTCTTAGGTGTGTTGAATGATTCTGAGGCTAAAGTAGTCAATAAAATATTAGTTTTGTTGAGCTATTTAAGGTTTTCTTGTTTTAATGGTTTATTGCTAAAAATGTGGAAGTATAATAAACTGTGTTAATAAACCTAATTTACAAAGGGTTTTCAACAATTTTGACTGCAACTGTATGTCTTTGTGGTTTTATATGGAGAAAGAAAGAGGGAGTATAGAGAAAATGGTTTAATGACTAAGGAAGCAAAGTCGTAAATAGGGTGCCAACTCAAGGAAAACTGTTTCTGTGTAGTGTTAATTAATAGCCCAAATACAAACAAATTCGTAAGTACATCCAATTGTACACTATCTTCGGATACACTGGCAACTGACAGCAATGCAGTGAAATGGAAACATACAACAAAAACCACACACACTGACAGAAAGATAAACACTTACATCAGGGTCTTCAGCTTGGAACGTCTCCAATTCTTTTCGCAGCCTAAAAAAAAAAAAGAGGCAAATATTTACATAAATAAAATACAGCAAAACACACAGTATTTTGTACAGTACAGTATTGTTCGAAAGCTAAACCGGTGAATGCTATCTTAAAAATTAGAGCTGAAGGGAAAGTGTCTGAGTGAGGTGGATTTCATTATTTAATTTATGATTTGCACTCATACATTTAAAACCCATGAGATATACTTCCACTGCTTCCAAACAATACAACATACAAAGATAAATGTTCACATAAAGTATTTGTTCTTGGAATCACATGAGAATTGATCCAAACTGTAAAACATATTTTCCCTAATGAATATCTCTATGAACAATATACTGACCTCTAATTAAAACATCTAACATTGATAAACCAACACAAAGGATCTATCTTGTATGTTTTTGTAATATGAATGCAGAAATAAAATTCATGTCAGTTGCAATATTTTTAAATTTACTTCTTGCTAGGATTAATAACGTTCATTAATAATGTTACCGCTTGGTCTCCTCTTCCATCTCTTTGGTTTTTCCCTCTAGTCGAGCAATTGTTTCTTGACAGGAAGTGAGCTCCAGTTTCAAAGCAGATCTCTCATTGGTCAGTTCCTCTACACGTGAAATAAGAGCCTTTCGTGCAGCATCCACCATCTCACTGAGAGAGAGTTAAAAAGGGAAGCAGAAACACTATTATATTAGTCCATCATGTTATTTATTTTTAATACAATGTCACACAACAAGAGTAAGAAGCTATTAGTCTCAGGAGCAAAGTACTTTTAATGCATAGGTCTATTAATATGACCTAAAACACCAACAACACATATACTGTAAATAAACAGGAGGTTTTTGCTACTGATTTTTACTCAGTAGCTGCTGCTACGTAATGAAAAGTATACTAATGTGTCTCTGAATATTGAAGTACAAGAAAAAGAACCAAAATGCTGCTTAAAATAATGAAAGTAAATAGGATCTTACTGGGTGTGTTTCAGTTCCTCATACTGAGAAAGAATCTCTTCAAACTGGTCTGTGCTGCCTGTACAGGAACCACAGAGACAAGAGTTTAGAGAAACACACCTAGGTTTGACAAACATGGGTCAACAATTCAAATCCTCAGTTATAAATAAAGTTTATGTGTAAAATAGTCAAAGACAATCATTATAATCTGAATATATGAGTGACTGAGAGTCGCAAATGCTTAAACACAAATGAAATAGGAATGTAAAGCTGTGACCTCACATCATGTCAATTAGATTTTATTAATTCTATGATAAATATAAGAATATGATATATAATATTTGTATAATTATAATATACAAATGTAACATTTTTAAATTAATGAACACAAATTTCCACTTTCAGACTGATGCATCATGATGCACTTTGATTTTCAAATCCCTGACAAACACACACACCCACCTCTCACACTGACTCCATGATCCACACTCTCTGCATAATCCCGGCTAAGTTCACAAAGCTCAGAGAAGACAGAATCTGTGTTTCTTATCATCTCCCACTCTAGCCTGTCTAAGTTCTTTTCTTCCTCCTTGTCCTCCTCATGTTCCTCTCCCTCATTTTCTTGCTCTCGCTCCTCTTCATCATCTCCTCCCCCCTCATTCTCCTCATTATGTCTCATCTCCTCCTCAAGATTTTGTTTGGGCTCCCCTTCTCCTTCTCGAACAGGGGTGCTGAAGAAAGAAAAAGACACTATTAAAACAAAAAGTGTGTGTGTGTGTGTTTACACATGTAACCATAAGCATATTCTGTGTTGAATTTAACTGACCAGTTACTCTAGGTAACCAAACACTGGCTTCAAGTTAAGCAAAGCATGCACCTTGTGATCATGCCTTTATAGAGAGCACTAACAAAAATAGTGCTGTCCATACAGAAAAAGATCTGAAAAGTTTACACTCTTCAGCAAAAACTAAAATAGTTTATAACACACCTACTCTTACACAATGTACATTTGTCAGTCTGGAGGGACAGGAGCTACTGTATTGTTAAAGGTTTATTTATTCATTCATTGTCTGCAAGTGCTTATCCAGTTTAGGGTCACAGTGGGTCCGGAGCCAACCCGGAATCACTGGGCACAAGGTGAGAACACGCCCTGGAGGAGGAAAAAGTCCTTCACAGGGCGACACACTCACACACTTGCACCTATGGACACTTTTGAGCTGCAAATCCATTACCAATGTGTGTTTTTGGACCATGGGAGGACACTGAAGTACTCGGAAGAAATGGGACACTGGGAGAACACGCAGGGCGACACACACTAACAAATTTGTTAAAGGCAGATATTAGGTCAAATATTAATGCCTGTATTAGACAAATGTTTTGATTGATGGATATATCACAATGATATTTGATGATGTTTTGTTTTAACCCTCTTCAACCTTTCTCTGTAATATTTATCAAAATGAAGCTAAAATAAGCTAAATTATCTACATTCTCATCTAGGCATGGTGGCGTAGCAGGTTGTGTCATAGTCACACAGCTCCAGGGACATGGAGGTTGTGGGTTCAACTCCCACTCCTCACTGTCTGTGAGGTGTATTCTCCCCGTGTTCGCGAGTTTCCTCTGGGTGCTCTGGTTTCCACCCACGGTCCAAAAACACACGTTGGTAGGTGGATTAGCGAGTCAAAAGTGTCCATAGCTATGAGTGTGTGTCACCCTGTGGCACCCCCTCCAGGGTAAGCTAATACCATGCGCCCAGTGATTCTGGGTAGGTTCCAAACCCACTGCGACCATGAATTGGGCAAGTGGTTTCAGATAATGAATGAATGAATTAATGTATCAAACAATCAAATTGAATTAACAAGTTAAATATAACCACAGTAAATGCTTGCACATTGTCATACCTTGCTTCAACCAGTCCCTGCAAATGGGCCAGTTCTGGAGTGGACCTTATGATATCATTGATAAAGGATGGATCATGAGTAGGTTTAGCTTCGATCAATTCGATCACCTTGGAAGCTACCATTTCTGATGGGATGGGTTCAGAAACAACTTTCGGTGTTAGCTCAGGCTGCAACATAGTAAAGGAAAGAAATAGAAAGCAATTAGATATGTTGTTTGTGAATTTAATTACCAATACCACAAAATAATTAGATTAATGTTTTTTTGGTTACACTTATGGGGGTTTGCAAATTCTAAATAAAAGTGTTTACCTCATGAGTCTCTGTAATTTCATGTCGCTCATGGCTAAATGAAACCTCTGTGCTTTTGGAATGACTGCGATTCCTACAAGAAAACCACTTATATCAGTTGACAAGCAATGTTTTTATAGTAACAATAATCATGTGTACGCTGATATGTAAAGAAACTAGTCCCTACTTAATGCTAATACTCAACTACTTGCTTAATTGAAGTCAGCTTTATCATCATCCCCACCACATACAAAGATTTCAGACGAAAACACTTTGCATCGTAGGATTCCACATAGTACATTATCAACTTATAGCTAACATTTAATTTTCCAAATTAGCTGACAAGTAACTCTGAATCAAATGTTTTAAATTGATTAATCTATGACTCAGCCAAGTATTTTTACTCTTAAAAACAAAGAAACCTTGTGAGGAACTTAAAATAAAGAAGAGGAAATTAATCCTGTCCACTCCACAGCTCTGTCCACAGAACGAGGGAAGAAAGTGTTGGCACCGCTAAACAAAAAAGGTAAAGTGAGTTAACCTTAGAGGTGATTCTTCTCTCTCTAGCTCTTTTTTCTTCTCTAGCAGATCTCGATATGTCAGCACTAACTGCAAAATGCAAGGGAGAGGGGAGAGGAAAAAGGAGAGAAAATAAAGTGAGAACTGATACATCTTCAACAGCAAATGTCATATAAGAGAAGCGAGACACTGACCTTATTATGTGTATGTTTTAAAGTGTTCAGTTCTCTGGCCAGGCTGCTTTTCTGCTCTTCCAAAGCAACCACTAACAAAATAAAATCAGTAAAATATCAACCACTGTACAAGAGCCTTTTGAAAAAGACATGCATATAAAGAGTCTTTTACAGGCTTTTGACTGAAGTTGAGTAAACTTGCACTATTTTAACCACCAAGCTGACCAGTCAGTCGTTGGTCATCCATCCCTCCAGTACTGAATGTGTACACTGACACCTCTGTTCTATTTATTAGACAGACAGATAGATAAAAATAGCAGAAACAGATTGGCTCAGTGCTCATGTCTCACATTGGTCAGCTTGCTCTCTTGCCTTCTTCTCCAGTTCTCTCTCTCTCCTCTCCCTCTCTTTTTCTCTTCCACGGATTGCTCGCCTCTCCTGCTCAAACTGGTCATCTAGCTCCAGATAGCGCTGCAAAAGGCGAGCGATTAATAAAAATTAGTTAATGAATTTAAACAGTAGTTAACACACAAACCACAAATAAGCTAATAGAATATTCATTCCTATATGAAAAGAAATATCACAGATATGCCTATCTCTAATTTCAAAGTGCACGTTTATTCAGAATCAGGCCGTTGAGACAGTCAGCATTCTGTATGGAAAATATTCCAAACATGGTGCAGAATAATGATCACTGATCAGCTGTTTTTCACAGCGTCACTGATTCATAGAAACACTCTTTTTGAAACACAAAAAGCTTGAGAACTAATAGTAAACATTTAAGGTGCACTGGTTTGGTTCCTCCACCTCTTAGGAATGAGCCAAACTTCAGCGAATAATCAGGACAGCAGAGAGGATCATTGGTTGTAGTCTGCAATCCCTTCGGGGGCATCTACAAAAGTAGAGTGAATTGTGCTGGCAACAAAATGAGAAAAAAAATAGCCTATGCCACTCCATTAGAGCTGCAGCCATTAGACCTGCAGCCAGCTAAATTCCTGTTGTATCCTACACCTCAACACTTAGGTTGCTGTGGTCGTTTATGATCCGATCAGCATCTGGTTATCCTTAACAACTACGGTTACTCATAGAGCCCAGTAAATCCACACTGGCCTCCTTGGTGACTAAGGCTGTACCTAGCCCCACTGGCACTGTTAATGCATGCTCAGTGCCACCAGTTCCATGTGAACATTACATGCTAAATCACCAACAATCCCAATAACACCTCTACTGTGCATTTCTCCAAGTAATCTGTGCTCTCCTTATCCACCACCCCTGACAAGACCTTTCACACCATCTACATATTTGTACATTGTGCACTTTCTTGAAAATATTCCCCCTCACTCACAAAGCTAACAATTTTCTTACTACAGCTACTCGTCAATGAATTAACCTGTAGCTGTTTGTCCAACAAACATGCTAAAACCCTTAGCACCTGATTATGTCTCCATGTATACCAACTCTGAAACATATTCTATCAGCTTGTAAACTTAATTTGTCACAATGTGCCAACGCCTACACATAACCCACAACTAGGATTCACCTACCCACTATCCAAGATTTTGCAGTGTTGGAAGGACATCATAAGTTGCACCAAGCAAAAACTTAATACGACTTGGCTCCAACACCCATAACTCATGCCAAGAAATCTTCCACATTACTAGATTCTCCCATTGAAGCCACTGGCCTTGTTTTGCCTGTGAAGTTGCTGATGCACAACGTGCCTCCTCCTCCTGCTTGCGAACAAAACTAGTCATCATTTGCCTTCTATCTGGTGATGTGGCCTTACTAAAAGCTTTCCACGAATCACCTGACCCAATGCGTGCTCTTCCGCATTTTACTTGGCCAATCACATCCCTTAGATCTAATGAGCTACTGGCAACCTGCATGGTCACTTTCGGATTCCACTTCCTTCCTGTTTTTGTGATTGGCGCTGCTGCTTTTATCACTGCATCTTTCTATCCTGACAAAATCATCTCACGAACGCACACTTAAATTCCTCAACTAAACTTGAGTGTTGCTCCAGTACCCCTCTCCCATACCATGCCATGCTACTTAAACACTGTGGCATCCCCAGCCACTTCCCTATAGCCTTGTTAATAAACATCATAAACTGTCAATGGCCACCTAATAGAAGGCAGTAAGCCAAACTGCAGACACCACAATTTCAACTTCCCTGGCAAACACAATCTATCAATGCTGTTAGCAGCCTTCACCAGTTCAGTCCCACAACTTGTTCTGTATTGTTTAGTGCTGCATTATATCATCTACCTAAATTCTTCACTGGTCTCTCCAGTACTTTAGGGATCATCAAAATATTTTCTGGCACAAGTTTTCCTTTGACAATCGACAGACTTCTAGACTTGCTTGGTTTAAACTTGAGCCTGAGAACCTGCATCTTACTAGTGTTATATCTGCTCTGTATAATATGCATATTTGCACAATTGTAAAGTATTTAAAAACTTTATTCCTGTTATATAATTCAGTAATATCCTGTACATAATAGTATAGCACATTTATGGTATGTTTGCAATGACCAGCATTTATACGACATATTGTCATCTGTATATGTACTAATATCACTCATCCACTTTAGCCTTTTGCATATGAAAATTTTGGTCACTTTATTTACACTATACTCTGGATTCACTTAGTTGGATACTTGTTAGTAGTCTTTGGGCCTATCTGGCTTGTTTTGTATGTTACATGTTATACATGTATGCACTCACCAAGACAAATTCCTTGTATGAAATAAAGTGATTCTGATTCTTCAGTCTGCTAAACTATAAGCCAATTGTTTCAGAAATCTTCGGATGGGGCATGTTTACCACAGTGTTACACCTACTCTTCTTTTTACAACATTCTGTGTGGAATATTTGGGAACTGAGGACAGTAGTCGCTGTAGTTTGGAAAATGAAATGTTTTCACATTTTTGCTTAATACAGGATGTCAGATGCTCAGCAGGTAGAGCTCCTGTACTTTTCATTTCATAATGCAGATGTTTTCAATGGGTTTGCATTAGTGTAGCACCTCTCATACTACAGAACAATAATGTTTTAATCCATGAACAATGTTCATTGGCCTTTGCATTTGCAAGTTATTCTGCAGTGATTGTACACAGACAATCATTTATGAAGAATTTGAGAGCATGCAGTTATTTGCACTGCACAATCCTTTCTGTTTTTACTTCAGTGTCACCTAAGGGCCAAAGTTCACAGCCAGTCGATATTGTTTTTTGGCTTTGTTACTTGAACATGGGGATTTCTCTTGATTCTCTAAATCGCTGATATTATGCACTGTAGACAAAGTAATGCCCAGAATCTATCCTATTGGCCCACGGAATGACAAACCCCTCCACATTTTAATTTCAGAATTACTATTTAAACCCAATCAATGTAACTGAAGTGTTGACAGCTATCTTCGTCATTCTTATCCTATACCCCTTTTCCACTAGTTAACACTATCCACAGGGGTGACAATAAAATGTCTAGAACATGGATTGGATAATACACCACAGCACTGTTTTCTAAACACCTATATTCAAAATAGATTAATATTGCACCCGTTCCTTTAAGTGATAAAAGGCCCCCACACAGCTCTCAAAAGCACTAAAACTAGTCTAGAACATTTGAACATATCAGCCCAGAAATACCTTCAAGAAATTATTTCCTATTATGAGCCTCCACAATTACTCAGATCACAGAGTACTGGACTTTTAATAGTTCCCAGAGTTCAGAACACCTCCGCTGGGGGAAGAGCTTTTTCTTATAAAGTCCCCCAACTCTGGAATGATCTTCCAGAAAATGTTCGGGACTCTGACACAATCACAATCTTCAAATTTAGGCTCATTTGTTAAGTTTAGCTTTTGGTAGTTAATGCTCCCTCATAGATAAAAGGCAGCAGATACAGGAATTATAGTAAACAGACACTGGTGCTGTCATCCCACTGCATCACTCAGGTTTGTTGCTGGTGGAGCGTAGGGATGCCAGTGTTTCAGGATGCTCCCGCGTTTGTGTGTCCTTGGGAATCACTCTTTTTAGTTAAGCTGTTAGAGTCAGATCCTGTCTAGCTCCTGCTCCACACTTCAGATCAGCTGCCCACGCTCCAGCCACCACCACTTGCCTTGGACTAGCTGCCCGTCCTACTGAAGATTTCATGGACTCCAAACTATTATTACCAGTAGATTGACCAGAGGAGGATAGGTCCCCCTTGTGAGCCTGGGTTTCACTTAAGGTTTCTTCCTCAGCTCTGAGAGAGTTTTTCCTTGCCACTGTCGCCCTGGCTTGTTCACCTGGGCATTTTTACATTCTTTACATTTCATGTCAAAACTTTGCCTTTCCAGAATTCTGTGAAGCCGCTTTAGTTGTAAAAAAGCCGCTATACAAATAAATTTGATTATAATTATAAATTTGATTGAAAACACTACAAAATAATAATAATAAATTTTAAAATAATTATTTTCATTCTTTATACATTTCTTTTGCCAGATTTGCACAGTTGCAGAAGACAAATGAATGTTGTTTGCCATCTTTAATCCAGCACAAAAACAGAGCTTACCTCTTGACTCTCTCTCCTTAGTGTCCTCTCCTTCTCATATCTCTCCAGCAGTTCTTCCCTCTCTCCTTTCTCCTTCTCTGCCACTTCCTCTCTCTCTCTGAGTTGTGCCCGAGAGCTGGCCAGTCCTTCCAGAACCCACACCAGAATGGGCAGAAGTGACTCCACCACATCTGCCCCATGAGTTTCAACAACTAACTACAGAAAGTGGTAGAAAGAGAAACAGAAAAAAAGATAGAGAGAGAGAGTTTCACTGCACAAAATGCTATAATATGTTTCATTTGTTTTTTGCTTGTGTTTCATTTCAAAGTCTTATCTCTCCATTCAGCTGCTTTGTCAGGAAGAGTGTTTAACTACTGATGACACTCTAAGGGCACAAAGCTGCCGTTTACTTCCTTTACAAAAAATCTGCAGAGTAACAGTCTCTAAAAACAGTGGACATGCTTATGAGTAACATTTCATGTGTAGTGAAGCATTCATCTATATAAAGCATTCACACTGGTCTCAGGGCAGGCTGAACTGTTTATACACTGTGGCTTATAACAACAGAATAAATCTAGATGTAATAGTAAATGCATGGATTTTGATGGGTTACCTGGAGTTCTGAGTACAGCTTTCCTGCTTCCTCGCTTACTATGTCTGGATCCAGTTCCAGTTCCCCGGTTCCACTCAGAAAACTTTCACCACACTCCATTTTTATTTCTTCTTTTCAGTTTCTTTTTCAAGAGCTTGTTTAACACTTCTGATTTATACCCTGTCTGTAGTGTCTGCCCCTTTTTTAAGATTCCCCTTTACTTTCTCTCACTAGGTTTCATATCTTGGCCTCCCATGGTCATTCTCACCTTCAGTTGTTTTCAGTTTTAACACCTGCCTGTATTAATACACAGAATCTACAGCTGCCTAATAATTCTGCAGCACATGTCAAACTATTTCTCCCTAATCAATTTCATATTTTTTCTTAAACACATTTTAGACCATGCTCCATCTAACCGCCTAGCTAATATCTGGTGGAGTTTTGATGTCCATCCTGCAAAACAGAAAAAATAAAATATTTTATATATTTTAATTAACTCAATAGACACATGCTTTGTTGTGCTCTGCTTCTTTTAAAATAGAACCTTACAGAACTTTACAAAATTATTGGTAAAATTAGACACAATCCATATTTTCAGAATGACCATTTATGTCTTACTGTACACTGTCAGAAGAGCTGCCACCCTGTCAACTGTACACCCATGGGTACATAACTGTACCATATTCTACTATAATGTTTGATTTCAAAGTTGTGTTGAATTCATGCACCACATTTCATTTCCAGTATACATTATGTTCTCATATTTCCACAGTTCTATAGGCCTACAAATATAGGCTTTAGTAACAATAATGTATCCGTCTGTAACATTTTTTCGGAGAGTGTACTATAGCATGTGTTTTTTTTAAACAGTAATATTACTTGTATATGTCAAACATCCACCCAATTACATGCAGTGAAATTACAAAAGGCTTTGTAGCTAAATCAACAAATTGGTAACTGAGATTTCAGTTTTGTTTTGCGACACCAAAAACGCTATAATGACAACTTATAATTGATATGTTGCACGACAGTAGTAGCACTACAACCTCCCTCTGATCCAAACCAGTCCGACTGCTGGTTTGTTTACCTGGTGAACGACTACCTGGGCGTACTGTCGGGGTAAACACGAAGCGAAAAGGGCGACTGCTAAAACAATAAAGAGCCCGGACACTGACACAAAGCAATAGAAAGGAGTGGTTCATTATAACTGCACGAAAACAGACATTAAGGCCTTAATACGCTAACATTAACACACACACACACACACACACACACACGATGAGAGAAGGGAACGACTGAGACGGACGAAGCGGGAGGTCACTTATTCATATTTTCCGCTCCACCTCAAATGAAGATACAACTTACAGTTACAATTGCTGAATTGTAGGTGGAACAGAATAGTGGAATAAGAAACTAAACTTCGGTTTCGCTGAAGACGAAGACACCTTGAACCGTCTTACTCAACCGCTTTTAAAAAACTCAGACAACCGCTGGGTCGAGGTGAACATTAAAACAAAACAACTATAATGTCTACTCACCTCTACTTCTCTCTCTCTCGGTTTGCGTGTCCGTATCGGCTTTGCTTCTGCCCTGCGGTAAATTTCCAGTTAGACTCAGATAGGCATATCAATTACTCTAAACCAGGTTAAAGAAGAGGGGCGGGGTCCCTGCAGAATGACGCGTGATTGATGCCAAGGTTGACCAATCAGAGCAGAAGATTGAGAACTCCATCCAATCAGAATAAAGAAAGCCCTGTACTGAGCGAGTTATCATTCTGACGAAGAGTAAAAAAAACTTTGCTGAAACTTGAACATCAACACGTGACGAGAGAAGGAGTCGTGTCATGTGATTAAACGCGAAAAACTCAATACTTTGTTTCGCTGTTAGCGTTCCTAAGGGTGTAGCGGATTAACAGACAGTCAGAGGGCAAATGTGCACTCGCAGGCTGTGCTCTCTGACACTAAAATGTTTTTAAGATAATTGTAGTTTGCAAACAGTCGCTAATTTCACCTGCGACCGGGGAGCACCGTTCACTTATCACTGAAGCTGGTTGCCACAGCCGAAACATATTGGCCATATCTATAAGGTGCTGCATTATTGTTATCTTCAGAAGAGGAAACCGTACACCTAAATCAAGGTTAAGGTTCATTTAAAAATAGACACATGATGACAATTCACTAATACAACATATAGTTGTATCAATATTTGTTGATTGTTTTATATGAAAGAGTTGCAAATAAATCAAACTAAAAAATTACATATTTGTACAAATAGCCAAATGTACCATGACCACTAGGAATTGCTAGTTTGTATCTTTAAGTTCATATGTTACATTAAACAGAATTTTGCAGTGTTCCAACAACCACAACGTTCCCAGAATATTAAATTGTTGATGTAAATAAGGTTGAGGTAACATTCCCAGAATGTTTTCGTAACTTAAGAAAAACGTTTTAAGAAAAAAAAAAAACCTGGACAAATTCATGTTGCAGGAACATTCCAGTGCAATGTTCCCAACAACCAAAATAGAACGTTATGGGAACATTCTAAGAACATAATTTTGCAACTTTCTAAGAACATTCCATAGCAATGTTCCTAGAATATTAAATTACAGGTGTAAATAAGGTTGAGGTAACTTTCCCAGAATGTTTTTGTAACTTAAGAAAAAGGTTCTGGGAACATTAAAAAAACTGGACAAATTCACATTGAGGGAACATTCCATTGCAGCATATCCACAACCAAAATGGAATGTTAAGGGAATGTTCTGAGTATGTAATTTTGTTAGCTGGGTAAGTATTGATGGTACTAATGCCGCTTTTTATTTTTTATTTTTTTTATGTTTATGTGAGGCAAGAAAGTATATCTCTGTCCACATCAGTAATTTTTCCAATGTTTGAATATATTTCTCCTCTTATATATTTTCTCTTTAAAATAATCGTTTATAAATTGTTAGTAACTGCTTCATTTTCTTTGGGTTCCTGGAGGGTCTGGGTCCTATCCTGAATCACTGGGTGCAAGGCAGGAATACATACTGGACAGGGTGCCACCCAATCGTTATATGATGGTTAAAATACACACACAAAAAAAGACTGCAGATAACTTATTTAACTCTACACATATTTTAGGCTCAAATTCCCCTTTAAATGTAATGAAACAGATTTGCTATGTTATTGATATTGCAAGCTATCTTATTGTTCAACATTACAGCACGCAAGTAATTTGATGTTGAAGAAATAAATAAACAACTACACCACACATATAAGTATCGATAACATTTATTACCTGAAGATACACAGTTAAGGAAACAAAACATATGTAATATTTTATATAGGAACATTCTTCTTGATATGAGTGAAGAACTAATGATTTAAAATATTATTTGCTCAGATATTTGCTGTAGATGTACATTTAAAACCTGGAATTTCATTAGGACATGGTTATGTGTCTGAATTAGTTGAAAGGGAAATCACTGAATAATCAGAATATTGGGTCATTGTCAGTTTTCCAGGTGTCTGCCCGCAGTCTCCCCCACTTTCCATACAGACAGGGAATCTTGTGATTTGCCCTCATCACTGTCACGGTGATGCAGGAATCTGGCTTCCGTATGATCTCACACCAGTCTGGGTAATCTACTGGTTGTGGACTGCTATGGAGATTGCAGGAATATGTACGATCAGACATTAGAAAATGGGTGATACGAGTCGCTAAATGGCTACTAATATTTTGCAATAAATCATATTTGTTAAATATGATTGTACGGTTGTCTCCCAGTAGACCTATAATTTTCTAACATATGCTTAAGAAGCATTTGCAATAAGCAAAAAACATTCAAACTACAAGCACTATTTACACTTCCAAAACATGCACATACTGCATTAATTTAGGGTGAGTTTAAAGAAAAATAGATCATTACAAATGTGTACTGTTCATTTGTTAGGCTGAAAATGTGGATTTATCCTTAAATAATTGTATATTGATACTGTTCTGATTAATAAATTATATAGATATATTTTATTTTTATACATTTATATCTCTGCGCTATTTTACCCATATTAGGGTATTATAAAACAAAAACCTGATTTTGGTTGATGAGAAAATTTTAATTTCTCTTCACATAAAGTGACAAAACACAAAGGCCAAATTAAATTACTTACTGATCACAGCAGCCGACCCCAAATGGTTCCATACACACACAGTGGTAGCAGTCTTTAGTGATCCAGCTGTCACCAACACCATAGACCTGACCCTGATACTCACAAGTACCTGCAGTGTATTAAGTTGGGCAAAGAAATATCAGCAACATTTTGCTTGTTAAAAACTGCCTTCCTTTTTGAGAAAATAGCTTTTTTAACAAATATATATTTCACTGCTAGTTGTACTGTGTATGACTACGTATTTGATGTATAAACTTTGATTTGATTAGGTTTAATCTGTTATAATCCATTAAAATATAACATATAAAACTGACAACTAATGTCATGAAAATTATCATTACATTTAACTACACTTAGAGTTCACGTAGCCATCATGTGCAGTCCTGAGAACGAAATGTTTTTCAGAATATTTTGGGAAGATAGGATAGAGAGTAGATTTTGAGACAGTGAACTAATGAGAAAGCTTATAACTTAAAGAGTACTCTTGATTCATAGAATCTCCTTTTTTTTTTTTCCCTGACTTGGTCTGAAGATATCGACTGATCTTCACACTCTGTGAAAATTTCATGATGGATGGACCAATAGTAGTGCTCCAAATCTACTGGCAATTAATAATTGTGACATTAACATTAAAATTTAAGACATTATTTTGAAAAGTTCTGGATTCATGGTTTTTGCATATCTCATGGGCGATTGATTGTTACAGGCCAAAGCGTTGATTGCATTTATGCTTTAAATTATTGCTGATGCTCTTGTAACATTTATTGCAGTAACGAGTTTTTCTGTTGAAGTACAGGAAATCCCATGAATGGTCTGCGGACTGTGGTCCTCAGTGGTACGATATGGATGTGGCAAACAGTTGTTAGGTTGGAAAATGCCATAGCATTGTACTAAATCACTGTATGTTATAATACCAACCAACTAATGTAAATTGAATTTACAATAACTTTTATGGTGAAAATAGTTGTCCACCTGGCTTCATACAGACTGAGAGTAGGTAAGTTAAACACAGTCACAAACACAGTCAGTCTGTTACACTAATATGTGACTAGGTGTTTTCCCTCTTAAACACACAAACACAGTCTTACCTTTAGTATTGAAGGTACATTCTCCACTGCTGTAGACTGCTAAAGAGTTTGTGATGGCACTCATCAGAAACAGAGCCACAATCAATGCATTCTGGGCTATAAAGTGGACAGCACCCATCTAGAAAACAGAGAATGTATTCATTTTTTACATTAATTCGCAGCTTTTCTCACTTATGTGTCTGCCGATAAACATCAGAGCATGTTTTCATTCATTTTTACAATGAATCATATTGAATCAAATCACTATGAATTAATTTATTTAATTGAATAAATCATGCAGTCATTTAGGAATATAAACAGAATCCTCTTTTAAAGTGAATGCAAACCTCTTTGCCTCTTTGAGCACCTCTGGGCCTGCAGCGTTCTTTTGAAGTCTTCTTTATTCTGTCGCTCTTCTCTCTGTACTCTCCAGGGGCTTCTGGCTGAGCAGTGTTGGTGCTCAGTCCTCGCCCATATTTATATGTTTGTCTCTGACCCTCCTTCTTTGTGCACACACAAAAGGCTCCTTCCTTTGTCTCACACACAAAAGGTATACTTATTTATTTGTTTATTAGTTTTGTATACTACACTGTCTCCATCACACAATGTGCATATGCATAGTTTTGTTCCTCCTGCCCCATGTGTGTGTGTTTGTGTGTGTGTGTGAGAACCTGGTTATACTATGAGAGATGAGAAGATCATTTATTAAATCTCACATTAGTTGCTCGATCTTTGGCTTTTATGTTCAGTTCTCTCTCTCCTCTCCTTTTTTCTTCCACAGACTGCGGTTGTAAAGATTTTAATCTCATGATGGCTGCGGCAACATGGGGACAAAAAGTCTAATAATAATAAAAAATGGAATTAACAGTTAATATCCTCCATTCTCAAACAAATAAAAGGTGCAATTGAAAGGAAGGGTGTTAGAACACATTTTAAAAAATGCCTCTGTCCCAATAGTTTGTTTGAGCATGTGGCAGGCATGTGAGTCTAAATGTAATTTTTTTTACAGAATACAAATAATAAAAACACTGGAAATGTTTTCTTGATACATTTGTCAGTTAAAAAGAATGAACAAATCACAGATTCTTGTTTTTATTGCATTTTAAACTACATTTCCACCTTTTCCTGAAAAGCAGCTTGTATTTTTATTCTGTGTATTATTTATTATTATTTTAAATTGCCTACATGTATATTGTTTAAATGTCTGTACCTTAGCATTTATTTAACTTTTGTCCTGATTAGAATGAACAAAATATCAATTGATTGAGAAGGAGGATATACGTGGGCCCCTGTATGTTCAGAAATGAACTTGTTCCCCTGTGACCTCATCATAGTGCATGGAAGAACTGACTGGAGATTTAACTGGGTACGACTTCATGATTTTTCATGAAATGATCTAGAAATATTCATAAATGCCTCAAGGCTTACTCCTAATCCTAGTGTAATATCATATTTGCCACATAACAATGTATTCATCATTTTATTGGGTACACTTTTGTGAAAATGCAATTGTCTAAGAATGTGCAATTTGGATAAAAAATCTAATAAGCATTAACCAATGAAAGTAAGAGAGAGAGAGAGAGAGAGAGAGAGAGAGAAAGAGAGAAAGAGCAATTACTGAATTTAATGAGTTTACTATGCTTATCACTGTCCACAGTGTGTGTGCACAAACATGACGTTTATTGCCCTGTTCTTTATCTTTTAATCTCTCTCTCTCTCTCTCTCTCTCTCTCTCTCTCTCTCTCTGTGTGTGTGTGTGTGTGTGTGTGTGTGTGAAATGATGACTGGGCAAGACATGCTCAGGACTTCCTCTATGCATTTAGCGTTTAAATTAAAAGATTAAATGAAGCACTTTTTTATTACACACTCTTCCTTCCCATTGCACTCAATGCCTCTATTACCTTGATAATATATATTGTGTAATGTAAAACAGAACACTTCTGCAAAAGCATGACATCGCTATAATGAACTGTGCCAATGTCATTGTGTTAATGCACTTCTGAAAATACAGGAGTGCATTAGGGCAATACTCTCAGAGCTCTGTGTTTCAGGATGAAAATAATAGCCTTCTGTCATAAGAAAATAAAATATTATTATATAATTTACGTGGGTAGTACAGCTTTGGGGCATAAACTCATGAGCTTTGTCTACCTGAGTCGTGATATAAATACCTCTTACACACACAGACACACACTAAAGAAACTTAAAAGAAGAAAGAACATTACATTAATAGAATAGGATATTGAAATTACCCAGTTTATGAGATAAGCATACTAATGCAACACATCATTTTAGCACTAGAATTTAAGTAAACAAATTACTGATAAGCACACGTCACTAGATTTCAGTGTAATTGTTGTTTTTAAATGTAAAGAACCATACAAGACAGCATTATGTCTCATGAATCTAAAATTCAATCATTCATTGTGGGTCCTGAGCCTATCTGGAATCAATGGGTGCAAGGCAGGAACACAGTTTGAATTCTAAATAAATTCACTCAGGCACTCAGGCACTGACACATTTCAGTGCCACGGGGTGGCGTTTGAACACAAAACCCCAGGACCCTGGAGACCCTGGAGCTGTGTGCAATGAAAGGCTCTGTGCCACCCACAAAACTATCATATATACAAATTAGTTGTTTTTGTAATTCAATTTCAAATGTTCTCCTGTGCTTTAGTCATTTTATGGCAATTGTTGCATACATTTTAATATGGTTATTCAACAAATGCAACCTAAAAGCTTTAACCACTGCATGTGTTCAAATAAGCCTTGCGCCCAATGATTCCAGGTAGGCTCTGGACCCACCACAACCTGGAACTGGATAAGAGGTTACAGAAGAATGAATGAATGAATGAATGTATTGCATCAAGGGAAAAGCACTGCAAAAGCATGTGCATTGCTTAGTTTTGTTCTTGGCCATAATATTGTATCCAAAAGTATGTGTGAGTATTGTTTTAGACAATTTACAGATGGTGAATTCGATGTGAGTGATTGTGAGTCTAGGGTTATTAATACTAGTTAATATTATTATTTTTTTTTTAATAGACAACTGTCTTTTTTAATACTATGAAATAGTTAACAAAAAATTACAAAAGAGAAAGAGAATGTTTATTGTTTACGTTTTGAATTACAATTATATGTTAAAAATGCTTTAAAATGTATTAGAATATCTAATATATTTACTATATTTTAATAAAGTTCTGATCTGTCATATAGGCATTCTCATTCATTATACTAGTACTTGGACCTTTCCTCGCTAATGATGAGCAAGGTGATTAGAAAGTATAAGCGCTTGTGTGGTGCTGTGTGAACAGGCCAGAACTGCTAAACCATAGTCTGTCTAATGTAGTTAAAAGGAACATAATATTTTGGTCTGTTTTAATCTAGGCACAAGTTTGGTGTACATGAATCATAAATGACAAATATGAAAAAAATGTCTCTTCATTATTCTGGACTATTACTTTACTGATAACTATAACAATGCTATATCATCTTTTGTCATGGTTTACAGTACTGTTAAATCAAGAAACATGTAAAAGACAATAGATATGCTCTTAATCGACATCCTGCCATTGGTTTCCATATAGATTTATATTTTCCCTGTTTTCAGGGCAGATGAAAACAAACACTTATAAGATGTGACATGGCGCACATTAAATATACTGTAAAAACACCTAATAATAATTTAGAATCAGAATGTGACAGCGTAGTAGTATCTTGTGAAACACTCATTAATTTGCATAATTTAAAATACAACTGCAAACTGTTTGGCTAAAATGTAGAGACAGTATTCTAAAGTGTGTGTTTGTAATTTTTTGAAAAATGTCTACATTTTTTAAAACCTTTAAAAATGTTTCAATGCTATGAAACTTTACATGATAAACATAATGTTTACATCCATATGAGTTTAACAAGCTTTATAGGACTGAAAAATTTGATCATAAACTGTTGCATATAGTAAACATTTATAATAGAATAAATAATCCAGACTCATTAACAAAAGTGCAGATATATGTAACTGACATATAAATCTGTGCAGCACATTTAATAATCAGAATTACTGTTATGATGCTCAGGATCCCTTCTTAGAGTTAATATCATTCATGGTTGCTTGATATCTTTTTATTCAGCTTCCATCAATCCTTGAAAAAAGAAGGTGCCAGGTGGAAGCCCTTAAATGTCTTCACATGGGTAGAGGTGTGCCAGGGTCTATAGGAATATGTCTGATATTTAGTTGATGTGATATGTGGAAAACAACCGAATATCAAACATATCATACAGCCCCTGGCCGGCTGACCCCACACGCTGTACCTGTAAGAAAAGACTGGAGGTTAAATTATTGTCATGGGGTCATGGGTTAAACAGGGTAGAGGGCAATACAATAGACTAAGAAAGAGATACTATCAGCAAAGCAGTGGGTAATGGAAGTATACAGAAACAGAGAACAATATCTCCAGTGCAATACAATAGTGAAACAGCTGCAGACCATATCAAGTGCAGACAGAAAAATAGCCCAAAGGACAATAAACATAACAAACATGCAATTTATAGCTGAAACCATGATAAATCACAGTGAGGAAAAACAACCAGTTCACAAACTTACCATGTGGTGATGAGTCCTTGCCAGAATCATTACTGGAGTAAACACATGCCTGATGGTGTAACAAATGCTTTAAAAAGTGATATTAACACATGTAGCAGAGTGTGCTCCACACTCAGTATGCAGTGCAGTGTAGTGCATGCTCCTGTGTGAGTGTGTGAAAAGTGTCAGTCGTAGGGGCATGTATATATATGTCCCTGGCAGAAGTTTTGCACCGCATACACCGAGGGGTTAATTAGAAGCCTATTGATCAGGGTGCCTGCGGCTTTTCCTCTTGCATTAGGCTGATCAATAGCTATGATTTCACACTCAAACACACACACAGAGGGCAACAACAGGGTCACAACTCCAGGCCCAAATCCTCCTTATCAATATCATAATCATCAGATCTTGTTCACATATCTGCTCTAATACAGGCCTCAATAAGCCTACTACTATCTCTGCACAACTCCTGAGGACAGACTGTCAGTCACTATTTAGTGAAGTCATACCCACCCTCAATGCAGGTGAAGTGTTAGTAATACATGCTTACATAAGTTGTTGTGGTCTGACTTATTCAGTAAAAGTACTACTTAATCTTCCTTTATTTAATTTTCTGGCAAAACAGCAATTAAGCACGTTATTCATTTACAGTATCGGGGGAAAAGCACAAACCTTTGCCTCAGTTACACAATATTATCCCAATAATTAAAGCTTATCATATTATTCAGTTTCATTTGTCCATCTTTTGCCTTTATAACAGCTTCCATCCATTTAAGACTTTGTGTTATTCATCTAATCAGGGGTATACTTTCCAAAGTTCTATCTCCAAATGGTTCTATCTCCTTATGGGTGTGTTGCTTTTGTGTTTCAGGTAATCCGAAACACATTCAGTGAGGTCTGGGCTTTGGGTTCCATCAGCTTCTTTGTTTGAATTGCAAACAAATCTCTTTAGATTTGCAGAAAAAGTGAATCTTGATTTTGACTTCTACAAACTACATGACGTTTTCACTTTGTGATGTTTTCATTAACAGTGGGAGATATTTAAAATATAAAATTAAAAAAGTGAATTATTATATTACAGAATAAAGCTTTACTATCTTTCACAAACCTGCTGCCATCCTAAAAGAGTTTTGAAAGTACTAATTAATACTAATTACTTACCAAAACAGTGTGTACTGTGTCTTTAGCTTCGTACAGCAGTGTTACATATTGGGGGAAAAAGTTCTTTTATACTTTTATATCTATAATCTATGTATATCCACAGATATTCACTATGTGTTACAAAAAGGAGAATGGAAGAACATTTTTGCTGTATTAATTGTTCTTGTTGGTTTTAGTTTAGTTTTAGTTTAAATCAGTAATAACTCCAACTTCTGTTCATGTATGCTGACAACACTGTGATAACTATTGTATGAATATATCTTTGACGCATGCACCCTGGAGAATTTCTAGAGAATGTCCTGAGTATCGAGTCTGGAGATGTTCCATAGTGGTCTTTTACAAATGCAGTTCACAGGAGGTTTTCTGCAGGGCAGCTGAAAGCAGGAAATGAAACACGTGCTTTAGACATGGCGCAGCGCATGTACAGCTCGTGCATGAGGAACTCCCGAATATGAGAGGCCGTATAGGCCAAAATACAATGAAACACTTGTAAAGAAAAATCTTTAAGTGTACACGACATTGAAACACTTGCACAACACACTGATAGACTTGCGCACTACACTGAAACATTTTCGCACAACACACTGAAACACTAGCACACTACACACTGAAAAATCTTTATGTGCACCCGACATTAAAACACTTGCACAACACACTGATACACTTGTGCACAACACACTAAAACACTTGCACACACTACACTGAAACTCTTGCCCACAACACACTGAAAAATCTTTATGTGCACACGACATTGAAACACTTGCACAACACACTGAAACACTTGCGCATGTACAGCTCGTGCATGAGGAACTCCGGAATATGAGAGGCCGTATAGAGCAAAATACTATGAAACACTTGCACGCTACACACTGAAAAATCTTTAAGTGGACACGACATTGAAACACTTGCACAACACACTGATACACTTGCGCACTACACTGAAACACTTGCGCACAACACACTGAAACACTAGCACACTACACACTGAAAAATCTTTAAGTGTACACGACATTGAAACACTTGCACAACACACTGAAACACTTGCGCATGTACAGCTTGTGCATGAGGAACTCTGGAATATGAGAGGCCGTATAGAGCAAAATACTATGGGAGGCCGTCTAGGGCAAATACACTGAAACACTTGCGCACTACATTGAAACATTTGTACACTACACTGAAACACTTGCACAACACACCGAAACACTTGCGCACTACATTGAAACATTTGCTCACTACATTGAAACACTTGCGCACTACATTGAAACACTTGCACGCACTACATTGAAACACTTGCGCGCACTACATTGAAACACTTGCGCACACTACACTGAAACACTTGCGCGCACTACATTGAAACACTCGCGCGCACTACATTGAAACACTTGCACGCACTACATTGAAACACTTGCGCACACTACACTGAAACACTTGCACACACTACACTGAAACACGTGCACAGTACACACTGAAACATTTGCACTACACTTCACATACACTCGTCTATATATTAAACATGACGTGTGTGTGTGTGTGAGAGAGAGAGAGAGAGAGAGAGAGAGAGAGAAGATGCACTCAGCTGTGTAGCACAGGGTACAATCTTTTATGACTAATTCCTGTGCTCTGTGTCTTTTCAGAGATGAACAAACATTTGTTCTTATTATTTTTTATTAGTCTTTTCATATTTGATCAGCCATTGCGTATTTCTGGTAACAGTGAGGATATCCGTAATTTTTTGCATGATTTTGCGTTGTGTGGAATCCATACAAGATGACCCGCTACACAGACTCTACACTGAACTGGAGCACCACACAAGAACCATTCAGTCCATCATACGTGTAGTTGGGCGCAGAGAAGGGCCTGTGGTGAGAGAATGCACGACTCTTTTGGAGTCTTTATATCAGTGTCTAATTCTCATTTTACAACAATCTCTGGGCCAAAGACATCAAGGCAACAATATTCTCATAATTCCTCCAACAACTTCCAGTGGCACGTCCGGTCGCCCATGGTATGATTTAACAGCAGACCAGATTATCCACTGCCTAAATCTGGGATTTAATTGGCAAAGAATCGCTTCCATTTTTGGAATTGATCGACAAGTGTGCAAGTGTCTCAGTGTAGTATGCGCAAGTGTTTCAATGTAGTGTGCACAAGTGTTTCAATGTAGTGTGCGCAAGTGTTTCAATGTAGTGTGCGCAAGTGTTTCAATGTAGTGTGCGCAAGTGTTTCAGTGTGTAGTGTGCAAGTGTTTCAATGTAGTGTGCGCAAGTGTTTCAGTGTGTAGTGTGCAAGTGTTTCAATGTAGTGTGCGCAAGTGTTTCAGTGTGTAGTGTGCAAGTGTTTCAATGTAGTGTGCGCAAGTGTTTCAGTGTGTAATGTGCAAGTGTTTCAATGTAGTGTGCGCAAGTGTTTCAGTGTGTAGTGTGCAAGTGTTTCAATGTAGTGTGCGCAAGTGTTTCAGTGTGTAGTGTGCAAGTGTTTCAATGTAGTGTGCGCAAGTGTTTCAGTGTGTAGTGTGCAAGTGTTTCAATGTAGTGTGCGCAAGTGTTTCAGTGTGTAGTGTGCAAGTGTTTCAATGTAGTGTGCGCAAGTGTTTCAGTGTGTAGTGTGCAAGTGTTTCAATGTAGTGTGCGCAAGTGTTTCAGTGTATTTGCCCTAGACGGCCTCCCATACCGGAATCTTTCCCACGCTGTTTTCAGTTTAACTTCTCTGTTTTTTATTTAATGTTTGAATCACTACAGATACATTTCCATGTAAGTGATCCAAAACAGCAAAAATAAGTCAATATTACCCACCTACGGAGCAGGAATAGAGCAATCCACATTTTGGTTTGTGCTTTTCAATCTTTGGAGTTCTCTCCATTGTCTAAAAAACTACAGGTGCCTCTGTCATGAGGAGAGAGAGAGAGAGAGAGAGAGACTAGCATACCATACTGAGCCAGTTTATTTTTCTATCCCTTTACAGAAACTGGGCTTTGTAAACACATTAGACCTGTTTCAAGCATGCAAACAGACCAGAGAGCTAGCAAATAGTGAAGAAAAATCTTATTTTTAATAAGTGTTTTTATTTTATTTTATTTTTACAATCATGAACTAGGCTCTTAATGACAGCTATATTGAGGATTGGTTTTAGTCATCACAGAATATAAGGGAAAGATCCAGGTGTTAACAAGAAGCTGCATTTTTTCTCACTCCACCTACCCCACTCTCCATCCTTTTTCTGCTTCCTCTGCGCTTTGTTCAGTTTTCAGAATCCTGTTGGACGCAGTGACCTTCTGAGTGAGCTGGGGCGGAAGAGAGAGCCACTAATTGCGTCCCCTAATTGTGAGCCTGCGGGCAGCAGTGTCATTGGTAGAGTGGGACATAGAACAGAGGGTAAGAGAGGAGAGAATGGAGGCGGGAGAGAGGAGTACCAAACACATTCACACTCAACACTGATGAGTTCACATACGAGCATCAGATTAATATGGATGTAATCAATGCCATATTTATTAAAGAAAGACTTGAGTTTTTATATAGGCTTCATACATTTGTAAAGTTTTTTTTATTATTCATCTGCACAAAATATATAGGTGAAGCAAAACTAAAAATTTTAAATTTAAGTAGTGACTTTGGAAACGTTTCAGTTCACAATTCTAACCTGGTCCCGTTGTCCTTTAAATAACTGTGCTTTAACTGCAGACAATGAACAGTATTCTCAGATAATATATAAAATATATTAGAGGATATATTATTTACTATTAAAAAGAGAACACATGAATAGAAAAATACTTAAATATCCTTCCATAAATGCACAACTAATACAAACTGCACAGTAAGAGTAATTCAGTAATTTCACCATTGCAATGGGCAATTTTCAACCACAATTTGCGTTATTTTTTAAACAGATGAACTGCAGCTTCCACATATACACATATCAGACAGAAAGTATATAATACACAAAAATATTTTCCAACATTTAATACATCAGTAAAATTAAATAACATTTCTAGTGGCATTTTATAGAGGTGAGAGGAGTTTACACAGTTAACAAGAACTTTCTAACTGTCTTGCTGTGTTTTCAGCTAGGTTTCTGATTGGCTTGAAGCAGTGTGGTCATGACTGCACTGAGCTAATGGGCTGAGGATGATGAGGGCTGACAGTGAGAGGGTCAGAGGATTTCGATTGGTCGATACAAACAAGCATATATGCATGAGAGTGTACCACAGAGCAACAGAGCCTGAGGGAGGGTCAGACCACACATATACATATACACACACACACACACACACACACACACAAACATATGGAGGTGAGGTAACTCCAGAGAACCTGAGAAAGACAGAAACCAACACAAAATCACACACACAGGACAGAAGTGATCACATCACCTCTGTCCACCTCCACATTACTTCAAATTCAATGGTCTTACCTACTAAAGCAGACAAGCGCTTTATTAAAACAAAACCATAACAACATGACAAATGAAAGAATAGGAGAGAGAGAATGTTTGTTCATTAGTTCATTTTTTTGGTCAAACAAACAGAACATGTATGCATTGAATAAAGGTATAAAAATACGAGAGACTCTTTTCAGCCATGAAAGCTACACTTCATTTTTTCCTTCCTAAGTTTACCTTAAAATAAGGCATGTCATTTTGCTTCAGTTCATTCAATACATAGATCTAAGTATCACATGGTAACTTGACACATTTTCTCATAATACAGCCATGGCCAAACGTGCTGGCACTCCTGAAATGTAATTCTCCCAGAAAATGAATGCAGTTACACATGTTTTGTTATACACGTTTATTTCATTTGTGTGTATTGGAACAATAACAAAACAGAGGGAAAAGGACAAAAATGATATAATTTCATGCAAAAATCCAAAAATGGGCTGGACAGAAGTATTGGCACATTTTCAAAATTGTGGGTAAATAACTTTTTTTTAAACACTTGTGATGCCTGTGGCAAGTAACAAATAGGGGCAATATAAAAATCACATCTGAAACCAGATAAACAGGAAAAATTGACTCAATCTTTACATTGTGTCTGTGTGTGCCACACTAAGTATGGAGGAAAGAGGAGAAGAGAACTGTCTGAGGACTTGAAACCCAAATTGTGAAAAAATATCAGCAGTCTCAAGGGAGGACCCCACTGCTGACACAGAGACATAAAAAAGCTAGACTGCAGTTTGACAAAATGTATGTGAGTAAGCCAAAATCCTTCTGGGAAAATGACTTGTGGACAGATGAGAACAAGATAAAGATATTTGGTAAAGCACATCATTCTACTGTTTACCAAAAATAGAATGATCTACAAAGAATATAACACAGTACCTACAGTCAAATATGGGGAGGTTCAAATATGGTTTTTGGGGTTGTCTTGGTGCCAAAGGATTACCAAAGGATTTTGGGTTGCAATGTAGGGCCCAGTGTCAGAAAGCTGGGTTTGTGTCCTAGGCCATGGGTCTTCCAGCTGGACAATGATCCCAAACATACTTCAAAAAGCACCCAGAAATGGATGGAAACAAAGCACTGAAGATTTCTGAAGTGGCCAGCAGTGAGTCCAGATCGAAATCCCTTTGAACACCTGTGGAGAGACCTTAAAATTGTTGTTGGGAGAAGGCACCCTTCAAATATGAGAGACCTGGAGCAGTTTGCAAAAGAAGAGTGATCCAAAATTCCAGTTGAGTGGTGTAAGGAAGTAATTGTAAATTAACCAAAGTAAATATGGTTATAGGAAACAATTGTTTTCAGTTATTTCCCCCCCCCAAAGTGTGTGCAACCAAATATTAGGTTGAGGGTGCCAATAATTCTGTCTGGCCTATTTATGGAGTTTTGCATGATATTTCTTTTCCTCAGTTTTTTTGTTTCGTTCCAGTCACACAAAGGAAATAAACATTACAAAATGTGTAATTGCAATAATTTCCTGGGAGAAATTATTTTCTGAAAAAACATTCAGCCAGGATATATGAGCATTGCTGGTGGGGTATGCTCTCCACAATGTGATAGTTCAGTAGTTTGTGTCTCAGAGGGCAGAATATGAACTCTGGTGTAAGGTGCTGAATCCATCATGAAGTATTTGGGCCAGAGCAAACCTAGAGCACACTGGCTCAACACCGAACAACAACACACCAAACATTCAGGCAGTACACTTTATTCCAACTGTGTGTGCTGGGACCACTGCAGAAACTTTTCACCAATTTAAACTCTTCTAAAATGCTCCTTGGCTCCTTGATATTTATAATGTTCTAGAATTACAAGCCCTACCCACTCTCTGAATGTTGGTTATTTTTGGTTTCCTTCAGTGGCCTTAAGAATGAACCTGGAAACCAAACACTGAACTAAAATGAAGGTAAGAATTTAATAATTTACAAATTACTTGCAATCACACAAATACAACTTAAAACACACAGCGATTTCTTTTAGAAGTTAGAGAAACAATCTATGACATCTAGTACAATGTTGCCAGATTCTGGCCGTTTGGATGAATTAGATAATTGGAAGACCTGTAGTAAATGTAAGTACCTGGTGTCAGGTCATGTGACTGAACTGGATGAACCGCATATACTAGTGAAAGTCTTACCAAACCTGATAATCTGCATTGATGAGAAGTAGTAACTAGGGGGTGGTAAAGCAGCCGTTTCACCGCAAATATTAGAAATATTACCATCATCTCTATTAGCTTCAATGGAAACAAAGAGAAGCTCTCCAGTATGCAAAAATCTTGTCTTGCTAACACATTAAGCAAATGACCAGAATCTAGGAAGGATATGTACGGCAGTGTGCATGTGTGTGTGTGTGTGTGTGTGTGTGAGATGTAAATGATAATGCCCTGATTTTTTTCCCCTTTCGATAGTGCTTAACACCTTTCACAGCTTTCCTGTGTCCTGCACCTTTGTAGCTCCATGTTTTAGGCTGCTTTAGGTGCTTCTTCCTTAGGCACTTCTTCCTTAGGCACTTCTCTCCACATAAGTGTTTTCTTTGTTTACTCCCTCTTCAGGCTCGGCTTTTTTCATCTCTCCTTTATTCTCAGTTCCACACAGTTTTCTGTTAGCGAAGCAGAATGTTCACAAGGTTAAAAACTTCAAACAATTGTGTGTTTCCTTTTTTTCCTAAAAAAATATCACATATTTGTTTATTTCACAGCTGTACAGAAATAAACCATGCCCCTCTGTCCTTAAAGGAGGAGTAAAATACATTAACTTTTAAAGATTTTATGCCAAATATTTTTGGACTGCTTCCATGATCACATTCAGAGTTTAGGGGCCTTTGCTTTATTGCAAAATTTATGGTGGGGTAAAAGGAATGGTGCAGCAGTTATATTAACAAAGCCATAGAATTTTGCACCTTTCATGACTGAATCATAAAAATAAATAAATAAATAAATAAATAAAAAGCATGTTTAACCTTTTAAGTCCACAAAACAAATGCACAGTATCATTGAGTCAAAGCTCCATTCTTAAAAACAGCCAAACCCATTCAACATCAAATATTTATGAGATGCACCCCCAGGAAAACAGCTTGCTAACTGAATGACAAAATCTGTCTATGAGATCCTTCATGTCTGATATAACTGCTACAAATCAATTGTCTGGAATCATATGCACAAGGCCTCTATTCCCTCTGTGTGTTTGTTCAAAAAGCAATTACATCCAACACACAAAGATTTTATAAATATTTTTTATATTCATCCTGGCACATAACACCCCTAAAGACCTGTTCGATGATGAAGAGAAATGTTTGGTTGAACATCTTGGTTCTGTCATTTAGATCTAAAAGTGTTAGGTTTTAAAGGAAGTGTGTGAATAAATGTCCATGAATATCAGTACACACCCATCTCCTTAAACTCATGGTTTTAACATACTGAACCAACAAAACCTTAAACATAAACCACGCTCTAATATAATGATATTCTAGCACTGTACTTACTGGCCGTCTATGGAATCCTTTTTGATGTAGTTGCACACTTTGCTCTGCTGTTCTGCTTCTTTTTTGAGGGTGGCTATTTGTTCTTGCAAGTCGGCCTTCTTCTTCTGAAACTCACCTGAGGATACCAGAGAAAGTAAATTTAGGGGAAATTATCAAAGATGTATAACATTTAACAATAAAACAGAATAACATAAAGTATGTATTCCAATAGGCTTTATATGCTGACAGTATTATCAGACAACAAATTATTAAGCTGCTTTAACCCAACACAGCCACTGGGAGTCAGTATTGACCTGTACAGTATTTAACAACACTGATCAGGAAATGCACTGCACAAAAAGCAATACTCTCCAATTATCATTTGTTCACTTCATTTAAAATGTGTACATAAAAAATGGGTACTTGCAGTTGTAGTGATAGAGTACACTATAAAAGCTATTGTGGCCTGTAACCAACACTTTATAAAGTGTCCCTGAGAATATGGTTCCCCGGTTGAGAGCTTGCATTCTGATGTTCGATCAGTTTTATTCACATGCCTTCATTATTAAATCTAACAGATCCAGGGGCAGCCATGTAGCATCACTGAGTGTGAGAGTTTTGACCAGCACTCACCATCTGTGTTGGTCTTGTCTGTGTCTATAGCAGCACCTTCATCTGTGATGCGTTTCTGACAAGAATAAATGACAATGGAGTAAGACACTATACAATTTACAAACAAAAGGCCAAAAAATCCTGAACATGAAATTCCCTAAAGGAATCCCACTATTCCTGTACCTGCTGCCCTCATACGACAGTCTAAAGAATATCACTTGGATACTCTCCTAACTGTCAAAAGTACATTATGTCCTGAAGTGACACTGGCCTGCAGAGTTTAACGTCTGCCCCATCAACTCCCCTCAACTCATTGATTAAACCCCTAAAAACAAATCTCTGTTCATCAAAATGAATATTTAGAACTTATTCTTAAAATAAAAGCCCTTAATGCTGTAAAGTTGTTAGATGTAACTCTTCACCTACATTCAGTGGATCTATGAATATGCAATTAGTCCTTACTTCTCTCCACCCACCCTCCAATGCTCACCAACACTTCAAAAGACCTGAGTTAATGGGATTGGTTCCTAACATTTGTGATGTTATAAAGACTGAAATCTGAAGGTCTGAATCCCCCTCTGATAAAGGCTTTGGAACATAGCAGTTTGAAAATGAAAAACCTCAGTTATTGTGCTGCTTACTTTACTAATGATATGTATAACAAGTCTCTGCTAATTCTCCTGTGGGGATTAATACAATTTTATCTCCTCTTTCTGGTGTATATAAAGCATGCCATAGCATGCTAACAAAGGGAAAACAATAGTTTTTCAATGGAATTGGATTTTAAATCAAGATTATTCAACTCTGTTCCAGGAGTTCAAACCACCTTTCAAACTTTAAATGACTCTGGAAATACCCAAAGTTTGCCAACCCATCAGAACTAGAATTAACAACCCATTTTGCTGTGAACCAGCAATGTAAAGCAACCTAGAGTAATGTCCACCCTCACCAGGTCACCAGAGCATGCATCCTCTTCAGCTTTCTTGGCTTTTGCGACCTGTTCCACTCCTGCCACATCTACCTTGAGCTCCTCAATCTGTTTTTTGGTCTTGTCCAGCAAAGAGCTGGATTCCACCACGTGGGTCAGGTACTCTTTTAGCACATCCCTGGTGACCCTGTGCTTGACGTTTTGGAAGGAGGCGTGTTTGGCCAGTTTGAGTTCCTCTTTCCTGTTGTTGTGGATGTAGCCTGCGAGGCCAAGGCTGCCCAACAACAACACAGCCAGCAGCAGAACCTGACACCTCATGATTCCCGTGGCCAAATCTCTCACTCAGTCAGGAAGTCACAGCAGGATGTAAAAGTCTATGCAAAATCCCCTCAATCAGCTGTAATTCACAGACTCAACTTCGCTGCATTCTGTCGACTGACTTGTTTAAAAACAACCTTCTTCTGTTCACCGCTGTTTTCAATTCATCGTCAAACTCCCTCTGTCTTTCGTCGGAGTTTATTAACTACTGCTGATAACCGCTTATACGCGACAAGGTTTTTCTTCCTACACAAACGGATAATTCCAGTGTCTGAGAACTGTCAGAGTCCGTGCAGAGAGGGAGACGACGGCAGGAAGAAAGAGAAGGAAAGAAAGCCGAAGGTAAGAAGAGTGCTGTTCCCACCTGTTTCAGTCCCCGCCCTTTACGTGATATTTCATTTCTCACCTCTTTTCCGAAAACCCCGCCCCTTCACGCTGTTATTGGATAATGTCCAGTACCCTAAACTAGGATTGGCTGTTTGTCAGCGGTCTCGTATCAATGTAAAGGCGCAGCCATTTGGATACTAGAAGGGCGGGGCCTGCCGGAAAGTGGATGGGAAATGAAATCGAGCTCTGGTTTGAGCCCCAGGAAGGCGGTCTAGATGTTACAGGAAATGAGTTTATTCTTTTCTGGACTCGCTGGGTGAGTAAACATGAACAAGTAATAGAGTATTATATTGTTAGTAAAGTGATTAATAACAGCAATAGGAAATGTTTACCAGTTTAGTTGTCAGCTGAGAGAGGCAGCGTAAAGTGGAGCTCATCAGGTGAATGATATGTCAACAGGACAGGAGTAAACCCTGATGTGGACTTGTACTGCAGTAGGTTTTGAAATAGCAGTAAATTAACGTTACCAAGGGTCAAATGCCAAAAAATAAAACCATATTCGTACAATATAAACAGCACATACATCTAGTCTGATATAAATATAATTTTTCAACTGTAAAATATTTTTAAAATAAAAAAATTAAGGGGAAAATATGATAAACTTTAATTAGTATATAAATATGTATGTGTGGGGTCAGACAGAAAAAAATGTAAGGAAAATTAAGTGGTTGGTTGAATTAACAGTTCAATGAGAATCCTGGAATGGATGGTGGAGATGGTGGTTTACATGTACGGTCCTATTTAACCTCTCAAGTAATTTGCCCAAAGTTAAGCCTTTGCTGCCTCTCTTTCAGTTCTTCACTAATTCATGTTTTTGAGCCATGAGCTTCTAACCTTCTCCCAGTGTTCAGTGAGGTTAGAGGTGGGGAAAATACAATGGAAGAAGGAGCCATGGAATGAGAGTTTTTTTTTTTCAAAAAGCAGTTAAAGGGGTTTTACATTGTTTTCATTTTTTCCTCCTTCTACTCTTGTGGCTTTCTCATCATACCTAAAAACCCAGTTGTACAGGTAAAGCCGGATCTCAGTAGAGAGAGGGAGGAGGAGGAGAGGGAGGGAAGTGAAGCTGTGACATAGAGCTTCTGTAATGAGAGTACACTAACTGTCCCAACGAAGGAGAGAACCTGAGAAACACAGGGAACGAGGGAAAGGCATTCCATTTATCTACAATTCCACCTTCTCTACTGTAATATTTCCTCTGTGGACCCTCGGTGTGTGTCCCCAATCTCTGGTGCAGGATGAGGGCACTATTAGCTATGTTCTTTGTGGCTGTGTGTGTCCTGATTGCTGTGGCCTACCAAGCCTTTCAGCAAGAGTTAGGCATACGCAACCTGAGGAAGCAAATAGATATTACCACAGAACAAGTGAAGTCCAAGGAGGATGAAATAGTGAAAGCCAAGCTGAAGATTCAGCAGCTGAACGATGAGTTGATGCCTTTGAACAAAGAGAGGGATGATCTGGTGAAGAAGAAGGAAGAACTGAATAAAGCCAAAGGGAACTCTGAGACCAGCCTGGGCACCTGCCAAAAACAAAAGGTACTAAATTGTACACTGTTTGTTTTACACTTCTAAGTAAGTAACCAAGGCATTCCATGTATATTGGTGGCCTTTGCTCTTATTGGTCTAAAAGTGCTATATTGGTCTAATTACACTACTGCAGATTAATACATGTATTGCTGATATGAATAAAATAGGCATAACATTTTCATGTATATATAATTGCTACCGTTTATAGTCACGTGATAATCAAGGGCCTTTTGCAGATTATCAAGCATTATTATTCAGATTATAATGTATTATTATTATTATTATTATAAGTGCACAGCAAACAAGTATCAACTACATACTGCAGAGCTGTGATGTCAGCACTGTCACATGCTTAAACACTCTCCTGGTTAAGATTTTTATGAACTGCTATAATGTTGACTCCACCAAAAAATAAATAAATAAAATTATAATAATAAAAGGAACAAACCCAAACAAATAAAAATACTGCATTTTCTCAGATATTTGATTCACTTCCTTTAAATAAATTTAGCCTCTGTTTGTTAAGGCACCATTTCCAGCTGTACACAGCAATGAGCAGAAGACTCCAGTCAATTATTTACAGCTCCACGCCTGCTATAAAATAAGGTGTGATTTGATATCATTAACCACCAAGCACAAGAGCCACTCTTTCCTTCTGGTTCTTGTCTAATTTCCATAGAGCAGGTTGCTCTGGATTTGCATGTGTGCTCATATTTGACAATGTTGAGTGTAAGAAAGGAGTTTTTTCAACTTCTGAGTTTACTTTGGTGTTTAGAGTTTGCATCACAGCTGAGGTTAACAAGATCTTTAGTTAGACATCCAAAACCACATTTCATTTTCCCCAGGGTCAGGATGAATGTGTTATAGTCTGTGAAGCAAAACTAAGAATGAAAATATATATTTTTTAGTTTGTATGAAAAGTGCCCTATCATAATAAATGAGTAAAAAATCTGCAAAACAAGAAAAAATGAACAGCAGTCAGATGTTTTACATTTTGAATGATTGTAAAATTTACTTGAAAACTCATATCAGTCTTACAACGCTAAGAGAAAAAATGTAAGAAGGAAAAGGAGAAATGACATCTCACAGCTACGAAAATGCTAAATGAAATCATATGTGGTGCAGACCATTAAAATCCCTTAGCAGCTTCTGAATTTTCCTCTCTCTCTCTCTCTCTGCACCCAGTGATGGCATCTATCAATATGGGGACATACGCAGTGCCTTGCACTTTTTTGTTTAACTCAGATGACCATGAAGAGCTATGCTCTGGCAGCTCTATCAGCTTCAAAATTAGCCTAAACAAGTTCTTATCTCATGTCATTGTGTCCTCTGGAAAAAAAAATCTGTCAAGGATCCTTAAGTCTCTTAAAGTCTCTAATAAAGGGTGAAGGAGGAATGGTTGCATGGAAATTAATAAAGTCTTCCAGCCTGTATGCTACTTTACACTGCAGTGAACAGGCATGTCTAGGCCTTAGTGAGGAGGGGGCACTAGCAAATCCCACTGATAGTTTGATGCGTGCACAAACCATTCCTTCCCTCACAACAGCCATACTGGGGTCCTTTTAACACAGCAACAACATCCTGATAAAAGACTTCATTTCAGTCCTAAGAAATACAAACACAGACCTACAGAAACATTTCCAAGGCCTGAACAAATGGTCATCATGACAAAGGAAAAACAACAGAAAAATGTGATGTCCAAGCCCCATAAATAAAACAAAATAAAAGTAAGCCAAAGGCAACTGTGGCAAGGAAAAACTCCTCAGATGTTTATAAAGAGAAACCTTGAGAGTATCTAGGCTCAAAAGATGGACCCCTGTGTCTATGGGGTGACACCAGAATAAAACACAGAGACTTTTGAATTGTGATTTTCCCATGAAAGGTGGATATAGTCCAGGACTTCCCCATCCCCATCTGGGAAACCAACTCAAAAGAATCAATAATAAAGTGCTGAGGGTGGTGGGCTCTAGTCACTCCTATTAAAATTAAACTTACTGCAAAGTGAAATAAGTACTGAGGCTGAAACATGAGTCAAAAGTAGCTGGCCCCTGATGGTGGGGGTGTTTAAGGAGGTGAAATTAAATTTGGGATTAGTTGGAATGGATTTTTTGGAAGGATGGATGAGCAGGCGTCCACAAACCTTTGACCATTAACTTTAATAATGTTTATTTTTTATTTGAATAAGAGAAAGATATTACAAAAGGTTTGCTCCTGAATAACTGACACACACACACACACAGTTTGCAGAACAAACATGGGTGACTACTGTTGCTTTCTTCATTGATAACCCTCAAATACTGTTTTTTTTGTTTCACAAGCAGTAGTGTAGTGGAAGATGTGTGTTCCTCTCATAAATGTGTTACTTCCAGCATTATTTGATGCCATAGATATTAATAAAGAGGCTAAAAAAACATTGGGCACCAGTCCGTCAGAGGGCAACAAGTGGAAATGTGTGGAAATTCTTCAACTTTAAACTGATTTTCTAAAACATGCAAAAAAATGGGATTTTCAACTAGAGAACACTTTTCATTCTGAGAGTTGCGTCTTAACAGTGTACCCTAATGTATGTAGATCAATTTTAATTCTGACTCCTTTCCAAGCTGTTATAATTTCTTTCTGTGGTGAATTATTCCATTCCCATTCTCGTGGTTACTCAGAAAGTGTTTCTTCTTTATCACTATTAGCTTTACAGGATCTGTTAAGCCTTACATGATCTGTTGTGAAAAGTAGTAGACTAATAGAACTAAACTGCCTTTCTGTGGTTGTTTGTTTCACGGAAAGTTGAAGGCCCCACATTTTTTACTGCAAATGTTCAGAGTTTGAATATCCATATGATCTGCTAGAGAATGATATGCAAAAACCTCGGCAACACTGAACACATGATTATATTCTTAGACAATTTACATTTGTTTACATATTAACATCTTTTCTGTGCTTGTATTTTCATCCCTTCATTCCTCTTGTCTCTTTGTAGGCAGAATCTGAGAAGAAGAAAACAGATGCTAGTGAAGCACTTGAGAAGCTAAAAAGTAAGCTATCATCAATCATTCAACTCTGATTCTCTGCTTCATTAAAAAAACTGCATTGTTCTTAAATCTAACCTCCAGGGTGTATTGCACAAAGCAAAATTTCTTGCTTAACCAGATATCGTAAGCCTTAAGTCAGTCATAGCCAAGAGAAGCAGAGGAGCAGGACATTTTTTTGACGACTCAGCCTTTCAACTTTTGGCCTAAGTTTGAAATAGGTCATTTATTTTAGAAACATTTTATGTTACATTTTTTAAAATACTTTTTACATCACTATATCAGTTAATAAATGAAATGATCTGTTAAGAAAAACAAAAGTGGGCCAAAAATTCCATTCAGTCATTTAATTCAGATTGAACCAATGGTTGGATGGCCCACATGCTTACCTACCAGTGGCGGATGCTAGTCTTTCAAGGAGGGGAAGCTCAATTTCGGCCTACTTCATAAATTGTGTCGGTTTATTTATACGTAAATTCTACCCTCCATTCCTTTTCAAGAAAATGATCTGTGACCCTGTCGTACCAACAAGGCGTCTTTTCCAGGGACTTGACTAGTGTCCTCTCAATGGCCAGCAGAGCTAGGCTGCTTAAACGGCCTTGGCCCATGTGAAGTGTGTCCGCCTGTGAGTGCTTTGTGACGGTGGAGGGGCTCAGCAGCACCCGCTGGACAGAAACTGTGATAGAAGTCAGAAAGAGTGATAGAAGTCAGTCTCCAAACACAAGCAGCTACAAAAAACCCACCAGAAATAGAAGCTCAATGTGTCACTAGTCGTTTTTAACAAAGAAAATGCCGCTAAGAGGTTTAAGAAAATCTCCGGTTCAACTCAAAATAGAATGAAAATGTAATGCTCCCACGGATCTTTACACCAGAGGATCGCTGATTCGCTCATTTCGCTGTCAATCAAAAAGAGATTCAGCCTCAGACAGATCATCCAATCATCATACAGGATGCTGATGCACTTCGCTGCTTCACTATTGAACTCTGTGGACGCATTTAAAGCACCGTGAAGGGAATGATTGAGAGGAAAGCTGCGTCTTTACCAGTGATAAGAAACTGAATCTGAACAAAATTTGAGCGCGTTGTAGTGCATATTTATTCAATGACATGTACACACAACAGTATATATTTGATCACTTTTTTTTGACATTTTAGGCAGTCTTAGAGCAATCGCTTCTGTTACCTACATACATTCAAAACATCCATACGACCTGTCCACATGTGCACTCTCTGCAACATGGAGGAGAAGTTATGCCAGTAAATACTAGAGGTGGGCGGATCGATCCAAATATTGAGAATATCGATACCAACGCTGGTATTGGTATTGTTCAATACTCGTGGAAAAAGATTGATACTCAAGCTTTTTTCTCTCCCGCTGCTCTCCCGCTAAAGTCTGTGGGTATGTCGTTATTTTTGTGCCACCATTCTGCACGCGTGCGCGAATATTTCGAGCGAGCAAAAAGGTTTCTGAGCGCACGGATATTTTTAAGCGAGCAAGAAGGTTTCTGGGCACGCGCGGGGATATTACCGCGTGGATATTTCGAGCAAGCAAGAAGGTTTTTGCGAGCGAGCGTGGATATTCTAAGCGAGCAAGGACATTTCTTGAACGCACACTACAACCTACACATCTTGCTCTCCTGTCCTGCGTGATGTTTCTGACCCGCGCGCTTGCGCCACACTTACAACCATTACAAAGTGCCTCGTTTTCAGCCAATTAGAAACGTCAAATGACAAAGGTATCCCCGCCAAGTGGGAAGGACATACAGGCCGGAGACCAGTAAATAACTTTCTAAAGGAAGCTTAATACTGCAGTTCAAAAACTGTTCATGTAGAGAGAGGAAGGCAGGTTTAAATCAACCCTCCTGAGCAACTCTCCTGAGTTTTACACACACATACACACACACACACACACACAAAAAAAAACACAGGTCAGAGACATCGCATGCAGGAACCTTCTTGCCCGCTCGAAATATCCGCACACGTGTGCAGAATTGTGGCACCCCCCAGCTCCTGTCTTTTGCTTCGGCCCCTGCACGCACGTGGTGAAGACTAGTGGTATCGGTATCAATATCGGCGATACTGGCCCTGTATGTACTTGGTATTGGATCGATACTCCCGGTATCACCCACCTCTAGTAAATTCATTTTGCCTAGCTAAAAATCAGAAAAAAAAGATACAGAAAAGAATTTGTTGTGCCACTCTCTTCAGTACTGTACTTATGAACTCCTCTCACTGCAATCAGGCAGTGCATGCCCATGTGTTTTGTAGGATAGGTTTTGGATAGAGAGCTAAATGTATTTTGCCTGCTTTTTCACCTTGCTAACTCTGAAATCTTGCTTTGTGAAATACATCATTATTATTCCCTCAATAACAAACAAATTGAAGAGAGAAATAAAAAAAATGAATTATCTTGTTACAATGGCACCCTGCAAGAGGTGGGATACATTAGGCAGCAAATAAGCAGTCCGTTCATGATCAGGAAAAATGAACAAGTATAAGGATCTAGGCTACTATTGACAAGGGCTCAAGCCTGAAGACAAGGCTAGCCTGTCAGGTCTGATCCCACTGATAAGCTACTTTAGCACAAATATTTAATGATAGAAACATGTCTGAATACACAGTTCGTCACAGCTTGATGCACATGGGGCTGCTAGCAGCAGACAGGTAAAAGTGCCCATGCTGACCTTTGTCCAACAGCAAAAGCAATTACATTGCGCAAGTCAGCACCGCTGCTGAGCAACAGAAGTGGCCTGGTCTGATGAATCATGTTTTGTTTTGAGATGGCCCCAGGATGCATTATGGGAAGAAGGCAAACTGGTGGATGGTGCTCTGGGAAATATTTTCCTTGAAAACCTTGGGTCCTGACATTCACAGGGTTGAGTGAATCGGTTCACAAATCGGGGGCAAATTCAAATCAATGATTCAAAACATTGCTTAGAAGTATAGGCTGCACATGCTCTGACCTTGTGGACGCACAGCCTTGGGGACACTCAGAGAGGATACACAGCTCGCCTTAAAAACTGGATTATACTTTAGAACGTGTGTTTCTTGCTGGACATAGCAGAAAGCCACACGCAAACACATCTAAAGCCTTGAAAATAAATTTAACGAGTTGTACACATTTAATTGTTGGGGCGGGGGTAGGGGGGTGGACGGCGTCAAGGCGGCCGCCCTTCATTGTAAAGCACTGTGGGAAACCGTGCATTCATATGGATGTTACTTTGACTTTGATTTTACCACCTACTTATACATTGTTACAGACCAAGTACACTTCTTAGTAGCAGTATTCACTTACTGAAGTGACCTCATTCAGTAGAAAAATGGGCCCTGCCACACAGCAAATATGGTTCAGGAATGGAATGAAGAGCATAGCAAAGAGTTCAAAGTGTTGACTGGGCCTCTGAATTCTCGGTCTGATCAAGAGTCTGTGGGATGTGCAGGAAGACAGAGTCTGATCCCTGATCCATGGAGGCAACACCTTGCAAATTACAGGACTCTGCTGCTAATGCCTTAGTGCCTGATACTACAGGATATCTTTGAAAGTTTTGTGGAGTTAGTGTTATCAGTGATTGGTGTGCTATATATACACAGAGATTAGGTTAAAAAATACTGAACTGTTCATGGGCCAGTTGGCCATTTTTCACAGAAGATAGATTAAGCCAAATCTGTCGTGAGATGGCATTCACAATGATATTCTCTCTCTCTCTCTCTCTCTCTCTCTCTCTCTCTCTCTCTCGCGCTCTCTCTCGCTCTCTAGATGACCAGAAAGCTGAAGTAGACAATGCTCAGAAAGAGATTCAGAGCTTGCAGAAGCAAATTATGGACAGAGATTTAAAGGTCTGTGAGTTTGTAAATCCAGATGAAGCAGAAGGAAGGTGAGAAATGTGCTTTTATTGTATTACTGGTGTTCAGAGTTCAGATAGATTCATAGGTTGCATTGAAATTGCTGGATTAAAAGTGGTCAGTTAAACATAGTTCTATAAATGTCTTTAAAAATAGGTTTCAGCAAGAAATGGTATTGGAGGAAAAATGTTATAATTGTCATGCAGCTAACCATTATGTTGCTGTCTAGCAGGCCATTTAACATATTAACAGCATGCCTTTGTTGCACATATTATTAAGTATGTATTACAATCCATATGGTTCATATTGAATCATATTAATATTTTTTTCTGTTATTATGTCTGTGCAGGAAATTGTGTGAGGAAAGAAAGGCTGCTCAGTAAAGTGACTTATGACGATAAATGAAAGGAAAGTCTGAAAAAAAAACCCTTCTTCAACACTGTATTTTTGTACAGCTATTCTTCTCCATGTGTTGTTCTAATACTGTTCACATGAAAACTGAATTAATGGCATTCATTTTGTAATGCAAAAATAAAATAATTAAATAAAAATAAAACAAAGCTTGTTTGCCTGTTGATGATTCTTTTTTAAGGATGTAAACTCGAGTGAAACTCTCAGAAATATAAAATAATTTGGTGACACTTTTGCACAAAGGCCACTAAAAGTTTGTAGAAATTGATTATGGTACCACTTTAAAATTAAACCACACTTATAAAGGCTTATGGATTGTTTAAATGCCTTTATTAATTTATTAATAGTTTATTAATTAGGTTATTGCATGTTTATTATATGGTAATTAACTAGTTTTAAACTTTACAAGTCATAAATAACACTCTCTTCAATACTGTACTTATGAACTCCTCTCACTGCAATCAGGCAGTGCATGCCCATGTGTTTTGTAGGATAGGTTTTGGATAGAGAGCTAAACGTATTTTGCCTGCTTTTTCACCTTGCTAACTCTGAAATCTTGCTTTGTGAAATACATCATTATTATTCCCTCAATAACAAACAAATTGAAGAGAGAAATAAAAATAATTAATTATCTTGTTACAATGGCACCCTGCAAGAGGTGGGATACATTAGGCAGCAAATAAGCAGTCCGTTCATGATCAGGAAAAATGAACAAGTATAAGGATCTAGGCTACTATTGACAAGGGTAAAGTAAACTTATAAAAGTGACTTATGACGATAAATGAAAGGAAAGTCTGAAAAAAAAAACCCTTCTTCAATGCCTTTATTAATTTATTAATTTATTATGTTTAAATGCCTTTATTAATTTATTAATAGTTTATTAATTAGGTTATTGCATGTTTATTATATGGTAATTAACTAGTTTTAAACTTTACAAGTCATAAATAACAGAGGAAGGAAGTCTGACAGTGACCTCTTTTTTTGTGTAAAACAGAAGGTGTCAGAGAACTTACTGATAATAATCAAAGTGAAGAATAAGCTCAGACATGAGAATGTGAATTTAGAAAATTTAAATAATTTAGTCATGTTAAGGTACACACCACATTATCAATAATGTTTAAAAAGTCACTCCGTTGGTGGTTAATTCATCAAATGGTTAAACCTGAAATATGTGTTGAAGCCAATAGGCTTCATTCTGACTGATGGAGAAGTCAATGAAAGGTCAGTATCTGGTAAGTTCTGAGGTTTAACTGTAGATGGATGTGGATTCATTATTTGGCAAACAGCAGGTCACCATATACCTTTCTATCTATAAGTTATAACTGAATATTAATGACTATTAATGTATAAACTATGTAATTAATAGCTATTAATACATTGATTTTAAACCATTTATAAACTTTAATAAGTGTAGTCTTATTCTAAAGTGGTGCCTGAATTATATTCCACACCGTAACATAAAACAATTAACAATACGCTTTATATTAGCACAATTAACCCATTTTTCCAGGCCAAAACCACACAGCATACAGAGGGACAACACAATAATAATGCTAAATTTGTTGCTGGCGTTACATACTATTAACCCATAACAAGGGTTATGTTGAAAATAACACAAATTGCCAGAAGAGGAGATGCCGTACAATTAAAAAAAATGCAGAAAAGGCAATTATGGATTTAGAGGAATAGTATAAAAAAGACAGAAATATTAAATAAAATACCTTCACTTAAACATGAGTTCAACACAATTAGCTCAAAACATCCAATTAAACAGAAATATTTCTCAATTAAACAGTGACAAATCTCATACTTTGCTGGCAAGGTAGTTACATCACACGCAAGCATCAAGATCTATACATAAAATTAAGTCAAGCAATGGCAATGTTATTATAAATCCAGTGAAAATTAAACAATGGTAAGCAGATTACTATGCTGACCTCTATTCTTCGAAATGTAGAGATGAACCTCAAGTAAGTGATAGTTTTATGGATCACCTGTGTCTCCCTAAACTTAGTAACGAGACGATAGAAAGTCTTGAGGCATAAATTACATTAGAGGAACTTAATGAAACTATAAAGAAGTTTCCAAATAAAAAAGCTCTTGGTCCGGATGGATTTACCATAGAATTTTATAAAAAATATCGATCAAAACTTAGTCCTCTTCTTTTACGTATGATTAATTATTCACTGTCAAATGATAAACTCCCCTCATCTCTGTACAATACCTATATCACCTTAATCCTAAAAAAAGTTTGTGATGAAAATGAGGTGTCATCATACTGACCGATCTCTTTACTTCCAGTTTATTGCTCAGAAATTAAGCTCATTAGTAAAATTCTAGCCGATAGTCTAAAGAAATTCTACCATTACTCATCCGGACCAGACTGGTTTTATACCAGGGCGATATATATATTGTAATCTACGGTGCAAGCATTACACAAATTTAGTTTTGGCCCTATATTTATGAAAATCTGTAGGTGCTAAGTTATTTCAAACAACTGAATAGTGTCATTACGTCATTTATATGGAATTATAAAACTGCCAGAATCTCACAGAAGCATTTATGTAAACTAAAATCAGGTGGTTTTAGTCTGCCCGACTTTAGATTTTATTATTGAACAGCCAATTTAAATATCCTCTCTTTTTGGTGAAAACTCTCTGATCAAGAAAGTGACATTCCTTTGTGATTGTCTATTGAACATTGTGTCAAATTACCTCTACCTAAGTCTCTATTACAGCAACAACTTCATAATGCACAACAACCTGACAATTTGGAGACAATTTAGAACGTAAAATATATTTACATAAAATAATAAAATAATGTAGTATATAATATTATTTAATATTATTTGAAAGAAAAGTGTAACAGGCAGGCAGGTATGATGTCTTCTCTTGCAGCTCTTCATGTAGCAGGATTTGGTTAGGCTCTATCCTGCTGTCTTTACAGTGTGCAAACAAATCAGGTTTATCACCTCAGGCTCCCAGGAGACAATGGACAGTGAGAAAATGGCTTTAGCTTGTGTGTTTACACATTTTACAAGTCAGTGCATTTGAATATGAAGCTGTTTCTTCTGTTATTTTGATACCCTATCGTTTCACTAAACTAGGGGTGATTATTCAGTTTAATGCAGCGTGGCCTAGAAATTGTCACTAATATTGACCATGTGGGAGGGAGGTTTCTATGACTACCAGTACCTCATTTGCTTATGATGTCCATTGGGTTCTTGTCTTTCCTGTTTTGCAGTTAAAGACTACAGAGGTATAAGACAAACATAGTTGCCATTCTTCCCTAGTTTGTATGAAATTTTACTCTAATGTACAATTATTTTTTCTTTTTTCTTTCCTTTTTTTATATACTTTTTTTGAGTGTCAGCTTTTCAGTTCTAAAATAAAAAATATTTCTGTGTTTGTGTGTGTGTGTATGTGTGTGTATGTTTGTTTAAAAAAATCAAATAATGCTATAAAACATCTCAACTTTAAACATTTTTAAGACCTCAAAATAAAACGTGTTGCCAGGAGATGTCTGAAGATGAAGAAATCAAGCAATAAAACAAGGTCCACTGATGGTAAATATGACCTTTGATATTATGACAATGGTATTATATTTTTGTGCAGTAAAACGTGTTTGAAATATATTACTGAATTCATGTTGTCCTTTAGAAGTTTATGTTACTGCAGTTGTCAGGAAAATTAATTACCATGTAAAATGACTTTGGCATGTTTCTACACGGATGATGTCAGATGCCAGGTAAACAGAGGAGGAAGCCTGAAACAGCTATTTAAAGCCCTCATTGTTTTGCACAAGTAAACACATGTCCACACTGAAACCTGTTAGAGCATACAACTGCTTTATGAAAAGAGGTTTTATTTCAACTCCACCTTTTCTACTGCTCCATTCATCAAGTTACACACAAAGTAAAACAGCAGCTGTGTGGTGCACACAGGGTGATGCAACCATCTGAAGTGTTTGTCCTCTAAGCAGAACGACACTGGTGAGGCCACATTTATCTTTGGCCAGGACAAGAGTGCATAAATGGCCTTGTGCTCTCAGTCTCATAAAAAAAACTTATGGTAGCTGTACAATATTGTCACTAAAGGTAAACACAGTGTAAATGTACCTTTACAGGTGCAACAGTGGCTTTAGTGGCTAGTTGTGTTCCCTAAAATACACTACATTCTCTTCTCTAGAAGGAGAGGTAAATATTTGTTATATTTCATTATAGAACTGAGTAAATAAAGAAAATAATATTCCTGGAAATTAAATGTGGCATATGTATTCAACACAACTTTAAAACCTACATTCATAATAGAATAAGGTACAATTATGTTCCATAAATAAAGGTACAGAATATGTAACATTGAGGATACCACCACAGTTACAGCAAAAGGTAAAGTGAGTTTTTCTGACAGGATTGTTCTTCCTCTACCCCATCAATGAAAATTTTATAATGAAATTTTTACTTTTTATAATCATACACAAGATAAGATGTAAAATATCCTATTAAAAATATAAAAAAATATCAGTGCCATCAGTTCCATGTGATCTTTATGTGCTACATCACCAACCACCACAACAGCACCTCTATAGTGGATTTCTGCAACTAGTCTGTGTTCTCCTTATCCAGAAACACTGACTAGACCTTTCAAGTATTTCTGATAACTCCTTCACAGCTGCCCTTAGTTTCCAACCCCTGATGCCGAACTGCACAAGCAGGGATGTGGCAGACTTGCTATAAATCCCTTAACACCTATCTCCACTGGTTTTACATGTGCCTGCCACCCATATTCCCATACCTCAGCCACCAAGTACACACTTCAGCTTCTTTCTTTTGAATGTATCATCTACTGCATTCGCAAATGGAACTATCTGTTTCAGAGTACCACACCATATCTAGCCTCAGTGTAGATAACGCAATGCAATCTGGGACCTGCAGTTTTTTCCCTACGTCCACCAGCAATTTCCAACTTCGTAACAAACTAACCTAACTAGCCTTGTGTTTTATTGGTGTATTTTTTTTTTTAATCAAAGTATTGAATCAAAGTAAATCAATTTAAAGTTGAATATTGAGGTTGTGGATGACTTGGAGAAGAATGATGAAAATGTAAAAATGTTATTTAAAACCATTGACCTTCTAAACAGTGCACACCCTCACACCTAACTCAGAACAGATTAATAGCAAACCATTGTTTAAATATGTACATTGTTGCCACACAGTAGATTGGAAAGGACAGCAGAAGGATGTTTTTCAAGGAGTTTGCTTTCTGACTCACTGCACATTAATCTTAAACTTCTTGATAAAATGTCAATAAATTAATAAATTACAACACTTCAGTAAGTCCAACTAATTCAAATATGGCTTAAGAAATAAGTGGTGGAAAAATTTCATTCATTGTCTGTAACTACTTATCCAGCCCAGGGTTGCGGTTGATCTGGAGCCTACCCGGAATCATTGGGCGCAAGACAGGAACACACACCTATTTATATCTGTATTTTGTTGACATTGAGTTCTATATTTAAATGAAATAATTATGCTGTATTTGCAAACATTTTCCATTGTTTGAGATAGACTAACATCTCACCTCTTTAAACTAAGCAGCAGTGTGTGTTTAGCCTCTGATGGTTTGCTTCTGTGTCAGTCTGAAGAAAGTAGGCCTGGAAAAATGGCCTTGACATTCTGATCAAAGGAGGCTGAGAAAAAATGATAACAGCATATCAGTGTTTTCACAGCATACTCATTTATTTTATACTGCATTTTACCCACTAAATATCGGAAGATTTAAACATTAAATTGCATAATTCAGCAGAACAATGGCTGTTGTCATTCTGAGGTCATTTAAAAGTTTAAATGTAGTCCTGCCTTCATTAACCATTACTGGGGTGATTTACACACTAGACTTTCCCGTTCTTCTAATTTAATTAACATATTTTCAGTCCATTAATGATTTAACTTCTAAGCAGGGGATCAAAAGTGAAATTATAAAATGTGGCTAATTCAAATTATACAGTTTTAAAAAATAAATACCATCCCTTTCTCCCATTACTTTATATGTCCTCTGGGATCTGTGCTTCCCTCTCTACATTCCATAATTTATTTGCCTTTATTATTCTATTTTACAGACTTCGGTTACATAGCCGTACAGACGACATAAAGATCTGTATCAGTACCGGTTTCATTACACACCTGTCAGTCCTCCATTAGCAGCCTCTGTCTGTGACATTAGGCACTGGACAAACAGCCTTTTCTGCCTCCACAAAGAATAAAATTCCTACTGATTAAGTGAAAATGTCTTTTAGATCTAAAAACTGATACTGCTGGAATCTGTCTTAAAACACATAAACTTGGTGTACTTCTGAGGCCTTATATCGTACCCCAGGTTGGTTGCAGTTTGTAGTCTTTTGCAATGCTACATTTTCATTTCTAAGGAACTCGTTTAGATCAGGTGTGTAAAGGCATGTATCACACCCTTGTGGGACAAGACCTTAGCAAGTTCATGCTCCTGGTTAAACTAAGACAATGAATTGATTGGAATTTTAAATTTCATGAAGTTTCATCTTAACCCAAATGCACCTGATCAGCCAAGATATGTTTATTAAAGCTGCTTTGTTGATTTAATACAAGAGTTTCAAGGCAAATATTGTTAAATAAAATAAACACACCCTGAAAATGTCCCTTGCTCAAACCACATACAATGCTTCATTGATGCAATGCAGTCTTTTGCATCAGAGAAATGTTGTTGCTGTTTTAAACATTAAAAAATAATTTCATAAACCTAAGGGTCTATGCTTCTATGTAATGTGCTGGCAGAATTCAACACAAAAACTAATATTTAAATGAATATTTACTTCTAGTCCCTGTTAGTGATGTTAGAGCAGTAGGTCCATAGCTAAACTGAAGAAGCAAAATGTTGACACTAAACATGTCTCTATGATTTGACTACATTTGGGGAAAGTGGCAAACTAATATATCTTTTTATTATTTGATTGTTAAATATGTATGTTTCATAAACACGTTTTTATGAATACTCCTGATATTGCTGTCATACTAAGAATCACTCCCTAAGGAAGCTATAACCATTATGTCATATGATCATCCCTCAAATTCTTCTTAGGAATTATCAGTATGGCTGTTCGAATCATTTCCCAGATATTTGTTCATATCATACTCATACGACCAATACTCGACTTCACAAACATAAGCCACATAATCACAGGGGTGTAATAAGTGTGAAATTCATATCCTTTGCTTGTATATAGCCAAGCCCCTCTGGCTCAGCTCTGTGTTATACAGCTGTCTCTCCTGTTCCAGTAATCTACGCAATGCTTCTCTACGCACCTGGAGAAACATGAGAAAAAACAATGAGGTCAGTTTAACTACTAACAATTCCTTGATGGAAGACAAAGGTTTTGATACGTTTGAGCTTTAATAGCATTTGTACACGTCTAACAATAGAACAAAAGAGGTGGACATTGTGGCAACTCTTATAGAACAGTTCATGTATTTACCAAAGTGAGTGCAGTGTGAGCGAGATGAGTCTCCCTGCTTTGAACACGCCCCTGGTGCATCAGAGCCCTGGCAGATTCGGCTTCTAGATATTCCGCCCTCTGCATAAAATTATTAATGCTGATAACAGATAAAGAGGTTAGTCAGATCAGTCACTCCAGGCTTGTAAATCCATTCATTCAGCATTGTAGACCTTGCCCAACAATGGAAAAGGTTAACAACAGTAGCAATGTATTTGACCTTTAATTTAATGCAGGTAGCTTTTTCAGTCATTCATTCGTTTGAATAAAGTAGTAAAAAGTTCTACAAATATAAGGCAGATCAACAAAAACTGAGACTGAATCTACAACATCCATTTCTGGAAACGTTTTTTATGTGTAATGAAAGCATTAAAAAAAACTCTTGACTTGGTAAAAGTTCCCTTGAACTTTTATTTAACTGACAAATGTACATATGTTTCTAATGCTGTGGCTGAACAACTTGAATATATTTTAAGAATATATAAACCAGTTCTTTTTAGAATTATTGGATATTATAAAATTATAGAATATAACTGCTGCAAAACAACAAGAAGTTTATACAATAAAATAAAAAGGCCCTGGCTTTGCAAGTAGCCTTTGCATGATGCAATTAAAAAGATTTTATTTTTACAATAAATAAATATAATGATCAGAAACCGGGATTGTACATTATATTAAATACACATTTTTTTTAAATCTGATATCTTTGGTGCTTACATTTGAGAATTATGTAAGGCTGATAAATTGCTTGAAATCATAAACATGTTTTGAAAGGAGTAGACCTGTTTTATTGACTTTGAAACTAACTTCCTGTTATAGAAATCTACTGTTTTAGAAAGCATTTTTCAAACAGGCAAAACACAATATTATAGTAGGTTCAACCTGGACACAAAAATATGTTGACTCAAAACAAGCAGAACACACCTTTCCAGTTCAGCATGTCTGTCAACCTTTTCCTTCTTTTTCTGTGAAATAAAAAATGTAAAGATAAAAGCAGGTAAAGGCAAAATGTTAAGAACCTGATCAGCAAATCTTTCAAGGTCTAATGATAAATGTATATGAGGAAAAAAGAAATAAAATCCTCCTTCAATAAAGACAAGCTGGATTAGTTAATGTAGATTCACCTTTATTCTGTCCCTCTCTCTCAGCTCAAACGTGTTCGTGCAGTGACGCCGTGTCTGACCAAACATTGTCTTTAAAAGGTATACAATTATTAAACAAATAAATAAATACAGAAGTAAAACTAAACTACACTGAAACCAAATAACCGATGGCCGTAATGGTAACTAAGGAAGCCCTCTGGTTGCTAGGTCAGCGGGTGCAGTGTGTCACGTAACATTTTTTTTAATGACGTTTCAGTTTGAGCTGCGTTCATTTCCACGTGTTTCACCAGAGACCCTCTCCACCCTTGTCCCCCCTTAGGGCTGTGTCCTAATCCACACACGGTGAGAGACTACTACCTGCTCTCCTGCCCTTCTACTGGATATGTACTAGTTTTATGTAGTGGTGGCAGTACCAGAGCTGCTTATATAATATGTATGTGCATACTTTATGTAGTAAATACATACATATTCATATACATAAAATAGTACACCTTTGTAGTACGCGGTGTTTTTGGGTGCAACTTTTCAAAACATTTGGCTTTGCTCAAAAATAAGGGTGAACTAGTTTTAAAAGAGAAAACGGAATCAAATAAACTTCGGTTTCTCCGACCCAGGCCTGATATCTATTTGTTCATTTTTAAGTTCCTTGTGACGATGATAATAAAGGAATTATTAAAGGTTTTTCGGAATGAGGGGAATAGTTCATTCGGCGATGGGCAGTCCTGTTCTTTTCAGTGGTAAGTCGTGTTGTAAATCTGTTTTAATGGAATTTCATGTAAACAAAATGATTTATAAAAAAATGAAAGTCAGATGCTGATCGTTGGCAAATGACACATTTCTCCTACTTGGTACAGATACATTTATTAATCACTTCTTTATGCGGAGTTAAGACGCTTAGACGTTTTGCGAAGCCTATTAAGGTAGCACTTGCTTGAGAAGAGAGGATCACATTTACTGAGTGAATGTGTGAAGGGGAAGTGCGGAGGGTGTAGTGTGTTTCTGAAGTGTAATTGAGCGCGGCCTGTTCATGCTGCAGGAAGCAGTAGGTCCCAGTCACTGATGCCATTAGCCCGGCTTTGAAAGGCATTTGTTACAAATGCAGTTTTGCTGTGTCTTAAATAAAAAGACATTTTATATTGAACGTACAGTGCATAATACGTATAGTCTGGGCTCTGAACGTATCTAAACTACCACCTGCTTTAGCGTTAAACTGCGGTGTTCCAAACCGCTAAGTGAGCTAAAGCGGTTGCTGAGGAGGTTATGAAATAATGTGTATCGTCTGGTTCAGATGATATGACCGGCAGATGACATTTACGGCGTTTCTGTATCGGTATTAGAGTTGGGGTCTGCTGAAGATGATGCGAGCCGGTTTACGGGCCGTTACTGGGCTCACTGCGGTCAGCCGCTCGTTCTTCAATCCGAACGCATCGGGCGTTCTGCTGCTTCAGTCGCAGTGGAGTTCTCCCGCGCTGTTCCAGAACTCTGGCTCATACAGGGTAAGGTTCACTTAATTTACAGACGATAGGTCATCTGTTGATCTAGCCACTTTCACACTATGACTTAATAAATAATCAGGACCCGGAGCACCACCACAGAGCAGGGATTATTTGAGTTGTGAATTTCATCACTGCAGAGACAGTGATGTGGTGTGGATAGTACTGTGTCTTGGGCTGATACGAATGGATTAGACACTCCGGATACGGCTTTTTATAGGTTCATATTGTAGACGTTAAGGCGGAGGCAGTAGCTCGTCTGTTGCTGCACTGTTTGTGTTGGTCGTCCTCTAGTACGTCAGTGATCACTGGGCGCTGCCCAAGACACGTTTGGCTGGATATTTCTGGTTGGTGTAGTCTTTAAAAAAATTTAGCAGCCCTGTTGTGTCTGATCCACTCATAACTATAACACACACTAGCTGCAGTTCTGTGTTACTGCAGTTCTGAGAATGATCCATCACCCAAATCATACCTGCCTGTGGGCCCTGACCATTGCACAGCAGTGTGAAAGTGCCCATCAATGTATACAGAGCAACAGATGGACTTCAGGCTGTAATAATAGAAGTATAAAATGACCTTGGAATATTAGTTTGTGAGGCTGTTTTTGCTAATTACTGATTATAAATAGGTGGATATGTAGTTTATACTTTTTAACATGATTTTAAAAAATCCCTCTATTTGCTCTATGATGCTATTACCTTCTGTGTACTTAATAATGTGTGTGTGTCCTTTCTCTGTCCAGAAGATGTCGCTGTGGCCCTTCAGTGCTGGGCGGGATTATAGCCTGCCCAACGCGTCCTGGTCGCCAGAAATGAGGAGAGCTTATGATCACTATAATTCTCTATGTGAGGTGAAGTCTGAGGAGGGGGAGGCGAAGAAGGGAGGATGGGAGAAGCTGCCCAGCTACAACCGTACTCTCAAATATGCCACAGGTGGTCACCATATTTAAAATTGTTAAACATACTCCAGTGGACTGACATTTTATACCTTAAAATTCCCCAAAACACAGTAAAAACAGCAAAAAGTTTGAGCAAAATATATTGTTATTCTCACACAGTGTCCAGGGTCCTGGGATTGTGTTATAATTGGGTTATTATACCCCACCTCTAGTCACTGTTTGTGTGGAGTTTAGTGTGTTTTCCCTGTGTCTCTGTGGGTTTCCTCTGGGTGGTCAAGGTTCCTCCCACTGTCCAAAAAACACACGTTGGTAGGTACATTGACTATTCGAGTGTCCATAAGCAGCACTGGCAGCTTGTCCAAATTGTGTTTATTTTTTGCACCTAACGATCCTGGGTAGGCTCCAGACACTCCGCAGTCCTGAACAGGACGAAGTGGTTACACAATATGAATGAATTCATAGTAAAAATAACAGTGGGCATCACTATTTGCTCTTTATACCCTCTATATTGTTCACAGATCACCTTGCATGTAGTCTCAGATTATCTGAATTTAGCGGGTGACTTGATCCTACTTCCATTTAACTGTTGTGAATTGTGGGAGATTTCAGGGCAAAAATTGTCCAGTGCACTGGAATGTGTATGACAGTAGGATACCCAAGGGTTAAACAGACATGAAAATATGATTATGCATAGTCCATGGAACCAATAATTAAAACCTCCCTTTTTCAGGGGGAGCATACCTTAGTAAAATCATCCAGTCCAATGCTAGACTCTTCACTAGAAGCATAAAGGATCATGGAGCAGCGTTTGAATATGTAGTTTTTATGAACAAGCAGGAGAAGAGGTGTGTGTGCGTGTTTCAGTCTGGGCATCTACTGGAGGGACCTCCTGGGTAAGCAAGCACCAACTCACAGAAACAGAAGTATGCAGCTAATTGAAAATCAGTCTGGAGTGTGTTTTAATGTGATTTGGCTGAGATCCTGTCTTATCTTCAGTTGTTATAATCCTAATTATATACATTTATTGTGTCACTACTTGTGACAAAAGTGGAAACTCCTGGTATGTAACAACTTAGGAAGTGATGTAAGGCTGCTTCCTTATGCTTTAGGCATGTACATGGAGGAGCAATAGCCACCATGGTCGATTCTGTGACTGGAACTCTCGCTGGTTACCTGTCTGGGCCAGTTGTGACTGCCAATATGAATATTGACTATCGAAGGTAAACCAATGTTCTTCATGCAATAGTAAAGATGTTCTTCCATGTTTTGGCATGCATTTATTGTGTAATTGTGCATTATTCATATCAAAATATCACATATTACAGAATATATTAAGGAAATCGTAATAAGAATTTATTTCATGTGTTCCACTGACAGATTACACAAATGCAATTTGAAATTTCTCTTTGAATTTATAGTCAGTAATCTTCCTAACGGGCCTCCACTTTTCTTGTGCTGTGTTCTCATACAGTCCCATACCACTGGGTAGTGTAGTCCTTATTCACAGTAATCTGGACCAGGTGGAGGGCAGGAAAACCTTTTTAACCTGTAAAATCACCAGCACTGATGAGTCTAAACTACACACGGAGGCTTCAGGTAAAGTATTAAAGATGCACACAAACAAAAATGCACATTTAAAGTTGGTCTGTCACAATGACAGCACTATGGTAATACCGTGCTATTGACCAGACAACTGTAGGGAATGGAGAGAGCAGTGGTCAGGATGGCAATGTATACATATTCCCATATTTTCATAAAATGTTTCAGTAACAATGATATGATTTTAAAAATACATGTTCAATATTTCATCCATCCATCATCTGTAACCGCTTATCCAACTTAGGGTCGCGGGGGGTCCAGAGCCTACCTGGAATCATCGGGCGCAAGGCGGGAATACACCCTGGAGGGGACGCCAGTCCTTCACAGGGCAACACAGACACACACACATTCACTCACACCTACGGACACTTTCGAGTCGCCAATCCACCTGCAACGTGTGTTTTTGGACTGTGGGAGGAAACCGGAGCACCCGGAGGAAACCCACGCGGACACGGGGAGAACACACCAACTCCTCACAGTCAGTCACCCGGAGCGGGAATCGAACCCACAACCTCCAGGCTCCTGGAGCTGTGTGACTGCGACACTACCTGCTGCGCCACCGTGCCGCCCTGTTCAATATTTCAATATAAATTAATTACATCTGTCACTGACTGGCGTTCATTACAGGGTGCTGTTATCAGTTCAGCGCACTCAATTTAAAATTTAGTTTAAAAATATTAATATTGACAATAGGTTTCTGTTTGATGATGTCATGTTTCTTGTTTGTTTTTGGAAGTTTACAGTGGATTTTATACTGTTCATATTGATATCAGAATTATATTGTGTCGACCAAAAATAAGAAATATAATATGACATAAAAAGATAAAAAAAAAAAAAAAAGTTAGAATTTATTTTTTCCATAACTGAATCTGAACTGCTGAAATGGAAAATCTTACACAGCGACAGCCCTAATTTAAAGGGACTTATTTAATCACTACAGATTAAAACTGCCACTGTGTTCCTTTAAAATGGCAATTTCCAAATTATAAAAATAAATTAGTATTTTATTTAAATAAGAGAAAATGCTTAACCGACTTTAGGAAATTACCCTAAATGTCCTACATTTTTATCTCTGTGAACAATTGCTTACAGTCGAGGAGCAGAACAGCTTAGACGCGTGCTCTGTGAAAAGCCCTCTTTTGATCTTTTTTTTTTTCCCCACATCACTGTAGCTCTGAGCTGTTTATGTTTCTCTTGCAATTTTGATCAACAACATGTTGGTATTAGTGTAATGTTTTGCATATGTGTGCATGTATGAATTTCCTGTTGCACAGATACATATGTGAGTGTTGTTAGTCTTTAGCCAGTTTAATAAATCTCAGTTTTGGGATGAGGTGAAGTCAGATATTTCTTGTAAACTCAAGTCATAAAAATAGAAAAAATAACCAAAGGATGTTGCTTGTATTTCTGTGGACCTCAATGCACCTGCTTTCTTGTTTTGTGGTTATTTTTTCACTTTCCCCCATTTAAGTAAATGTAAATATGAATTTCAGTGGTTAAATTGTTTTGGTTAAATATTTCTGTTGCATTTATACCTTCCACAAAGTTGTATCTGTCTTTCTTTCAGTGCTTATTTTAAAAATGTCAAAAATCATGCCATATTAAATAGTAAATGAGGTTATAAACCCTTTTTAAAAAATAAATTACCCCGGTCTCCAGAAGGCATTAACAATCAACCAGGTATAGAAAACTTCAAGTGCAGAATTACATTAACGAATACTTCAGCATATGCAGAAAACTGAATATTGCACTGAGCCTGTAATAAATAAAATATCATATAATTAAATTTGTATATTTATAGAAATGGTAACCATCTCTCTCTCTCTCTCTCTCTCTCTCTCTCTCTCCACAGTGTTATTTCTGTCAATTAAATTGGGCACTTTATTTGGGGCATAAAGCTTAAACCAGGCCAGAACCTGCTGGTGGTGCGTGAGTGCGTGCATTGGGTGTGTGTGTGTGTGTGTGTGTGTGTGAAATGACCAGCCACGGCTCAAATGTTCAACACCTGCCAGCTGTCACAGCCACATGAGACTTCCCCTAAAGTGTGCAGTAATAGGTTGGTTACACTAATAACTAATATAGAACAAAACTGTATTTATTATTATTATTTTTTTACATTTCTTTAATTCTTTATTTAATTAACTGTTTGCTAACATTATACACACAAACTTCTAGCTGGAATAAGGTTTGATATTGCACCAGATATCTATTATTATCATTAATTAATTGTTAATATACCACAAATTCCCAATCACTTTTTGATGATGTGAGGCAATATAATAATTATAAAATAATTCTCTTTCTCATGCAGTGTTAAATCTGTGTAGATTGTCTTGTGAATGCCTTAAGGATTTTTCAGTAAAGCTGTCATTTTGAGACAGATACTTTAATCTGCTCACACATTCATGCAGCAAAGGAGTGGGGCAGTACAAATACAGTATTCAGACTGGATTCATGCAGTTTAAGTTTACCATTTACAACATTAACTTATGTAAGCAGAAGTCAGACTCTGTGATAATGACAATTTGTCAATGTTTCTGAGTAGCTCAGATGACATGTTTAGTTCTACAACATGGTAATTAATGGTAAAAATTAGTTCTATGTTGAGTTTGTATTCTTATGACTTTTGTATAATATGGCCATCACGGCAACTGAAAGCAACATCTTTGAATTGTATGTAGTAATATTACTTTGTGATCAACAAAAAAAATTAAATAGGAAATGGAAATGTTAAACCAACACATTCACACACAGAATATCACACTAACTGGAATAGTGTTATTTGGTTTTATTCTAATGTTGTGGGGTGATATTTTGTTTTTAGCAAATAAACACTTACTGCTCAGATAAAGAGCTTTTAAAATCTCAGTCTCTGGGGCCTAAAACTTTTTCCACAGTACTGTGTGTGTACTGTGTTCTGCTTGGGTTTCTTCCAGGTGCTCAGTTTTACTCTCATAGTCCAAAAACACATTATGGGTGGTGGATTGGGTGTGTAAAAGTGACAGAGTGAATGTGTAAGTGTGATGCTCTGTGATGGACTGGTGCCCTATCCAAGGTGTTTCTTCCTTGCACCTAATTGTTCAGACTAGACTCCATGCCCAACACAGTTCTGAAGAGGATAAAGGTTACAGAAAGCAAATGTAAAAATGAATGATTTTTTTTAAATACATTTTTTAAATAAATTTTGATTACTGGGGTATCGATCCTCATCTCATTGGTCTGCCTTCCTGTGCCTGGCTGGATTCTTATCAGGAGGGCTCTGTAACACCAAACTGCAGACCATGAAAAACATCCAACCATTCTCTTTGTCTTTGTGAAGGTTTCCTTCTTCAGGGCTGAGTATTGTGTTCTTGGATTGTTTGTTACATTCTTCAATAAACTCCTAATGGGCTTACAACAAATTTAACCTTGTCTCAGAAGTGGTTCTCATTGGGGAAGCATAAATATGGGAGTTGTGGGCTGATGCACATATCTGATTTTAATGTACATAATTGTTGATACAACATTGATTAAAAAATCTTCATCAATCTGAATGAATTAGTAATACAGAGCAACAATATTTATTAGACTAAGGTTACAAATGCAGTACTAGATTTGAGAACAATAAGACAGTAGCACATATAAGAATACATTTTCAATATGCTACATATAAGTAGCATACTGAAAACAATAAGACTGAAGATTTAATGTTCTGCACTTTTGTAAATTATATATTAAATATCAGTGTGAAATGTGGCAGCACAGTGGCGCAGTAGGTAGTGTCGCAGTCACACAGCTCAAGGGACCTTGAGGTCGTGGGTTCTAGTCCTGCTCCAGGTGACTGTCTGTGAGGAGTTTGATGTGTTCTCCCTGTGTCTGTGTGTTTCCTCCGGGTGCTCCATTTTCCTTCCACAGTCCAAAAAAACATTCTGGTAGCTGGATTGGTGACGCAAAATGTCCATAGGTGTGAATGTGAGAGTGTGTGTCCTCACTTTTTGCTTCAGGGATTCAGCCTTTTACGAATAGCATCGCTAGCTACTGGGGCACTCTGGATTTAGAGTTCTATTGCTGGGTTTTTGCAGGCCGCACCGCCCTTTCTTATGACATGCCACAATCCATCCCATCCTGCTGCATCATGTTCACTTCTCGTGCCAACTCTTGCTTCTGCCACCACCATTGCTCCCACTTCATCCACGGCCGCCACAGTGCCACGTTACTACGTTCAGCTCTGATGATAGTCGCGGAAGATACCTGTCCTACTTTAATGGCCAGATAATCTGCCACAACTTCAACTCAGGTGGATGTTTCACCTCCTCATGCAGATTCCTGCACGTCTGCACATACTGTGGACTGGCTCACGCCCGACCCAGCTGTGCCCTCAGACCACCTAAATTAGGCAGCAGCTGACTTCATTTCCTTTCCACTCCCATCAACGTGATGGAATTTGCCACTTACCTTTCCTGTCATGCTGGCTCCACTTTCATCTGTTTTCTTCTTGATGGCCTTCTCCTTGGTTTTACTCCTGGCCTGGTAGTCCTTCCTGACTCCTCCTTCTCCGCTCTCAATCTGCGGATATTTTCTCCGCCTTTAAAATCCCCCCACGTCGATTTTGCAGTCCACCTGACTTTTCACCGTAAGAGCAGTCTTAAGATGCTTGACTCTTTCGCAGAGGCCCTATCTTAGATATTGCTCAACATCTATCACCTGCCCTAAGTCATCCATCTTCTCAACGACTTCCTGTTGCTCAATATCCTTTCCTCCCAGCCAGTGCACTCTATTACCCAACTCGACTCCGCCTTCCACCACCTAGGTGTTACACTCAAGTTTCTTGGCATCATCCTGGATTCTGCCCTATTCCAAGCATCCCTCCCATGTGAAAAGCAAGACCATATAATCCAGCTCCTCTCTGGATTCCTTACTCAAGCTAGTTGCACTAAACATCAGCTCCTCTCTCTCCTGGGTCACCTCAACTTTGCTATGCAAATCATCCCCCAAGGCCACACTTTCATTTTACACATCCTTAACCTCACCACCGCTGTCTCCTCTCTGTTCCAGCACATTCACCTGGTCACTGGTTCGCAACTCAGTAGCCCCTTGAAGTCTCCTCCTCCTCAACTCATTCTGGCAACTCTGTACCCCATCGTGGTCACTGCCATTCTTTGGGGGCATGAATGGGCCTGTCACCCCATCATCATCCATTCAGATAACACATCAGTCATTAACATAATTAACACAGGATGTTCTAAGCACGGTCACTCATGCCCTTTCTCCACTGTCTCGTTTGGTATTCTGTCATGTGCCACTTAATTTTAAAGGCTTCTCACACTCCTGGCTATTCCAATCCAATAGCTGACTCTCTCTCTCACTTTCAATTTCCAAGATTCAGAATATTAGCAACTACATTGGACCTTCATCCCACGCCTCCGTTTTCATAAGTCATCTTCCCGCTTCATCACAGCTCCACCATCTTTCTAATAATCTTGCAAAACCTCATTCTCCAGGCCATAGCACCCAACACCCTTTCAACATACTGGACCGGCTTGAGACATTTAGACCAACTTCACAACATCCCGTTTCTATGCTTTGACTTCCAAACCAGCCCCTCATTTCTCACTGTAGCCAACATACACTTCTCCATCCGGTCATCAACCCTCAGTTGACCTAGCAGCTATCAGTTTTTTCCACAAACTTTCTCCACTTCCTTCTTCCCATGAAGAAGGTCACCCTGCACTTCCAAGGCATTAAATGGAATGAACCTAGTTTTCACCCACGGCACCAGCCTCTTACTTCATACATCTTGGCATGTTGCCTCTCTACACTGTGCTCAGTAAACGTTACAACGCTACTGTATCTCAGTAACGGCTCAGTACGCCATTTTCCAATTATCTCCTCTACACTCTAAGTCATGTTCCTCCTAGCCTTCTTTGGCTTTCTCTGCTGCTCCAAATTCACAGCAGCTTCTTCAATGTACAATACTTCACACCACCCTAGTCTAACAGACCTTCAAGTCCTTGACACGACCGTATTGGTCTTCACTACTCAGTCCATTTGAACCACTCCTTCGCCGCCATCTTCCTCACGCACAAGCCTCATCTCGACATGACCCACTTTTCACAATTGAACACAGATTAGTCATCACTCACCATTGGTTCCATCTCCATCTCTGCCACATAATTTCTCTCAGTGATTTTAATCCCGCTTATTTATCCACTCACTCATTTAAGATTGGCACTGCTTCCTCAGCTTCCCACCAAGAAATTCCCAACCACACTGTCCAAGTCCTCGGTTGCTGGTCCTTGCAAGCCTACCACAGTTAAATCCTGAGGTATATATCTGCCGGTCCTGGGTGGGGGCACAGCTCTATGTGCACACCTCTAAGTCACCCTGAACACCAGCCCACACCTTCTGAGTTCGCCCCCCTCTCCGACACTTCTGGAGATGGCATTCACTTCTGGGCAAGGTCTATGCTAGCAAAGTAGTTGTTTAATATTACACTTTTACTGTATACTGACACAGGCCTTGCCACAGAATTAATGATTACAGTTGTTTGTTTGGAAGACTGAAACTCTCGGATATGCATGGCTTAAATGGAGATAACGCTTCATCTCAAGTTTGGAGATGGTTCGGTTTTCGTTCACAAAGCATAAACTGATATTACACATGAACACACAATACTGTAATGTTATCTTCCATACTTCACAACAAAGAGCTTCCAAACCTGCAGCTCTTCTATAATTTGTAATACCCTCCTCCCCTTTTAACTATTATTCCAGTAAAAACATCTAAATAATACCTCAGAGTTACAGTAATGAATGACACACTGTCCACATCTGAAGAGGACACATTCATATCAGAAGTCTTTGAAGTTTGCACCTTCGTGAAAATACCAGGATTCAATGCAGCATAATTAGTGTGTACTTCAGTGTGGTATGACCTTTGTCGGCTCTCGCTGGGCAGTGAGCCACTTTTATCTGCACCTGCTTTGGGGAGTAGTAGAACACGTTCACAACACTACATAAAACATGAATAAATATGTGCTTTTATGAAGCCTTATTATTGATGAGGTTTGTAGTATTGATCAGTAGGAGTAAACACATGGATTAGAAGAAAAATTAGTTAATTAGTAACATTCTCAGTCTTACATAAGCGCCTTGTGTTATGAAAGGAAAGATACCTTCTCTTAAATTAATTCTCATTCAGTCTATATCTAATAGACTGCAGTAATATTACAGAACAAAAAACCAAACTATTAAGAGGATAGAGTTAATGTATTAATAGGGCATAGAGTAGGTCCACATAATATATATTTTCCAGCAATGCCAAACATTTAAAGCCTATTGCAGCAACAACATAGTCTTTTGTGACTACATGTCTGATGTGGACAGCAGCAGTAACAATGGTAGGGATAGGAACTAGATGCTTCAACTCTTTAATGCCTTTAAAATAACTGCCAGTATGCTGCTTGATACACTGGTTTACAATGCAGTGTATCTCAGATGTAAGGAAACAGAATAAAGAAACACCCATATAAAAGACAGTGATCCAATACTTTGGGGATGGGTGAAACCTGTAAGGCCATGGCTTCCCCCACAACTTGCGTCTAAAACTGCACCACTATCTTTTATATGGGTGATTTACTCCCCGCAACCACACTTGCTCTCCATCAAAAACATACCCACAGCTCCTAATTTGTCTTCTACTTCGCTTAATCCCTCATTTCTTAAAAATTTGTTGAAACTGGAACATGGAGGTGCTTATTGTTTGAGCCTGAGCTGTGCTATAGGATTAATTTTCTCCCAATGCTAAAACTCTCCTTGAAATTTCTACCTAGCAATTTAAGAGTCTAAGTAAAACTCTTCAAAACTACAGAGAAAAAAAATAAGAAAAGTTTCCTCTCCCCAATTGCTCATACACATCACTCTACAGATTTATCTCCCTCCCAAAAATACAAGGAAGTTCTTGATTTATAATGTATAGTTATTACTTTTACATTTCTTAGACAGTACTAGTAGATATAATTCTACAGATATGCATTCACTTCATCCATCTGTAGTCCATGTTCCTGTTTACTTGGAATGTTATTTCCTCTACAGTCATTACATTTAACTGAGACAAATTCATTCATTCATTCATTCATTCATTGTCTGTAACCACTTATTCAGTTCAGGGTAACCACTGAGACAAATGAGTAGCATATTTCATATTTGACTTCACATGAATCATTTAGACTTTTATGTGTTATGTTGCTGATTCAAAGCACTTTCACAGCTATCCACATGCCACTACAACACTAACACTTCATCATGACAATGGTCACTATTTTTCTTATATCAATCTATAAACAGATTACACAGTATACACCTTTATTACAGAGGAGAATGTTGATGAAGAAACTAATTCAGGATTTAATTTCACTATAGTATTCAGCCCCACTCTCCCTCTCAGATGCGTAACTCCATTCTTGGTCAAACAAATTTCACTATAATCCATGCAGAAAAATATGGAGGGTGGACCAAGTCAGGAAGTTTATCCTCAGTTCATTTCTGTGGAGAAATTTAGAGTCATCTTTGGGTTTAAATTTTGTACCTTTTACAGTTTGGATGTGTTTGAATTACAGTGGGACACTGACATGTTCAGCACTATTTCTATCTCTCTCTCTGTCCTAATGAACTCTTCACCCCCCTCTTTCTCACCGTCTGTGTCTCTCTGTCACTCTCTCCCTTTCGTCTCTGTCCTAATGGACCTCTCACCTTTCTCGCGCTATCTCGCTATTTGCCTTTTTCTTCTGTCATCTGTCGATCTTTCAGTATCACTCTCTCAAACTTTAATGGCACCTCATCATCCTCAGCCTCCCTTTCTTTTCTAGTGAGCCCCTCATTTCCCTCACTCCTTCTCTCTTTCTCTCTCACACACATTGTTTACCTGTATGTTACTGTATCAGTCAGTCTTTCCCTCCTGTCTGTCTCTCTCACTCTCTCTCTCTGTATGTAGGGCAACAGGTTGTGTCAGGGTGAGTGTGTGTGTGTGTGTGTGTGTGTGTGTGTGTGACAGAGAGAGGTATTTAGCTGAGCTCAGGTCTGGTCCAGGTGACTGTAGTTAATGGCTTGTGTGGGACTAGAGCGAATATCTGCGGTCGGGTGTTTTTCCATCCGCGGTATGAACGTTAAAACCTCGCAGTGATGATACAGCCCTCCATTCTCTCCCACAGTAGAACATGCCGATCGAGCATTTACCTTTTAAGAGGTATGTTGTAAATTAGTTTTAACCCCTTAATGACAAACTTCTAAAATCTAAAAAAAGAGTTCAGATCCTTTAAATCTTTAGATCCTTTAGAACTTTTAAACTTTGCCTCTCTCTCTCTCTCTATATATATATATATATATATATATATATATATATAATGTGTGTTTGTGTGTGTATATATATATATATATATATTTTTTTTTTTTTTTTTTTTTTTTCATGTTTCAATCTAAAGTGGAAAAAAATACCCATCTTCGGCATATTTTTAGATGCTGAAAAGCAATCTAACCATGTGCCCCTTCACTTCTCATCAATTCAGGCTTCGACTCCTACAGTTTTCTAGGCTATGTTAAAAATCTTTCTCTTCTGACTCTGTGCAGGTCACTGCACTTTTTCCTTCCCATATTGTGTAAAATCCTGTGCAGTTTATAACTTTTAAATCCCTCATTTTCAGTGAAAGTTAACAGTACTCAAATTGATATGGAATGTCTCTGCAATATTCTGAATATAAGAAACACAAAATATTGGGCTGCATTTATTTTTTAGCTAATCAAATAAAAAATGCAGCGCTTTAGGCACATGTGCAAGACCCTTACTCACAATGGTACTGAAGGTCGTGCTGCATGCGAGGCTAAAGGAACGTAATTGATGACCAGCCAGGAGGCAGAGATGAATGTGACTGCTTAAAATGGATTGGGTGGAGATTTTCAAATAATATGCCATAAATAAGTAAATCTCAGCCTAGACTCTCTGACTGTCAGAAATGTTGCTTCAGTGGAGGATAATGTTACTCTGTGCTCTTGGGGAAGCGGAAGAATGTTCCTCTGCTTCTGAGGCAGATTCTGAAGAAGTCCTTACCTGCACATTTGAGTTATAACAGCTGCCTCAGAGGAAGAATATTATACAATAAAATGTGTTTGCCTATGAGCCAGGTTCTAATGCTCTAATGATTTTTCACATGCTTGATTTATGACTGCTGTCTCTGAAGAAGCTGCATAAAGACATACAATAATGCTCAGCTTCCTCAGAGGCAATCATACCTTAAGTGTTTAGGAATGTAATTCTTCAGAATCTGCCTCAGAGGCAGCAGAGCACGGGAACATTCTGCATCTCCCTCAGAGGCAGTGAGTTACATGATCCTCAATTCAAGAGATTTTTGCAGCATTTACAAGAAATTATGAAACAGATTAAGCCTACAGTAAACAATAAAGAACGTTATATTGCTCTTCCAAAAACATTTCTGACAGTCAGAACAGGCAAATACCAGAGTCTATTTGCCTAGTCCCCTTTTTAACCAATCACATTCATCCCCACCAGTTGGCTGGTAAACCAATTACGTTCCTTCTTCCTCAAAGGCAGTGCATTCCCCATTCATTCATTCATTCATTCATTCATTCATTATCTGTAATCGCTTATCCAATTCAGGGTCGCGGTGGGTCCAGGGAACACAACTGGTATCTTTTTTTTTTTTTTTTCTGAGAATGTAGTGTATGCAAACTTAAAATTCCTAGGTTCTGCAGTATTGGAACAGATGATTGCAGAAAATGCATTAATGTAGTTTGTTCACTTTCATTCAATCTAAATATTCAATTACAAACTCAAGAGCATGTCATATGTCCATGGTTGTCCACACTTTTGCACACAATGGTCTACAGCCAGCACACCAAGTGGGAAGCACTGCTGGACACCCAAGAATTTAGTCTATAGGTTAAATGTTGGCCCTACATAAGGATGACCTCCAGGGTCAGAGATGGGACCAGGATGGGATAAGCACCTGATAACACAAAATCTCTAAATTTAGATAGCCCTGAGCCCACGAGGGCCGCAGAAAGCCGTTTTATATCTTGTACCATACAGGCAGACCACCTGGATCCCACTAATAGGCCATATACAAATTGACCGAAGCCCATGCCCTTCGTGAACACGTAGCCCGTGTGGGCCCCGCTAAGGTTGTGTGCTGTGGAAAGTGGAGGATCCTGATAGGATTCTGGTTACTTATGAATGAGGGTGAGTTTCTCTTTTCTCTGGGCGCGGTGAGAGCGTGTTTATACCCGCAGCGCGCGTTGAACTAAAGCTGCTCAGCTCCGTTACAGGAAAGCGCGCGCGGCGGATTACATAACGGCGGTGACATAACGGAGCAGTGCTAACCCTCCGGCGCGCGACTCTCTCCACAGCGAGGCTCCACCGCGATTTAACGGCCTGCTCTCCCTCTTTCCACAGGACCGGACACTTCTTTTTCACATACTTTTTGCGACTCACGGGGATCACCTCACAATGGCGATGTGCTTATTAAAACGCTTGCGGCGACCCGGGCGCTAGACACAAGCTCACGGCTTACCCTCCTACTTTATTCACCACTGTGGGTCTCTCAGCTACCAGAAGCTTGGGTTGGTCGCGCTGTGAAGTGGAGGACCTGCTGCAGAGAACTGCCTGAAAAGTTATGGAAAATGAAGACCCTGGGTCTCCGGAGCAGAGCCTTAACCACGCGGAGAGTACGCGAGGTAGGAACTAATGTGACTGTGGAAATGCTGCATGCACTAATTATAGCGTGCACACTGCTCAGGATGTGTATTTTCAACAGAAAACTGGGCTTTTCTTCTCTCTCCGTCTTCCTCTCGCTCTCTGACTCACGCACACACGGAACACGTAGCCGCTAAGAGTGGGCTGGCACAGTGAAACACTATAAATAACCCCCCAGAGTAGGCTAAGAGCCCACATCACTCACACACAGCTAGCCCTGTCCGCTGCAGTCGCAAACCTCTAATAATTGAATCTACTAAGTTTTGGATACCCCCACGCTCTGGTGTTTGGCCAACTTTTTTTTTACTGTAGTCTGTCTACTGCATGCAGAAATAAAAACATGTTTAAAAGGGGAAATCAAAGGAATTCAATATATTGCTAATGTTTTTGGTCTTATCAGTTTGAGATTTAAGAAATAGGTTGAAAAATGGAACTAAAATAAAAAAATGAATAGTTACAGCCTTCCTTTCCACAAAACACTGCAATATCTTTGAACGTTGAATACTGAGTATTTCTCACTGGATGCTGAAGGACACCAGCAGTTGGTGCTGAGGTTTGATATATGTTCTTTAAAGGTGTGACACACAATGACTGCATGAAGTTTATATAAAGCATAGTACCGCTAACCTGTTGAAATAGTTGTTTGACTATTTTTCAGTTATTAACTCTGAGGCTGTTCAGTAACTGCTGTAAATGATAGAGTAAATTCAGTGAAGCTAATTCCTTTAGTTGCTGCAACAGGATGAAATGTATGGCTACACACAAGCCCTCAAGGTTTAAAGGGTTAAACCTTTAATGGCTGAGTAAAAACCTAGCACACGCAGTGAGCAGTATTGGCCGGTCAGCCCTTCTTACGTTTTAAGATCATTAAGGTATTTTCAGAAGTACTGTAGGCACACTGAGCATTACCTGTCTCTGAGCACTGAAGAAAGAAAAGAAGAGGAAAGTGATACTACTGCTTGAAGAGGGAGCGAGATAAGAGTAGTATACTGATAACTGTGAGCAAAGTCAACCAGAATGCCTTTACAGGGCCTGATACTATGAGAAACCTTTTCACATAAACAAATCAGCCACAAGATTAAAACCACTAACAGGTGAAGTGGATAACATTGATCAACACTTTATTATGGCACTTGTAAAAGTGTGATATATTAGGCAGCAGATGAACAGCCACTTCCTGAACCTGATGTGTTGTAAGCAGATGAACTGGGCAACTATAAGAATCTAGACATGTATCATTGCTTTTTTAGGCACCTATGACCTGTCTCCAGTTGACTGTAGTCCTTCCATCGACTGCTTTTTGTAGTTACTAGACATTAAACAGTATGAAAACTGAATACCTCGATTATTGTGGCCATAATTGTCAAGGTTATCAGTATTACCACAAAGATTTAAAGATATGTGCTGAAAAGTTCAAAATTGGTACACAATAATTTGAGCAAGTTCAGATATATTGACCAAAAAACATTAGCAGCATTGTGTAAACTCATTTAAATTAAGCTATAACAAAAATAAACATACACGATCAATAAATGTTGCAGTTTTCTGTTTGTCTTATGTAAAGCTGTAAAATTCCTCACATGAGAAGATAGTAAACAATTGTATTAGGTTGTGTTTAACAGGCAATTAAAAACGTTTAACCCTAAGTGTAGCTGCTTTTGTGGAAATATTTGCTGCTTAAAATTGAGGTCCTTTATATAAAAAAAACATGTGTAAAAAGGAAAATGCGTTTTTAATATAATGTTTAATCATTTAAGATAGACTTTAAGGTTAATGTTTGCTGCACAAACATTAACCTTTGTTACAGAGCTTATTTTAAAGTAGAAAGAACTTCGTCACATTTTAAAGGGATGTCTAGGATTATGGGGAACTGCAGTTCTTTCTGGTTTGTTTATGTTCAGAAGCTCTATGTCTTTTAAGGTGTAATGGTAAGTTTGAGGAAAAAACGACTGTTGTTTGTTCATAGCTCATTTGTAACTCCAGTTGTTTAGTTTTGTAGCATTTTCAGTAAAGCAGTTAGCCATCTCCCGTGTTTGGAGACATCTCCACCAGTAATCCCAAATAGCCCCCTTTAGCCTACAGTCATGGTCTGGATAAGAGTGCCTGCTAATCCTGTAAATGTAAATGTAAATGTAAATGAGATGCTCTGTCCAAAATATTATGACCATCACAATTTGTCTCTTTCTCACAGTCCTACAGATTCTTATACTTGACCACTTCTTCTGCTTCAAACATATCCACACCTTGATAGGTGCCATTGTAACAATATAAAAATGATATTCCTTTCACGTGTTAGTGATTCTAATCTTGTGGATGACTGCTATATGTCACATACAGTTTAACTAGGGATGCAGAACCTGGATGAGGCTTGCAAGTTCATTAATTACAGAGGACAGTGCTCTGTTAATAATTTCATATTTCATCTATTCCATGTAGTGATATTTTTCAAGTTGTGCATATAGGAAATGTGACTTCCTATGATACATATTTATTTGAGTAAATGTATCTGAAATGATTAAGAGCTTAACAGATTGCTTGATCTCAAAACAATAAAAGACTTTCCACAGCTGTTGTGCCATACAGTTTTTGTTATGTAACTGAAATCTTTAATATTAATTATCTAAGTGAGCGAAACTGTAAAACAGACAGTGCTAAAATGTTTGCCATGACCCACAGTTTTCAGAAGAACCAGGTGACATAAATATGGTCAAGTGAACTAGTTATCTTGTGACCTAAATTAGAGTTTGTTCACTATTTGGGTAAACTCAAAAAAATTACTTAAAGGGAACATGTGAAAATAAAATTACTTTTCAGTGCATTAGTGCATCCAGTGCATTAGAGGATCTGGAGCTGCTACAACCCCACTTCTTCCTAAGTCATAAATAAATTGTGTGCGGAGTCTTACGTCAAGTGCAGAGACTTTAAAATTGTCTGAATTTCTACTCTGGGTGTCTCCAATAACTGCTCTAGACCCATGTTTATGTGAGAGCACAAAAATTAGGTTACACTGAGCAAATCAAACACAATGACTGCAGAGAAATGTTTGCTGTGGAAACAAGAATGGAGAAGAAATAGAACCAAGTAAAAATGGCTAAAAAACAGTCCTTCTGCTCCTTGTTCCTCACTCCTGGGGCCTGATCTTGAACTAAAATGAAGTTGCTGCAAAGAACAGGGACAGGACAGGGCGATTCAGACAGGGTAATAACGGTGCTGTGTTGTTTGATCCTTCTGTTATTTTGAACCAAGCTTGTCACAGACATATGACCCTTCATTCTCTCACTATTTGCACTGTTTGAACATTTGCACCCAGTGCGTTTAAACCAATCACATTCATCCCACATCCATACACTGTTCAAACAAGCGAGTAAAATCATTAAATTCATTCAGGCTTACAGACCTTCCCATGTTCTATAAAAGCCTTTTCTAGACAGTTTGATTTGTCCTGCAAAGTGAACATGTATGTGCAAAATAAAAATATATATAAATATATACAAAGTAAATATATTTATTTTTTCACATAGCACAATGGCCTTTATGGTTATGCCATACTTTTCAAAAAATACCTTTTCCGAAACTAATATAAATAAATTTGTTTCTATAACTATTAAATTAAATAAGAACTTGAATTTTATAAATATTGTAAGGTGTCAAATACAAGCACCATTTACAGATTCTCTGACTTGTGAGTTTTTTTTTTTTTTTTTTTATCATTTATTTAATGACCTAATGTAGAAAGATTCCCAATGTTCTCACTGCTGCAGTAACACTGACACTGACTGGTGGTGTGTTAGTATGTGTTGTGCTGGTATAAGAGCTGCTTGAGTTCCCTATCTGCTCGATTAGAAGCAACTGCTTTGTTGGTCCACCTTGTAGATGTAAAGTCAGAGAGAGTAGTTCTGCTGTTGCTGGACAGTTTGTGTTAGTCGTCCTCTAGTCCTTCATTAATGATTACTGAATGCTGCCCACAGGATGCTGTTGGTTGAATATTTTTAGTTTATGGACTATTCTAAGTCTAGCAGTGATACTGAGGTCTTTAAAACCCCCAGCAGCACTGCTGGGCAGAATAAGGCCTGCCATTGTCTTACTGAAATAACTATCACCTGACACCTCAGTATATTCCTCTGTTACAGATGTAACTTAAGATACATACAAGTCACCCATGCCATGGGAACTGATGAACGCCCCCATGCCTTGGCAGAATTTGGCTTTGCTGAAAACATTCTGGATCTTCCCTTTCATGTTTTGCATGGTTAACGTCTCCCTTTCTGCTCCTTTTCAATCCATCTGAGACAGGTTTGGGCCCAGAGAACTCAGTGACATTTCTGCATAGATTTAATGTATGGCTTTGTCCTTCCATAAGTTTCAGGTTGCATTTCTTGATGCAGTGGCAGACTTTATGAAGTGACAATGGCTTTCTGAAATACTCCCGTGCCTGTATGGTATTTACCATCACTCCCCCCAGTAATGTCTTTTCAGAATGAATTTACTTTTATATTTTAGTTTGATTTTGTTTTCCAAATATCTGAATAAAACTTCTACAAGTGGACAACAGAAATTAAAATTATTTTCTGTATCTATACAATACCAAAATGAAGGCTCCCGAGAGGCACAGCATTGACCCAACATTGAGCTATTGTTGGTTCAGTCTGAAGTGATGCCTCAGCCATGTCGTGCCAGGAGTCCAAGAAAGCACAATTGACTTTTCTCTCTGGGTGTGTAGGGTAGCTCACATTCTTTATCAGATGATGTGACAAATTTGGGCAGTTGACACTCTTTTCCAGCACACTGAGCTTTTCAGTCATGGCAGTTCGAAAAACAGAAGTGGTGACCGACTTAACTTGTCTTGGAGGAAGCATGTGCTTGTTTTCACCTTCTAACGTTTGTGGCACTGTGTGTGATTGCTGGAGTCCTAATGGGGAGGAATTGGTGGTGAATAATATCTCGGAGGAAATTTTATCAAATCTATTGGGCATAAAATATTTGAAAAGCAAAAACAGTGTGAACAATAACAGGTTGATGACAACTTAGTCTCATGAGTTCCAGCATACACAAGCTGAAGGCTTCTAGCGACACAGAAGATTGGAGTGCAAACACCTGTTTCCCCTGCAGAGTTAACTTCCCAGATAACAATACAAGTTGAAGAGGGTGCAGAATCAAACAAATAAGAGTGTTAAGAGCAATAAGACTGTATACTTTTCAGTAAGCTGAATGGATACATTTTTTATGTTAATTTCTTCCATATCATGTCCTCATATTACCCCCCCTTATAAGTCACACTTTCACACAGATCTTTGATGCTTGATTTATTTTCCATAGGTCTTTCTTCTTGGTGTTTCCATGTGGTTTAGCTTCTGTATTTCTTTTGTTCTTTTACTCTTTATAACATCTTAGTTATTTCATAACTCCTACATAGGCTGGCTCTCTCTCTCTCTGTTTCTCCACCCCCACCCTTCTCTGTGTAAAAATACTGCTTTGTGTTGTAAGAGTGTAGATAATCTGGATTAGGATTAATGATCAGTGAGTCTGTTTGGGCTCCTGATCTATTTCCAGGAGCTGATTGGCCAATTTAGATTAGCAAACTTACCTTCACTACCCCACTGCACGTATTACCTCATTAGACATAAACACACAGATAGTATGCACTGATTTTCACACATTTACTCACTAAACAAAGCAGAACAGTCATTATTCTGATTGAACTGGTATAAATGGATATGTGTTTATTTAAGTATCATTTGAATATACCAGATGAAAACAATTTGATGAAACAAAGATAGGTAGATAGATAGTATATGAGCTACAATAGATCAAAGCATAACTCTAGGAGAATTTGCTAAATGTGAGCCTGAACATTAGTCAATAGGCATTCTGTGTGCACACCTGGGTGTCCTTCACAGTATTGTTATGTAATAGTGGGAGGCAATTGCCACACTACATTTGAATACCTAAATGAATACAATATATGACTAAAAATTTATCCAACACTTGGAACAACAAATTGTTGTTATTATTATTAGGTAGTTTGTCCTTCATTAGCTACTTTAAATTATTCTACAATTTTGGGAAGGCATTGACTAGATACTGGAACGTTGCAGTGATAACTTGATTATATTTAGGCAGGGGATTATGAATGAAGTCTGGCATTGGTGTTGGATGATTAGTTCCAGTGCACAAACATTCTACGTGTCCGAAACTGCGCCCTATTCACTATATAGTGCACTATTTTTGGCTTCTGCCATTTTGTATGAGCGTCCGAAAACCTAGTGCAGAATTGTGCACTCAAATAATCCCACAGTGCACCGCAAAAGTTAGTGTACAACCCATGTACACTAGCTGACACTAGTAGATAGCGGATACCCATAATGCACTGTGCTGTTTGGTAAAAACTTGCATGAGTTAGTGTCTACATACCTGAATTCAGTTCCCTATAATTGTACACTGTACAATGAGCCATATAGAGAATATTGAATAGGGAGCTATTTCAAATTCAGCAGTTGTTTTAACACATCCCAAAATATTAAATGGAGAACACAGTTCCACTGCTCTATATCCTAATACTGAGGACTTTATACTCCTCTGGCACTTCTCCCTCTCTTTCTTTCTTCTCTCTCTCTCTCTCTCTCTCTCTCTCTCTCTCTCTCTCTCTCTCTCTCTCTCTCTCTCTCTCTCTCTCTCCCTCTCTCTCTCTCTCTCCCCCAAGTTAATACTAAGGGTTATGTAATCCAAGCAGCATTTAGATCTGTTTCCGCTAGGCCTCATGTCACCTTGGCAGTCCAGATCCAGCGAAGCTTTTATTCAGTGACCAAAACATACTCACACACACTGTCCCTCTATTATTTAAATAGAATAGAAATATAAATAATTAATTAGCTTTATTCAGACTGTTTTTACATGAAGTCTTTAGACAGTTGCTCATCATGATTTTACTGTTGTAATATGGTTAGTGTTTTTCTCCCTCCTCCCCTGAAGACATTTAGGGCTAAATGACTAACTATTTTCACCAAACTTGGGAGTCCTGTCTGTATACACCCATTTCTGTTTTTCCAGGTGGATGTTTTATTTTATAGGTAGAAAGAACTTTGTCTGTCCATATTTATATCAGACTCTTGAAACAACAATGCTCTCTATCCAACATTAACTGCCCCCGCCCACTCAAAAGAAAAAAATGGAAACATAAATAAATAAATGTACAAAATCCTCAGTTTGTAAATTCGTAAAACATTCAGTTTGTCTCTTCAACTTCATATAGTACCTGGGGAAATATTTTCAGGACGAGAAAATACATAAAATCAACAAAAGGAGCGAGATCCCACAGGCTCATTAAAATAGCAATCAGATAATTATGTGCAAAATCATAAAATATAAAACAAAACCTGTCTAGAAATGAGGATAATTGCTGTCACTGACAGTTCTTTAAAAACACTGGATCATCACATGTCCACAGCAAATGTATTGCTGTCTGAATCCATGGATTTTGCCATCGAGCTGACCTGCAAAACACATTTTGTCTCTTAATAACTGATTCAATCTGAATAGAGCTTATTTTGCAGCGCAGATCTACCAGGTACAACCACGGAGCTATTAGTTTTAGTAAAAAGGTTTAACAAATATATAAATGATTGTGAAACACTCTGTTTTCTGATTTGTTTCCGAATGCATCTGCAAGTTGCCACTCACGTATTTGTGCATATTCCGCTACATAGGCAAAATGATTTCTTTCTTTCTTTTTTTTTTTTTCAAAAAGCCACACATCCCTTCAAAGACACAATGAGAGACAGACATACAGAGACAGACAGAGAAAAGAGAGAGAGAGAGAGAGAGAGAGAGAGGGAGGGAGGGAGGGAGGGAGGAAGGGAGGGAGGGAGGCAGGGACAGAGACATAGTGAGTTATGCAGCCCACTGCCCAGTGATTGTTATCTTACCTGCCCTGTATGTTCAGACACGCAAACACACATCTAAAAATACACTTTGGAAACGGCCAGCCAAGCATCAAATCTCAACTTACTCAAAGTGTGGTCAAACGTCAGACAGTGGAGATCAGAGCTGGTGTGTGCGTGTGTATGTGTGTCTGTGTATGTCTGTGTGTGGGGGCAGTGAGGGGCTTTTTTCGATCACTGCTCAACCTGAGAACAAATGTGCGTGTGTAAGTGTGTGTGTGTGTGTGTGTGTGTGTGTGTCTGTGTGTGTGTGTGTTTGTTTGCCTTTGTGTTTCTGTGTGCGAAAAACAACACAGAATCAGTCTTTGTTTCTAACTTGAGTTTTTGTTCTCAGGGAAATAAAGACGTCACTTAGTAACTTTTTATAGTTATTCACTGCTGGGCACAGAAGAATTGCAGTGGAATGTAATTTGTAATGTGATAGTTAATTGTTTAAATGTTTAAAAATTAAATATTGAAAAACAGTTCAATGCTTGGGGCAGATGTATGTACATCCTGTTCCGTTTCTGTGACCACCACACACTGTAAAAATTGCCTTGTGCCCTTTTGTGTATGTGTGTGTGCATGTGTCTAAGGCTAAATGTAATGAAAATGTAATTATATTTATTTATTTATCATAGGAAATCCACTACATAAGAAGACACATTTGAGTAAGTATTAACTCATGTCATTATTTACACTTTTTCTACTAATGTAATTTCTAATGTGTACTTGAAATGTGAAAGTCTGCTATCTTTTTCTTGGTAATAGCTGGACATGAAATCAAAGAATATTTATGTGTCAGAGTTTAGTTTCTTTTTGAATGCCACTCTCAATTAGATCTATGATGTCATAGTGTCTTTGTTTCACATTGGCCTTAGAACTGCTGTGGGAGCCACTAGGCTGCAGCTTTTATGTTTCCCCCAGTGGCAAAAACCTTTAACACCTGGAATCAAGTAATACTTTCCCATCCAATCTGTAACTGTCCCTTATGTATTACACAGTTATATGTACAGACACCTATACAGAATATTTTTATACATTTTCCTGGACATAGTAAAATGTCAGTAAAGCATTTCAGTCAACTCACAGACCTTCGTTATATATTGTTTTTAAGTCAACAGGTTTTTTTTGTTTATTCACTAAACACAGAGAAATATGGTGAAATTATTGTCCATGCTTGCTGATGTGCTGCTAATTGCGGTGGACATGGTGGTGTGAGTTATAGATGAATGCTTTTGTGTTTGCAAATGTTGATAATCAAATAATGCAAATGTAATTGCACAATTACGTTTGCTACTTCTTTTTGATTCATTTTGTTATTAATTTTTATTACAGTATCACAATGTCACAGTGTATTGTTATGTCCCTTCTATGAAGTGTAGGAGTGTGGAACATACATGTGCATGCATGCCCATGGAGAGCGTGTGAGTGATGTGTGCATGTCGGGCAGCCATGCTGTCGTGGTTAGGGAGGTGGTCTTGTAGCAGTGTAGCAGTGCACAACTACACCTGCCAAACATCCATTGCGTTCTGCACCTGCCTCCATATATATTTTTACTTTTGGCAAAGGAGCTATGTGTTTTTAGTGAATGCAGAGATGGTATTGTTTACCACACACACAAACACGCACCTACACACGCACAGACTCACAAACACACACGCACGCACACATACTATGTCTCACTTTCTAGGTGTGTGTGTGTGTGTGTGTGTGAGAGAGAGAGAGTGTGTGTTTGTGTGTGTGTGCCACCTGAGTCTAGATAACATCTGAGTGTATTTTTGTGAAGCTGCCGTTCAGAATTCATGCGGGTCTTTATTACACCTGCACATTGTGTAAGTCTTTCTCACTCTCTCTCTCACTCTCTCTCTCTCTCTCTCTCTCTCTCTCTCTCTCTCTCTCTCTCTCTCTCTCTCTCACACACACACTCACACACACAAACACACACACACACACTCACAAACACACACACACACACACACACACACACACACACACACACAATGTTGTGTCATTTATTTCACATTCACAGCCTCTTTTACAGTATGGCAAAACTCCTCTTTGCCCCATTCAGTAATTAGTTATTGACATCATGAAAAATATATTTCTGCTGCTTTTACCAACCTCACAGAAAAAAATTGAGAACAATAGCCATTAATGTTACGTTTCATGTGATGGGATTGCTAGCTAACGCTGCACAGAATCATTTTATTAAAAGGGCCTAATGTGTTTGATCTTACTGTTTTCAGTGGCTTGTGGTTCTTTCTGCTACATTGTGACACAACAAGCTTGGTGTGATACATTGTAATCATTTGATAATCAGCACCACTTGCCACTCTGAAAGTCATGATAAGGAGAAAGAGTTTGATGTTATAGGATAGAGGACTAAGTGAAGAACAGTGTTGAGAAGAGGAGCCTAAACTCATACTTTAAAAAAAGTGTAAAAAAGTGTTTTACTTAAATTTATTTTTAAATTCTGAAAGATCAAAAAGGAACTGATCAACATAGGGGCAAAAATAAGAGATGGGAGCGATAGAAAAGCACTGCAAATATTCTCTCTAATCTAAATGAATTATAATAAACATAAAAAGAAATTTTATAACCTAATGGGAATTATTGAAGCAGAACTGTGCTGAAAATAGATTTCTTTAATCATGTAAATGTATTAACATTTAAAACTGTGAATCCAAACCCCATTTCCAGAACTGTTAGGACATTTTGTAAGAAACAATATTAACAAGTGATTTAAAAGTACAAAGTAATGACTGTTAATGTTTTCACTGACCCAATTGACTGTACATTTTAAATATAAACAAATATAAAAAATTATTTGCAACATACCCAGGGATAATATGAGAATGAAAAGTATAGAATACATCAGTTACATGGTTCGAAACAACCCACATTAAGTAGGGTAAATGTAAATGCAGCATTCACAAAAGACTCAGCAGATATTTCATAACTGGCATTTGTGTGAAGTATCATTGACACAGAGGTATATATTGTAATTTTAGAAAGACATATACTGGCATTGATACAGTGCCTTTTCCTAGGAAGCCCATGGTTATTTCAGCCAGACCTCATTCTGCAAATGATCAGCAGTGTGGGATCTCAGACCTGATGTGCATGTACTTGACTTGTCTTTCTGCACTCCAGAGCTATCTTCTACTACATCACGGCAAAGAAAATCAGACCATTGCTGACTGGGGAACTTCAGGATTTCTTGTAGTATAATTGTTAACAACTCAGAAAATAAAAGAGTGAGAAACATGGTGCAGAGAGGTAAAGTGAGTAAGAGTGAGAGAGAGAGAGAGAGAGAGATAGAGAGAGAGAGAGAGAGAGAGAGACAGAGAGAGTGAGAGACATGAGAGAGCTGAAGACAGACAGTGACAGATAAAGACAGAGAGACTGACAGACTCAGTAGAGTTAGGTTGTGCGAAAGGGACAGGCCCTCTCTTGCTGTGTCACTCTCAAATGCACACCCGCAGTTGCACACATACGCAGACGCATACACACTCCGGCAGTAAACCACCTAATCTCTGTCTGATCTCCCACACTTAAACAGTATCATCAAGGAGGCAGATAGTGAAACAGACAGGGAGAGATATTCAGAATTTTAGAAAAAAGCTGCGCGAGGGAGACCTCAGGCATACTGTGAAGATGATGCGAGGTAGGAACTACTGTGTTTTGTACATATGAAAAGTTATGCACATGTATGCACACATGTTTGTGTTCAAATGATGCTGTATGTTTGTGTGGGTGTATGAAAGATGCCGTTTACATCAGAGTAAATATCTAAATGCCTCAGTGTTGACACTGTCTGATCATACCTATTGGTGTAATAGCCGAAAGGAAGACAGCTGATGTAGCATGGACAGTTTCCAACAGTGCAACTTTTTTGCATTTTACTTTTGGTAGAGACAAGTCATGCAAAATATTAATGGCATCCATAGCAATTTCCACCCAGTATCAACCTCTTATCCACCGGCTTACAGAAAACTTTTTTGGCTGTGTGCCACTAATGTCGCCATGTTACCTCTGATCGAGCGAAACATGAAAAATAAGAGTCAAACCACTTTAGTCAAAGTCTTTGAAAGTTTGTGTCTGTGTGGCAGTGTAGAACATTTAAGCAAAGACCTACACTTACTTTAATTGTAATACTGCTATTTTAAATATCTTGTGCTTCTGGTCATCATATTCTTGAACCGAATTGGTAAAAGCCTACATTGGTACACGCTGGTCACGTGGGAAGCTAGCATGACAAAGACAATCAAATATCTACTAAATATTTTTATGAGACATTTGGGAGTCTTAAAGTACGTAAGCAGAGAGTGTGTGTGGGGGGGGATCAAAGCAATGAAAATCTTGTGTGAACAGTACAAGACGCTGTCACACAGAAGACTTTAATGTTTTGGAATTCACCAGAATTTATCATCGTGAAAGGTTCCGTTTTCTATATTTTCCTTTAGTGTGTTCATTGTGTACAACTTTCTACATTGGGGCACATACAGCCCTAAGACTTTAGTGTTTTGAGTGGTTCTGTGGGTGTGGGATAGAAGCCTCTATAAGCAAAGTGAATGACAGGGGGTTTTCAAATCTGTTCTGACACATACCTGAACCTTAAAAATGCCACAACATAGTTGATGGCTACCTTCATCCTGACTTTAGAAACCCAGGAGTCATTCTGCACAATCTCTTTGAAATAAATGCTAAAATCACAAAGGTGACACTAATGGAAAGTACCCTTGCCAATCTTGAATATGTTATGTGCAGCAGGTAGATCAGTTGTGAATGCAAAATATTACTTTTTTACACTTTTTTTTTTTTTTCATTTTTAGCCTAGAGCCTAGGAATGATTGTCATTGTGTTCCGTATCTGTGTTTGATTGTTGTGAGACTAGAATGTTCTCGCTACATTCACTTTCATACATTTGGCCTGTCGAATTAGATTCAGAACATCCTGCAGATAATCATTAATATCTGCAATGCATAGTGTTCATTGTAGAATGCTCGGCTTCTGTGCTCTGGACATTTTTTTGACTATCACAGGCCTATGAATGTTCTGAGATTAGAAGAGTATGATGAAAATTTTGAAATCAAAGTCATTCAGAGTTGATGTGACTTGCTCTGTTCTAGTGAAAATATCAAAGTCATTTACAGGGGCGAGGGATTGGGGGGATGATAGTAACCAGACATTTAAGCTTGTAATGCTTCCAAAAGATTACATAAAGCAAATATATGACATATATAAAGCAAAATAATACTTTAGCACCATGTCAATTATACATATTTAATTGTAGAAGTGTAGATTAATTGTGTGAGTTAATGAGTGTGTATGTGAATGAATGTCTGTATGTGAGGTTGTGAATGTGTGCATGCCCAGATACGCGTTCCATCCTGGGTGAACCCCTAGTGCTGTCCTCCAGGTGGACAGTCGTTCTTGGTCGAGAGTAGGATGCGCGCATTTGGCTGCCTCTTCCCCCGACAATGTGTGTGTGTGTGGATAGAATGTTCTGTGGTGTTCTGTGCAGTGTTGATTTTAAAGTGTCTTTGGTTTTCTAGAAATGCGCTATATAAGTGTAACGATCAATAAATAAATAAATTTACACTAGCCAATTTATTAGCTATATGTGCATTAAAAAGACGTTATAGCTTCAAGTTCCTGTGAGCACCACTTTTAAACAACTGGAGATTGTGGAGATTTCTCCACAATAAAATATATTATATCAAAACAAAGAACAACTGTTTAACCCTCATTGGTTTAATTAAGCAAATCTTTTAAAAATAAAATATGGAAATCAGTGGAATATTCCTGAAGTTAATACCAACAATACATGTTAGATCTATAGGTATTTTTATTGGTAAACCTTTTATAAAAACAGTTAAACTTGTTATAAAATCAATAAAACTCTAATTACTCTAAAACTCTATGTTAAATCAACAACATTAACAAATATAGCAACAATAATAGTAATAATAATAATAATAATAATAATAATATTTGACAATTATTTTGAAAATCACTGACATATCTGTGGATGTCACTGTATCACAATTGCCACACATTGTCCCTGGTCAATTACAAAAATGCATCTCCCAAGGAGAAGGAAAACACTTTCTTAGCTTTAAATATAAGTGAATGCAAAAAGATTGTATTCCAAGTAGTTTTGGAACATTACCATTGGTTCATTCACCATGAAATGTTCACACGGTGTGATGGATTGCTGTTGTGTTTAAATGTTTTTAGTAAACTAAAAATCTAAGAGATACATTTTTTAATTGAACAGCGACTATATGTACACGCTGTAGAGATATAGAAGTCATTTTCTTAGCTTACGCCTAAATTTACTTTTAATTTTAAATGATCTATTCAGGTTGGGTTTGGACTTAATTAATTAGCCTGTAGAAAAAACAGATAAAAGTCCCTTGTTTGTGCTGCGATGATGTTTGCCATGTCTGTGGACATGGTTCAGAGATGACTCCTGTCATTTGGTTCCATATACCCGCAAAAATACCTGTGTCCTCAATTCCTGCCCACACCCTTCCCACAGTTGAATATCCTTTTGGCAAAATGTTAATAAAATGCCAGTTATATATTATGTATATGCAGTAAGAGTTAGTCTGTTTTATCAGCAGCTTCAGGTTTATAATCATCTGTGATCTCATATCACCTCAGATCCCATATTTTTTAACATGTGTTTGCTTTGATTCTTTTATTGTTAATTTTACATGAAGTACATCAAGTCCAATCAGGATATTTTTCCAAAGATAAATTGATTTTTCCAAATGTAATGATTCTATCTACACAACCCAGCTGAAGCAGGCCCTTATTTCAGTCTATACTTTTTGAAGCCAAAAAGATAACAGTGATATTTCAAAAGGCTTAAGAAAAACTTTAACATTAAATCAAATCACATATTGGTTGTTCTGCAGCATTTTAGATTGGTCAAAAATCATTTAAATTGTGTCGTGCTAATGTGCTTTTTCAGTGTTCAACTGCTAAAACTGATATGTGAGCACAAATGAATGTTGTAATTAAACATGCATTAATACTATGTGTACTTATTCTGGTCAGCCCCTTAAATTCGCTGGTTTATTACATAATAAGACAATTGTATTATCTTACTATACGGGCTATCAGGAAGACTGATTGAAATTTTAAATAGGAATTAATATTTGCCAGTCAGCTGTGTTCTTTCAGCCATTGTGCACATGTGTCTATTGAAGATCTACATAGTTTTTTAAATTTATTCCTGCAGTCTTGTCAACTGAATGTGTAAAACAAAGAAAACTTGAGAAGAACTATTCCATAGAATTAAACTTGAAAGAAAAAGGGGCACTATTACTACATTTCTGAAAGAAAGAAGGGGCCATTTGTGAATGGCTCTCCCAGAGTTTAGGAGAAAACAAGAAATAGTAAGAGAGGTGTTTTAGATGGCTCAGTATTGAACCTATAGTCAGATGTCTTCAAAATTTGCAGGAGAAGTCGTGTGCACTGCTGCACTAGATTCTCACTTTAAAAGTATACACCGTTCACATCATGAACACTGCCACAGGGAACCAGCTGTACGTTGTTACAGTGACCACCTTTTCTCTATGTGTGTGTGTGTGCGTGTGTTTAATGATGGATGTGTGCACAGGTGTGCATGGATAGTTTTGTTGGATGCTATTTTCACCCCAACATATTTTTGTATGTTTTTATCTACCACCCAGCAAATGAACTACTCAAGTTAAACATGTAAACTGCAGTTTTTAGAGAATAGCGCTGCATTAAACCAAGTTTTAGACTGACATCAACCTCTGATTTCCTCAAACATCAGTTAATAAAACCATCAATGTCTCACAGAAAAATGTGAGGATTCGTTTGTTTTTTAGCATGTGCTGTTTAATATATGTTTAATGCATGTTTAAACATCATTTGTGAAACCTCAAGAAACCTTAACCGTCTTCCCCTCTTTTACTTGTAAGAACAGAACTTTTCACTCTCAGATACCCAGAATTTCATGTGTGTGTGAAAAAAGTGGCAAAAATGTGGAGTAATTGTTCTTACTACAACAAGCCTTTTGATCAAAACTTCACACTTAATGGATATTAAATTATTTAATAAATTAATAAACTAAAAATAAGATATTTACTAATTTCTTATATAGATTTGTTCATGTCCATGAATAATTATGCAAATGCATAATTAATTAACACTAATGCTTACAATTATATATAAGGAGCTCAAAGGGGGGAGGGAATTAAACAAAAATTATAGCTTTAAAATAAGAATTTGAATTTGTTAGCGGGAAGAAAAAAAAACAGTTCATCAGAAGAATTATTTACAATGTGGAGTGCATTTCACATTTATTATAATTGTGTAGCAAAAGTAAACACTTCATGTCAGTGCTGGTGAACTTCATTAATGTATGACTTGGATGCATTTTAATTTACATTGTGCCATTTAATGATATGCAACTTTTGGATTGTTTTCTCTGTATTTTGTCTTGATGAGATATTGCATTCTTCTTGAGGATTTCCGTCAGTGGAACCTTGAAGTCTGCAAGTGTTTACTAAGTAAACTGCTGACGGGGGTTTCAGGGAAAAAAAGAAGGAAAGGTTACAGAGAGAAGAGTTCACCCTGTAGCAACAAGTGTATGATTTTCCACTTTGGTATCTAACCACATCAATAATATATATATATATATATATATATATAAATATTTATAGTGAAATTTATGTTTCTGAATAACTAAAAGTTGTACATCACTGCTTCTAGGGTCTATGTTTTGAAAATCCACAAAAACAACTGATAAAATTATGAAAATATGAAGAATTGGAGGTGTTTAATCATACTTCACACTGACCGTCACAGCAAAATGTTAGCACAGAAACATGCACAGATAATATTTTGTACAGATTTATTTGATGATATATTATAATTTGTGTATAAGACTGTGTATTATGCTTTGGCACGGTTACGCATAGTTAATAAAATTGTATTGTGATCTCAACATAACCCTGTAACAATAACAACATTGAAAAAAACACATTCCCTGAATAAGATGAATAATTCTTCCACTGTGTTATTGGTCTGTAAACACCAGGCTGTCGTGGTTTTTGGTACTAGAGTCCTGAGATATTTGAGACATAGACTGTTGTTCAAACATAAATGTATTTATTTTGTATAATATGTGATATGCATATGCCTTTGTGCTAGTATTTCAAGGCTTTGTATTATTGATATATATTCATATATTGATTTAATACCATTTCCAAGATTATCAAATGTTAACAAGTTTTCTTGACATTCAAAGATGGCTGATGGTAACAGTAACAATCTCTGATATATATGACCAGCCAGACCAACCGTATGTTGCCGTCTTTCACTTATTCTGCATGAATTACATTTTGTCCAGCTCAAGGATATAAATTTTAAAATCACAGGTTTTTATGTTACAGTAAGTTATTAAATATTACCATCTCTGTCCAAAGTACTTTTGGAGCATTTCTCTTGGTCCATTCATCATGAAACTTTCACACAGTGTGATGGACAGCTGCTGTGTTCATATGATGTAGGTAAACTGAAACTTGACCAAAAAAATAAAGATATGTGTTTTTCATTGGCAGTGAAGATATGTTATTTTTCTAATATTGATCGAATACGGCATATATTACTGACACTTTTAAGTTGCACTTTACAGGTTGTTAATAAGTGGGCAGTAAGGTATTAATATCACATTATATATGTTGTATTTACTGATATATTGTACTTTCCTAGTGGTTAGTAAATAATTATTTAGCACTTGCACTTGTAACTAGTTTTGTAATATTAGGATTACTACCCCAAAACTGCTGACATGATGTGGTGTGAGTCCTGTGAAATGTTCTTACACTTGTTTCTGTTTTTGTTGTTTCTGTATGTTTTTGAACTGTGATATTACTGTGTTTCACATCAGCTGACCATCAGTTCTTGAAGGTCTGTGCTTTAACTAAGCAGAGACTTGAGCCATAATGATCAGCTTTTACAAATCCATCCTTTACCTGATCAGGGAATTAAATACCAATCATCAGTTCTTACTTATTTGTGCTTATTTGAAAAGGGATTTTAACCCTATAGTCTTCTTCAATAAAGGCAGTTGCTTTATCCACTACACAAACGGTGCACTACAGCTACTTTTCACATTATCATTATTATTGTTGTTGTTGTACTGTGTACAAATTCCAAACAGAATTGTTCAATTATTTACAAGATACATTTGGGGAGATTAGATATAACATCAGCCACTTGTATAAGGAATGAGAATTAAAATTAAAGAAAAAAAGTAAACTTAAAGTGTTTATCGTTCAAAAAAAGAAAACCACTCCCTCCACATGTGATTTCCACTCTTGCTTCAGATCGGAAAAAAAAGTGGTTTTGCTAATACTTTCAGGAAAATTTAACTCAGTAGTATGGGTCTGAAAGAACATGGAGCTGTCCAGAAGTCCTCACTGAAAAAGGAAAGAGATACACAACAGAAAATGTGAAATACAAACATTGAAGCTGCTATTGTTCCCCAAACAATGAACTCACCGCCCCAGAGCCCAGACCTCAGCCCTTAATGTGTGAATTAATTGGATCATGTGAAGCAGAAAATGCAACAAATTTCAAAACTTTAAAGAATATCCCTGAAGAAAAATGGAAGCTGTGATAAAATCTAAAGCACGAAATGCTAAGCCTTTTGATATTAGCTGTTTAGATGTTGAGGCTTTAGTGTAATTTGATGTTACATTTTTTGTTTTACAGTATTTACAAAAGAAAATCAAACAATAAAATGAAATTAAATAAATATACTTAATTTCTGTTTGAACAGCAAGGATGTGCGACCTTGTAGCTGCTTAAGAAACAAAAGGTTTTCTCTGACTTTTGCACAGTACGGCATGTTTATATACACAAGGAGTGAGAGAGAGCCAGTGATGTTTAGTAAAGTGTTAGAAATCAGTGATGTCTCCTTCCATCCCTACATTCAGAAGTAAATTACAGATGATTATGAGGATTTTCTTTACTGTTTTACAGTTACAGTAGTTTTGTACTTGTTTTTTCCATTGTATGAAACTTCAGTGTAGGTTAGTTTGTTCAGCCATGTATACTAGATAACATCTTTACTTCCATCAGACTTACGGTTATAGGCCAAAAGTTGATCATATCTTTGTTTCTGTAAATGTGCATAACTTCAGAGATATAATCAAATCATATTGAGGTAAGATATTTTTATGGTTTTAATGGTATTATCTTGAATGTGGTTTATTAAAATGTTTCTGAGAATGTTGTATAAGATTGTAAAGCTTTACAGGAGATAAATCAGTACAGTATATAATGCACAACAGTAGTGATACACTAAGTAGGTAGAGTAGGTAGTAGGTAGTAGTCTTAGTTCACTGCTTAAGGCATGACCCAGTACACCCAATGAATGAAAATGGACATTTTCAGATACTTTACAGGTTAAAATGTTTTACAGAATAAAAAAAACAAAAAAGACCAACATTTATATATAATCACAATAAATTGTTAAATGCTCCAGGGTGTCATATTTCTCTCAAATGTGTTTTTAGTGCTCATGTGTTATGTGTACTAGGGCATTATCTCACCATATCTGATTAAGCTTGGCCAGCATTAGTTTCATTTGTGTGTTCTGTAACTGCACCGTCTATGTGCTTCCATCTTTGTGAGTGGTTAGCATGGAGAGATCATAGACACAGAAAAGGGGTGAGATAAGGAATGAGGGCAGAAAAAGAGAAACGTGACAACGTTTCTTTGCATATCAGCATGTGGTTGAGATGGATAGAGAGATGGAGAAGAGATGGAAAGCCGAGAGAGAATATTTACCCTTTATCAGCTTGTGGTTTTAGTGGGGTGTCGAGGCAGAATTAGAATGCTAGGTAAACGCTTTGTTTCACAGAGGGGATGTTGCTGTGTCTGCATTTGTGCTTGTTAATGAGTGTGTGTGCAATTGCTTGTCATTTATTTTACCATTCCTTTAATCATGAAGTGGAGTTGTAGCATATTAACTTTTTTTGCTTCAATATTAAATTCATTTGCATTATTACTCAAATTGCTGCTTTTAGAAGTCACACGGACATTAACTGCAGTTGGCCTACCCATGCTTCACAAATGTCCTGTCCAGGTATGTCGTTGTTCTCTAAAGGTAAGGACAGTGTGAATATCCCTTCAAAGGTACAGCTGTGGTCTTAACAGCTTGTTGTGTACCTTAAAGGTACATTACATTTCCTTCTCCAAAAGGAAAGTTAATGATAATAATAATAACTTTTGAATAGACAAAATAAAAGTCTTGATTTGCAATGGGATTTAAGAAATCACATCAAATCAGATATCTATAATTCAATAATACATTACATTTATAAAGTGCCTTTCTAATACCCAAGGTCGCGTAAATGTAAGTAAGATATGGTACTGTAATCAAATCAAGACGTACCATGGAGGAAACTGCCACGGTGGCAGTGAAATGTACCACCAGTGTGACAGTTTTTCTGAGAAGGTGGTGTAAATTTGAACATGCTGTGCACTTTTGCCAAATGTTTTTCAACCAAATGATGGCTGAGGTCAGAGTTTAAGAGGTTTGTAGGCCATGTTTAGTAAATGTACATGGTGCTGCAATTGCATTTTGTGCATACACAAAACAACTCTCACAGCGGTACTAGGTCTACATGTTGCTTTGGATTTCCAAACAACAAAAATATGCTTTATATATTACTTAAATGTACATTTTAAACATGGCATTGTTAATGTTTTAAACAGAAATGGCAACTGTGCAATTTCTGCTGGGAAATGCTGATCCTTATTAACATCAAACAGCAAGTGCAATTAATTAAACAGTGTCTGCTACAGTGAAAGATATGTTTTTATAAAAGCAAGATTTTTCTTTTTGTTGTTCTCGAACACGAAAAGTCATTTTTACAGTGTACGTAAATGACCATTAATCTAAAAATTGGGTTCATCTAAGGATAATATCTTCTTTTGTGTCTGTGTTCCTCTGGCTACACAAAGGGTCTGAAATAAATAAATCTGTGTTTCAGGGTTTGAAATGCCAGTTTGTCCATTATCTGATTTAAATGACAAATCACAAAAAATGCTCAATTTGTCGCATCCACTGCAGGTTTTACTGCAAGTCTATAGTATATCTTTTCCTATATTTATATTTCATAATACTGAGTTTCGAGATTAAAACCTTATGATGTTACACAACAAATAATGACATCTGATCTTTCACAAGTGTGACATTTAAAAAATAGATGTAATCATTTTATAATGTATATTTCTGATATTTCAGATTTTGATTAAAAAAAAAAGTAGGATGATTTTACTCATGTTTACTCAACCTTGCAAATACAAAATAATGCATGTTTGAGCAGAGCATTCAATGGTCAACCGCAAACCCTCTTAGTTCCTATTTTCTGAGTATACATGATAGTCAGTTTATTCTCCAGAATATGAACAGAAACACAGCGTGAACCTGTGGGTTTGCAGGATTAAATAGATATTCATATTACTCATGAACCAAAAGAACAGGGCAGATGATTTCAATAAAGTAAAACCCATTGAAAGTGTCTACATCCTGTCAAAGAAAAACATCATAGACATACAAGTGTGTGTGTGTGTGTGTGTGTGTGTGTGTGCGCGTGTGTGTGTGTGTGTGTGTGCACGCGAGCATGAGGTATTTCCTTTTCTCATGCTAGGAGAAATCATGGACAGTCAGAGAAGGAAAAAAAGCAAATCGAGAAAGAGCTGATCAGCTCTCTGTGGTTCGCTTAGTTGTTATTGTCATCATCAAAAAACAGGAAATTCACCTGGCCCGCAACTGTGCTCACTGTGCCCCCAACATGTGCATGTACAAACACACACACACTGCATTACAGCTTATGATATACTACATCCCATGCCCTTAAAATTTTCCTCATCCTTTAGCAAGTAACTGCATTACATATAAACATATACTACAACCATATAAAGGGCTCGATCATGCATCCACTTTTCACACTTTCTTTAACATACACACCCCCACACTCGTGTAAGCATACTGTACACACTGCGGATACAATGAGCTTTCTGGAGTTCCTTTATTTGCCCAGAATCAGGGCACACACAACAGCTGACACACTGACATAAACACACTGACACAGAAACACACGCAGATTATCTGACACAATAGCACTACTCCCAAGAACAGGAGGCACATTAGTTAGCTGAACTTACATACACACTTACTCATGGCTTGGACACAGGAGTGATCAGAGAAACATAAGGAAGTGAGAAAAATGGACAAAGCAGTTCTGACGTGATTAAGGAGAGAGGGCTGTGGGGGAGAAAAGGAGAGGGGGATGGACATTCCTGGCAGCAAAAACACAGATAAAAGACTTTCTTACTGGCAGGCACATCCTTTCTGAGAGAGACAGAGAAAGGAAAGGAAAAAGTAAGAGCACGCATGAAAGAGGGATAGTCAGAGTGAAAGAAAAGCCAGTAAACCACTTAAAAAGATTCTGAGGTTGACACCTTCAAGTCCACCTCCTCTCTCTGTCAAATATTCCCCCACACTCTCTCTCTCTCTCTCTCTCTCTCTCTCTCTCTCTCTCTCTCTCTCTCTCTCTCTATCATTTTTTGTATCTTTATTTTTCATAAGATGTTCTGTAGTTTTTGATGTTTTGATCTTTGAGTGAGAAATGCCCCTGCATATTGAGCCCCCTCAGCACAGCAAGGCTTTGATGGCCACAGTGGGAAACGTGGCAGTAGGAAACTTTAATTTTCTGTTGTAACAGTTTGGGTTCAGTAGATTTGTTTCATATTCCACCAGCAATAAAGCCCTAACATAAAGCCTAATGGCATAATACCCACCTTTTACTGAGTGTTTCTAGCTTTTCAGGATTTACGAAGGAATGTGTTTGTATGTTTGTATGTTTTACAAAAGATGAGTGCACATTTTGTGTTTGTCTGTGTGTTTGTGTGTGTGCGCGCGTGCACGTGCGTGTGTGTGTCATGGACTTCTCCCTCTAGTGGCAAACACTACAACTCCTTATATGTTGATTTGTTGTTTTGTCTTCAGATTATTTTATTAAAACGGGTTTATATTTGATCATAATTTTTTTTGAAAATGAATATAATTTGTTTTAACTTAAACTGTAAGATTTTTTTATTTATCTCTGTTCAGATATTATCTCATCAATTATTATTATTTTTTAGTTTCTCTGTTTGTTAATTTCTTTTTAAATTTCAAGTAAACCATGAAATCATGTAAAACAAACATCAATGAGGTAGATGTGCAATCAGAACGAAGTAGACCTTTCAAATGACATACTAACGATTTATGCTTTGTATGTCACTATTGAATTAATTACTTTCAAATGTTTCAGAAAATGATAAATATATAGAATACATATCAACACTTGATACATTTCATTGTTTCTTTTCAATTCATTTCAGTTTGAATGATCTACTACATGAATTAATAAATATCTTGATAGGTTTGTAAATTATTTCTGCCAAAAGAGTCTACATCCACATTAAAAATAGAAATGATTATTTCTTAATACTTATTATTTTTAGTAACATGTTTATTGATTCATTTATTTATTAATTTATTCATTCATTCATTCATGCATTGATTTTTTTGTAAAGAGGGAAGCATGGTGGTGCAACAAGTAGTGTCTGTGACACACAGCTCCAGCATCTTGCAGTGATGTTCAGGTGCATTGCTGGCTATGGCACACTGGCGTACAATACTTACTTCAAATCAACACTTAATTATATTAAACCAGCCTTTTATAATATTAATTAATTCATTCATTGACTGTAACCGCTTATCCCGATCAGGGTTTTGGTGGGTCCGGGGCCTACCCAGAATTACTGTGCACGAGGCAGGAACATTTCTGGAGGGGGCACCAGTCCTGGAGGGCAATACACACTTCCACATATTCACTCACACCTATGGACACTTTTTGTGTGTGTCCACCATGTGGTTTTAGACCATGGGAGAAAACTGGACCACCCAGAGAAAACCCATGGGGCACGAGGAGAACACACTAAACTCTTTAAACTCAGACAGTCACCTGGAAAGGGGCTCAAACCCACAACTCCAGGACCCTCGAGATGTGAGACAGCAACACTACCTGTCACACCACTGTGCCACCCCCAATTTTAGGATATTTTTAGCAATATTCTAATTTCTTTACTATAGATTTTGATGTGTGATGTGTATCAAAACTGGCTTGAAATATTTATCTTCAGAAAATGCCGATCAGTTTCTAGGAGAAGAAAGTGGTATCCAGCTAAAAATGCTGAAATGTTAGAATTCGGCTAGGAGTAGTGTCCGGCCAGAAATGCAAGAAATAGCTTGTTTCATGACTTTCAAAGAGCGAACCATTGGAGGAGACCTCAGCTGCACGATGAATCATTTAATGCTGACATTTGGCTGTTGCTAACTTTTGTAATATTGCTTTGCTTGTATTCACTTATATGGTGGATTTATATGGCGCAGCAGGTAGTGTCGCAGTCACACAGCTCCAGGGGCCTGGAGGTTGTGGGTTCGATTCCCGCTCCGGGTGACTGTCTGTGAGGAGTTGGTGTGTTCTCCCCGTGTCCGCATGGGTTTCCTCCGGGTGCTCTGGTTTCCTCCCACAGTCCAAAAACACACGTTGGTAGGTGGATTGGCGACTCATAAGTGTCCGTAGGTGTGAATGTGTGTGTTGCCCTTTGAAGGACTGGCGCCCCCTCCAGGGTGTATTCCTGCCTTGCGGCCAGGCAGGCTCTGGACCCACCGCGACCCTGAACTGGATAAGTGGTTACAGATAATGAATGAATATATGGTGGATTTTCCTATTTCCTAACAATGTCCCTATTCAAGTGCTTAGTTTTTCAAGCAATTACCAGAATTACCTGTTCTGGTAATGAGCTATAGCTGGCACTACATTCGCTTTTTTCTTTTTATGAAGTGTGTGTGTGTATGTGTGTGTGTTAGAGGGCATAAGTGACAACTGTGGGTTTTGGTTCTTTGGCTACAGGACAGTGTTTGCGCACCAGATAGCCTCATAAGCACCTTTGAGTTCCATGAAATCAGCAGGTTAGGTTTACTGAAATGTATGTGAAACAACCACACACACACGCACACACATTCTCATCCACAGCCGCTCAGCACCACAAAATGCACACATGCACATACACACACACACAATTTAGATGAACTTTTCTGTCTGGTTTTGTGGCTGATATCTGATATAATTTGACTTTTGAGTAAGGTCATACTGCTGCTCAGTTCCTATATTTTCCCTAAAACTAGGCTTACAAAACAGGTTTAAAATAGTTACAAAACAACTGTGTGTTTACATGAGAGCCCACAGGAGATCAAAATGTTATTACAGAGATAGTCAAACAGGAGATTGATCATTTCTTCTGCTTTGCAATTAGGGATAATTCATCATTTTAATTGTATCAAAAGTTATGCAGCACAAATTATCTGAAACATTTAGGCACCTCTACAGCAATGGATTACAGCGAATCAAAGTTGTGTTCAATGGTACGTAGCTAACACTGCTAAGACCAGTAAAAGGCTAGTTTCAGCATTTGGGAAATGGTGTAGCCCTTAATTTTAAAGAGGGAGAGTTTTTGGGATCAATGTTGTGTTATCTACATGCAACTAAAATGTCTCTAGAAAACTTGTCATAAAGAGCAACCATCAATGAATTTGTTGTTGTTGTTGTGTGTGTGTGTGTGTGTGTGTGTGTGTGTGTATGCCTACAGCTCAGATTGAGGTGATACCCTGTAAGATATGTGGAGACAAATCATCAGGTGTTCACTATGGGGTCATCACCTGTGAGGGCTGCAAGGTGAGAACAGAACTTCTGCTAATCACTGAGAATGAGAATTCAGTTTATAACACCAACTTTATTATGAACAAATCTGATGGTTTGTGTTTTGCTCTCTCTCTCTCTCTCTCTCTCTATTTCTCTTTCTCACACACACACTCTCTCACTCTCTCTCTCTCTGTTTCTCTCTTCCTCCATACCTTCTTCTCCTTAGGGTTTTTTCCGTAGGAGTCAGTCCTCCAGTGTGCAGTATTCTTGCTCTAGGCAGAGTAATTGCCCAATTGACCGTGCCAGCAGAAATCGCTGTCAGAGCTGTCGCCTCAAGAAATGTGTCGCCCAGGGAATGAGTCGAGATGGTGAGAGAGAGAGAGAGAGAGAGAGAGAGATGTGAAAATAACCATTCAGTATGAAAATGGAAACCCACAAATTGAAAACAAATTAGTATTCTAGTAGTTCATTTAAAATATCATCCCGTTTATTTCTTCTGATATGAATATACACTTATTATAAAACTAATTGTAAAATATAAAACAGGTAACTGTACAGTATACAAAGAATAACATTATGACTATTTAATATAATTACTTAGGCACTGCGACATAATTAAAATGATGAAAAATAAGGGTGTATTAGGCTACAGTATCCTGAAAAAAACAATCAGCTGTATGTTATTTCTATATACTATTTTCACAGTACCAGGCAGTGTCATGATTCTTTAAGTAGTTTGTACACAAGCAAGTTCTTGTTTATGCAACAATCACCCTCCAAGGTCCATGGTCTTCAAAAGCAAGACAAAAAACAAGACACAAACACCAATGTACAGCATGACAATCTGTGATAAGAGGACCACAAACCTCCCAGTGATGGCAAAGAGAAAACCTTGATAGAAAGCCAAAATAAAAGGGGGTGCTATGATGTGAGTTTAGATCAAAGAAGTTTGTGTGAAATATTAAAACTATTACTTAACTGAAGACTGAAAGTTTGCATTGGAATTAAATTGCATGCTCTGTAACTGGCCTGTTTCATCTTAAACAGTTGGTGAAACCAAAATGTGCAGTGGTGTGTGCAATGATATACACAACATACCAATGTTTATGGACACCTGTCCTTGAAGGATGATTGCACTCCTTTATTTCAGTACTCATCTGGAAAGTTTTGCATTAGATTTTGTAACATTTTTAGAGTATTTATTTCATTTAGCCTTGAGAACATTAACGAGGCCAGTCACAGCTGATGGGTGATTCATGTTGGATCACAAACACTGCTTGAACTCATCAACAAGGAATTGAGCAGTGCTTCATCACCCCAGAGAACATAATTTCAGTGCTACTTTAATGCTGTGCATTTTTGTGGGGATTTTATTTCCCCTTTGCACCATTGTATTTTCATGCGGGGTCCTGGCCGTACACTTAATTGTATTAATACCAATTTTTGACTGGCACAAACATTTGTCTAGGGCTGTGTGAGTAACTGTGTCCTCTCTTGTCCAGCTGTCAAGTTTGGCCGCATGTCCAAGCGTCAGAGAGACTCTCTGTTTGCGGAGGTGGAGAGGCACCGGCAGCAGCAGCGTCTCCAGGCCAATCAAGTGGACCCTCAGCCTCTGCCAGCTTACCGGCCCAGCAAAGAGTCAAGGGGTCACTCGCCTCACCTTATTCAGCCACTGGCCCCAACCTACTCCTACAGCCTGGACCAGGAGCTCCCCAACTGCCCACCAGAAGTCCACTCGTACCTCGGCTGTGTTGCAGGAGAGGCACAGAATGCAGCACTGGGCTACAGGAGTTCACAGAGGAGCGTAGAAAACAGCAGCTTCTCAGCCACAGGCCGAGGTGAGGTTAAACAGGATCACTACAATATTATTTTAACACGCATTCTATATTTGTGTTTCTTGGTGGGTCCAGAGCCTACCCAGTGTCAGGTGGCTTGTAATGCCTATTTACTGCTCATTTTAAAATACAATTACAATATTTTGGCTGTGTTAAATATATTAATGTGAACAATTTATGGCCTATTATATTATATTATCATGACATTATGGCCACCTCCTTGTTTCTACACTCATTGTGCATTTTATCAGCTCCACTGACCATAAAGGAGCACTTTTTAGTTCTACAATTACAGACTGTAGTCCACCTGTTTCTCTGCTTATTTTCTTATCCCCGTTTCACCCTGTTCTTCAGAGGTCAGGACCCCCACAGGACCACCACAGAGCAGATATGATTTGGGTGTGGATCATTCTCAGCGCTGCAGTGACACTGACGTGTTTGTGATATGTTAATATGTGTTGTACTGGTACAAGTGGATCAGACACAACAGTGCTGCTGGAATTTTAAAACACTGTCCACTCATTGTCCCACCTCCTTCAGAGACATTAGCTCTTGTGGTAGCTCAGTTTGTGTTGTTATCCTCTAGTCCTTTTTTGCTGTCGTCCTATAGTCCTTTTCTGGGCTGGTGGACTATTCTCAGTCCAGCAGTGACACTGAGGGATTTAAAAACTCCAGAAGTACTGCTGTGCCTGATCTATCCATTGCAGCACAACTCACAGTAACACACCACCACCACCATGTCAGTGTCACTGCAACGCTGAGAATGATCCAGCACCCAAGTCATACCTGCTCTGTGGTGGTTCTGTGGGGGGTCCTGAGCACTGAAGAACAGGTTGAAAGGCAACAAAGAATTCAGAGCAACAGACAGACTCCAAAGTGTAAATGTAGAGCTACAAAGTGCTCTTGTATTGTTAGTGGAGCTGAGAGAATGGAGAATGAGTGTAGAAACAAAGAGGTGGTGAAAAATATTATGACTGGACTGTGTAAATGTGCAGGAAAACAAATCAGTGTATGTGTTTACATGAGATGTGTAATGTATTGTGATAATGAAAATAAAATTTCAACAAAATATTTCATTTGACCAGGGATGTTTTCCCTTTATTTCTTTCCATCTTACATTGTTTAAGGCTTCGACTCCAGAAGATCCACTCCCGAGGCGATTCTGAGCATTCCCATAAGTGAGATGGGATTACGACCTTTTGACCCAGAAGGCTCATTTTGTCCCTACCCTACCTCAATGCACATAGGTGAGTCAGAGAAAGAGAGAGTCAGTGACTTTATCAATATGCACTGGCTGGATGTTCCTCATAGTAAAGTAAAATTAGTAGAGCCATTGAAGTCAGCAGATATGGTGGATCATTTCAAGTTTAAGTATTCCTGACTGTGTGTGTGTGTGTGTAAAGAGGAGCTGTGCACAAGTATTGTACGCTCTCATCGGGAGACGAGTCAGTATCGTCTGGAGGAGATTCAGGCTCTCAGATGGAAGATTTTCAGCAGGGAGGAGATCCATGTTTACCAGAGCAAGGTACAAAACCTTTATCACAGCATTACTATTACTACAGTACCAATGAAGACTCTAAGGGGAAGAACCCATTATCATAATTATCACAACTACAACTTCCCTCATCAGCACTCAGGGGCAACACTTCAACCACGTGTGACATTCAGAAGTTTAATACAGTTGAATCATTTTTCTCTGCAGTCTGTGGATGGGATGTGGCAGCACTGTGCAGTGAGATTGACAGATGCCGTGCAGTACGTGGTGGAGTTCGCCAAACGCATCCCTGGGTTTCGGCAGCTCGGTCAGAACGATCAAATCGCCTTGCTCAAGAGTGGTGAGATGCCTGTCAATCATTCATTCTACAGTTATGCCTGTTGGGCGTGCCAGGGTCTGTACTCATTCCTTCATATTTGTCTTTGTTTTCTCCTTACTCTCTCTCTCTCTTGATGTCTGGCTGTCCTTTCTCTCTTTATTTTTTTCTCCTCTGCTTCTACCTGCATATTCATGCTTCCTGCTGTCACTCTGTGCATGTTTTCCTTTTCCTCTGCGTGTGTTTTTCTTGCTCAGGTTCGATGGAGGTGGTTCTGGTCCGCATGAGTCGAATGTTTAACACTGAAAACAGCACAGTCTTCTTTGATGGAAAGTTTGCTGGAACTGAGCTTTTCAGATCTCTCGGTAAGTGGAACATCCAAAATTTAATCAGGAAAAACTAATTTAACCCTCAGAGATTCAAGTAAAGGTGATGTTTCCCTTTTATTGTATTTTAGGACGCCACTATACATTATATTGTATGATGTTTACACATTCAGGGGATTTGGGGGAGATGCTGCAAAGCTTCCACATATTTGTGTTTATAATTCTAAGTGATTTTTGTGTAGTATAAAATGTAGGGAATATCATACTATGAAATAAAGGTTTAATTTTCCAGCAAAATGGATAGAAGAATACAAGAGTTCAGAATGTGGGATAACATTTAAAATAATAGATTTACCAAAAATTGAAAATAGATTTCTTTAAACAAATGTTGCACAGCCGAGGTTGTCTAGGGATTGAAACTATTTAAAACATAAAATACCGCTATTCTTATTGTAAATCCTAGTGATGTTTATTCTTCTTTTTTATTTGTGTTTTTTATATTTACTGTAATTGTTGGTGGATTACGGTGTTTTCGAAATGATCATTTCTGTTTGTTTGTACAAATTTGTTGCAGCGTGTGGCGACTTTATTGCAGCCGTCTTTGATTTCGCTCACAGTCTTTGTGCTCTGAGGCTGACTGAGCAGCAGGTGGCGCTGTTTAGTGCGCTGGTGCTCATAAATTCAGGTATGGGACGTTGGCTGACACGCTTTTACTACACACATTTTTATGAAAACAATACAGACACCGTTTAAGTGGCTCCACACATATATTTAGGTGTGTGTGTGTGTGTAGATCGTCCATGTCTGGAGGACAGGGACAGGGTACTGAGAGTGAGAAAAGAAGTAGAAATGGCCCTCAGTCACATCCTACACAGAGACAACCAGGAGAGTCTTCTTCACAAGGTATGTGTGTGTGTGTGTGTGTGTGTGGTGTGTGTGTGTGTGTATTTTACCAAAAAAATATTTTACCATTACCTCTGTTTCTTAGAATTTTTAATACTGTGCTATTAAAATGGATATATATGCAAATTCCCATGGTTCTGATTGGCTGTCCTGCATCATGCTTGTTCAAAGCCAGTCTGAGCTGAAAGATTCCGTGTAATTTCAGTGGCAATAGGCACAGCTTAACTGCTATGACAGTTTTTATTTTGCTGAATTGCTGATTTTGTTGTTGTTTTGTTTGTTTGCAGCTTTATCAGAAGGTATCACAGTTGAAGAGTCTGTGTGTGCTGCATATTGAAAAGCTGCGCTGGTTCCGACAGCAGTATCCACTCACAGTGAACTCACTGTTCCCTCCGCTCTACAAGGAGCTTTTTGGCTCAGACACTGATATACAAGCAATGGCTACTCTCTAAATACTCAAACACAAGCATATACGCACACATATACACACGTTGCCACAGTACATTTGCTAATACACCATATAATCTTAAATGTACTATTTACCATATGAAAAAGATGAATATATTTTTGTAATTCTGACAGGAACAGAAGACAATATCCCTAGAAATATAAATATATCTGGTCTGTATTTTTGTGCAGAGAATATTTTGTAGTGTTAGATACAGAAAAAAACATATTGCTACAAATATTAAGCTACTGAATAAAATTTTTGATAGACTATGCCTTTGAGCTGAATTTAGGCAGTGTTTTATAGGTTGTTCACAACTGGTAATACATCTGTGTTGACATGTGATCAGAAAGTGACACCCTGGTTTGTGGATGTGATCTGTGAATGCACTGCAAATGACTTGAAACACCCACAGCAGGATACAGACAGGGTGAAAATACTTTGTATGATTTTGGATAATTTATACTCAAATGTGAAATGAACTGTTGGAATTTAATATTTGTACTTTTGCTCTGTATTTTCAAGAGAAATTTTAAATTTTTTGTTTTGAATTTCAAAGTAATCTACTGCAAATCTCAAAGCATCCTCTGAGTTTTGATTTGTCTGAATTGTTTTTTTTATTACACCATCCAACACAATTCATAGCAGTGTAAAATGAACCTGCTTAGAACAGCTTGTTAGTCTTTGTATGAGGACCAGTACTAGTCATTGTCACCACACACACACACACACACACACACACACGCACAAAAAAAAACACACATAACCAAACAAATGTAATGTTAATTCGTAATATACTTGAATACCTTTAAATGAAGATATTTGTATTTCCAATAAAATAGTATTTTGGTTCCATACATCATCTTTTAACAGCATTTTAATTAATTAATTTTGTAGCCCACCCTCTGCTTATAGAATTTTTGTATAATCAATAATTATAGTATCAAGTCTGTCTTGGCACACATATATATTTTGGGTTATTTGAATCTTACACAGAGCGACTGAAGGAGGGCATTTCTCAGTCTATGTAAAAAGCTATTGAAAGCCATTATGATTTAAGTAATTTACACTTGAATTTTAATTATGAACAACTGCACAAACTGCATTAATTAATGTTTGATAGCATATTTGACATATTCCATAATTTTGTCAGATACATTTTCCCCTGATTTGAATACTTCTTTGTGTGTCTGGGTGGGACAGAGGGGTATATCTCCCTCAGCCCATGGCTGTGTAGCTGTGGATCACCATCCAGTACCTCTGAAATGAGTTGTTTGTGACCAAAATTAATCCAGCATTGATGCTCTTGTCACTCAGTGCAATCAGATCCTCACAGTATTGTTCCAAAATTTAGTGCAACAAGCTTTTGCACTTTTGGATATATCTTCTTATAAAAAATAAATCAGCTGTATTTTACTTGTCCATTGTTCTAGGTGTACATTGCAGCCCTGTTTAATCTGTAGGGCTCTGAGTAATTTTGTGCTCCCTGTGGTTCTGTTTAACAGGCAGTTCCACAGGTCAGAAGAAAGTCACTAGCTGAAGTCATTAAACATATGTTATGATTTTTTGGTCACAAAAGCTGAGTATAAACACCATGTCCCAGGTTTAATAGTCAGTGTGTAGTTCTAATGATAGCATTGGTGCGTATGAGATATGAGGACATAATACAACCTGTACTAGCTTTTGCCAATATTAGCATGTATGAATGTTTATGTATCATTAATAAGTGTGATTTGTCTGTTGATTCTGTCTAGAAGTCCTGCTCCCTTGTCAGTTAAATTATGTATTGCTGTGGATTCTTTTTCCTCTTATTTTCCTAGCTGTTGTTGATTGACAGTTTTTTGTTTGTGAGTTTGTTTGATGCTGAAACATTTATGCTTTTTGTTTGTTTTCAGCTTCAGATTCCCCTTCTCTAACCATAGTCATGTGTTATGCTGAGTAAAAAGGCATGAAATAAATATGTGAAAAATGAAAGATACCAATCTCTTTTGTCTGGAGTTGATAACATCTCTTTTCACTGAACACTCTTGCAAATTAAATGCATTACATCAATGGAAACCTCACATATGCAAGTCACCCAGGCCATGCAACCACATACCATGACAGATGGTTGTAGTCTGGATGGTCCCTTTGATTATTGATTATTCTGCCATGAAGGTGGGCATAATGCCTTGAACAATGACCTATTTTTGGTTGCAAAAACTGAGCCTTTGGTAAAGGCTAGTTTTATATTCACATATTTATAATGTAATATTTCAAAACAGTTTTCACTCATAAATAAAGGAAACATTCATTCTTTATCTGTAACCGCTTATCCAACTCAGGGCCGAGGTGGGTCCAGAGCCTACCTGGAATCATTGGGCGCAAGGCGGGAATACACCCTGGAGGGGGCTCCACTCCTTCACAGGGAAACACAGACACACACTCACACCAATCCACCTACCAACATGTGTTATTTGGACCGTGGGAGGAAACCCACACGGACATGGGGAGAACACACCAACTCCTCACAGTCAGTCACCCGGAGCGGGAATCAAACCCACAACCTCCAGGCCCCTGGAGCTGTATGACTGCGACACTAACTGCTGCACCACCGTGCCGCATAAATGAAACAATAACCTCATAAATATGTGAGTTAATATAGGTTAATAGCGATACATTAAAGTTGTGTAATGAATGATGACTCTCACACTCAGCTCAGACTCAGTGTCCATTTGTTAATTTGAACTCAGAATAAAAGCTGTTTGTCATGTCTGTTTATAACAGCATCTTTGGGTGTGTAAGTATGGGTCCAACATGAGAGGCTCAACAGGACAAACAGCAGCATTTGACCACTAATTTGATGAGACAGTTTCAAACTGTGTGTGTGTGTGTGTGTGTGTGTGTGTGTGTGTGTGCGCTTGGGTGTGCTGTTTTTTTTTACATATTAATATTACAAATCTGTCCCACATCTAGATCTAATAATTCAGTGCTTAGTGTCTACCTTTATCACAGCTCCCAATTCTTTGGAAACTCACAGACTGAAAATGATAGTTGTTGCTTCCCACGATCCAAGTAATCCCAAACAAACTGACTGATGTTAAGGTCAGGGTCCTGGGAATCAGTCTCATCAGAAGCTAATTGCTTTATTTTTTTTCTCAGTAAGAGCATATACTTCAGACTCGTGGGGTTCACTTGTTTTCTCACTGTGGATGTGTGTGTGTGTGTGTGTGTGTAATTGTGTGTTGTAGAAGTTAGAGGAAGTGAAACACTGAAACAGACACTTAGTTTTTCTTGTAAACACCAATTGAACACAGCCGCAGTGATGCAGTAAGAAAGCTTTTACCATTTAATTGGTGATTCAGAAATATCTTGTCCACATGTTTGCATATTTCGCAGACTGTTTTATTTGTAGATACCTAGCTCTAGGAGATGAGTATAAAATGTGTTGTAGGTCTTTTCTGGTTTTTGTGATGACCAAATAAATGTCATCACTCAGTTGAGGTCTTATGAGAGCTGATAATCGAATGTGGTCATGACACAACACTTACAGCTGGGTAAATACTGCCAGCGTAGAAGACTGTGGGGTTATATCTCTTCTCAACCGAGACACTGACTCATCTCAAAAACAGAACCTTTGTGTTATGATACTAATCTCTCTAACAGACACCCCCACCCAAACACACACACACACACACAAATAAACACACACAATTGACCAGAAGTTTTTTAGTGTTAAGGCAGTATAGTTTATATGAAGCATTTCCTACATAAAAATTGATAAATAAAGCACACCAACAAGTACTTATTAGAAAGATTTTAAATTTGTATTGCAATTTCCCACATTTTACAATGTTTTTTAAATTATATATACATAGATGCTGGTCATAAAATTAGAATATTATGAAAAAGTTTATTTATTTCAGTAATTCCATTCAAAAAGTGAAACTTGTATATTATACTCATTCATTACACACAGACTGATATATTTCAAGTGTTTATTTCTTTTAATTTGATGATTATAACTGACAACTAATGAAAACCACAAATTCAGTATCTCAGAAAATTAGAGTATTGTGAAAAGGTTCAATATTGAAGACACATGGTGCCACACTCTAATCAGTTAATTAACTCAAAACACCTCCAAAGGCTTTAAATGTCTCTCAGTCTGGTTCTGTAGGCTACACAATCATGGGGAAGACTGCTGACTTGACAGTTGTTACACAAGGAGGGCAAGACACAAAAAGTAATTGCTAAAGAGGCTGGCTGTTCACAAAGCTCTGTGTCCAAACACAGTAATAGAGTGGCAAAGGGAAGGAAAAGACGTGGTAGAAAAAAAGTGTACAAGCGAAAGGGATAACCACAACCTGGAGCCACCACACACAGACGTATATAAGACATAGGTTTCAGCGTTGCATTCCTTGTGTCAAGCCACTCTTGAACAAGAGACAGAGTCAGAAGCGCCTTGCTTCCAAAAAGGACTGGACTGCTGCTGAGTGGTCCACTGTTATGTTCTCTGATGAAACTAAATTTTGGGACTCAATTCCATCTACCAGGGAGTTTTAGAGCACTTTATGCTTCCTGCTGATGACCAACTTTATGGAGATGCAGACTTCATTTTCCAACAGGACTTGGCACCTGCACACATTGAAAAAGCTACCAGTACCTGGTTTAAGACCATGGTATCTCTGTTCTTAATTGGCCAGCAAACCTGTCTGGCCTTAACCCCATAGAATATCTATGGGGTATTGTGAAGAGTAAGATGCAATACGCCAGGCCCAACAATGCAGGAAAAACTGAAGGCCACTATCAGAACAACCTGGGCTCTCATAACACCTGAGCAGTGGCACTGATCGACTTCATGCTACTCCGCATTGCTGCAGTAATTCAGGCAAAAGGAGCCCAAACTAAAAATTAGGTGCTGTACATGCTTATACTTTTCTTGTTCATACTTTTCAGTTGGCCAGCACTTCTAAAAACCCTTGTTTTGTATTGGTCTTAAGTAATTTTCTAATTTTCTCAGATACTGAATTTGGGGTTTTCATTAGTTTTCAGTTATAATCATCAAATTAAAAGAAATAAACACTTGAAATATATGAGTCTGTGTGTTTCACTTTTTGAATGGAATTACTGAAATAATAAATCCACTTTTTCATGATATTCAAAATTTACGAAGAGCACCTCACAAAAAGTAAGGAAATTTGTGTTTGGTAGGTATTTTCATTGTTGTAACAATGCTTCTTGGCAATAAATTCTATACTGTTGCAAAGCCTGTTGATTTCCCTTTTAAATCATGCCACATTTGCAAGGAACATGCATATGTGAAATGAGCTGTAGAGCTGAGTATGTAGGTTGCACACATGAAAAATTTGCTAAATCCTCTCTGCCAATGCCAAACAGCTTATTTTGTGTGATGGTGTGGGGTGGCATCTCCCTCACTGGAAAACTGAGGCTTGTCATCATTGGAGGCAATCTCAATGCAGAGAGATATCGAGAAGAAATTCTGCAACCAGTGGCAATCCCGTATCTCCACAGTCTGGAACCAAACTCTATCCTCCAAGATGACAAAGCTCGCCCCCACAGAGCGCCCGCCTCAGAGACTACTTCCAGAATTTGAGAGTGGAGAGGATGGAATGATCTGCCAGCTCCTGACCTCAACCTCATTGAACACTTGTGGGCTCAGCTTGGGTGTGCTGTTCGTGCCAGAGTGACCAACACAACCATGTTGGCTGACTTGTGACAAATGCTGGCTGAAGAATGGGATGCCATCCCACAGCAGTGTGTAACCAGGCTGGTGACCAGCATGAGGAGGAGGTGTCAGGCTGTTGTGGCTGTGTATGGTTCCTCCATGCTAATGAGGCTCTTGTTTGTTAAATAAATAAATTGCTAAATTTTCAATATGTTGTTTCTTCAAACTTCAATGATCCAGTCCACCAAACACCCAATGAGTCAATGGCTGAATAAGCTGTTTGGCAATGGCAGAAAGGATTTGGCACATTTTTCATGGGCGCAACCAATAGCTGCTTATACCACAAATGCATGTTGCTTACAAATGTTGCACCATTTAAAAGGGAAATTAAAAGGCTTTCCAAAGGTATAAGATTTATTGCCAAGAAGTGTTGTTACAACAAAGAAATAATCTACCAAACACACTTACTTTTTGTGCTATGTTTATATATTTATATTAACAATACTTTCCAATCTGTTAGGATAATTCTGCAAGAGTCTGATTTCCAAGACCTACAAGATGTGATAGTAGTTATTTATATAAGACATTGATTGACATGCATTCACTGATTTCTGATATATGCTTCACAATACAAGTTCAGATTTTTAGATAATTTCAAAGGATTTTTGGAGATCCCAATTTTTTTTTTACCATAATCAAGGCTTACGTTCACCAGTCATCTATTAAAATCTGAAGACCTTTTCTGTATAAATCTAAACTAATTTCCAAGGAAAATTCTCCTTTGCTTTCACTTTCATATTCAATTAATATGTGCATATCAGAAAATATACAAGTAACCCCTGCCACTTTCTTCACTTACCCCTCCACCAACCTTCAGGCAGCCCAAAAGCTTAGCAATGCAAGCTGATGGAAATGGTTCCTTAAGTTAATCCCATAAGAAACCCTAGCTGCCAGATCCTGCCACATGGCACAGAGTGAAATTCAGTGTGAATTTCAGCTTTAACAGGACACTGGAAATGTTTTAGGTAATAAACATTAGAGAAAAATCTAAAGTAAAAAAAAGCAGGGGGAAATGCAAATGAAAATGTTTTGAAGTAGGAGATGGGCTACAAGAATTCCATCACTAAACTGGGCCCAACACCTGCCTGACACATATTTGAAAAATAACGTGAACTTCACGCAACTTCAGCTGTTGTGTTGAAGTATATTGTATTGTTCATATATGCATATGATTCTGAATATCTGAGATTCCATATAGATTCTGTCTTCATGGGGGATGAATTTATTAAGTTAGGGGACTAATATAATACTAATATAATAATAAAAGATAATGGAATTAAGAGCCATTTGCCTTACCTTAATTGGACTGGAAAACCCATATATAAAATGGAGATATGAGAGGTGAGGGGAGGGACAAGGGACAAGTATTGGCAAACTCTCTCTCCAGCTCAATAGGAGCTTTCGAGACACTGTTTTTGTGAATAAAAATGTATTTACAACTAAAGATGTGTCTGTGTATAATTTTCTTCATTCATCTTCTTCACATCACAGCTGAGAATAAGCTACAGGGTCTTGTCAGTTACAGAAAAATACAGCTTATAATATTCAGCTTACTGCATCACTGCGGTGTGGCATGGAGGAGATCAACCTGCGGCACTGCTTAGGTGTTATTGAAGCCCAGGTTGCTTTGATAGTGGCCTTCAGCTTGTCTGCATTGTTGGGTCTGGTGTCTTATCTTCCTCTTAACGATACCCCATAGATTCTCTATGGGGTTAAGGTCAGACGAGTTTGCTGGCCAATCAAGCACAGTGATACTTGCATTCATTCATTATCTGTAACTGCTTATTCAGTTCAGGATCAGAGCCTACCTGGAATCGCAAGGCAGGAATACACCCTGTAGGGGGCGCCAGTCCAGGAAACCCACGCGGACACAGTGATACTGTGGTTATTAAACCAAGTATTGGTACTTTTGGAAGTGCTGACAGATGCCAAGTCCTGCTGGTAAATGGAATCCGCATCTCCATAAAGCTTGCCAGCAGAGGGAATTTAAGTGCTTTTCCTGGTAGACAGCTGCGCTGACTTTGGACTTGATATAACACAGTGGACCGACACCAGTAGGCGACATGGTCTCAGCAAAACATCACTGATTGTGGGAACTTCACACTAGACTCAAGCAGCTTGGATTGTGCCCTTCTCCACTCTTCCTCCAGACTCTGGGACCTTGATTTCCAAATGAAATGCAAAATTTACTTTCATCTGCAAATAAGAGTTTGGACGAGCAACATTCCAGTTCTTTTTCTACTTGGCTCAGGTAAGACGCTTCTGACGTTGTCTCTGGGTCATGAGTAGACAGTCCTGGATATGTCTGTGTGTAGTGGCTCTTGAAGCACTTGTCAATCTTCCCCAATTTTTTGAATGGCCTTTTCTTGACAATTCTTTGAAGGCTGCGGTTATCCCCGCTGCTTGTGCACCTTTCTCTATCAAAATGTTTCCTTCCACTCAACTTTCCATTAATGTGCTTGGATACAGCAGTAAGGTGTCAGTGACTGGATCAGTGTACTGAACCAGAATAAGTGAACATTTTAAAGGCTTAGGAAGCTTTTGCAGGTGTTTTGGGTTGAATATTCTAATTTTCTGAGATAATGACTTTGGGGTTTTCATTGGTTGTAAGCCATAATCATTAATATTAAAAGAAGTAAACGCTTGAAATAGATCACTGTTTGTAATGAATCTATAAAATATTTATGTTTTACTTTTGAATTGCATTATTGAAATAAATAAACATTTTGATATTCTAATATTCTAATATTGTTGTATATTCTTACTGACAATGGCATTCTGGCAACTTGGCTCCTTTATAATTTTAATGAGAAAATAAGTTAAACAAATGAGTTCAATTCACCAAGAAAAACACCAAGAAAAAAAAAAAAATATATATATATATATAATGTGGGAAGATACATTTTCTGTACCATGTAATAACACTTTAATAAAACTCTGGCTGTGTTATAAAGTGTTTCGAATAAATCTTAGTCAAGGCTTGCTGTAACTACAGTGACCAGTCCTTGCAGGAAAGCTTGTCATATCCTCAAGAAATGCTTATAAGCAGTCCAGCTGGTCCACACTTAATTATAACTGTTTGGGTGTGCCTCTGTATTTGGCAAGTTTTAGCATAAAACTTACATCACCATTATGATTAATATATTACTGAATAATTCACACATAAAAAAATTACCTAAAAAAATGGGCCAGAGGTTTTCCTAATTTCAGTGTGAATGGACCCCAATGGAAATATAATCATTTCTGCTCAGTGTTTTTTCGATAACAGATCAAATATAAACATTTAGATGTTTTCTGGATCACTGCTGTTGGCCAAAACCCATAGTAGAGCTCCCAGCATTTCTCCCTCTGAGAGTGTTTCCCAACAACTCGTCCCGGAAGCATGTTTGTTTTCCTGCTCCCTGCCAAGGTCAGATTTTGGTCTTCTGGTAAAAGTTATGGAAAAGCATAATTTCCAAAGCTCATGTATTAATATAGAAACTTTCTTCTGAAGGGAATTAATGGGAAGTGTGTGCCTCATTTTCTACCGAAGGCTTTACTCTGGATGCCAGGATATTGCTATTGCTAATATAGAAATATTAGTCAGTAAGGTAGAGATGATGGATGATTAGTTCTGGATCACCAACACCACTTTAACTCATCTCAGGGCTATTACAGATGTGAGAGAATATTTGCAGGGACACATTGAAGAGTTTTTTTTCATAATGATGAAACACTTGATAATGTTTCTGTACCATCATATAATTGTTTTGCTCAATATTGCCAATGTTGTCCTGATAGGCCTAAGGTTGAGCTCATCCTGGTCTTTTTTTACTGACCACGGGAGCATCCAATTGTGGGGTTAACATTTTACATGTGGAAAAACTTGCTGGTATCCAACTGCCGGATTTGGTCCTGTATTGGTGTGCCATGCAACAAATAAACAATATTGAATGAGCCCTCAAAAGGACACAGTACAGGAAGGGAGCAAGTAAAAAAGCTGTTTTTAGAAAGATCCTGGGGCAAAAAGTTTTCTAAGACATCTAGGTTCTTGGCATTTAAGACCAAAAAGCACCCTTCAAACTTTAGTTCCACTGGTGATGCTCCAGAATAAAGCTCCACAGTCCTACAAGGATTACAATAAAAAAGGTGTAGGGATAAAATGCTTACATTAAAAACAGCCCACAGTGGTTGGGCGAGCTGTGCTCTATTAGGTGTGAAATAAATGATAACAATTTTTTAAAACAATCGTGTGGATTTTAAGCAATAATGTTTGTAATTTGTTCTAAAATGGTGTGAAACAGAGGAGCACTTTTCATATAACTCATTTTGTGCGTGGATACTTTGACGTCAACGATACTCATTTTCTAGAAACAAACAACAAAGTAAACCTATAAACACACGGGACTGGTCATAGTTACCGCGCATGCGCGATAGTGGGCAGGAATGTCCGGACTGTATACAAAAAGGCAGAGCTGTGGCGTTTCACTGGGAAAGGGGTCAGTTTCAGAGATGGACACTCGCAGTGTGCTCTTCTTGTTGCTGGTGTTTGTGGTGAAGGCAGAGGAAGGTGAGCGGCCGTGTTTAATGTGTCTGTGTGGTTTGTGTGGTCTTGACAGAAGTTGCAGATTTTAAGAGCTAAGGTTAAGGCTTGTATATGACTGTATGAGAGTTTAAATCTGCGCCTCTCCTGCTCGCTTTAGCGCAGTCGTGTAAAACTGCTTGTAACAATCAGAGACGTGACTATAACCATTGGAATGCATCTACTTTATCTCCTGGCAATTGAGCTCCTTGGCTTGACGCCGACTACAGGGCTTTGCTTGGGAACATTTCGACTGAGTCGGCATCAGAATGATATAAACACTGGCAGATTATCTCTGGTTGTGCGTTACTCTCTAATTATGTGACCTGCCTTGTTTCCAGAGCCTTTTCTGGGCCAAACAGAAGTCACATTTGACATCGCAGACATTTTGGATGAAGGTTTGTTTGCCTTAATGCATTTAGTCCCCTTTAACTCTATGGAATATTGGAATGGTATACCACAAAACAGGTTTACTCAGTTTAGTAATCTAAAGCCCAAAATCAAGCCTGTCCAGTGGGGAAAGTGCTGAAGTGCATTTCTACTGGATAATACTTAATTTTGGATTCAGTTGTCTGGAAAACTGAGAAATTTGGCTTTGTGGTCTATTCATCTGTAAGACATTTGGTTCCTCAGAGATAATGTGGGTCTTTCCTGTTTATTCCAATATAGCTGAATGTGTATTTAAAAGTGTAAGTTACATGGTTGGGCTGTAAGTTTTCTTCTAACTCAAAGTCACAAACATAACAGAACACTACAGAATTTTAATGTATACCATGACTTAAATAAAATGTATGCCTTTAGTTTAGGTTTAATAATAATTATTAGAATATTAGCAATCGGCATATACATTGCAGTGATGAAGAAGCAGATTGCACCCAGTGATTCCGGGGAGGCTCCAGACACAATGTGACCCTGAACTGGATAAACAGACAATGAATGATTGAAGTATTTACAGTATGTGTGATGGCATGTGTCTGTGATAATTTTTTAAATTATTGTTTCAGATATGGAAGCAGACAGGTACTTGCAAAAAGAAGTGATCCCTGATATTTCTGAAGGAATGGGACACTTTATGCCAATAGGTAATTCACAGAGGACCAGTAGCATCTGGCTCCTTCAATGGCATAGAAATATCCATGTAAGACCTTGTTAGGGTCTTCTGATTGTGCATTATAATTACTGGCATAATTTTAGTTAGCCTTTTGGGCTTTGCTTTGTCTTCAAGGTGTATATCCTCAATTTCACACTTCACAGAATGTCAATTGAAGCACTGAGTTTCTGCCCTATAATCTAATTTTAAAGCTTTCATTTTAATTCTGTGTGAGGGTGGACAAATATTTATGTTAAATATAATTTTTATGTTTTAACTGTTTTGTCTTTTTGCTTTGCTGTGTTCTTGGGACAGCACTTTGGTCTGCATTTGTTGTTTTTAAATGTGCTTTATAAAACAATTACACTCCTTTCACAGTTTTTCTTCTTCTCAGTCTCTCCTGGTCTGCCAGGCCCTCCTCTGTTTGGCCCTCGCTCCATACCACCTAAAAACATTCCTTTCCCTCTTGCCCAGCCAACGGCCATCAATGTCCAAGCTATCTGTCGCTATAGGCACCAGCGCCCTCGGTATCCTGAGGACCTACGTAAGACTTACTTTGATTATCTGGCTCGTCAGGCTAATGCTGTCAACCAGCTGGAGTCCTGGTTTTCTGTGTGTTGTAGTAAGGGCAATGAGGATGAGGGACTGCTTCTGTGCTGCACTGAGCAAGCGGTGAGAATGTGTGAGAATCTTCTCAATACACTATATATACTTACAGTAAATACAGAAACATGAATACAGTAAAAAAGCATTTATTTTCTAAAAATGAATGTGTTATGAAAAACCCATATAATACTGGACTACCACAAAGGAGAGATTTGGAAATTAATTGTTTGGGTTTTTGAGCAAATAAACTTACTGACTCTTTTTAATCTCATTTTCTCAGATGCCTGAAATGTGTACTCTAATTAGATAAAACATTAGGCAGCCTTGAGTGTTATCGTGTGTACATATGTACAAATGTATAATTCTCAACATATTTCTTGTTGTATTCCAGTGGAAGAAATCACTTTCAGCTTTCTGTGATGTGGAGTTCAGTATTAAGACCTCTCATTATTACTGTTGTAAAAAGAGAGGGCCAGCGAGATGGCAATGTTTTCAGAAGGCTGCTCCAGACCAGTTATATCAACCTTCTGGCAATGGGACATGGGCTGACATTCCATCCTTGACTGACTTCAACTTTAACCCCAAAACATGCCAGAATACAGGGTATATTTGACTCCTTTTAATAAGAAGTTTGCACTTAACTAGGTTGCCAAGAAGCAATGGAGTCTACCAGAATGGAGTGAATTGTGAGAAGCAAATTGCTGTAAACAGAAGCAACAGGCTTCCTTTGTAACTAACTAACTTTTAAAAATGAAAACCCAATTTCATTGAGAGTACGCTTGTAGTTTTTTAACATTAGGAGAGTTCCTCATGGACTTGGTATAGTGTTGGTATAGCTTATCTGAGCCTAGACTGACCCACTGCTTCAAAGAGTCCAGCACCATACCCAGTGGTGCACCATATGGCTAAGAAGCCCACATTCTTTGAAAGATTTAAATAGTTTCACTGTACTTTCCCACAGAAATCCAGATTTTTTTAATCTTCCTTTTTGATAAGACATGAGAGTAAAATAATTTTCTATGTTTGTTCACACACAGATCAATGCTTGCTCCCAGAAAACCGAGAAAAGAGACTAGAACACAGAGCAACATCTTTCCCCCTGGCCGCCCTAATTCTGACAACATTGGATCGATTTGTGCAAATCAAAACCAGCGACGCACATATATCTCCACATGTCTGATTCATAAAGACAACAGCTGGTGGAAGCATCAAGCTAAAGCTGTCAGTGACCTGGAAAAGAACTTCAGTCAGTGCTGTAAGGAAAAGAAAGCAAGACAGACCTGTGCTGAGAAAAAGGTGTGTGTTTAAAGCTCCTTTTACACATACACAGTAATCAGAAATGTTCCGGAGTTTATGCAGAGGAGCTGTATGTTTGTACGCAAACACCTGCAACATTCATCCCAGACCTAATCCCCCTTGTGCCTTGGTAAAGACTCCGGGTAAAGTCAGAGTCAGGGCATGTGAGAACAGTGTGGGAAAGTCTCTCCTGCACCCACGCCTAAACCACATGTTTAATTTCCTGCTGCAAAAGTGCACCTAATGCAGAAAATCTCCCATTGTACCACTCTAGAATATCTCCGGACCCGGTACTCTGGAGTTTATCTAGAAATTCTCTGAAGTTCATGTATTAGGTGACTCCTGTAGGAGTCTGAACAGACATATGAAAGGCATAATGATGTTTTCTTATTAACGAAAGATAGGCTATGATTTTTCTGCGTAAATTAACATACAAGGGTGAGATCCATCTAACATTTGCATGTCCTCTCTTTCTGTCTCTTGTAGTGGAAGATGATGCTGGATAAGTTCTGTTTAAATAAAAAAACTGACCTGAAGCAGTTCAGTTGTTGTAGAAAGCAAGAAGCAGAAGAGAAGTACGAATGCTTCGCTGATACTTCGCCAAATCCAAACTACATCTTCAACAATAACAGCGTGTCCATGTTACAATCATGTCCAGCTCTGGAAAAATTCTGTGAAAAGTACAAAATTGATTCCATGCTACAGAAAGAGTAAGATTGCCTTTTTTCTTCATATTGCTCCTTCTTTACTTGGATGAAAAGTGTGATATTTATAGTTTTTAAAATATATTGGTAGGCTTTTATTTTTGCGCCAAATGCTTATTAAGTAAAAATGTGCAGGAATTGTGTCATGGGGTTTACAGTATTTTGCAAATGTCAGAGACCACCATTCATTTATTTAATTTAAATAAATTATTCATCCAGTCTTTACTACTATTACAGCTTTCAATTGTTTTAGTAGGCTTATATATTAAGACAAATTCTAGATATGCATACCTGTGAGTATTCTAGCTGTACTATATCTTTGCTCCACTGCTCAGGAACAATATTGCTTTTAGCAAAACTAATATTTATAGATTAATAATAATGAAGTGTTACATGTAAGGTCTGTGTAATACTTATCAATTTGAAATTTGTGTTGAATTTCTCTAATCGAAAAGCAGAAAATTGAGCTAGAATCTTGCTTGAAGTTTGATTACCCTATAAAAAAAAGAAAAATGGGAAAACTTTTTTTTAAAGCTTTTTAGAATAGCCTTTTGCTATTCATGTTTCCGTTTCTTGGTTTTTCTCTTTTTTTGTGGGCTGTGTAATGAACAGTACCACTTATCCAAGCAGCGCTGAGCACAGAAGCCACCCAGAATATAGCATTTCATTGTATAGAATTCCAGAGACTTTCATGACTTTTCACAAAATTACCCATAAATTACTGAAATAATTCCTGGCTAGTTTAGATCGATCTCCTTTTAGTGTGTTATGACTGTAACATTTAGAAAGTCTTTAGTTAGTATTTACCCCAAATATTGTGAGTGTGAATTGTTGCCTTGTTTGACTACAAAAATGTGGAGTAGTATTTACTTAAACAAATGGGTGTACGATTTTCCACATAAGATTCAAGGTGTCAAGGTTTTAAGATTTGAGGCTTTATTGTCATTTTAAATATATACAGAGCACACAGTGAGACGAAAAAACATTCCTCCAGGACCATGTTTTGTCCATGGACCAGGACAAAACATGCGTGCAGACAGAAACACAAGTGCATCACAGTACAAGTGCACACAGACAGAAAAATAAAATGCAGACAAAATGTTCAATATTATCTGTAGAAGATTTGCACAGCAGTCTTCATGATAGCAGCCACAGAACAGTAATAGGGTACAGGAGGTAATGTGCAAATTATGCAATGTGCAACAACACCCAAGATATTTGTGCAAAGACAGTCCATGGTCACATTGTGAGATAATAGGTAAAATAACTGGTAAATGAAATATAGACACCATATTCAAGTAAAGGTTGCTCATAAATTAGATTGTTAGATTTATTAGTGATTTTTCAGTAAATGTTACTTTTCAAACTTTTGTTCAAGTATATTTAATCAATGTATTATCACATTAATCCATGGCTTTTAAAGTATATTCATTCATTCATTATCTGTAAGCGCTTATCCAATTCAGGGTCGCGGTGGGTCCAGAGCCTACCTGGAATCATTGGGCGCAAGGCAGGAATACACCCTGGAGGGGGCGCCAGTCCTGTATATATATATATATATATATATATATATATATATATATATATATATATATATATATATACACAGAATTTGACACTTATTTATTGTTTGTTTTTAGCACATAAATAGCTTTTTAAATCTCATAATCTCTTCTGCACAGTGCTGTATCTTATCCTGTAAAAAAAACCCTTTGAGATTCTGTTTTTGAACAGAAATGCATTTTTTTTTCAAGATTTATTAAGTTTATGAGATTATCCCTGTGAGGTAACCATCGCTGAGATATGCCCAGATTTATGTAAACAGATACATTTCTTAGATATACTTATGTACTTAGAAATGTAATATGTATGTTTACATAATATTTTAATACATAATAAATTATAAATCTTTTATCCTTCTAGGGTACATTTCGTTTTTACAGATATTATAAACAAAATGGGTCAGTGCTGCCCCAGAGTGGAAGAGAACCTTCCTGCCTGCATACAGAGACAGGTGTGTATTGGAGGAAAAATGTTGCTGGATCCAGATCTCTTTTCCTTCATTTTTAAAGTTGCTAATATAAGCTGTATATTTGTGGACAGCTATGTTTTACTTATGTAAAATAAACACACAGAATGGGTGTTCAGTAAATTCTCTTTATCGGCATAAACTACTAATGACTTTAAGAAATGACACTTTCTGAGTAAAAATTATTCATCCACACTCCAGCCTGGATTTAGCCCAAATTTGAAGGAAGATCTCAGTGATGATAGCCATACATGATCCTTTTTGTATTATTTATTTATATTTTTGGAGAGAGTATGTTTTTCTCAGGGAACTGAAAACCTAATTGCTAGATCAAACAAAAATGTATACAATTAAAGGAAGTTTACTTAGGGAAATATAAATATAAATGTGTGTGTGTGTGTGTGTGTGTCTCTTTGTGCATGGCTGGTGAGCATAAGAGAGTTTTATATTTGAGCATCTAGCCTTCACTTACTAATCGCTTATGGCCATGTTTTTTTTATTTGTTTGTTTTTATTTTTTAGCTGGATGTCATTGTGGATAAGAAGTGTCGTGTTGAGAACAGCTTTTGGAAATGTTGTAAGGTGAATCCCAAGAAACGCAACAGTTGTGCCGCCAAGAACGTGCTGCAATATTATTTTCAGTGATATTTGACTGGACACATTCAGATGGTTTATATTTCAAGTTGAGCCAGAATGTTTTTGTATCAATACCACTTAATTTTCAAATGGTGTTATTCGTGGATTATTTTAAATAATTATTATTTTGAATAGATGAGAACTGCATGGACGGTTCATGTGTAAACATTATATTTTCCTACAGAATAAATACACTAAGTAAGCATGGTAAATAAAAACAGTTAAACAATAGAAGTATTGTATTAGTTTTTTTTTTTACCTACATACCTGTTTGTTGTTGTTTCAGGTTATTTGGTAATACATTTCATACACAGTTTGTTATTTACATGTTTGATATATTAATTAGACTTACAAATAGGTTTTGTACAAATGTATAAATGTAATTCAAATTTCAATCATTCAAAATGGCAAGTGAGAAATTATTTATTCTTCACTGTATTTATTAGTTTCATTAAAGAAAAACTGCTGCAAATGCATATGCATTTCATGTTCATAGTACTGTATTAAGCATGTGAGTTTTGGTTTAGATGATTTAAAGGTGGTGATTTCAATGTTGCTTTTACATTTTTATTATTATTTTATGAAATTAAATGTTCATATTTCATACTATGTAGCAGTTACCACACAAAATATTGAAAGAATTTGAATTTTGAATTACAAATATAAATTACACCATTTTTTTAAACACCTAATATTCTCAATACAAATTGAGATTTGGTGGGGTATAAATTATTGAAACAATGGGTCAGTCTAAAGATGAAAAAATTAGATTTCTAGATTAGCAGTGTTATAAAACGTATAGGGCTAAAGAAATTGACCTAGCATCTTCTGTTAATTTTTGTGTGGATTAGAATTCATTAGATTAGATTTAATTAAACTTAATACAATCTCTTGACTTGGTGGGTTTTCCACAGAACAGGATTTCCAAGTTAGGCAAATAAATTATGAATATCTTGAGGACTGTCCCACTCTTCTTTTCCAGTTCAGCAGGCTGGACTTTGGGCTCATCTAGGTAAATTGAGAAGTCTGCTTTGTTAAAACCCACTCCCCCAGGATTTTTTTGTATGGCTGGGAATATAAGCCTCAAGCTAAAACTGTCCTATAAGAAAATAGAGCTGAGGGAGAATCTTATTGAAAGTCATCAGCTCTGGGCTTAACTTATGTAGCTAACTCAGAAATCCTTTGCTTTGTATATCACCCCACTGATTTGTCAACTATGTTTTTTTGTTGCCCGACACAAACAGTCATGGCATCAGAGTTGGCTGCTTTAAACTTCTCTGAGACACTGGAAAGGCATTCAGAATGTTAGGCTGCATATGACCACAGTTTCCCTGGTGACAGCTGGTATTAACATCCATTTTCTATGACTCAATGCTTCACAGTCTAGTTAAGGCCCAGTGTAAATATCGTCTGCATAGCTTTTGTTTCAAACCAAAAACATTTTATGGAATATCCTTCCCACTACTTTCCAAAGAAACGTTTCTATACACTGATCAGCCATAAAATGATGTCCACCTCATTGTTTCTACATTCAATGTCCATTCTCCCAGCTCCACTGACCATACAGGAGCACTTTCAAGATTTTCAATTAGACTGCAGTCCATATCTTGCTGTCCACCTAGTAGACGTAAATTTATTTTGGTAATAATCTAGTCCTTCATTAGTGGTCCCCCTTTGAAGAGATGGTAAATCTAGAAAAATGAATAAATAATATAAAAAGCCAATATTTTCTCATGCCATAATGTGTTGGTAATCAGGAAAAAGTGATTCATATTGGCATTAAAGAAAACAAGAAAAGTCAAACTCTGAAAGTATGCTGTGGACATTTTTTTCTAAAAAAAAAAAAGAGGGAGAGAGGGAGAGAGAGAAAGAGAGAGAGAGAGAGTGAGAGAGAGAGACTGCTGAAATGGCGACCGCAGCCGGCCTCGCGGACTCGGGCTCCGCCGCCCCGCCAGGTAAACAAACAAACAAACACGCACAATGACATATTCACAGGAAGTTACACGTAAGAGGGAAATTGTTTCATTCAAATTTACCGGCTTTGAACTGAGTTCTCTTTCTACATATTGTCAGGTTTCCTCGCTCGCGGTCTTACATTAGTTACCGTTAGCCTGATTAGCAAGACAACCGCTCAGCATAAATACTTGTTTGTGTTTAAGTTCAGAAAACACCAAGCTTAACCTTCACAAAGAAACATTTCTAACTTGTGTAGAGAGATATGTCATTCATACACCAGTCTGAGGTATACTGTTGGTGGTGGGGCTTTAGGAATTGTTTTCGAGGCTGAAGTTGGCATCCTATTTAAATTTTCCGTTCCACCTTAAATAGTGCCAGCAGTTGTTTCTGTCGCCTGACGCGGCACAGTGGCACTACTGCTTTGTTTAAGGTGGAACGGAAAATTCGAATAAGAGCAGACCTTAGATTCGTCATTAAATAACCGCATATGCGCTAATCCTTCCACAAATCTGGGTTTGTGTAATGATTTACATGAAATCAAACGAAATTTTTTAATATCTAAAGAAAATCCACTGATTGGCTGGCAGTTCCCCGTTTGATTTGGTAGCCGTTCTGTAAATTATCATTAGCGCATTGCAGGAGTGAGATTGTCTGTAAAAAATATAGTGGTTATTATTAAACTGAAGTAATGCGGACAAAAGTTATACAGTAGACCCAACAGTATAATTGATCATTAACGCTGGGTTAGCGAACCGGTCTCCTTTTGTGGTCTCCGGATTCGTTGTTTTCCCTTTTAGTTAATTAAGTTCGTATTACTTGGTAAAAGTTTTTTTTTTAATTTGTGATATACTGGTTATATCGCAAAGATTTTATATATTTTCCCGCTATTTAACGCAGTTCATACATTAATTATAACAGTAACGATGCAATATAATCCCACTGGCCATCTCTAAAATAGTGTATACTCTGAAATAAACCCTGATGTAACAATAATAATCCATTTTATTTGTAATGCACTTTAAATTGCAAGGAAATCTCATGTATTTGTGTGTGTATGATGTATGTGTAATGGGTTTGGAAACTTTGTATGCGGCTTACTAATTTCAGCTACAGCTGGAAAGAAAGGGATACAAACACAAGACAATTGACCAATGCTGAGCAACTTACTGGTTATCGATTTACTCAAATACTTCAGAAAGATTTAATAATCTTTACTTAATCTTCTGGTTTTACAGACATCATGTTTTTGTGATGTTAGATTCACAAAGAGATCTATGAGGTTGATATATCAGGTGTATAATATTAGTTTTATGCACCTAGTATGCATGGCCTCTCTTTTCATGGACTTCTTTGCCTGAAAAATTAATTTGAACAGTGGAAATTGACACATTATTTACACTGGAGTAGCTTTGCACATTGTTTTCAGTATAATATTTTCACTCCATCTTATCTGTTTGATTTTCACAGATTCTATCTGATCAAGTCTTGTAATTGATATGGTATCAGGATATTAACCTTTGGGTCCATCTAATGAGAGTAATATGTTAGTGCTGAGCATAAAGTTTTATCCAGATGATTGGAACTACATGACCCCTCTTTGTTTCCATGTGAATCTTTGAAGGTCTGCAATACTTACCTCCCTATATTTACAAAAATTATACAAAAAATTATTTCCAGTAATCTTAAGAACATTTTGTAAATGATACATTTCTTCATGAATGCCTGAATTAGCCAATTGTGCAACAACTATTGCAACAACTATATGAAATGTTGTGCTCGAAGAACTCAACGTTGATCTGTAAAATTGTGCAAGATGCATAAAGAGTGGTGTTGTAGACAGTGTTCCTCCCCAGCTCTTTCAGTCTCCATCTCCTGAACAAGGAGAGCATACAGTGTATCAGATTCCTTGTGAATTCTGTAGAAGTCTAGGATTGCAGAAGTATGTTAGCATTAACTTGTGCTGCCCAACCCTATTCTCTCACCCAAAGAGAAAACTAATGTTTTTTTACTATTTATACCTTAACTATAACTTCATTTTAGTGCCAAAGAAGTAGAATTTATTATTTTGTTTAAAACTGACCCACCTTCCTTCATTTTTTGCATGTTTTGTCCTTTTGGCCCTTGGCTCAGTAAAAACATTGCTTTTTGGTCCCAAACAAAAAAGACCTAGTTTATATGCAACACCAAACATTTTGGTATGTATATATTGGACTTTTAAAAATGGGAATGTTTAGAAATTGCTTGGATGCTGCACAAAACCTTACACTTTATTATTTTTATTAACTTTATGACTAAACAGAATCACATTTTATTGCATTTTTCTGTAATTCTGATTGAGGTGTATATATAATCCAGATTTCTCCATTTTATGAAAGTATTTATTTTGGCTGTCTGCAGGTCTAGATTTTGAAATCAACCCAGACTTTTCATAACGGCACATTCCTAACAACAATTGTAAATATAATCATGCTGCTCACATCTTGCTGTTAAACTTCATCATAGATTACATTTTATGATCATAGTCATAAAAAGGCACACAGATAATGTCAGGTATTACAGTTCCCTTAAATTATTGCAGGGATGAATTGTAATAGGCCCAGGTTTTGGAACTGAACCTTTCCCCTTCAGAAGAACTGTTTTATCCCCACAGATTTGAGAACTCCCTTCTGGAGGATGCTGGCCTCTCAGAGAAGTACTTGCATGGTTTTGCTGTGGTGACAGTTGTTCATGTGTGCTACAAAATGAATAGAAAAGAAATATGCTGCACGTCTTCCTCTGTTGTCATGAAGTTGAGAAACTAAGCCTAACTTGATACTTGAGCATGGAGTGTGAGTTAGTTATTGAAGATCAAGATTTGCATTTGGTATTCTCTTGTGAGTCATAAGTACAATATACATGTTCTCTGCCACTTTTCTGATATGCAGTGATATCTGAAGGAAGGGGAAGATATCTAGTTGTTTTACAGCTGTGTGTGGAATGTAGAATAACATAGGCATGGGTTAGAAAAAAAAAACCCTGAACAGGCTCTGTTTACCAGTCTCTTTTTACCTGCACCATTAGCCTGCAATTATGCAAAGATAATCTATTTCCCTCATGAGTATTTCTACCTACAGTAATTTATACAAATTTGGCTACTGACAGAGTTTTACATGTGTCTGCTATTTAGCAAGTTGTGGTAATGTGGTGTAATTTGGTACAATTGTTTTTGTTACGGTGTGGAGGTGTAATGTGAAAGTTTAATTTGTTGGCATCTCATAGTGAAAAGGAATTTTCCTCTGTAAACTTAGATATTGGTATGGTGTTAATTTTGGTGTTCAGTTTGCAGAAGGCCTGGACTAAAATAATTGTCATAATGTTTTCTAATGTCATTTAAGGCTATTAATTATTGATTATATCACAGTGATTTTCCTGCTGCTGTTTAGACTTCAGGGCGGCACTGTGGCCCAGCAGGTAGTGTCGCAGTCACACAGCTCCAGGGACCTGGAGGCTGTGGTTTCGATATCCGCTCCAGGTGACTGTCTGTGAGGAGTTGGTGTGTTCTCCCCGTGTCTGCGTGGGTTTCCACCGGGTGCTCCGGTTTCCTCCCACAGTCCAAAAACACACGTTAGTAGGTGGATTGGCGGCTCAAAAGTGTCCGTAGGTGTGAGTGTGTGTGTTGCCCTGTGAAGGACTGGCGCCCCCTCCAGGGTGTATTCCCGCCTTGCGCCCAATGATTCCAGGTAGGCTCTGGACCCTCCGCGACCCTGAATTGGAAAAGCGGTTACAGATAATGAATGAATGAATGTTTAGACTTCATTTCTTTTGCAACTTCAGCTGATATGCCTTTTTGTATCAGTACATTTAATGAATATATGTATTAAAAAATGTATGGTTAACACTTTTCCTTGAAGAGTACTCGGCTTCTTTTGAATTTTGTAATACCTGCCTTGCATTCTTTTATGTATTTTCAATAGTGTTTATTGTTTGTTTGTTTAACATAAGCATTACCTTTGCTCAAATTATACAATGATACCTTGAAGGGGAATTGAACACTGCATCTTCTGTTTTTAAAGGCTGCAAATTAAGATTGAGCCAAAAGTAGTTCTTGAAGAAAGTCTTGTTTTTCTAAAGCATGAAATCACATGTTTTAAAGACTTTTCAAAGTTCAATTCTTTGATCTAACAGGATATGTAGGTTGCTCAGCCAGTGATGTGTAGCTCATTAGACATGTTGTCTAGCTATATAATTCAAAATGATAGGTGATGTCTGACATTTATTTATTTATTTATTTTTAACATTTTACTAGGGCTGCAACTAATGATTATTTTGATAATCGATTAATCTGTCGATTATTTTTTCGATTAATCGATTATTAATCGGATAAAAAGGAAGACAAGCCAAATTTGGTTTCCTGTCTGTTACTAGCATATTCAGGATACCATCAGTGAGAACAGCTGCTTGCTGTAGTGTGCAGATCTTCTTCAAAACATAGTCAGCAATGCTGGGCTGTTTTTATCTGAGGTGAGAGAGAAAGTGTAGATATGGACATGCACCTTTTTTAAGTTAATAACTACTGATCTAAAATGCAGACAACAATGCAGGCAAATTGAAATTACATAAATGGATATTGGGTGATGCTGCCATGTGCTGAGAATAAAAGGGAAATTCAACTAACACATGATCAGATATTGTTAAGATATTTAAGATTTTACAGAACTAATGTTGTAATTGTATAAGGAACACACAACCTGCCATTATTAAAAATTAGCGTTTACATGAAGAATTAACCCAACCGTTACATTAATTGTATTTTTATCAATATTTAACAGTGTATGTAATGTAATATACACTTATAATGTAATATACACTTGGCTGTGATACTCAAACACTAACACGCAATGCCAGTCAGAAAAGACCTTGAAAAAGGCTTTAAATATATTATTTTAAAAAATGTTAGGATTTTTTAAAGCTCTGAATGTAACTGCCGCCACATTTAAGGTGGAACGGAAAACTTGCTAAATACAAGAGTGATATAAATTGACTAAAAATGAGACATCTTGTTTAACTGCTCTAGCAGGCTCTAGTGACATTGAGTGAGAGAAAAACTAAAGTCGCTAACGTTAGCTTGATGTCTAATGTCATTTAAGGCTATTAATTATTGATTATATCACAGTGATTTTCCTGCTGCTGTTTAGACTTCAGGGCGGCACTGTGGCCCAGCAGGTAGTGTCGCAGTCACACAGCTCCAGGGACCTGGAGGCTGTGGTTTCGATATCCGCTCCAGGTGACTGTCTGTGAGGAGTTGGTGTGTTCTCCCCGTGTCTGCGTGGGTTTCCACCGGGTGCTCCGGTTTCCTCCCACAGTCCAAAAACACACGTTAGTAGGTGGATTGGCGGCTCAAAAGTGTCCGTAGGTGTGAGTGTGTGTGTTGCCCTGTGAAGGACTGGCGCCCCCTCCAGGGTGTATTCCCGCCTTGCGCCCAATGATTCCAGGTAGGCTCTGGACCCTCCGCGACCCTGAATTGGAAAAGCGGTTACAGATAATGAATGAATGAATGTTTAGACTTCATTTCTTTTGCAACTTCAGCTGATATGCCTTTTTGTATCAGTACATTTAATGAATATATGTATTAAAAAATGTATGGTTAACACTTTTCCTTGAAGAGTACTCGGCTTCTTTTGAATTTTGTAATACCTGCCTTGCATTCTTTTATGTATTTTCAATAGTGTTTATTGTTTGTTTGTTTAACATAAGCATTACCTTTGCTCAAATTATACAATGATACCTTGAAGGGGAATTGAACACTGCATCTTCTGTTTTTAAAGGCTGCAAATTAAGATTGAGCCAAAAGTAGTTCTTGAAGAAAGTCTTGTTTTTCTAAAGCATGAAATCACATGTTTTAAAGACTTTTCAAAGTTCAATTCTTTGATCTAACAGGATATGTAGGTTGCTCAGCCAGTGATGTGTAGCTCATTAGACATGTTGTCTAGCTATATAATTCAAAATGATAGGTGATGTCTGACATTTATTTATTTATTTATTTTTAACATTTTACTAGGGCTGCAACTAATGATTATTTTGATAATCGATTAATCTGTCGATTATTTTTTCGATTAATCGATTATTAATCGGATAAAAAGGAAGACAAGCCAAATTTGGTTTCCTGTCTGTTACTAGCATATTCAGGATACCATCAGTGAGAACAGCTGCTTGCTGTAGTGTGCAGATCTTCTTCAAAACATAGTCAGCAATGCTGGGCTGTTTTTATCTGAGGTGAGAGAGAAAGTGTAGATATGGACATGCACCTTTTTTAAGTTAATAACTACTGATCTAAAATGCAGACAACAATGCAGGCAAATTGAAATTACATAAATGGATATTGGGTGATGCTGCCATGTGCTGAGAATAAAAGGGAAATTCAACTAACACATGATCAGATATTGTTAAGATATTTAAGATTTTACAGAACTAATGTTGTAATTGTATAAGGAACACACAACCTGCCATTATTAAAAATTAGCGTTTACATGAAGAATTAACCCAACCGTTACATTAATTGTATTTTTATCAATATTTAACAGTGTATGTAATGTAATATACACTTATAATGTAATATACACTTGGCTGTGATACTCAAACACTAACACGCAATGCCAGTCAGAAAAGACCTTGAAAAAGGCTTTAAATATATTATTTTAAAAAATGTTAGGATTTTTTAAAACTCTGAATGTAACTGCCGCCACATTTAAGGTGGAACGGAAAACTTGCTAAATACAAGAGTGATATAAATTGACTAAAAATGAGACATCTTGTTTAACTGCTCTAGCAGGCTCTAGTGACATTGAGTGAGAGAAAAACTAAAGTCGCTAACGTTAGCTTGACTAAAACTACGGCTTGTTTTGGAACTGCTGGTCGAGCTGACACATTTAAGGTGGAAGAGAAAACTCGGGGGGAAGCTAAGGCTCGTTCGCTAAACGCGAGTGCAATATCAATGTACTAAGAAAAACAAATGTTGTTTAACTACTCTAGCAGGCTCTAGTAACATTTTAGTGAGAGAAAAAGTAGAATTAACTTACTATACTTCATCTCTTTCACACATAGCTCCAACAGGCTTCATTTTCAGACGCTCATGCAGTGATGATGTGCTGCTGTGCCATGAGAGATCAGCTGTGCACATTTTGCACCTAACGCAAACGTTCCTTGAAGGCGTTAATGTAAAGTGTTCCCATACTTTTGATGACTTGGGTCGTACATTTTTCTCTCTGATTGTGCTAACATTATCCTCTGCTGTGACCGCCTCCGCCATTTTTCAAACCCTTTTTCCAGAGTTCGTCACGTGTAGCAACTGTACCTATGTGTATAATAACTTAGACCCAACTAATCGATTATCAAATTAGTTGGCAACTATTTTAACAATCGATTTTAATCGATTAGTTGTTGCAGCCATACATTTTACGGATAGAGACACTCAGTTTCGTTCACTTTTGTGCCATAAACCGAAATGAAATATCTTAGCCAAAAATGGGATTTGGCTTGAGTGTTGAAGGTTTTTCAGTGATGTCCCCTGTTTCTTTTATTATAACACTTTTCTGTTCTCTTTTTTTTCTGGCACTGAAGGGTCTAGTGGAAATCGAAAAATGGCTTCACCAGAGGTGAGTTTTTGATCTATTTTTTGAGCACTAGCTGTACTGAATTGCCCACTGGTATACGCTATGCACCACCAATATTATATGGTGGGTTTTTTTTCTTTGCCCCAGTTGATGAAAGAATGTTGGAAGATTTGTATTCAGACATTTGTTGCCTTCAGTTGTTTTCAATATTTTTGGTTTTCCTGTTATCTAAGACTTTCATGGTTGTAGCATTTAAGGTTTTTCCCCCTTTTTTTTCAGCTTTTAATATGATAAGTGCCTATTCACCCAACATTGGTTCGAATTCCTCAGCCTCAGCAATACTGCAGTGATTTTGAAACTCATTCCAGCATATTTTTCACAATGTAAATGCATATTACAAAAAAAGGAACACTTTCATTGCCGGTATGATTTAACCATGAAGGCATGAAGTTACATTGTGTTTCAAAACTTTAAATAAACACAGTAGGAATTGTGAAATGTATGCTGGAGAGAGTACCATCTGATCTGAGCTTCGGAAGAGTGCTATAATCGCTGGCAGAGAAGAATATACTGAGAAAGAATATGCAAACCCTTTCAGTTCCTGTTAAACAAAATTTCTTTGAACAGTTTTGGCCAGCTTTTATGCCTGCTGAGCGTCATTCTTTCTGAGTTATTTGATGATTCACAGCTTTATCCCAGTCCAAGCTTTTAAGAGTCAGGAGATCATTGACTTTGACAGACACAAGTTATATGTTCATTGGCTTAACATTAAATTAAGGTCATGTTTCCTATTTTTCCTCTGTTAAAACATTGAGGACAGATAAAGTTTCCATGCTCACATAAACATTTAAAATGCTACATATAAATAAGAATATAAGTACCCATGGTAAGTTTTATGTCATCGAAACGCAGGAAATAGAATGTGATGAAATCTTCTCTTCCAGTAGACGAAGAAATGGGACACCATATCCCTGGTTCTCTTCTGTATTGATATTTTTCTTCTCTCTGTCACAATCAGTTTTGTATGTCTCTCTAGGGTCCTGGGTCATCTCAGAGTATGAAGAAGACTATTGGCCACCGAGGGGTTGATCCTACAGGAGAGACCACTTACAAAAAGGTCGGCATGCACCTGTGCATTAAATGTCAAAGTTTTCCCCCTGCAAAGAGTCGGGCTAGGAGAAGGGTGACTTCAATACCGAATGAAAGATGTCATTATTCTGAAGTTGTTACAAATGCTCTAAACACACTACAGCTTCTCATCATCTAAGGGAATCTAAAGTACGGTTTTGCTACTTTATATCATAAGATGCAATATTCAGAAACTCCTGTACTATTATTTTCTCATTTTGTTGAAAACGTCACTGAACTTTCATCTTCTCTAGGAAAATGTCATGAATTCCTGCTTCACTCTAAACCAATGTCTGCCAGTTTCGTTGTGAAACAAACTGTTAGCTGTATTGCCTTGTTGTTGTTTTGAGGAAAGCTAAATATAAGATGTTGTGTTGGCACAGAGCTTAGTATTGGTTATATAGCTCCATAGCTACCAAGGTGGGAACCTTTAGGCTGGTGGATCGTCTGGGACTGGCACTGTAGGGTTTCAAATTTGGTTCTCTGTGATGGAAAATAGCAGCTGTTCCTGTACACCATTGCTTATATCTATTAGAAGCATTAGACTGTGGTTGTCTGCAGTTTTCCTTCTTTGTGCCTACTATTTCACTCTGCTGTGTCAGTATCTGTCTTGAACAAACATTTCATAAAGCATTGTATCAAAACAAATTGTTACTTAGGCGTGTTGATGTAAGAACATGGCTTATCTTGAGTGACCAAATGGTGAGTCAAATTTTGTTATCTGGAAAAGAATACTTGATTTTACATCATTGTGTGGTTTGATTGAAAGAAAAAAAAATTGTGCTCAACACTTTGATTCTCTTTTTAAAAATGATATAAGAAGAAAATCTGTTTACAAATGATTATTCTTTGATTTGCACACAATTTATTCCGATATAGACAACCTCTTCTGCACTGAAAGGAGCTATTCAACTAGGTATCACACACACGGTGGGGAGCCTGAGCCAGAAAGCTGAGAGAGATGTCCTCATGCAGGACTTCTATGTCGTTGAGAGCATCTTCTTCCCCAGGTATAAGCTAATAAGCTAGTTATTGACTTGTTCTGGAATTGTATTTTGTGCTGAATTGCAGTATTTGTTTCTTGTTCCTGTAGTTCTGCACTGCAGCCAGGTCACATTGTTTGTGGTTTAAATATATATTTATTGTTATTGTGTGGAATATGAACTGTATATTAAAAATGGTCATGATCTACATTAATGCTTTATGACATTTAGATTTGAGCTAGCTCTGTTACTCTTAAGTGCAGCCTGAAAATAGGCTTAGTTTAATTTGGTGTAGTAGAAATATGCTGCTATGTAACTAAAATTGTGTGAGTGCTTTGGCCTTCCAGGATTATAGATATGTAGTTCTTGAAGTTTTTTTATGTCATCATTGAGTGAATATTTTTCTGTCTCTTTGTCTCTCGCAGTGAAGGCAGTAATTTGACTCCTGCACATCACCATGGTGATTTCAGGTTTAAAACCTACGCCCCCATTGCCTTTCGCTACTTCAGAGAACTATTCGGCATCCGACCTGATGACTATCTGGTCAGTTTATAGCCATAGATTCTTATAGTCATAGACCCTTTTGTAGATTATTGTGATTGCCTGCTTATTGTTGATAATTTCTCTCCTCCAAATTAATTGTGATTTTATTTTGTTTATTTAAGTGTGTGTGTCTGTGTTTGTGTTTTACCTCTGCAGTACTCTCTGTGCAATGATCCCCTGATAGAACTATCAAACCCTGGAGCAAGTGGCTCTATCTTCTATGTTTCCAGTGATGATGAGTTCATCATCAAAACTGTCCAGCACAAAGAGGCTGAGTTCTTGCAGAAACTGCTGCCTGGATACTTCATGGTATGTGTTTATTTACGATTATATTTGTGTGAGAAAATACAGTACTGTGCAGAAGTCTTAGGCACCTAAGTTAATTTTATATATTTAAACTAATGCCTTGTCAGTAAGTGTGGTTCTTGTATAAAGTTTTATATATAATCACAGTAAATACAAAAGAATAATAATATAAAACAGATAAAGAAATATAAGAATATTTTTCTATAAAGTAGTAGGTGTGAGTGAGTTTGAAAAACAATGTTTTGTTCATATTCTCCTTTATTGCACAAATTTGTTAAAACAACAGCAGACAGTATTTAAAATCATTATTTATTAACCAATAAAACTAGGTATTGCATGATAACCTCAAATAATATGGAGTGCCACGAGGAGAGATTTGGAAAAAGTTAAACCAACACATTCACACACAGAATATCATATTTACTGGAATAATTTTGTTTGGTTTCATTCTAATATTTGCTGTTATTTGTTGTTTGTTTGTTTTAGTTGTTTGTTTGCTCAGATAAATAGCTTTTTAAATCTCATAATCTCCGGTTTTCTCCGGGTGCGGCAGTTTCCTCCCACAGTCCAAAAACACGTTAGTAGGTGGATTGGTGACTCAAAAATGTCCATAGGTGTGAGTGTATGTGTTGCCTTGTGAAGGACTCGCACCCCCTCCAGGGTGCATTTCTGCCTTGCACCCAGTGATTCCGGGTAGGCACCGGACCCACTGCAACCCTGAACTGGATAAGCGGTTATAGACGAATAAATGAATGAATATTTAATTATCCATGTATGTTATGGGATGCGGGAATGATTACTTTAGTGATTACAATGATTACTGTAGTGCTGTAAAAAAAGATAATTGCCGTAATGCTGCGTGGGTAACCACATTGAGAGGTGTACATTATTAGCTGCTGTTTCCTGACTGTTTTGTTTTTCCCTACCTACATTTTCCCTGTCACTCTAGAACTTGAACCAGAACAAACGAACCCTGCTGCCTAAGTTCTATGGACTGTACTGTGTGCAGGCAGGGGGTAAGAATATCCGCATTGTGGTAATGAACAACCTGCTGCCCTGCTCAGTTCCGATGCATCTCAAATTTGACTTGAAGGGCTCCACATATAAGCGCAGAGCTTCACCAAAAGAGCGAGAGAAAGGTGTGCCCACATACAAAGATCTAGATTTCATGCAGGACATGCCCGAGGGCATCCAACTAGAGCCTGACAACTACAATGCCCTTAGCAAGACAATCCAACGTGACTGCCTGGTGAGTTTTTATGTGCAACCTACACTGATCATTAGGAAGAATAGTTTGTAGTCAAAAGTTCTTTGATGTAATAGTATAAGGTTGGGAGTGTAGTAAAATACATTATGTTTGAAAAAGGTAATGATACTCATACACTTTAATATATGCTTGAAAATAATTTAGTTGCTATTGCTAATCAAATTTTATTACAATATACATGAAATATTTTGCCCAACTCTTATTAATAACTTTTATTTATGTGGCAGCTCTAGTATTATTATAGCTTCAGTTTTATATATAAACAAACCCCATTACTAGAAAGGTTAAGACACTTTCTAAAAATACAATAAAAACCTGAAATCTGTAACTTGTTAATTTACTTGAACCAGTTTATTTAATAGACAAAGACACACAGAAAACATATTCAGTGTTTTTAAAGACAAATTTAATACTATCTGTTAAGTATAAGCATATCTAAAAAAAATGATGCCTGCAAAAAAAAAAACAAAAAAAAAAAACTGGAAAATCTGGAACAGAGGCATGTGTCACATACTCTTGTCTTTTAATTACCCTTTTTAATTGTTTTGGAATTGAAGCTACTAATTGTTGCAGTTTTTGTAAGTGGAATATATTCCCATTTGTTTTCTATTCAAGACTTCAACTGCTCAGGATTCGCCGTTGTCTTGTTCTCCTCTTCATGATGCATGATACATTTTCAATAGGTGACAGATTTGGAAGAAGGCAGACCAGTCACACTGTTTGTGAAGCCATGCTGTGCAGAATGAGGATTGGCACATGGCAATCCTAGAAAAAGACGTTGTCTTGATGGCTGCAACTATCTCTCAAAATAACCAATTACATTTTCTGTTTCCGGGGAGAGTAGTCTGCACGCTTGTTGCAGCTGCTTCTCGCTGGAACATTTTCCTTTTTTCTTTTCCCTCCCCCCACCTCCGCTTATTGATTTACTTGCTGCTTGCTTCTCCAGTGAATCCTCTGTTTTGCAGATTTTGTATACATTGATGCACATAGCTGCTCTGTATGCACGCAATCCCTTGCCTCTGGTGCGAACTCTTTTCTCCGCTCATTTTGATTCTCGCTGCCAGTTATAGATCTGTATGGTTGTTGTCATTGTCCATTCTGTTTTAGTGGCTGCCTGGCACTTAGGTTAGCGGGGTGGCTAACGTAGCAAGCTTTTGAGTGACTCACATGGGAATTCTCACGTAAGTTTTTTTTGACACATTTTTGGCTGCCTGCCTCCCTTACAAATGATCTAATATGGTGGCTACCTGATTGCTGCTATTTTTCTTTTTTTTCTTTACATTGGGCTTGCTGTGGTTGGTTTATCTGTCTATCACTGCTCAAGCATGGTGTTCTAGTAAACGCCAGTGCAAAAAGCACTCCCCGCTTTTTGTTTTCACTCTTAGTTGGACAGTTCTACATATAAGTTATGTCAGTCACTTGTCAAAACCCGACACCCACGCTACATTCACTGTTCCTCCAGACCTCGACTTACTGTGTATCATTCTTCGGACTCTGCTTTTCCTGTCATATGCTCTAGTGTGCAGAACCAGTGCTTCGCAACCCCTTACATTTACCTTTGATGTTGTTCAGTCTCTTGCTCAAGCACCCCACTGCCATTTGATGAACTGCTCCAACATGTCATACGAACTCAAACTTTGACTACTTAACTGTTGCTCTGTCACAGTTAAAGCTCTTTTTCCTAATGATCTCATGGTTGTCAACCACATCAGTATGTTTTTCCTCACAGAGACATGGCAAAAACCTGGCGATCATCTCCACCTTAATTTGTTATCACCTAGTGATTTTAGATATTCAGCTAAGCCTAGGCCACAGGGGAAGGGTGGTGGTCTCACTGTTATTATTGATGATTCACTTACGTATGTCTCTGACATTTCATGAGGAGATTTTAGATTTTTTTTAATGACAAGATTAATAAAATCTACCATAAGCTCCTCTCATGGTCTTCCTCACCTGAGCATAGTTTTCATTTGAATCCAGCTCGTAAACCCCTGGCTTATTTCTCTCCCATTGATCCAGCATTTTATATCTGAGCTAAACCCAAAACTTTTACCTGTCTCCTCAATGCTGCTCCAAACCCACTTCTTAAAAAATGCTCTGCAGTCCTATCCAGCCCCATTTCCCAACTCATTAAAATGTATCTTCCCTCAGGCCATGTCCCCAGAGGCCTTAAAACATCTGCCATCACACCCATTCTTAAAAATCTGGTCTGAACACAGATTTTCTGACCTATTTCTAAACTTCCCTTTTTATCTAAGCTGTTAGGAAGGGTGCTGGCCACTCAGCTACAGTCATTCCTGATGGACAATGACCTTTTTGAGCATTTTCAGTCGTGCTTCCGCACAAAACACAGTACTGAGACAGCCCTTCTGCAGGTTTTAAACAATCTCCTACTCTCTACTGTCTCTGGTGCACTCAGTATCCTTCTTAGATTTGAGTGCAGCATTTGACACTGTTAATCGTAGCATATTTATCTCCAGTGTCTCAGCTATTGGCTTTACTAACACTGCACTTTCCAGGTTTGTTTCATAGTTTACCTGTAGATCTCACTTTGTTGCTCTTGGTAAACACAAATCTTCCCCTAGTACTGTTACACATGGACGACACTAAAATATATGTGAGCACCAAAAATACCTTGTGATAAAGATCACCCCTTCACCATCGCAAAGTGAAATGGTGGGAGGTGTTCTCTATGGGTAGAGTCGGGCGAGAGGCCTGAGATGATAAGGTCGACTCGAAATAACACCGAGAGGTTCAATTTTTGGTTCCCTTCCACCTTTATTTACACACCAAACTTTGTATTACTATTTACAATACATATACACGCGCGCTCCTTGTGAACAAAAAAATTAACAAAACAAAATTCTCTATAAGCAGAGACAAAAAGGATAAAGACAACTAAATCAATTGAGTCTTATTATGCCCTTAGGTTATGCTCCTCTCGCTACGGTTTAGCAGAGTCTCCCTCTTTTACCCTTGTGTGGTATATATATAGGTAGCCCCGCCCCTTAGAATATACCATTCCCTGAAGAGGTATAAGTTATAGTATCTTGGATACACAAGTTTCATAAACAATAAAAATAACAATGAACTAACAGCTGTACCAAGATTCAATTACGGCCATGGCATGTTTAACGTTCATTCATAATATCAATATTTATTAGATAATATATTTTCCCTCTTCTAGATGCTAGTTCCCCCTTCCCTCTGTGGAGAATGGATTCAACCAGGTAAGTAAAACTCAGCATCAAGAGATAGTACTCTTTTCCCTCTCACATGACCCGTATGCAGGTGAGTAAGTACAGGTAAGTATACATAATGGTTTCTCTTGGTGATGTGTCACAGGTACTGTACATCATCACATACCTCCACTCTGCCTCCTTGTGCCCTTATTTCCTGTGTTCAAGACCCAAGACACTGGATACACACCAACGTTTTGAAACTCAACACAGACAAAGCTGAAGTCTTGCTCATTGGCCCCAATTCCTCTCTATCAAAAATGTGTAATACTGCACTTTGGTGTGGCTATAAAAACTTCTCCACTTGTTTGCAATTTAGGTGTACTTCTTGACTTCTCTCTTTCCTTCAAAAATTACATTAAGGCCCTATCCAAAACATCATTTTTCATAATATTGCTAGTCTTCTTCCCCTGTTTCTGAACGCTGGATGCTGAAAGTCTGGTCCATACATTCATCTCCTCCTGTCTAGACAATTGTAATTCTCTTTATTGGCCTTCCTTTTAAAACCATACACTCCCTTCAGAGTGTTCAGTTCTCGCACACCAACCTCTGCACAGTCTTGCATCAGCCTACCTTTCTGAACTTTTACACATAATACAGCTTCAGGTTAAATTTCTTGATTCAGTTGCACACTCTGTTAAATGACTCTGGTCTAAAGTACTCTCAAGCCTATTGTGGCGGTTGATGGTGAAAGAACTAAGTTCTTTGCAGTTTTGCATAGAAAATAATATTAGCAGTGTGGACTGTCTGACAGTTCTGTCATGAGGTTTGGCCTAAAGTGGCCAAAGTATGCAGTTATTTATTTTTTTCTTGCATGGGCTGAGGCTTTTGGAGAATGCTGATTTTATAACCTTTTTTATTTACCTGTCAATAGTGTAATGCTTCAAAAGAGTGTGACATGAATCTCCAATTCTTATTTTGCTGAAGTTCCAAATTTTTAGTGTTTCAGGCATCAGCTTTTAATTTGCTTATATTTACAAAACACAAAGTTTAATTCATTGTCTTTTATTCAACCTGTTTTTCATTCCATATTTGGCCTCCTGTGTAGATGTAGTATTAGAGACCGTAGTCTCTTACGGCAGTAATCCTCTAGTCCTTTCAGTGGTAAGTGAACACTGCCCAGAAGATGCTGTTGGCTAGTAATTTGTGGTTGGTGAATTATTTTCAGTTCAACAGCAACACTGAGTGTTTTAAAACTCCTGCAGAACTACCTTGTCAAATAGTCATACCAGTGCAACACACCACCACACAACCACCACTTCCACTGCAGTACTGAGAATGATCACCCAAATCATGTGAGGGTCCAGTGAAGGAGAGCCAACAAATCACAAATGGACTTCACTTGGTAATTGTAGAATAACAAAATACACCTCTATGGTCAGTGGAGTTGTGAAACTGAACAGTGAGAATGGAAACAAGGTTGTAATTTTAATGTTATGACTGAAACGTGCATATGCATTAAAGTAAGGTGTTCTTGTGTATCAGCTCTTGCAGAGTTTCAAGATCATGGACTACAGTTTGCTGGTTGGAATCCATAATGTGGATCAGGCATGTCGTGAGCGTATTGGGGCAGGGGAAAACAAAGCAGGAGCGGAAGGGGCAGTGACACCCGACCAGCGGAGACCACAGGCCCAAAAAGCACTCTACAGCACTGCCATGGAGTCCATTCAGGGAGAAGCACGTGGGAAGGGCACATTGGACAGTGAAGACCAGTCAGTTACCTAGAATGTCACTACTGCTTTTCTATTTCTTCCTCATCACTTCCACCAGTCTTTTGACTTTTATATATAGCATTTTTTTCTGTTTATTCTTGTGTTTTACCATGCTTTATTTATAATTATTCTAAATTTATTACTGGGCTCTTTTTCACACGATTGTGTGCTTGAAATCTCTTCTAAACTCTGTTATGTCTTTTACTACTTTTGTCAAATTTTCTCTTATTTATACTGCTTTTCTCCCATACAAGAGATACACAGGACTGGGTTTAGTCTCATTAAAACTGAGCATTTCTTTAATGTCTATTTTTAGATGGGGTGGAATCCCAGCCCGGAACAGTAAAGGAGAGAGACTGCTCGTTTACATTGGAATAATTGATATTCTACAGTCATACAGGTAATCCAGGTTCTGACTTTTTTATTATTATTATTATTATTATTTATTATTTTTTTTTAACACACCAGAATAACAATCTAAGACTTGTTAGAATGTAGATTATTAATAAATACCTTGACAAACAATGCCAGTATTTTTTTATATGTGGAATTTGTGTCTGATTCTTTTATAGTTGTGTTCATAGACTAAGCCATTTTCAGCTGTAAATAAATACATTTTTACATGGATGGCGACAGCCATATTCCTGATACCTATATGTTTTGCTTAGATCTTTTATTACTCATTATACTTTTTTTCTTAATATTTTGTTTTGAAGATTTATAAAGAAGTTGGAGCATTCCTGGAAGGCACTAGTTCATGATGGGGTGAGATTTTAATCACTCTGTGTCAGTTTTCAGAATTATACTAACATGACATTAAAATAGTTACAGGCCTCATGGGGATTTGGATGCTTATTGGATTAACAACTTTTGTGAATAAAATTTGCTGCAAAATATTTAGCATTTTCTCTGTCTTGCAGGACACAGTTTCTGTGCATAGACCAGGCTTCTATGCTGAGAGATTTCAACGCTTCATGTGCAACACAGTGTTCAGGAAAGCATGTAGGGCTTTGTTTTCCAGTTCCCCATATTATCTACTTTTCTGACAATACTCTGCTGTAACTGTTATTGTTGTGCCTGTCAGTAATGTAATTCTCCTTTGTGTCCCTAGTGAAGTCATCCCCATCAAAGAAGAGTCGGGGAGGTTGTGGTCAGAGTGTGGTCAGGAGACTTGCCATGGGCAGTGCTCCACCCCCAGCACAATCGAGCAGCCATACAGTCGATGCCCACCTTGTCTACCGGCCCCACATTATTCAGCAAGACACAGACACAGAGAGTGGTGAGAGACAAGAAAGCAGATAAAATAAGAGAATCAAGTAATGGCTGAAATTATTAAGAAATTAATGTTTTTTTTTATTATTTAAACAGGCATGCAGTTAGGAAGACCTGATTTGCTCCCTAGGAACCCTCCCTTGGCTGGACCCTCTGGTGAATTTGTAACCACTAACCTTTCTAACTCTTCAGTGCCTCCACTCAGGTGACTTGCCAGCAAATTTACACAGTTTACCACTGTACTGGCAAATTATTATTGGCTGTTTTAGAGAGTATTTTTTTATTTACCGTTTGCTTCATTGTATTATTTGCACAGGTCAGTTGGGGTAGAGGTGCACACATCTGCAAGCATAGAGCCTAACAACAGCACCCCCTGCAGGTGAACGTTTACACGTGCATTTATGAGTTGAAATGGCACGTAAGATACCCCTTTTCCCCCCACAAGTATCACAGTTCCCTGGGATCTTACTAAAACCCTCTGTGGCATACTTTGTTCAAAATACAACAAGGATAAAACAACATAGTGCCGTTCTTACCCTGTCAAAGCAGTGTTTGGAATGACCGGTTTCAGCACCTTTTAATGACAATAAGCTTCAGCTCATTTCAATACGAGTGCCCAGGAAAGAAGTGCAAGGAACTGACGACCTGATTTTTAACCATTTTCACTTTCTTCTTATTGTTTGTGCAATAATTAATCAATACACACATTTATCTTCATTCATTGTTTTACTCAATTTAACCTGGTCTTTGTGCTGTCACCCAAATACTGGCTCTGTGTAGATTTAGACGAAAAGGCAAGACAACTCTAAAGTGCCTGCATTCTATATAAGATGCATAACAATATCAGATCAACTTTTTTTTCTTGTGTTTTCAGACTTAGGCATAGTTTTCTTGACGTAAGTGCTAATGCACTCAGAAGCAACTTTGCTATCTAACTGAATACATTAGGTTTACTTTAACTTTCCCTCTTTCAGCTTGGAAGCTGAAGCTTTAGATGAGCAGTTTGATAATGAAGATGCTGTTTCTCTCAAAGACATCATTCCAGAGACCAACATTTGTTTTGTAAGTCTCATATCAATTTCTACACTGCTGGACATTGCTGGTGAATTAGGCTAAAAAAACAAGGAAACTTATATCCTATTTTTTTTTTTTACAGTAAAAGAAGAAGAAGCCTGAGGACATGGAGGGGAAAATATGGAAATAGGGAATTTGAGCAACAAGACTTTTCTTCCTATGGGAGAGCACTGGAAGGAAGCACAGACCTTTGAAGTGACTCCACAGTGGTTAAGTGAAGTAGAGGAGTAGACAGTGTATGAGAGAGTCTGTCTTCTCTCTCCGACACAGGGTATGCTGCTATAACTCCAGCTGTTAACTACAAAATTCCTTCCTGGAGCATCAGACTCACCTTTCCCAGTTAAACATTTCACCTTGCTCTTAAACAAATATTCATACTATTTATACACACACACACACACAAATACATAGTCCAGAGAAGCACATACACACATGCGCACACACATACCTGAAAGCATCTTTGAGGTATTTCTTTAATACTAAAATATGAGGTGCATGAGGTTTTTCAGACAATTTTGCATCTGTAACTTAAGTGGAGTTTTTAATTAGCAGAAACAGTTTTTGCTAAATTAGACTCAATTCTGATTCTGGGTCTTGTATTTCTTTCAAAACAGAGACTGTATTAATTCAATTCTCTGATTAATTTGTTACTTGATCCATGTTACTTGAGGATATGAAGAGCCAGAATGACTATGTTGGAGTTAAACTAAACATGTATTTTGGATTGATTTGCTGCTTAGTTTAGCTGCAAGGATTCTGTAGTTGAGAATCATTATTCACAAGATGGAGGGTGATGGAAGTGCCTGTGATCAGTAATTAGTTTCATGAACTGTGTAGTTCTTTTGAAATATTTTCTAAACTACACTGCTGTGGCCTGGACTGCTGACTGTTCATATTGTAGTGTTCTGTAATCATAGACAGAACAGCCTAAGAGTGCAGAATTACTTTTTATTTCTGCATGAGTAGATGATAATGTTACTAATTAGTTTTAAGTACCATTTCATGTTTAAGGCAGGCAAATGTTGATGGTATATTCTAACTGTTTTATGTGAGAGTATGTTTAGAGAAATTCTGGTTTTTGCATTTCCAGCTTCCCCTTTGTTGAGATCTGTGCCCTGTGAGGATGAAGGTGTCTTTGAAATGCTGACAATGATGATTTAAAAAAAAAAAAAAAAAAAAAAGACAAATCCTAAAAGCTTATATGTTTCCAGTAATGAACATGGAAACCTGACATACTTGATATTTACATTTTCACAATTTCATATGCCTTTCATAAAAAGTACCAGTTTGTCCTCTGAAAGAGGATTTTATATGAAACAAATGCATTTATTTTTGTCATTTTATGTTCTGAATGTCTTTTAATCTATGCCCCCCCCCCTTATTGGCAAATATGTCTAAAATTGACCAATCAGTAGTTTTTAAAGCATCCACAGTAATGCCCATGGCCTTTAATCCATTGATGTACTGTATGTTTGTAAATAGTTGTTAACTTTTCTGTAGGCTAAAAGACTAATAGGCTCTTAGGATGCAGGAGGATTTGTCTCAGTTAAGGCAGTAACAAATAAATGATTTATTTCTATGTTATTATATATATTTTTAGCATGCCTTGAATACAGCTATATTTACTTATACATTTTTGGAAACAGATTTCTGCTGGATACAGAAATTACCGTGACTCTATACATGGACCAATGGGCATTACTTATGCAAATATTCCTTTTGGTTTTATGCTGAAGGGTTGTCATTTGTGTATTTGCATAAATTTACCTTGTTTAAAACTGCTTAACTCTATATAGAGTGCTTTACAGTGCTTCTTTGCCTAATGAAGTTTAAAAGGCTTTGTTTTAGACAACTTTTATATATCCACCTTTTCTTTTAGAGTTAAAGTTTAGCATTATGGACAAAATTCCTGTTCAGTTTGTTACGTATAGTAACAGTGTTTTATAGTGTCATTGTCATTTTATATGTGCTGTTACTTTAACTAATTAAGAAATGATCTTTTTTTTTTTATATATATATCCCTAACTGTGCACTGTGGTAACAACAAACATTCATTTCCAGTTGGCTGCTGAGCTTAACCTGCAACTAGCTAAATGCTTTTGCAGCACAAAACTGAGCTACTCCACTGGGATCCAGGTAGCTGAACCTGTAAGAGTACAGTTACCTGTGAATGTGGTGCAGAGTGAATGGCAGGTTACACTCGATTCGCTGGAGGACAAAGCCAGTATGCTTGGTTTTGTAGACAGTGTTATCTTCTAAGCCAGTGGTGCAGAAAGATGGATTGCATCAGGATTCATCCTATGCTTACATGTAACTAAACAGTATGTAGTGCAAGATTTTGTTCATAGGTTTTTATATTTGAGTTAATTTATATCTAGTTGCAGTACTATTCATTTATTCAGGTTGACAGATATGTTTACTGTTGCCTTGGATATAGTCTACCTAAAACAGTTGTAAAATGAGACAGACAGATTACCTTTATACATGAAGGAGATATGGGCACTGGAGTTAACAGAGGAGTAGCTGGAAAGGAAACCAAAGACATCTTTACCCACTTAGCAGTTAATAGTCAATCTCTTGTCCTTCACTCTTTTCAGAATGACTCCGGATAAGTACTTGTTTAAAAGAGAATGTTAATGTGCTACAGCTGTTCAAAACAAAAGCCTTACTTCTGTGTCTTTTTTGAAAGTAGTCTAGCAATGTTATGTGCTTTCTGTGAGCTATTTTACATTTACAACACATAAGCAACTTATGATATATTGAACTATGGAGTCATTTTAAAGGTTTTAAATTACGACTGATATGTGTGTGGCACACTAACATGACTGAACATACTATTGAACTTCACTGGATGCAAAACATGGATTAAACTACACAAACTAAAATCTGAGAAGGTTTGGATTTTCTAAATAGACTGAGGACAACACAGACTTGTGGGGGGGTATTTTTTCAGGTATTGATGAAGTGGACCTGAGGCTTGGCTAATAAGGCCCAGAGAAAAACAATGTTTATTCTTTGTTCTCTGTTATGCTGTTTTTTTAATGTATTTTTTGTGTTCATGGGTGACTAAATGCCTTGCACAGTTTTATTGTCCGGTCCTGGTTCATGTCTGGGCCACCAGTAGCCATCATTTGGTGTTTTACAACATGACAAAGCTTCCACAGGCTAAAGCCTTGTGCAAAGACTATTGAGGCCTGACCAAGCTTGGAGCACAAAAAAAATGTCACTTCTTAGCTCACCAAACCTTAACATTTGTTATTGTCCATGAACTGAACTCAGTTGTTACCTGCTTCTAATTAAAGTGTGTATCATGTTAAGTATTATTATACATAGCTCATTTTAGATGTGAAAGCCAGGTTTATGGATGTCATTATTTCACATCTAGTGTTCCCGCTTCGTGTTTAAGCCTGCTTATATCTCAGTATTAATTTACATTTTTGTTAGTTTTGAAATAACAAAAAAAAAATCAGTTGTAAATGTAAGATTTTTTGTGAACTGGCAGAAACTGTATTTACATGTATTGGCAATGTGATCAATAACAACAAAGTTACAAGAAACCATAGGCCTTTTCTCGGTAAAGGTTAAATATATGGTTGTTAATACTATTGTGATTTTGTGCAGCAGATGATTTTTCTTCTTTAAGCATATTGTGCATTCCTGGTGTCTTTCATCTTGTTCCTATTTTTAATCAAAAACTTCTGCTGTGGTGGTACATCTGGCCTACTAACACTTCGTACTTGACCTCCTTGTTATTTCATATTGCAATATGGCACCTCCTGTCTTATACGCAGCCTGTGTGAAGCCTTGCTTGAGTGTCTATTATTATTATTATTAATAATATTATTTATAAAACATGGGACTATACTTCTCTAATCAAACCAAGACACAACCCCCCTCTCCCACAGTTCTTTTGATACAGCACTTTGATCTGTGTGAGTCTTTAGTGTTTAGATTTTGTTGAAAAAATTCTAGTAATACAGCAAATACACAACAGACACATCAGTCTTGCACAATTCACATTGGATTGTATGCTGGCAACAAAGACACTACATTTAAGCATATAAATTATTGCAATATGAACATTTCTGCCAACATTTTGGAAATGTTTTGGTTTTAGTAATGGTATTTATTGAGAATGTTTTCTTTTTTTTTTACCTTTTAAGAACTAATCTATGTATCCTAGATGATTGTAGTCATCATATAAACAGGAAAAAAAAATTTGAATCTACTTTTCTGACAAAGGGTGGAGTCTGACACTGTACACTTTTTCAGTTGTGTTTAAGGTATTATACATTACAGTTTTTAAAGGCTCTTCCTGTTTTCTTTTTTTTTTTTTAAACATGAATGTCTGGCAGTTTCAGGAAGACTGACTGCCAAAAATGCTTGGATGGTTATATTTTTACTTGGCCTGTGTAATATGTGTATATGTATATAAGCAGTCACACAAATGCCTTGTTTCCTCTCTGTGGCCGCCGCCTGTCTTTTCAGCCATTTTTGTGATGTGGTGGTGCTGTTTTTTTCACATTGTATCTCTGATTTTAAATATGTTAAATGCATTAAAATATTTAAATAAATATTTTCTAAATCTTGGCTGATTGATTTTATGTTTTTGGAGTGAATACGTTGAGACACCTTTATTGACTGACATACATGCTTAAAGAAACACTATTCTAGCTTTAAAATGAAAGCTTGTGATGCTTCACTTACCTCTAAAAGGGAAAAGACAGCCATTGATGCAATGGACTCCGCACTGCAGAAATTGTACCATGTTACTTTTTTTTGGAGCAGGGTAGGAAAGCACCCCTCCCTCCATGTTGGTTTCAATGGTCTGTTAGATTTTTATTAGAAATTGCTGTCATCTAGTCCTCAAAATCTTAGCACATTTTTACATGTGAGGCAACCAGTAGCAATCTTGTCATCATACCTTCTCCTTGAGGTCTGCAATATCTTGCCATTTAAAGACCATCCTACATCTTACATTCTCATTCACAAGTAATTATATGCCTAGATTTACACCGATACTTGTCCTTTTCATTGGAAGCTTGATCTCCATCCTTTTTTGTTTAGCCGTAGCACCTGCAGCCCACTGTACCTCCAGGTGTGAGACTCTGCATATGTAAGCAGCTGTGGCCTAATGGTTATAGAAACAGACTTGAGACTGGAAGTTTGCTGTTTCATTCAGGAAAACTGGGCTGGGTGGTAGAGAGCTCTCTCGTCCTCCCTCAGTCCACGTCTGAGGTGTCCTTGAGCAAGGCTTCTAACCCAAGGTACCTGCTCTCAACTGCTCCAGGTGTGTGTTCACTGCCCTTAGTCTACAAGTGTCTGTGTGTGTCATGGGCAGTTTGTTCATTGGGGCAATTGGGCAGCGCAATGCCAGAGGGGAAAGAGAATTCTACCACAGAATTAAACCACAGTTCTCTATTTACCAAGCTTCATCAGACAGTATGTCCCACCTCTGAGTATCACAGTCCAATCAGCGTTAGGTTGTGTCCTGTACATGTCTGTATTTATTTATATAATTTATTCGGGGGCAATTTCAAGATTGTGGAATAATTCCCATGACACCTCCCAGACTCCCAAGGCCTTTTTTCCCGAGCTGCAGAGCCTTCAGTTCATGGGTTCCGGGAGGGCACATACAAATATTCTCTAACACACAATGTGAGGTGTATTCTAAATGCCCCCCTACATTTTTCCTACATTGCTCACTATGTGGTGAAGTGTAAAATGAAAACTGCACTGATTCATTTCAGCTGTGTAGAGAGAGCAGCTATGGCTATCATAAACTCCACAATACTCTTTATTCTGGATCTCCTGCAACTGTATATTATCTGAATAGTGAAAAATGTGTATATAAATGTATATATGTCTAAAGCTGGTATCTATTGAAAATATTTGTGGGGGCGACTAAATTTATTTGTTTATGAACACAGTCAATTGTTCAGTCACTATAGAGACAAAATAACTGGTTACTGGTGATTTCTACATGAGGTGATGAGGAAAAAAACTCTTCAATGTAAGATGAGAGTGTCGAATTAGGTTCCTGATTCATTTGTACAATGAAATGTTCTAGACGGCTAGTTCTTAATTTTCCCAACGAAAAGACGTGATCGCAACCATTACCCCGTTGACATTTGACGATGTGTGCACGCGTGCGGGGGGTGGGAGCGGTGGGTGGGTGGAGGGGTTGGGGGTGGTTGTGGAAAAGACAGGTAACCCATCCAGTGATTTCATTTGGGCTGAATGAATTGGTTGAATGGAGTGTTTACCGTTCTTTTACCTGTACAGGCTAGAGTAATCTACTACAGCTTTAAGATGCAGTAAAGGCAAATCTGTGATTGAGTGTAATGAGCTGAGGCTCTACAGACTAACCATGTGAGAAAACCTTTTAAAGCTAAACAAGTAGCAGGAGAACCCGGCTCCGGCTCGAAAAGGGTGCATAGAACAGATGCTTGGAATACCGTTATGGGGTTCAAAACCTGTTTACATGCACTGTGGGGACTTAGCTTCCTTGCGGGGACCATACGCTAGTCTCCAAACGTAAATCTTTACCTATTAAGAGACATGTTAAGCTTGTAGTAGGATAAGATTGTATAGTATTTAAACTCGGATAATGTAAGGTTAGATCTACATAAAATACATGCAGTGTAAGCCCCCAGTACATTTAAATCAACTTGAGTGTGTGAGTATGACTGTGTGTGCCAGACAGAAAAACAGCAAAGTCAACAATCTTCGGGTCCTGCTCAGCCGGGTACCGCAGAGAGAGAGAGAGAGAGAGAGAGAGAGAGAGAGAGAGAGAGAGCGTGCTTGGGTCGGTGGGGTGGGGGTCTGCCAGCAGCGCACCGTCAACTGCTGCGACGCATTATTGCAGTAGCCTATAGAACGAACACACACACTAAACTGCTGCGCTGCTCCAGAACCCCCACGCCCCCTCCACTGTTACGCATGCGCACAGAGGAGAGTGTTGGCAGTAACCGTTTAGTCGGGACACTGACAGGTTACAGAGAGAAGTTGTGTTTGTATATTACTGGACTCGTATCTGCTGTGCTGTTGCTTTTTTCCTTCTTAAAGAAGCCGAGGTGGGTGGACTGAACCGGACAGAACTGTGGCCCGACACCGCACGCGCCCGTGTGTGCGTTTTTTTGAGGAGGCTATTCTCGCCTTCCTAATGCGCCACTGCTGCAGTCTCCAGCACCACTGAGTGTCCTGCTTCTCACAACTCTACACAGCCTTTCTCCTCGTCTACTACCACTTCACCTCTTCTCTTCTTCACTTTGGTACTCTCTCTCTCTCTCTCTCTCTCTCTCTCTCTCTCTCTCTCTCTCTCTCTCTCTCTCTCTCCATTTCTCCACTGAGGCAGCCCCTCGGAAACTGCTGCGCACACCATGTGAGTACCAATGCGGATTTTTTCGTCCCAGCCCTAAGAAAGAAGCTGGGTCCTTGTTGTTTTGCTTCTCACAATTGACTCATCCTCACCCTCGCGCGTGTGTGTGTTTTAGTAAGTTTCAGACTAGTTTTTATTAGAGCTGATTTTTTGTGTGTGTGTGTGTGTGAAGTATGTGTTACGCATTTATTGACTTGTGGGCAGACCCTGGTCCACTGAGAGTGTCGTATTTCTGCGAGACGCTAAACAAAACATTCATGACTAAGAGAATAAAGCAGCTCTGGTAACATATATATGTTACCAGAGCTGCTGTTACCAGAGCTGATTTATCCTCTTAGTCATGAATGTTGTGTTCTATATATATATATGACCAAGAGAAAATAGTAACCTTCATTTCAGTATATGAAGAGTTTTTCTATACCTTAAGTATTTGAAGAGTTTTACTCAAAATGCTGTACTCTATATCCATTTGTAACCATCTTTTATATAAAGAGAGGAGAAAATAGTAACAGCTGCCATAATGGGGGAAAAGTGTGGTGCAATCAAGATAAAGGGGAAAAAATAGAAAACTCTTCAAAGAGGCCTGTAATGTCATTTTGGAATGAAGCCATTCATGTTCTTTAAACAGGGTAAGGATCTGATGCACTGCAATGGATGGAAATAAAGGCTTTTTTTGTGGCAGTATTACATCAGAACCTTACGCACTCCAGTGAGAATGTAATGCAGTAGTGGACTCGGCGTCACTGGTGGCTATGTTTTAGAGTTCTCATTAGTCATAGCCGTCTATGATCCAAGCAGTGTGTCTACCTAACAGAAACTTCACAAACCTTTGCTCTGTGGTACAACCCACCATTCTCCTCTGTCCCTATTCAGGTCTGCTCCAGCTCCAGATGCAGCAGCTCCTGCAGGGGCCCCAGGGGCTCCTGGAGGTGAGGGGGGCCCGGCTGGAGGACCTCCAGCAGCTCCCCCAAACACCAGCAGCAACCGCAGACTACAGCAGACACAGGCACAAGTGGAAGAGGTGAGCGTGTATAATCAATAAGTATTAATATGAGAATATAAATAGAGACTCAACTGGAGCAAAAAATTACTGTAAGTTGCTGTTGTGCCATCCAGTTTGATCCAGAACATCTGCAGTAGAGCTACAGTTAGGCCTTCTGTCCAAAATGAGCTACTTTTATGTCTGTAATTTATAGACCTTCAGTACATTGCCTTTTTTGTTGTTGTTGTTTTAGTTTTGTGGGCAAGCATCCGTCAAATTTAGAAGACAAATAAGTATTGTCTTACCCAAATAAAATTGGCAAGGTTGGTTGAAAACATCAGTACACTGGATGAAGTCTGTGCCCAATAAAGATAACCAGATCTTGGGAATGCAGCAATTTCAGTCTCTGCTTGTTTAAAAGCTGGCTTGATACAGTCAGGACTAAGTGAAATTGCTTAATTGGATCCATTTCAGATTGCTGACTTGGCAATCTAGAGCAGTAAATGTTTTCAATCTGGAACAACTATATAGTCACTAACAGTATGCAAATCCAATAGTGATGTTTAAGCCAATATAGCTATTATATACATTTGAATTAAAACAGTCACCAGTCAAGTAATTTTTTATTTTAATGTGCTGAAGTGCAGAGACATAATAATAAAAAAGATTATTATCCAACATTTCTATAGCACAAAATTCAATGAAGCTCAGCTGAGCACTGCAATATTTGTCATGTTTTTGTTTTACAGTGCATTACAACAGAACACAAATTTATTGTACTCTGTATATAATAAGTGCTGCACTCCTCAGATATGTGACTCTCATTTCTGCCGTCCTGTGCAGGTTGTGGATATCATGCGCGTGAATGTGGATAAAGTCTTGGAGAGAGACCAGAAACTCTCGGAGCTGGACGACAGGGCTGATGCACTGCAGGCTGGAGCCTCACAGTTTGAAAGCTGTGCTGCCAAACTGAAGAACAAATACTGGTGGAAAAACTGCAAGGTGAGAGACGCTCACCAGACAATCAGCTTTTACAGAAGCCCATTCATTATATTCACACTCTCAGTCATGAGTTGCAAACAATTTGGTTTAAGTGAAGAATGTGGGGAGGTGAAGTGTTCAAGAGTGAGATGGAAAGAAATTGGGAGCAATTAAATAAATGAATTAAGAATCAATTTTCAGCGTAAGTTGTTGTAAAATGTTTATTTTCTGAAGTAGTTTTTGATATTGTTTGTCCATTCATAAGAAACATTCTCACATTTTAAAAGGAGGTTGATATTTTCAAGTAGGAAAAGTTTTTGCTGCGATGAGGATGATTTGTGATGTATTGGGAAATGAAAAGTGCAACTCTATACTGCTGTGTTCTCAGAGCTCAGGATGCAGCAACGAACACGATGCAGTGACAAACTGAAAATCTCTTACAGGGAGGAGGACGTGGGGCACGATGTGAAAGAGAGCAGATCCAGTCATGGAAATCTTTACAGAGAATGATTCGTTATATTTATACTCACAATTTACTAGATCAAATGTTCATCTAATGTTCTAACAGATACTGTCTACTGAATTAGACAGATTATAAGTTCCTCACTAAGCTATGCTCCTGGACATGCAGGGCTAAATAACTGCTCCTACACAGATAATCCAGTTCATGTTTTCCCCTGCCTATCCAGTAACAGAGACCTTGCAGACAGGGCTTATACCCCTAAATAAATAAACTACCAATTATTACATTTTCCAGCAAAAGTCCCACAGGTTCTTTCCACAGGTTTAAACATGATAACTTTGTAACAAGAATAATTGTTGCAGTACAGAGATAACAAATTATTTCAGTATCACATCAAGACGTATTCATATATGCAATGTGCTATTTGCAAAGTGGCCACACTACAATACGACCCAAACAAGTTTGGATGCTACAGTGCATCACCATTATACGTCTTTTATGTTACTCCACATCTGTCTTGTGGTGAACTACCTGTAATAAAAATTTGGATGATATGGCTGATGATAATTTGGTCTAAAGTAAACAACTATGGGTTGCTTGTATTTACAAATTCACACAGGGACAGAGGGGCATCTCAGCAGCTCAGCCAAATAGGGTAAATGGAATGATACTGTGCACATCCTTGATCCCGCAAGGCAGTTAGATAAAGCCATTTGCAAAGAAGATGTGCCACAATTAATGTAACAATAATATCAGTAATAATATGACATTAATTCATTATCTCAGTAAAACAATGTTTGTTATGAGTTGATAATGAACAAGTAATCTCAGGGAAATCATGGCCTTTTAGGGCTTCCATAGAAGCTTACATCACTGTGGGCAGGGATAAATGTATTGTTGATATTTTATGGGTCAGGAGAAATAACACTGCCTTATTTTATTGGGCCATAGCTACATTTCTTTTTAAGACGTAAAATTAAGTGTGAAGGCCTACTGTTCCAAGAAAGAGCCTGTTTTATCTGAATAATGAAAAAGCTTCAATACAACATCTTAGAATTTTCAATGTATTAGTAGTGGAGTGGTTTAACTGTTTTCTAAAGGTGTACATATATCATTGAGCTTTAAGGCACTACCCCATGCTCTCTGAAACTGTATCTACATGAATCAGAAGCTTTCCGTTTCCCTTCATCCCATCTCTCTATTAATCTCTCTAGCTGTCCTCCTCTGCCACTAGCTGTGCACTTCCAGGACATTTCTCTTGATTGAACATTTTGAGTATGAATTTTCTGGCTCAAGCCTTGCTTTTGTGATGAATATACGTAAGGTGTTGTGTAGATTGAATGCAAAACAGGATTATTTTCCAGAGAGCCGATCCGCAATCCAAAAATCCAGCTCCGTGTTTAATAAGCTGTAGACTCTGCAGTGAGTTTGCTTAATGTAACCTCTCTCTACCTGCCTGTAGTGCCTATGAATGTAGAAAACAGTGTAGAAAAAAGTCTCAAAGAGAAACACACACAAAAATACAGAATAGCTTTATTAGATGCTGTGCTTGAACAGAGTTTGTCCTCTGTTTAAAGATGCTGTGTAACTTCAAGCCTATATTCACACAGTGAGGAAGCTCAGTATTATTTTTATTAATCAATACTGGTGTTATCAATGTTTCATATTTCTTTATTTCTCCCTAGATGATGATTATGATGGGAATTATTGGAGTTATTGTGGTCGGAATAATCTTCTGTGAGTTTCATTCTAATTTCCCAAACTTTCCTATGTGTAATTGCCTTCATTTGTGTGGTTATGCATGCACAAAGTGATTGATTCAGGTTTAACAAATATTAGTAAAACACCACTAATAATATCACTACTAATTCAGTATATGGGCAAAACAGGAAACCCATTCTTATTTTATACAACTTCACATCTACTGCAGTGATATTACTAGCAGGCACAGGTAACTGTTCCCAAACTTGTTCCTGTTCAGTTTTTAACACTGTAGACTTTACCCAACATAGCAAGAGAGTAGTACTATGAACCTGGAGTGGACTAAGAGAACTGTGTCTTTGTAATTGTTAGTGAATTGTGTGGAATTCTCAGGAACTTGCTTTGACGTTGTGGAGCAGTCCCCTTGTTGTGGCTTTAGAGTGTGCATGGTTAAAGCCCAGACTGGACCACCTCAACACAAGCTCAATAATTCATCACTTTGATTACTGTAAATTATTCATCTTTTGCAGATATACGCTGCCCAAAGCTACTCTGAGAGAAATCCACACTCTAACACATTAACTGTAACAGGAGTATAGGATATTAGCATTTACTGTAAAGATCTGTGATGTGACTACCTCTTTTTACCTTTATGTCCCTTTCTCTTTAATCTCTTTAAAAATGCACCCCTTCTTTCTTTCTTTCTTGGTATGTCCCTCTTTCCTGTACAGTGTATTTCTTCTCGTGAGCTGAGCCAGCTTACAGGGAGGAGAAAAAAAATCAAATGAGGCGGAAGAAACTGAAACAAAAAAGACAACTCATATATAATTCCATGCCTTTTCCTGTCCCCCTTCTTCCTTCTCTCGTCACTCTCGGGCCATCTGGATCTCCAGTGTGACCGTAGTCAGAAGATCAGCAGATTCATATAAGCTAAACATTCTGTCTCGCTAGCCAAGCTTTTTACTGGTTCTTTCACACTGACTCTCTCTTACTCCTTCCTGCAGCACTTTGCGCGCGCACACACACACACACGCCCCACATATTGTAAAGCATATATGGGATAAGGAGATATAGAGTGAGACAGAGAGGGAGGGGGTAAAGGAGGCTTGAAAAGGGTGGAGAAAATGATGTTTGAATAAAGTGACAGAATAATGGGTACAATTGTATTAAAAAAAGAAAAAAAAAACCCTGACATTAGAAAACTGAAAGCAGGGACAATAAGATCCTTTCACTTTCTACAGTGCCGCAACATCCTCATGTGACCTTCCAAAGCCTTCAGCAATCAGTTTTTAAACTGATACCAACACCAGAACCTGCTCATTCCTACCATCAGCATGCCACAGCCGTAAGCTTCTGTTTTCTGCTGTAAAAATATCATCTGGACGAACATTAACCTTCATTTATTCTGTGTGTGATTGTGACCTCAGTCTTTGCAGATAGAAACTTCTGTTCATATTTAGATATTAGTCTTTTACAGCCATCCCTGATTACGTGTTGAGCTTCAGCATGAAGTCATGCCTTCATTAAAAGAAAATAAAAATACATTGAAAGAGACTGAGACAGTGGCACAGTGTTGTGGAATGGAAAGTCAAGGAATTTTTTAAAATTATTGGTTCAGAAAAAAGGAAAAAGAATTAATATATATGCAGACATTTTCATGCACCAATGTGCATGCAGTTACATTCATACAGCCCAATGAGCATACACACACACACATGGATACAGAGACTGCTCATATTGTATGTCACTCTTAAGATTGTTAAATTAAATATTGTTAGATAGTGAAATTATGTACAGAGAGGCGTGTACACACACACATACACACACACACACACACACACACACACACAGACTTAGGCATTAGAAATTCCTTTGTGTCTAATGATTTGCATGAAAGAAACACTAGAGTCTTATTCTGTAATGTTCATTTACTAAACTACTGCCTAATGTACAGCTCTGATAGAGAAATGACACAGCCTCTATGAATACTCGTCTGTGACATGTGTGAACCTGTCAAAATATACATGTACCTGCTTAATGATGATCAAATGTATCAATGAAAAGAAATAATATATATTTGAAATGCCATGTAATATGCTATTTTAAATCCAATTTCTTCATAGACACAAACTTTATTATTTTTCTATTCAGTAAAGCTGCTGGATTTTGCAAGGACTCCCATTTTCCATTGCATTGATTAATTCCAAGAGGATGATTGACACAATGCTAAATGTAAATGCCATTAGTGAATGATGTTACAGAGACCATTTGGTAAACAACTTACTTAAAGCCATTTAATGAAAGCAGAGGGGAATTCAGATGCATGCTCATTTGCCCTAACACTTTTGCTGATGCCAATAAAGAAATCTACAAACTCTACATTCTACTGTTTTTATGTGAAAATGAAAAGATGACAGTGGAAAAATATGTAAAAAAATAAATCAATGAAAAAGTAGTATATTTACAGCAATTAAACATAGATTTAGTTTAGCTCAGCTCAGCTCATGAAGTAAATCTACACATATTGCCACAAACAAAAAACCCAAAACTAATAAATATATACATCTTTTGTTTTCAGTTTTTCCAGTCATGGTCTTCAGTACCTGTTGATATACCACATACCAAAAACTAATTAGAGAAATGCATCATTAACCTGATCAAATTAAATTTATTGAAGTTATCATGTTCAAGTTTATTTTAGCATTGTAAACTGATGTAAAATGTAATAATTTTATTGACGTTCTGTGATTAATCATGATTAATCAAGTTTAAATGCTAGTTTTCTTTCATGTTAGTTTTCTTAGAAGGGAGATAAAACAAATAAATGTGTATAGTGGTATGCACAACAAACTGGTTAAAGGAAACTGTTGTTTTTACCCTATTATAATATTTCTGAGTAGTTTTTATGATATTTGAATTAGAATCTCTCAATTTGTTGAGTAAATGTTTCAGAGAGAGGGTTAACATCAAATAAAAAGAAGTTTAATTGAGAAAGATGCAGTGTGTAGCTGCAGAAGCAGCTCAGAAAATAAAACACCTCCATATTCCAGCTTCAACAACCTTATAAGAGTTAAATGTGTGGATTAAGCAAGGCACGGGGAAAAAGGGCTGGACTTCTCATAGCAACTGTTTGTGAATTTTCATGAATATGCATTTCAAATCATTTTTACTTTTCAAAATCCGTTGTAAATGGTATACTTACTTATCTTAAAGCCTGGTACAAAAACACTAGGGATAAAACCAGTGTTGTCCCGACTACCCAGTAGTAGTTACTTGCTGATAAAATAAAATAAAAATACCAAGTCAGTATTAATTCTAACCTGAACACATATATGTCACATCTACCAAAAAAACTATGGTAAATATACATACACTGTCATTGTGAGCTACAATAATTAGATTGTCATTGTATTATGTTTGTGTTATTTCAGCAGTATATATATATATATATTTGGCTGTAATATTCTCAAGTGTTCTGTAGTATTCTATAGAGGCAAAGTTATGTCTCATACATGATACTGCTTCAGGGACTCATGCTCATATGGCACTTCATTTTACAGTCTATTCCTTAAAGGATCAATGTTTTTTTTCTATGAAACAGTACTAAAGTGTGTTCATGAAAATGATTCTTTAATACTAATAATCATATTAGATGAATTAGTTTTGTAGTCCATGAGTGAACTAGTATTTACTCCCAAGATCAGTGCAACCTCATGGGGCCGGCCATATTTAACATATGTTCAGTACCAGAATCTCTGATAAACCCAGGCCACTGTGGTAAAATCTCTGTTATATATCATTAAGATGAATCACTGGAGAAAATGTCTTATTGATCATTTAGCTTTGATCTTTGAAAAGTGCTTAAATGCTAATCAGCAACTAAATGTATAATTCACTTTGTTCATCATCCTTCACTAACCTGGCTTAGGTGCTTCTATTGTCACACTGACATCACTCGGAGTTTTCAGGGCAAAGTGTGAGACCCTGCAGGTGATAATGGTCCCAGGGGGGTGTTCAGATGGATGGATGAAGAGGAAGGATGAGAGCGAGAAGGTTCCGTCACTGTGCTGTCGGTGGCTGGACAAAGAGGCTTTCTCAGTCAGAGAAATGCTCTCAGACTCAGATGGAGTCTGAGATGTCCATTCCACCTGCAGGAACATAGATACAAAAATCATATTTCTGAAGTACACAACTACAAATTAGTCATACGTTCTGTGGCACAGAGATAGATATACACTTCAGTGTGGGTGTAGGAGTTTATCTGACCAGTTAATCTGATTTTTGCTTGGGTTGAAAAAAGACCTGAATCACATACGTGCACATCCAGGGGGTAATAACGCTCAGAATGACAGCTCAATTTTTGGGGTGACTCAGAATCCTGAAATATTATTTTCTCTTCAGAGACAAAAACCCTAGGAGGCTCTGAGAGGAATAAAAGAGACAGAGAAGGAGTGAGAGAGGTGATAATAGATCAAAACACAACAACCAGTAAACCAGTGGTTCCCAGACATTTTCTGCAGTGGCCCATTTTGAAAATGACAATATTCTAAACATTGTAATTCTTTTTATTGTAAAACATTTTATTGAACCAACAAATTATATAATAAATCACATTTACAATGGAATTATTACAAGTAATATGCATTATGCATCTTGTTCATTTGCCTTACTACAACAATGCCCACACCTCACCACAAGACTTAAAGGAGCAATCTGTAAGATATTTACTGTACTTAGGCATAAAATGTCCAGGGTGTGTGATGTGTGATCATAGATTAAGGAAACAGCTTAAAGTCTAAACAAATTAAAGTTTCCTTAATCTGTTTCCTTAACAGCTTATAGTCAAAGCTAAAATATTGCTGCCACTCATATCATTGCTGAAGCAGTATATTCTCTTTGAGATGTGCCCAGTCCAGAGCGGAGCTCCTGTGATCCCACCCTCCAAGGTCCTGCTTGTGATCCCCTACTCTGTCCAATCATTTTAAAGTCCAAACCCACCGCTGCCAGGTCTTCAAACCTAGTGTATTGCAGCCATGAAATGACCAAGAGAACAGAGTTAATGTTATATTTTACCAGATGCAAAAAACCCCACTGCCTTAAAAATCTCCATGACCAGAGATGGGGTAAAATGAGAAGAAATATTGGCCCTGTGTTTAAAAAATGGAGGCAGTATACCAAGCAGCAACGCTACAGAACAGAGCCAGAGCTGGCTAATTTACTCCTGAAAAGGTAACAGCTAATTATTTCTGAAAAAATATAGAAGTACAGACGCCTGTGTAAAAGGAGTAAACACCATAGGTTGTGTGTTTTATATAAAGAAAGTGAGGCATAGTGAAGTTTGAAAGGTGTTAGGACTGTGTTTTGTGTGTTTTATTTGAAGAAGGTGAATAACGACTGAAAGGTGTACATACCATTGCTTGTTTTAAAGAAACTGAGGCAGATTGAGGCGTGGTGTGTGTGTGTGTGTGTGTGTGTTAAACAAATTAAGGAATAAGAACTATGTTTCAAAAGCCTTGCTTATTCACCTATTTAAGGTGGAACAGAGAAATCAAGCTTAGTAGTACACAGCAAATATAAGCATTTCTCTACTAGGTATATGTTTTAGTGACATGATGTATCTTGAGTGACTTGATCTTTAGTGACTTGATTTTGTGTTTTAAATGGATAAAATGGGAAATAAAAGTGTGTCAAAACGAGTTTTGTTAATAAATCCTAATGTTAGCTTTAGCTTTGCATAGCTGTTTAAGGTGGAAATGAGTATTCAATAAGAAGCTGGAGAATGGCCTCAAAAAATCACATTTAGGTTTGAAGGGAAAATAACACCAGCCCTGTCTTGTCTAAAATTTTAATGTGGTTTAGACAGTACATTCTTATAAATACAGGGAACATGATGGCAGCTCTTTTCATTTTTGCCTTTCACTTAAGGAGGTAAAATGTTTAGTGACATCACATACAATTGGTTTGTGTGATTTTAAACGGATAAAGTGGAATAACATTTGCTTCAAAAAGTTTCAAAAGCTATAGCACTAGCTTCAGCTCTTCAGGTGGAACAGTGAATTCAAGAAGCTGCTGATTAACACCAATAGGACTCGCAAGTTGGAATGAACAGTTTGACTACAAAAATTGTGAATAAGAAGCAAAGTTCTGCCTCCTAAACATCATTTATGGTGAGAAGGAAAATCGATAAGTAACACTAACTTTGTCTACTCTAAATATTTAACGTGGATTTGGACAATATAGGCTTGTAAATGCAGGGAAATGGCAGCCGCTTGTTCACTTTTTTGTCTTTTTCTTGCATAAGTAGATGTTTTAGTGAAATGATGAAGACTTTTGTATGAAAATATGTTGATTATGGCACATTCTTCTTTACGTTTCTTTACATTCGATTACAGTCCAAAGTTCTTAAACTCGTCTCCTGCTTGTTCATTCAGTTTTCCTCAAACTGGCAACCTGGTCGAGCTTCACGTCTGGGGAGGACGAGGAGGAGGAGGAGGAGGCAGCGAGCTCTCTCTACTGTTTTGAAACTGTATTATAGTTCTGATTTTAAATGCTTGGTGTCAGTATGATTGTCAATATGATTGTCAGTACAGATTGCTCCATTAAACTCAAGTTGACACAGATTTTGACTGATACAAGACTCACGTATGATGTGCAGCTGAATGATTTGCTGCGTCTGAAAGACTCCAGAGGTAATAGTGCAGATGTATGTGCCTTCATCCGAAACGTTTAACTTCTTCATGGTCAAAGATGCATTGCCCTCCATAATCAGAAGGTTTGAGTCTACACTCACTTCTTCTCTCTCCACATGCACTGCTGACAGAAATACACATCCATTTTTATGAAAACAAACTGGTAAGGTATCTGTGATCAAGGAAAGTGCTCATTTGCTAAGCACTGCTATTCACAACCAGCAAGATACACTCCCCATTTCCAAAAAAAGTCAGGTGCTGGGCAAAATGCAAATAAATACAGAATTATTATTTAAAGATCTTATTACAAATGTTGAAATGCACAATTCAGTGTTGATTGCATTTGTGCACAAGGCATGGGTGACTTACATATCTGTGAAGGCACTGTAAATAATGAACAGCAAATTTTGATGACAATATGCTGCTATTGTCAGTAAGACAAGACAAATTCACATTCTGCATGGTTCACAACAGCATGGCTCCTTAGTAAAAGAGTTAGAGAGTTAACCTAATCCAGACCTGTCACCCAATTCAACAATTCATTTTCACAGCTACAGCAACTGGTCTCTTCAGTTCCCAATCGCTTACAGAGTGGTGTTAAAAGTAGAGGTGATGCAACACAGTGGTAAACGGGTCCCAGATTATTTGGGAAATGTTACTGGCATCAAAGTCAAATGGGTTTTTCCCAAATGTTTTTCAAAAAGCAATATATTTGATTTTGTTTTTATTGATATTTTGCACAACGTCCCCACTTTTTGAAAATGTTTGGGTTTGTATATGCTACAACAGCTAAAAGAAGAAATACATAAAATGCTAGTTCTGACTAAAGAATGACTGATAATACTAATGGCATATATTTTCCTGATATACACACATCCATACTACATTTTGTCAGCCAGTCCAACATCTGCAGTAAGTTCCTGCTCTGCAGATAGAGATAAAGAGAATTCTGGAACAACATAAAAGTACTGGTTGGAAAAATAAGCCACAACATATTGCCTTTAAATATTATCCCATAATTTGGTTTGAAATCATTAGTAGCAAGTAAAAAAAATATTTTGGACAGATTGGTGTACCCCTTCACATGGTCTCTTTTTGTTGTAGAACTAATTCAGTACAATCTGTCCCTCACCTTGGGTCCCTCCCTCAGTATCTAATATGGGGGATTTCATTTCCAAAACTCTCCGTCCATTTCCCCTGTGCTGCCATCGCCACTCAAGTCCCAGGTTCTGCTCTTCAGAAGTATCCTTTCGCCTGTAACCACAGTCTAAACGTGTGTCACTTCCTATAGGAACTGCAAGGGATGGTGATTGAGAGAATACCACAAACACAACTATGGGGAAGAGAAAAAAGAACACAGACAAAAAGCTGGATGGAGAAGTCACAGAGAACATGCTGAATAACAAACTGTCAGGATGAAGTACATTTCATCAATATCAGTACCTAGTCCTGCATAAGAATACAGAGATGGATAGATTAAACTAAGGCTTAATGTATATGAATGTTACCATCTGTCAGCAGCGTGCCCCACTGGCTGAGAGGAAGTTGAAGCTTGCTCTGTGTTAGTGGTGGACTGCTGGATTCTGCTTTTTCACTGGAGATGGTCTGCAGCACTAAAGTGAGGCCAACTCCGCCCCCTTCAATCTGAACTGAGCCGATGAAATGAGCAGGTAAGGCGTCAGGATCTGTGCCTCGAGGAACATATTGACTCAGTTCACAAGTCACCTCCTGATCATTACAGTCAGCATGGAGAAGAGACTCTGCCTCTGGAATCTCCACTGATGACACTGACCACAGACAGAGATGAACACAGAGAAACTATAGTTTGCTGAAATGAAACAAAGTTAAATCGCAAATAATAAAATACAGAGAAAAGCTAAATTGAAGAATTAGGTTTCAAACTATGTAGAATTGCTGAGGATTTCATTCATTCATTGTCTATAACTGCTTATCCAGTTCAGGGTCACTGTGGGTCCGGAGTCTACCCAGAATCACTGGGCACAATGCGGGAACACACCCTGGAGGGAGAGCCAGTCCTTTGCAGGGTGACAAACACTCACTCACACCTATGGACACTTTTGAGTAGCCAATCCACCTACCAGCGTGTTTTTTGGACCATGGGAGGAAACCCATGTGGAAATGGGGAGAACACACCAAACTCCAGTTCCCTGGAGCTGTGTGACTGACACTACCTGCTGCGCCACCATGCCACCCCCTGCTGAGGATTTGTAGTCTTTAATATTGTTTATGGCTTTGAAGCATGTCAATCTTGAAGCATAAACACTAAACCAGACTCATCTCATTAAACAAACTGATGACCTATTTCCACTTACCTGTGACCTCAAAAATGAGGTCATCAGCTTTAGGGTCCTCTGGTGGGTTGTATGGAGTTATAGTTTCTGGTGAGGGGTCAGAAGGCAAGACAATGTCCCTCAAGACTAGAGTAGCCGGAGTGCGAGTGAAAAGAGACCCCCCCATCATACCTCCACCTTCCTCAATAAAGGAGCAGGACAGCACCACATCAGCTCCCTGTAGATCTGAGAGAGAGTGAGTGGGGAAGGGCAGTGGATAAAAATACATATTAATTCAAATGAACTATTTACAATTCGTGCGCATCTTTAAATAATCAGAGTGAACGGGCACCGTGTGAAAGAAGAGTGGCAGGAAGAGAGAGCCTCGGACATGAAGATGAAGAGAGATATTAGTTTCTGGACAGAAGGGGGCAGTGATCTGGATTTCTGCAGTATTCATTATCATCTCATAAATCGTTAAAAGACATTTCCCTGAACATCCTCATGTGTGTCTGTTTTTAGCGGTGTATATAAAATGTGAAAGAGTTCAAGTGGGATTTAATACTCACTCTGCGCTACAGGAAGCAGAGACACGAAAACCAGGAAATCCAGCATATTCCACCACCTCAGTCTCAGTCTACACAACTCAGCGCTGATTCTGCCGGGATTTAACCCCTTAACAGGCTCGCATTAGCCGTTCATTCAAATAAAGAGGGTTTAAACTGAGAACTCGATCCCAGAGACGAGTGAGCTATGTACATATCCTCAGTAGTGTTACTTTCACTTTTGATTTGAAATGAAAGTATTCTGCCTTGAGGTGAATTTCCGGAAGCCTGGGATTATTCAAAGACAGTCAGCTGGCTAAATAATGTTTGTGTAAAATGTCTCGTTCTGCTGTGTTTATTCTCTTTAACTGTGAAGCAGCTCTGTCACTAACTGAAAGCCTGCAGTGTGGAGGAGGCTGGGGCGGAAGGACGTCACGTTGGTTGTGTGTTGATTTAGATAGGGACCACTGAAACATTAAACTATTTGTGGTGAAGCTAAAGAGAGTAATAGTGTATTTATTATGTTACAATGCATCAATCAGTCAAATACCTTTTATAAAATGACATTTTGTGGAATATACTCTCAGTGAAGCCAGTTTTATTGTTATGCATATTGCACTTATGACCAAAATACAACATATCATCAACACCACACTTTGGATGAATCTGTTTAAAGGATCAGATGACACTTGTGAAGACGTTTGTGAAAATTTGATGTGATCTGATCTTTAGTTTTTTATTGTGAAGTTTTGTAATTATTCTTCAAAAGCAGTGCATATGATTTTTGACTTTATTAAAATTATGGGCGTCTCAGAAAAGAGAGAAAACTTACACAAGACTCTAGAGAGGCCAAAAACCCTTACACCCCCCCCCCCAAAAAAAAAAAAAAAAAACACTTTAAAATGTCACTACAAACAGAACTTATATACTTGTATGATTAGGAAAGATGTTAAATCTTTTGACACTGACACCAGAGCTCAAGCTCATATTGTTACACATACATCACATCACTCAAATAAAAAATTGAAGTAAAATAAATTATTATATTGCTGAGCCTGAAATGCTTTAATTTGGCATCTGGTGACAATAAAACTCTACTGGATATTAACTTTAGTTTTCACTCATTGTCTTGTTTATCCAGTCTATATATGGTGCTACCTGGGTATATACTCCATATCTGCCAGATTTACCACACTCATAACCCCAGCTAATAATCCCAGCCGCCCAATACACATTGTTATCTTTCAAAACAAATGCCCCTCCAGCATCACCACTACATGCATCTTTCCCACCTATTGACAACCCAGCACAAAACATACGGTCTGTGAGAGGCACTGGGATCTTCAAGTCATCAATACATTTTTGGCATCTCCCTTTATCCACAATAGGCACTGAAGTATACCTGAGATATCTGGAGATTTTTGATCTTGCTGTCTGTCCAAAGCCAGAGATCCACCTGAAAATGGAGGTGTGATAGGATAGTTAACTTAAAGCGCAGAGCAGAAAGTTGATGATGAATGGACTAGAGAATAATATATCCTAAAATATTTTGGACAAAAAACATATAGGTTTGTGTGGGGTGTTTCTAGAAAGTAAGACCCACCCAGTAAGACCAGTGGAATATTCAGCTTCAGGTGAAGGCAGACAGAGTGGCATAACATCAGTATTGTACTGAATGGGATTGGCCAGCTTTAACAGTGCAATATCATGTTCAAAGTTTATGTAATTGGGATTACTGTACAAAGGATGAATGTGTAAAGACTGGATCTGAAGAGATGGCGTAGCAGATAGTTGTTGTGCATCATTTCCCCCAATGTGTATCTAAAAACATTTAAGTACAAAACAGTAGTCAGCAGAAATGAACTAATATTTACATCTGCTATTATAACACCAATGAAACCGGGTCTATTTGAAGATCACTTTGAATGATCTCAGATCCCAGTCAAGGGCTTCCTAATGGTTCTAATGAGCTTTATCCACAATACATTATACATCAAATTATATATTAGTTTGGAGAAGCAGCGTTGAAGTAATTTTTATATTTCAATCTCTGTGTATTGCATGTGACCAAAGAGGTTGTTTGGTAGTTTCAGGTTTATTTCTGTACAGATTTACAGCCTTTATCATTACAGCTTTACTTCCTGAAACTGTCAGAAGTATGAATTGTTTAAAAAAATAAAGAGAAGTGAATTCCTCCACGTTGAAAAAAGTAACGGTAAACACTGCCATCATCAAGTCCATCTGTATCTACTCTGTAACATTTGTACTTGATAAGGAGACAAAATCCAGTATATAAATCAGAAAATCTATAATTAATCAATAATTTCCATGTTCAATGGACAGAAGTTCTATGGAGGAATAAAAAAAATTCTAGGCTTCAAGGAATCTCACAATATAAAATGTTTCCTAACATTTTTAAAAAATGTAATCGTACATTTGATGCAGTAATGAGCAATGCTAAACACAATTACATTCTAAAAAAAACATATTCTTTAGAAATAATCACAAATGTGAGAAAAAACTGAAATATTTCCATAAAGAAAAGTCTGGTTAATTTTATAAAATACCTTCACTTTGTCTGGAGTGATGGGTTTGTTATTGAAGATCAGATTGTTTGCTGCTGTTAGGATCCACTGCTCTGCTATAATAGCCCCTCCTCCTCTAACTGGATGTTGAATGAAGGCCTGCCAGGGGAAGGTCCTCTGTGGAGCCTTCTGACCTCCTAACACTCTCTTACGACGGGTCAGACCAGTGGACGGACGTCTACACACTACAAGAGTAACAACATATAGAGCACAAATGTGTGTGTCTGTTAATGTCAGAACAAAATTTTTGGGAAAATAAAATTCCATTTTGGAGAAACAAGATTTTGTACACTGGACACTGGAAGACATGTACACTGGATGGTGTTTTTTTTATTTGTTTGTTTGTTTTTGCTTTGTTTGTTTTACCTGGGAGACATTTGGGAACTAGAGAGATATCTTTGTTGTGGTCATCTTTCCACTTCTTATCTGCACCACAGGTGTAAGTTGCTGGAGAACCACAAGTTTGATGAATGCAAAAGGAGAATTGACTGACTAAGCTGACCAGAAAAAGCAAAGATTAGAACTGAACTTATGGGCAAACCAGGCCGAACTCACAGTTCTGGGAGGTAGGTAATGCATATGGCTCATTACAATGTGGTTTAATAACAGAGCCATACTGATTATGAACACCAGAGATGAATAACACTTTTCCATTCAGCAAAGGTGGTGGGTCCCCACAGTTTATAACTGGAATTAAGAGAAAGAACAGAAGCAGAGGTTATTTATTTATAAAGTGCAATTATATAGCTTTTAAGTTTGCTCCATAGCATTGTGTGTTTAATCATCAACATTGTTTTGACCCATTTCCTTACCAAGAGACCTGAAAAATAATGTGTGTGTTGTTTTGTTTTTACTTGTTAGTTTTTCTTGAAAAATGTGGATTAGACATATTAATTAAATAATTAGATAGACTTACTTTGGCACAGAGGAAGAGGTAAACTCCACTGACCATTACTCTGACAGGTAACTGTAAAAATACTGACCTCTTTTCCATCCTGAAAAAGAGCACACTAAAATGTATTACTGTTTTCTTTTTAATTTAAAAGTCTCCGAAGTGTGATCTTACTTTAAGAACTCTGTAGCCCTTGTCACAGTGAACAGTGATCTGATCTTTGTAGTAGTATGCGGGAAGGATTGTTGAGGTAATTGCCATTTAGGTTGTTTGGAGACTCACACTGTACCCCTGGAATAAAAGCCACAAGATGTATTATAACCCCATTAAGTATGTATATTTCAAGACTAGAATAATTTTTGACAAAGATAAACAACAGTGCTAAAGGAAATAACCACAGAAAATGACATATAATTGAAATTATACTAGCAACATTTCCATAGAATTTGGGACTTTTTGGAATTTGTAAAATGCAATAAAAACAAGATTCTGAGGCTGACAAAAGTACTGATTTGATGTTTTTTTTACAACACATTCAAAAATAGTTGACAAAAAGTAAATAGAATATTTAAGTTACATCAGTTTGAAACATTGCACAATACGCAGGTAAATTTGTAACAGGTGACGATATCATTATTTGGTGTAAAAATAATGAGCATCTAAAGCACAGCTCGAGGTTTCAAGCCTGTACCTGTAATATTGTCATTGTCTGCTGTAAAAATATAGTCATCTGGCCTTAAGAGAACTTTAGAAATTTGCTGAAATTCTAAGATGCATCATTTCTAAGGCAAAATGCCTCCAGATTCTCTAGGATCAAGCCTAAAAATAAAAATGCTAAAAAAAAGTGCTAAAAATAAATGGAACTGATTAGATTGTTATCAGAGAAGGCTGCAAAAGCCAATGTCTATCACGTTATAGGGTGGGGCATCAATGGCCACAGTATGGGTAATTAAAAAACGTAATTGCACTTTTAATCTTACTTTTGTTAAATAAATACATTTTCAAAAATGTTCTATTTATAAATCAAAAATTGTTTTGTTTATTGATTTATTTGTTATAATAAATAAATGTACTCTTGCTTTTTTTTTAAAGTACTCACATGTAAAATGTAATGCCTTTAGGTCCACCTATTATATTACTGTTATAATTGTACCAAAATCTGTTGCATTATATTTTTTATGAGCTATTTATAATCGCTTTTTAGGCCTTTAATATTTTTTTAAAGAAGCTGTGATATTTATTACTGGACATTTAATACTGACGCATCATTGTTGTCCAAAGAAAAACAAGTATCTCACAATACTTTACAGGAGAAAGAAAAAAATCTTATTCCAAGTAATTCTGGAACATTTTAATTGTTCCACTCATGACATTTTCACACAGTGTGAAAAAGAGCTGTTGTGTTCAAACAATGTAATGAACTAAGAATCAGTAAAAAATGGAGACACAGGGTTTTTTTTGGGACAGTGAAAATATGCAAAGGTCTGGTTTGATTGATTGCCCTGTATTGTGCCTCTGATGCTCTATTCTAAGTCTATAGGAATGGAGCAATGTTTTTTTTTTATTATTATTCACTCTGCTATTTTGCTCTGTACCTTTAATACCTCATCAAAACTTTAAGCTATTATTATTATTAAGTTATTTTTGACAGTTTGTGTAAAACTCACGAACACAAGTACGCTGATCTGACTCGAGTCTGAAACCGTGATGACAGGCACAGAGGTATGAACCCATGGTGTTGAGGCAGATCTGAGAACAGGGAGCTTCAGCTTTTTCATCTGATGCCAGAGAAAAACACTCATCTACATCTGAGTCAATAAAAAAAGCCACTATTTACTTTCACATTTTTAATGTAAGACAAATATCAAAAAACATAGACCTATGGTTTAAAAAACACAGCAGGACTACAGTTAAGTAAAATCACATAGTAGTACATTAAAAATGTAAACAAGTTAGGAATTAAAAGAGCAATTCTTATTATATTTACAGTACTAAATCAAGTATGTGCCATCAGATATTAAGGAAACATGTTAATTGAAGTGCCGCAGAAAACATGCTTTTCTTTAAGGAGTGTCCCATCCAGAGTGGAACCCTATTAGTGTTTCGGCCTCTGTCCAATCACAGTAATGTTTCCACAGTCTGGGTTCCCAGGTATGACACACAATAGATGCCACAAACACAGTGAATTTAAGCCATGGACACAAGCATAGAACACAGATAATGTTAGATTCTACTGGACCTAAAAAGCCTTAACAGAGAGTTAAATAAAAGGAAATACTGGTAATGAATTTAAGTAATGATTGAATACGTGTAGACCTAGCACCATCACTTGAGATCCAGAACATATAAGTTGTCAACAAACAATCTAGTTTCAACCTTTTTTGAAAATGTTGCTTGTCCTTAATCTGCTCTAATTGTGAGTCCTTGCTTATGTGTTTCAAGCATGTACTGATATGGAGGAGAAATGGGCAAATATGAGTATGTTTAGGTTTCTGATACAATTTGTGTTGCAAAATTTGATAAAGGAACCTTAAAGCATTATATTTAAGTCTAACATTTACAGTGTAATCATTATTAAACAGCTAATAGGAATAAATTTGCTACACCAGGATAGTGATGAAAAGTTTACATTATTTTTATCATAATTATTTATTATTATCATTATTATTATTAATAAAGTAATATTATTTTTTAATATATAAACACTAAATGTCATGCATAAATAAAGATTGTGTTTAGTGTTCACCTTTTGCCTGGTAGAAAGCAGAGAAGCCCAAAGGTGGGTATGGCCCTTTATTAACTTCATTGGTCAGAAGAGTGAGCCGAATACTATTGGTAGGAATAATAATGGAGCTGTTTCCTGGGTAGTTGCCATTCCCTGAATTTCCCTCACCACAATATTTCTCCATTTCTTTTCCACTGTGTGATATCTGTGGTATTTCAGGAAATTCCGCAATTATTCAGAAATAAGCCACTTAGTTTTTGTAGCCTTATTATACTACAATGCCTCTTCTTTGACACAACACACATGACATACACAATATGACTGTTATCATAAACAAGATTTTGAATATTAATTCTATTGTTATTTATTTTCAGGCACTTCAAATAGGAAGTGAACATGCTTAAATATAATCAACTGTTCACTTTAAATTAGCTACTTATTTCACAAACAATAAATTAATGACTCCAGAATGTGGAGTGGACCGTTAGATCTGCAACATAACAGGAAGTTAATATCAACCATACCATAAGAGAATCGTTCAAGCAGTTGTGTGATGGCTTGATATTGAAGTAATTGAAGTTGAGCTGAATACGGTATCCATTTGGCACCTTCAGATCCCAGTGCTGATGCAGAGGTGATGGATAATTTTCAGGATAGTGAGGCGACTGAAGTACAAGACTGACTGGGAGGCAGAACTTTTTCTCTGCGTGTTTGTATATATTACAAGTAGCCTGTGAGGGAAGGGGTTAGGAGGTAACATTAGAATGTGTTTGTTTATATGCATGCCCAATATCAACATAATCACACATGCAATTGTTTTTTCCAGAGAAAAGAGCTAAGTTCATGTAACAAAGTAAGGTCAAAATAACATGACTTCATTGCCCACAGGACGGTGATTAGATTACATAAAAAACACAAAAGAGTCCTGAGTTTGGAGTGTTTTTCCTGAATCTGGAAATCTGACACATTTTTCCTAAAAAGTCATTTATGTAGCGATAGTATTAGAAAATATGAACAGGCTGGCTCTATGTTGTATCACATTTCCTATTACATAACATTTATTCCGGCTTTTAGTTATTTATATCCAAACAAATATTGAAGAAAGCAGCTGCTACTGTGGGAGGACATATTGATAAAACAATAGCTTAAAATTGGTTTGTATATCCAACATTTTATTAGTTTCATATCTGCTATAAAGTTGTCTAATATGACACACCTGTCACACTCATCTCATGCCCTAGCCCTCAGCAGCTCAATATTCAGTGAAAACAATGCAATATATTAATATGGATCTATTTATATTTCTTTTATCATCGTAATGTGAGAAATAAGGTTATTTGTATTACTTATTAACTAGTAGACATTAGATGATGTTGTTTCAAAAAACATTACTATCTGACAAAGAGATGAACGTTAGGTGTCATAGAATCTGTTCATTAACAATTACAGTAGTATGTAGTAAAGAACAGCTGAATTCATTATAACAGTCAAATAGATTAGCGAATCATAAGATTAATAGGATTAACAGAATTAAGACATTTCTCACTAATGACTAAAAGGGTGGGACCTATATATCAAGGGACATTTTTGAATGGTGGAAATAAAATGACAGACTGAAAGAATATATATATATATATATATATATATATATATATATATGAAATGTAGAAAGACTTACCATATTAGAGTCAAATTCCAGTCCATTGGTGCAGGTTTGAAAAAGAAGATAAAAGAGGGGAAGAAAAGGCTGGGTGCATTTGAGTATGAGGTAAGAAAAAATGCTTCAGATAAATAAACAGCAGACCGATTAAAGGGCAAACTCCAGTAACCTGAATCAACACACACATTGAGAAGTCCAAGCAAACAATAATTATTTTAAAAACTAAAACCCTTAACAGTAGATAAACAATCTTGATTTTGATATATTACATATATAGTGTCAGAAATATACTTTCAGTTTCTGCTGTCATATTTTGAAAATCTTAAATGGAATATAACACTTTTGGGATAAAATATGGCTCAGTACAAAATTGGCTTCATGCAAACTGAAAACTATTAATTAAGACAGTTTATCTCTTGGTTTGGGAGTATATTTTAATTTATTTTGCCATGTTTAATAATACATCATGTTTAAAAAGAAACAAATGATAAAATGACCCCATATTATCATTTATTATGCTTAACAGTATATTTTGTATATTGTGTATTTGTCTAAAACTAGGTGAAATTTTGCATCAATACTAAAAAACTACAATTATGGTGTTACTGCAGTGGAAATTTCAAACTACTGATATGTTTAAAGAATTACATTTTTCCTATGTAAGACTTGCCAAACTAGTTTTCTCTCATGATCATATTTATCCAGTCAAGATAACGTGGTATCCGTGTGTATATTCCATACAGGCCTTTCTTGCCACAATCTAGACCCCAACTAACAATCCCCATTGCCCAGTGAACACCATCTTTTTCTGCTACAAAAGCAGACCCACTATCTCCATGGCAGGCGTCCTTCTCACCCTCCTCAAAACCAGCACAGAACATGTTGTCTGTAATAGGAGGAATATTCTTCAAAATCCTCTTTCCTTTCTTCTCATATTCAATGGACTTTTTACATATTTCTTCATCCACAACAGGAAGCTGGACATACTGTAGTATAGTTTCAGGCTTTGAGAAATCCCTACTGGACAGGCCAAATCCGGAAACCCACCTAAAGGTTACACAAAATAAATTTTTGATTATAGGTGCATCAGTACTGAATGATTAAGACCATGTTCTCTTTGTATGAAACCTGAATGGACATGCCTAAATCAGCTATGTTAGCTGTTCAGACTTACATTAAAATATATATTAAGATGAAAAAATAAAATGTCCCCTGAATTCGTTTGCTGCATCTTGGCACAGAGTCTACAAATGTCTTGATCTGCACTCAGGGATGGAGTTTTACTGGTTTGAAATGATGCAATGGCACAGCCCATAGCCATTTACAAGTTTTCATATTTATCACATGGTATTGCCTTCCTGCAGGAGATCACCCTCTAGAGGAAATATATCTGTCACAATAGGATATAGCCACCAGTCACAGCAACATTATACTGATTTGTTGTGAGGTACAAGATGACCTAAAATGTGCCTCTAAAATGCTCCCACATTGTTTGTAGACAGACTGAGGTCACATCAGGGGTCACTGTTCGGTGCAGACATTCACAGAAAGATTACACAGTATTCACCATGTGATTCTTAGGCTATTAGGGTAAATATGGTAATTTCACAAAGGTATGTTTCAACTCAAAGCCTTAAGTTGGATTAAGCCACTGGATTTGCATGGTACTGTGAGGACTATATTGGTTTAAGAGTATTGCTATGGTAACTGTATGGACTGTTTCTTACTATGCATCCAACAACTGCTAAAGTATCCAAAATTGTTCTTGCTCTGCTCAAAATAATGAAGATGCATAAGTTCATGACTTGCCAATGAGAACAACCTTAAAATTCCATCATTCACTGTGGCGAGGTGATTTCTTTTTTTGTTATTGGTATTGAGAAACAGCCCTTGTTTATTTCCCACCCACCTCTTCTTCCTTGTTTCTCTCCCTATTGCTGTGGTGTAAGACACATACACTCAATTTTATCATTTCTCTTTAATATTTATTTCTCTATGGACACATTGCATTTGGAACAAATGAAAAATATTTCAGTGATATTCTGGATATTAACTTCTTATTTTAACTCATATAATTGTGGTGGATTGGACAACGATAACGTGTTGCCAAACACACACACACACACACACATATTGGGGGCACACACACAAAGAGGTGGGCAGCCATCCCCAGTGCCCAGAGAGAGAGGTTGGGGGTTAGGCCCCTTGCTCAAGGGCAATCCACCCATGGATTGAGTGAGGAGATGGCACTGTCCCTTCACTCCCCTTACTCTCAAATGTCTTGCATAAATGTCTGTTTAAATTAACTGACTAGAAAACTAAGTTAGTCTAGTTTTCAGATGGGTAACTAGTGAATATGACATCACTCTTGTCGATTATTTGTCTGAAGATCTGCCCACCATACAATGTCCCAAAAAAGTGAATTTATCATTAAAATAGTGCTTCTTTGGATAATTAGAAAACTGTTCATAAAATGTGATTTTTATTTTCAGAAAACATACATAATGAGATGATTCACAAGCATACAACATTGACTAGTGGTGAACTGAGCCAATCGCAATGATAGCTTTCTGTACATTCCTAATACTCCTGAGTCAATCAACACTTTTTTGTTGATTTTTAATTTACTACATCATCTGATCACAGCAACTGTCCCTCACATGATGACTGGACCAAAGAAATACTCCAAAATTACTCAGAATAAAATATTTACACTGACTACCATTGAAAATTAAGAAGGTTTGTAAAATTACTATTTTTGGAGTACAGTGACAATATCTAGCATTATTTAGTCTTCACTTTGATGTAAAATTTGATTCAGTCAGAAGCCATTTCCATAAGCATATGACATATATTCAGTTTATGCAACAGAAACTGCCATTACACATTAATGAGCAAACCCAGAAGAGACAGTGTCCAAAATCATTCACCAACCTTATGAATTAAGTCCCCTGTAAAACTGAACTATATAATGAGTAATGCAGGGAATAGTGTGTAGGGGGCCATTTTGGACATGTCTCAGCTTCCTTACATTAAGGTTGTCCTGCAACACGTACAATTTGTAAAAAAGCCAAAATATGAAAGTCTATCAGGGCAATTTAGGCAACTTTCAATCCCAGAAGAGGCAGCAATGCACAGAACAATAGTGGGCACGGAATGAACTATGATATTTTAGAGGCAGGCCAAACTGTCTAAAACATGCACGGCTAGTATGAAGTCAGAACTGTGTGAACAGTTACCCGACACATAACAGGCACAGAAAATTTTTTAAGCACTCAGATTTGTAATTTTCTCATGCTCTATACCACACATGCAGCTATAGCTAGACTTATCAGGGTATGTATGATAACAACATAATTTTTTAAATACTTACCCTGAATACACCTTTTCGGCCGCTTCTGGAGGCAGGCACAGTGGCCTTACCTTCTCACTGAATGTGATTGGTGTATTGAGTTTAATTAGTGCAATGTCATTGTCAAAGTTAAGACCATCACTGTTGTTGTATTGAGGGTGAATATATACTGAAGATATGTTGAGAGCAATAAATTTATCTTTCTCTTTATAATTATTATGTCCAACATAAGCCTGCAAAGAAAACAATATCATTTATTTATCTTTGACTGTGATTATATTACAACCATTATTAGAAATTGGCAGTTAACCATCATGTATATAAACAAATTAAAGCCTTAGACAGATTTCATTAAATCCAATAAAGAGAGGTGGATTTGAGCGCACACATTCACTCACCAATCCACCTACTAACGTGTTTTTGTACCATGGGAGGAAACTGTAGCACCTGGAGAAAACCCACACAGACACGGGAAGAACACACCAAAGTCCTCACAGACAGTCACCCGGAGCGGGACTCGAACCCCCAACTCCAGATCCCTGGAGCTGTGTGACTGACACTACCTGCTGTGACACCGTGCCACCTCCTGCTGAGGACTTGTAGTCATTTATTTTGTTTATGGCTTTGAATCATGTCAGTCTTGAAGCATAAGCACTAAACCAGAATCATCTCATTAAACAAAGTGATGACCTACTTCCATTTGTTGCCCCACGATGCTGTCCCTGTTGGAACAATACTTTATGTCTTAGTTTTTTTTATGTTTTGAGAGAATTTGTACCTGCTAATTGCCATTTATACACTGTCAAAATTACCTAGCCCCACTGGCACAGTTAATGCATGCTCAATGCCACATGTCCCACGTGAATGTTATGCTCTATCCGCTACCTGCACTCATGCGAACAGTAAATACACATTGGCCTTCCTGGTGACTAAGGCTGTATAATGCCCCACTGGCACCGTTAATGCATGCTCAGTGCAGCAAGTTCCATGTGAACTAACACATAAGACACGTAACACAGCCACTGCATTGTTAGTGTTTCATATTTAGCATAATGGTTGAACATTTACCATTATATCTTCTATAGAGAGAGTGGTTGAATAAGAATTCAGATTGTGGGCTGCAGTCATTATCCATTTTTCCCCAATGATAAATGCTCCTGCCCTATAAGATTTTTGTAGCTGGAGAAAAACCTGCCAGGGGAAAGAACCTAGCTGGGCATTCAGCCCTCCAAATATTCGACCATAAGCAGGTACTAGATCGTGGTGACCACACACTAAACACACACACACACATACACACACACACACAAAGGTTTGTGATATAAATGACATATATTCTCTATCACAGTTCAAATAAAACCAGTGTTTTGATAATCACCTGGAAGGCATGATGGAATCATACTGGTGTTTTCTTTCCTCCATTTTTGGTCAGCCCCACATGAACGAGTCACTAAATCAAGGATGATTTGAGCTTTGAAATGTTAAATTATATTTTAGCCCACTGACTAAGATTATTAAACAGTGTAACTTACCATTTTGAATTTCAAGGGAAGTGTAGAAAGGTTCATTGCAGTGGTACTGAATGACTGAGAGGTATTCATTATTAGAGCCCTTAATAAATTGCACATGTCCATTTAGCAAGGGTTTAGGATCACCACAGTTAATAGCTAGAACAAACAAAAATGAAAGAATAACAGAAGTCTGTGTTTTCTATAATATTTAACCATTGTTAGCTCCAGAAAAGTTTTGAGCATTTGGTAATGAAGCTTCTTCATGTACTGAAACATCTTTAATTAATTTTAAGGCTAGTCTGAGCATCTGAGTCTATTGGGTAATAAGACAGTTCTTTAAAAAAGTAATACATTCATTTGTTCACGGATTGATTATCAATGTAGGCAAAGTGAGGGGTTTCTTTTACCTTCACAGGAGTGGTTGTTGTGGTTTAGGACATATCCATGTGGACAGTTACAGCAGAACCCTCCAATGAAGTTGTAGCACAAATGACTGCATGGATTATTCTCACCTGTGCATTCATCAACATCTATTTAAAGAGATATGGACATTTTTACAGGAAGAATAGCAGGGGGCAGAAAAACTACATCTGCCAGATTACAGCAGGAGGTAATGTGAATAAGCAGGACAAGTGAATAACTAGTCCACTCACAAGCATGTGTTTTTGAATTGTGGGAGGAAACTGAAGCCTGTGACAGCGACACTACCCATCGCCCCACATGCTGCTTACGTTTCTAAACCAGTTAGAAGGCCGCATAATTAAATTAAATTCTTCGGCAAAATAACAGCAAGTTTACTCCCAACATCAAGACATAATTATCAAAGAAAAAAGTGCTGATATCTTCAGAATGGACGAACAAACCCAGAGCTCAGGCCTCTGCTATGTGGAAAGTAGACAATGCAACCAGCTTCTAAGACTGAACTTTAGAGTTTACAGAAACACAGAACAATACCCCTGCAAGTTTTTTTAATATAAAAAAACCTCAGTTTAATAAAAAAAAGATTTCTTGAACTATGTCTTTTTTCTCTATTCCCAGATCAGTCTACACAATTAAACACCTGAATCCTCACTGGTGTCTTTTGTGTTTTACCTTGTGTTTGGTAGAGGGCACTGAAACCAGTGTGGGACTGTGGGAGAGAGTCGTCGGAATGAAAATAAATGGACAAACAGCCTCCAGATGAGGAAAGAAGGTGGGGATTGACAGATAACTGCAGCTCCGCAAATGACATACTGCCACAAAGGGACATCTTTAAATGCTGGTCAGTGAAGATCTGTGAAAAGAGACCAATGCTGAAATTTAGTAACCTAGAAATAAACACCTTATTAACAAGTGCTTCTAAGAAACAATAATGAACTACTAAAGGGAAAATATCAACACGAACTAACATTGAGCTATTATGGCACATGCCACAGACACACAAACACCCCCCCCCCCCCTCCCACACACACACACACACACACACACACACACACACACACACACAGACACTGACCATGAGAGCATCATGTTCACACAGTGTACTGTTCTCCAGGTCCAGATGAATAAGGGTCAAAGACACAGAGAGTCCAGCAGGAGCACACTCAGTCCAGTTCATGCTAATGTGGTTGGGGTAATTGAGTGGATATTCAGGGGAGCTGACCCAGCCTATTAGCTGAGAAAAGACCCCAGGCAGCAGCAGCAGACAAACACTGTGGTAATTCATTGGTTAAAAAGAAAAAAAGGACTAACAAAAGTTGCTAATATAGACAAAGCTCATAACAGTTCATTAAAAGCAAATATACACAGCAAATAAATAGACCATAACATTATCTCTACCTCCTTATTTCTACATTCTCTCTCCGTTCTCTATCATTCTGATATGTCAGTGTGTGTTGCACTGGTACAAGTGGATCAGATACAGCAGTGCTACTGTAACGTTTAAACCACTCTGTGTCACCGGTGGACTGAGAATGGTCCGTCAGTGTCCACTGATGAACAACTAGAAGATGTCAGACACACACTGCAGCACCAGATGAGCTACTGTATCTCACTTTATGTTTAACGAGGTAGGTGTGTCTAATGGAGTGGACAGTGAGTGGACTGCTTTGTCTGATCACACACTCCACCACCACGTGACGTCTGTGGTGGTCCTGTGGAAGTCCTGACCATTTGTATGAGAGGGTAAAGGGGGTGGGCGGGGCTACAAAGCATGCAGAGCATCAGTTGGACTCCAGATAGTGAGTGTAAAATCATCACGGAGATCATAATATTATGGGTGTATTAGTAACAAATTAGGAAATGTAACTGACCACACTCTGGGCCTGAAAATCAAACCTTTATTTATCCAGGCACAGAAATAATCAGTCTCCTTTATTTTAAAATTACTTTTAATGTTAAAAATACTATATACACTATATAAACAGCTTAACAGAAGAAATATTACAGCAATAAATTCATGATAACGAAAACAACGATCATGTTTAATGAAGAAGAATAAAGGAGATTGCACCTACCTCAGAGTGAACATTACAACTTTTGCTACTGAAACACCCAAGTAAACTTTCACTTTGCCACAAATTGAATCTACCACAGACTGAATGTGTCACTAAAATTGATTGGTTCATGTTTACACTGCGGTTGTGTACCCACCAAACACTGGAACAAAAAAAAGCCAATATAAAAGTCATCTTTAAATAATAAAAGTAATGCGTTGTGTTAAATATAGATATTTTATGAACTATTATTTTGTCCAAGAAACATGTGGAAATGCTATCCCTAAAAATAAACAGACACCAAAGAACGAAGGTTTATAATTCTCTATTAATACCACCCCACAAACTGCATCACTGTGTTAACGGAAAGCTCGTGATCATGACAGGAACAGGCAAGATTTCATCATTGCCATTTTTAACATTACTAAAAGCAAGCACCTTAACATTTCATCAACCAGAAGTAATATTTGTTGAAGGAACGGGGCATCGCTGATAACCAGCCAATAATGTAGAAACACTTACATCTTTATATAAACGTCTGATTAATAAAACGGTGCCGTAAGTACGTGCTGTAGACACGTCCACTCAGTCTTGTTTAATGTAGGTAGGCGTTTTCGGAGCTTTAGGAGCTTAAGTCAACTCCTCAGAAAGTCGGATAGGTCCGGTGTGTCGGTGTGGTCATATGAACAGACAAAATAATCTTTGTTTTGGAAAATTTAGAGCAGTTAATGAAAGGCGTGTGGGCCACAGCAACACGTCCACACATGAATAAGGATTATGATAAATTACCTCAGATTATGTTTAATTATCTCAACGAATTTCTGCTCGAGTCTTTAATAAAAGACTGTACTGTGGAGCTCAGACACAGCTGAAGGGGCGCGAGGCGAAGCGTGAGGCAGTTCTGCTCTCAACTCTCTGACTGACCCCTTGAATACAACATCATCATCAAAGTGCAACCTTAAGGAAGGATTTAGGGCAAGAATTGGGACGGGGAACAGCTGAAGACAGCAATAGCAGAATCCTGGACATTAAAAATTAAATTACATTTCAGAAAAGAGCTTATATGTTTATTAAAATCATTAAAGGAGATATATACATTATGTTAAAAAAATATTGTGAAACCTATGTACATGTAAAACACAATCTATACACATATGAAATGTATTGTAAAGAAAACAGTAAATGAAAGAGCTCATATGCGATGGTCATACATTTTAGGAGTTTGACACATTTCCTTTTTGGGTGTTTTGGTGAGCAGTTAAAAGCAGAGTGAAGTAATGAAAGGAACCAGTTAAAAAAACTTAATAACACTTAATAGAATACTATATATTTACTGAAATGGCCAGAGGGGGGAGCTTTAACACCACAAGAACAGTGAAATTTCAACATTGTCATCTTACATTGGTGTATACAGGTGCTAGTCTGTAGCTCCTACAATCCTCATTCCTTTAAGTATTCTCGAAGAATCTGGAGAATATGCTACATGACCAAATGTGTTGAGGATCCTTATCATTTTAGAGAAGATCCATGTAGTTCTTGCATTCAGACAGTCAAAGAGGACTTCACAACCACAAGCTTGATTTAATTGTTCTCAGAACACAGTCTCATTATATCTCAGTGAGCGTGACATGGAAACCTTCTGTCTGAGTATCGATGTTTAGTATAAAGGCATCTTCATTGGAGTAGTGCTCAATAATGTTATCATCCATGTTTACAAGAATCCTGTTGGACCAATGAAACAGAGCAAAGAGAAAGAGACCACACATAAAAACCAAATCAACTTTCAAAAGTAAGCACAGTTAAAATGTGTTTTTATGTTTGTGTTTATAAACTCCATTATGTGTGTTTATGGAGCCCCATTAAGACACAAAGATTTTATATATGATTTCTCATTATATGAATTGTTAAATATGATGTTATTTCCTACAAAAAGCAGAAGACTAAGACAGAAGTAACTAATCTTTAAACAGAAAATTAGAGATAATCCACTGGGTCTGAAAATGTAGCCCATGTTTTTACTAAACAAAAGATGTAATGATATTGAATAATAAATCTTAATGTTGATATGATGGATATTTACTCACCCTTTCTTACTTTTCTTGTAGACTTTATTGAACTTCTCAGCTGGAAGAGAATATTTGTCTGATATCTATAAGAGGGAAAAGTGTACATCTGTGACATACTAAAACATGATGCTGGAGGAAATAAACAAAAAACAAAAAAACCCGCTTTGTACTTACAGCCTCAAGCAAGCTCTTCACTGTTGGAGACCTCAGCATTAAAGCATCAAAAACATCATCAGCTTCTTTCCTTACATACAGCAGAACTGTTAAGAAACAGACATAGTCATTAGTTATAGTGTAAGAATTAGAGTGAATATCCCTAAAATGCAGTGAGAACAAATGTCTCACACACACACAAACACATTCCATGTCTCGAGTACAGGTAGTCTCACTGCATTTGGCATTGTAAGATGGATGTGAGTGAATAAAAGGCTAGTTAATGTATGTCCAGACATTTTTGTGTTTATTTAATCTATTATTTTTGGCTTGTTTCAGGACACAGCACTCTGAGAATCAAAAGTGAATCAATGGAATAAAAGAAAAATCTCTAGTTAAAATGAAAAAGAAAGTAAAAATGTTTCATCATACAACATATTAATAATCTTATACTGAGACATATTACATATACTGATTAGATTTAAGATGCATTCACTAGTCAAGATAATCATTTTTGTAGTGCTTTTACATTCAGTTAAAAAAATCCGACTCTCTCCTTGACACAAACACTCACACACCTTTCCTAGATGAATCTCCTTTGCTCTGTTTGGCTGGTAAAGGGCAGATGTCATCTTCACTCTGTCTGAAAGGTCTCTTCATCATCACACTGTATGTTACAGTCAAAGTGTTTGCAAAGGATTATAAAACAGTCATCATGCAATTTATGTTGAAAATATCTTTTAAAATGCAAACAAAATATTTTAGAATAATTTATTCTTAAGTTGGCTGTCTTACTGTACAGCACTTTGGCTGACACTTGTTGTCTTTTAAATGTGCTATATAAATAAAGTTGTCTTATTGCAAATAACTGAAACAGTACTCCGTCATCCTCACCAAAATACAACCCTTCTTACCCATCACACTCCGCTTCTTCTGTACCAAAGCCAAACATCTGTGAACAGTCAATGGATGAAAAAAAGCACTTATTATAACATCGCAGACAATAAATATCTTTCTGCTTTATGATTATTCTGCACATGCCTTAGAAAACTATGTAACTACCTAAATGATTATGAATAACAGCAGTGACAAACAGCAGCCTGACTACTCTGAAAGTTCAGCAATTCTGCAATTATGGCAGTGAAACTACTCAGTTCTCACCTGTGCAGCTCTCTGCAGGTTACTAAAGTGGACATCAGGAATGAAAAGCACAGGCTGTGACTCCAGATCTGTCACATATTTGAAAGATGTAACGTCAGACTTCTTCTGCCCTGATGCAGCATTGCCTCCTGCTTTACCTGCCAAGTCTAAAAGAACACAAAGAGCTTTAAGGTCAGGACCACTCTGAGTAACACTAAGGCAGTAAAATGTGACCAAGCTATCAGTGAAAAATTGGGACTCTCACCGAAAGCAGAGAATCAATCTCATTTGTTACTGTTTTGTACTATTGACTGAGGAAGTGTGAATACATGCTGCTCATTATGATGCTTAGTGTCAATAAAGTATTCAAACTTGATCCATACATCATAAATCGACACTAATGACTTACCATTATGACCCTGCCCCCCAGGTGGATGACCTTTGGTCTTCTTCCGGATCTGCTTTCTCTCCTCATCCCGGATCTTCCGCTCGGCTCCCTGTGGAGTAATGAGACATGCAGGAGTTACTATTCACAAGCTACCGTCATTTGCAATATGTTTGAGCACCATGAATGTACTCATTTTCTAAGTAAATTATTTAATGCATTCTCTTACAAAAAATATACTTCTAAGGAAAAATACTAAAAACAATGTTGCCTGCCAAACCTTATGGCACATTATATATTTTTTTCAATGTATTTGCAGAACTGTTATAAGACACGGGGTGGCACGGTGGCGCAGCAAGTAGTGTCACACAGCTCCAGGGACCTTAAGGTTATGGGTTCTAGTCCTGCTCCGGGTGACTGTCTGTAAGGAGTTTGGTGTGTTCTCCCTGTGTCTGGGTGGGTTTCTTCCTACCATCCAAAAAACACACGTTGGTAGGTGGATTGATGACTCAAAAGTGTCAGTAGGTGTGTGTATGTGAGTGAGTGTATGTGTTGCCCTGTGAAGGACTGGCGCCCCCTCCAGGGTGTGTTCCTGCCTTGCAAATATATACTGTACAGTATACTGTCTACTGGACAGTGTTAGTTGTTACTGATAAAAAGCACTGTAACAGAAACATTTTTGCCAACCTTGTCACAGAAGACCTTGATTTGGCAGTAGGCTCTGTGAATGGGCCGGTTGCTCCTGTTGTTGTAGCTATATGTGTCAATCTGAAGCATCAGTGGAAGCCCTTTCACTCCTTTCTGAGAGGAGAAATCTGTGCTCAAACAGTTCACTGTGATAAACACCTACAAAAAACAAGTAGCATAAGGAAACCTATTAAAGCATAAAGCATAAACAAACAATACTATTAAACTGTTAGTATTTTCTCAGTGATCTATTAAGAAGATGTACCATATCACATCAGTAAACTCCTGACCAACTGGTAATGTAATGTAGGTTTTTTTTCCCCATTAAATATCAGTTAAGAAATTAAGAACATTTTATCTGATTTCCTCAGCTATATCTCCATCTGCAGGTGTGGCAGTATATTGACCAATTGGTTCTAAAAAGAGTAAGGACAAATCCTCCACACATCTTAATTAGCTAAGAAAATTTCCCCTCCATGTTAATAACTTTGTTCTAGATTCTAGAACCTATATGAGTTATGAATGGCTAAATTCAGAGCACATGGCTTCTGTTAAATGGTTTACATTTCTGCTACAGCTTGTGGTTTATTCAAATGAGCTAAACGACATTGGTTTGAAACTCTCCCAACTGTAAATTGGCTTATGCCAATCTTTCAGGAGACACTGGAAAAACAGCTTCAGAGAGATGAAATGTGGGAAATCTTTTTGCCTGGAGTGAAAATACTTTCCCACTGACAGGCTACTCTACCTTCGTGTCTGTGCCTGTAGCTTTTGTTTAACAAGAAGGCTTATGGTGCAATATTGTGAGAACCACTTCTTTTCTCATGGTCACATGATCACTTTTAACAGGCAACAGTTAGTAAAAAAGACAAACACACTTAAAACAACAGCCAATGGAACCAATATTGTTTTTTTCTGTCTTAATGCGTGTCTGAGAGTGTGTGAAAGGGCATTTCACAAAGTTAATATGACATCATATTAAGACATTCAATGCAAAACATACATTCAGTAAAAATAGATACTAAATGTACTTGAATTAAATGGAATGCGTTTGATGAAGACAGAAATCAAGAAGATTTTAATGGAGAAAACACTAAGCTATACAGCATCATTCTTAATACTCCATACTTAATGCTTATTTCCTTGAATCCAAACTCAAGATGGTGCTGACTTCTAAAATTATCTTTAAACTCTGTGTCATGACAAATAAATGCATCTGTCAAGTGACATAATCATGCCAGGAATAATGTAAAAACAAATAGTTATGCATTTATTTATTTATTTGAAACCCAACATCAATAAAATACAGCATTTTCACCTTAGCCTCCTCGTTAATATCCCAGGTGAAAGAGACGGCATTGTAGGCAATCTCCTCAAGATTCCCAATAGTGTTGAAGCTTTCTTTGTAATCAGCTGAATAGAGAGGATTGAATCAGATGCAGGGTCAGAAATAAGATACACATCTACTTGTTAGATATTTACCTTTTATTCACTGGAATGAGTTGGATTACATGTTACTGAATAGAAAGAAGCATGTCCAACAGGGTAATGATCAATATTTTGAGTAATTCACACATTCAGGTTCTTGTTATATCTATTTACCAAATGGTCAGAAAATGATCAGCAGATGTAACAAAGACTAAACATTTGTTTAAGAGTTTAATGAATATTGGTATTATCATATTAAAATTGCTGGAAACATGTTACAAACATATGTTAGAGGGTTTTTTCCTGATCCTAACAACAAGAACCTAATTACTCTGAAATCTATTCTATTTAAGTACCCTTCTACCTGCAACCGTTAACACATCTATTCAAATCCTGATCTGTGTCCTAGGGCACTATAAAAAAAATCCCTGGAAACTGTTATTCAAATTAAACATTTAAGGCATATCACATTTCAAGCTTTTCAAAAATGCCCTCCACTACATCTTACAGGCCTGCCACCTGCTGTTGATGAGACCACTATAGTGGTCTTAAGGCATCAGCTACACGCCTATCTCCGACCTGACCCCCTTCCAATTGTCTACACATATCCCATCTGCAAGTAACGGTGACAGATTTCACTGCCTTAAGCCTTCTACTAGTGTTGCATTTAACAGGATACCATAGGAGAGGAAGACAGAAGCCTGGCTATATGGAGGGGCCTGGGTTTAAATAATAATACACACATAAACACACTGGTTGAGGACATAAACGGGGGATTCCCCTTGAATGACACCCTTAAAGAGAGGACTGAGTTTCAAAATACACACAGAAGACAAGTTTCTTCTGTTTCCTCTGAAGTTCTTAGCTTGAGATGAAATTCCAATCACTGGCACATGGAAATTTTGTTCAACTTGCTTCTTAACATGATTTTCCAGGTCAGGTTTACATATAACCCATATTCATGTAATAAATACAAAATTAATGAATCACTTAAAGTAGAAATATATCCTGATCAAGCTTCATTTTCCTACATACATAGCAATAACAAAATGCCCTGAACATAACTGAGCAAGTAAAAATTTGTTGTGTGATTAATCACAGTTGTCTATACAATATATTGCCATCAATTACAATGAATTGTAGTAATTGCTTGTCTGCCCTTGGGGAACAGGAGTTACTAGGTCTTAATACAACAGTGGCGATATCTGTAGGCACTTACCAATGTCTAGTACTCTCTGTTTAGCAGTGTGCTGACGAGTGTGCCAGTAGTTCCAGTGCTTCAGCTGTTCGTCACGACATTTGTCCTCTCCAAACACTACCATCACCACACTCTGTGAACCAGAGAGAGGATCAAGGCTGCATGAAACACCAAAAGCAGCATAATCTACATATAATAATGCTTATGTCACACCTTTCATGAAAAAAGAAAAATGCATGCACAAATAGCAAAACTAAATGTGTTCCCTCTGTATCATCCCATCCAACTCCTCCTCATCACATTCCAGAATCAGAGTGGCAGCTGCTGCAGCTCTTTGTCTCATGTTCCTACAGCTCCAAAGGCAGGTTGGAAAAGTTTTGAATGGTCGATGGTTGGACGTCAGCGGAAGCAGAACTCACCCTCACTTTGCTGATGGGTAGGTGCGGGCCCTTGCTGCCCCCCGTCTCACTCAGAGTGATGCCATAGAATTGGCCCCTGTTGAGATAGATCATCGGACCCTCACTCTGCTTGTGTCGCACTGAGCGGCTGGCTTCTATACAGTACTGAAATGTGTCTCTACACCAGAGCAAACAAAACAAAAAAAAAAAGACATCAGCAATCATTCCTGACAACAAGGACATGATGTTCTCTTTCTGTTTCCTTCTTGAACAGTTAATTCAAAACAAAACAACTCTGGAGAACATAGTACTTACACCGCAGGCTGCTTGTAGAGGGAGTCTTGTGACCCTATGTTGGTGGGCACCCTAAATTTCTGTTAACAGCACAGAAAACTATATCAGAGGTGTCATGTAACATTTTTATTGAGTAAATTCATTTTTTCATACTGCTTTTATATATTTAGATGATGTAAACCTTTACTCCCTCCCTCCCTTAAATATATTCCGATGTTTCATATCGGTGACATGACGTACCCTTGGTAAAGGGTTTGTTGTTTACACATTTTACAATAAAGTACAGGAAGTAGAGACTTAGTCAATCACAATGCATTCCAACATTTTTTTAGGAACATGCAGCTCCCCAATAGATATTCCCCTTAGCTCTTACCACATTCTCTCCAGTGTAGGAGTCTTCAAAGGTGCTATCTGGTACACTCTTCTGCTCATCCTTCATGTAATGGTTGTGGGGAAGTGCTCTTGTCTCATGAGTGGTCTGCTGAAAGGGCAAGCGCTGGTATGGCTGTCCTCCATGCTCGAGGCTGGAACTGGACGATCTTGGAGTATACTCTGCTTTTACAGTGGCCACAACTCCCCCCTCTGATGTCAATGTGCCGTACAAATCTCGCTTAATCTCTGGGTAGTGAGAGTCTGGATTGAGGGATAGATTCACTGGGAGAGATTTGGCAGCTTGAACACGCTCCTCAACAGATTCCAAACCACCATGCCATATCCTGTAAAGCAGAAACCAAGAGTACTGGTTTATGAATAAATTTAAGCATCAGCAAGAATTAGTGATAAAATAAGAATCACATGTTCTTATACAAAATAATACAAGTATAAAATAAAGGTTTTATTATATTTCTATATTTAAAAAAATATATAAATAGATAGGAACACAGAAAATTCTCAACTAAATAATCACCACAACAACTGCACATTATATTCCTAGTTGTATTTATCACTATCTTACTAGTGGCCTTTGCAATATAAATCACAGGAATCTGGGTTAAACAAGCTTCTTATAAATCAAATCAGTGCTCTGAACTTATTGTTTAAAAAATAAAATAAATAAAAAAACGTATTTTTGGACTTCTGAGGACTTCATGAGTCTCTTTTCTGTCTGTATTTTAATCAAGACAATCAGATGATCCAAAACATATAAATTATTTGGAAACTATTACAGGTTTACCTTACCATGTCAGGTTATGTGTTGAGTAAGGCGTTTGAACAAATGTCGCAACCTCAAGATGCAGAGACGTCTTTCTACATTTATTTATCTGGGAGAATCGTATGGATGATAACAAAAAACGTACCTTTTTTCTTCTTCTGGAGCTTTAACTGTAGGCAAGAGTCTCTTCTCTTTTGGAACCTGGGAAGCAGAAATGAGTAACATCACAGGGCTGAATAAATCTAAAAAAAGCACTGCATAAATTTGACAATATATTTCAAAGAGAAAGACTTTTACCTATTAAAAAATATATTTCACAAACATGCCAGTGTTATTCAACCACTGTATATTTGACTCAACAGCAGAATACAGGCATTTACCAAGGAGTTATTTTAAGGCACATCACTAAGCACATGAAATATTTTTATCCAATTTTCATTTTTCTACATAACTTGATCTACATCAGCTGCTCTATACACTGACATACACTGCATAAAACTGATGCCCACTAGAAACTTACTTTTTAAAACTGTTTTTCCTACTCGGTACAGTTAACATGATGGAGATACAGGGTTTTGTCCTGACAGCAAAGATATTCTTTTAGTGGAGAAATGATAAATGAATCTTATTCTATTCAATACAAGACCTTCACAAAATAAAGGCAGCAGAGATGTTTTTTACAACCTTGGGTAACTCCCCAACATATCCTTTGCCACATACCTTGTAATAGTCATAGAGAAGGCCAAGGGCTGCCACACTGTCCTCATCTCCATTGATGCTCATCATAGCCTTGGTGACTGCAGTCAGAGGGTTCTCCAGGTAAGCCCTCCAGGCTTCGTCCTCACTGGTGAAGACGCGTCGTGTGGGAAAAGTCGTCTCATTGGGGACCACCACCACCAGCCGCTTACTGCAGCAAACAATCAACACAGTTAGAACATCCATGGCTTTCTCTTCTCCTGATAATATCATCCAATAGAAAAATGCATTATGCAAAAACATCCACAAACAAGTCACTAACAATATACTGTGAATATTTATAGGAATCAAAAATATTCTCTGCATGTTTGAATGAATAAATGCATTGACTGTTGGTATATATCCACATCATAAAAGTCAAGTGTGGTTAAGTTTTTGCAACTTGATATTGAAATTTATCTGTGAATGTAGGACAGAGAAATTTCAAACTAGCTTTCTCACGGCTTGCATAAATGTGGGTTTTTATGAGTGTGTCCTTTATGTTGAATCATTACTGACAAAGCAAAGCATAGGATGTTACAGTATATCTGTATAAAAAAATTTTTCTACTCTTATTTTTATTTTATTTTATTTTTTAACAAAGCTCCTCTTTATACTTTGATCAGAAATAAGACAAGACACAATGTTCCTACAGAGGTGACCCTCTTCTGCACACCAGACATTTATGCCTAACAAAACCGACACCTCTCTCAATGCCTGAGGGCGTACAGAGTCAACAAAGAGCTGCACCAACTACCTGCTATTCCCATAGCTCTCCCTTTACATTGCCAACAATGTCCTGTTCCCAGACACATATTATCCTATTGGATATGGATACTGGCATGTGGAAGTCAAAAGGACATTAGTGGATCTAGGCTGAAATCTTTAGACTAATTCACCTGAGCTAATACTGGGGGAAGAAACCTGTATCAGTGCATCACGGGGCATCTGCGCAGAACTGCCATTCCACCACACACAATACAGGGGGTTAGAATCCAAAACGTTAAGACAATTAAACTGATCAGAATGATGTTCTGGTGCATTTTAGAATCATATGTTAATAGAACCCTCAGAATGGGTTTAGAACACAAGAACCAAAAGAGACAGAAAACACATTTTACCGTATATGTAACTAACACACACACACATACACATTAATGCAGCTTAAAATGCCATGAAAAATCTGAGTCATTCCAGTCAACTGTCATTAACACTTATCTTAATACCACTGTCATCTAATTGAATCATGCATGCAGATTATAGAAATCATTATAATACATTTGAAGGCTGTTTAACAACAAGACAAAGCTCTATGTAAAGTGTGAATCAGCTGAGAGAATCTAGCAGTGAAGCAGTAATGCAGTTCTGTTAAAAGTTTACAGGTTTCTGACTCACCTTTCCTCCTGAGCCATGGATGCTGCTTTTCTGTGTTGCCCTGTGTTTTTTCTGCTCACACACTTCTCAGGAACACTGTTTTCAGTTAAAAAAAACTCTATAGGAGGGGTGAGAAGGTGAGTGCAAACTTTTGGCTAAATGCTAGTTCAAATCTCACTTCGGTGTGACGTCAGAGCACGCGGCCGTCATAAACAAAACAAAACGAGTTCAGTTTTTACCTTCGTCAAACGGTGAAGGGCGATGGAGATAAAATAGCAGTTTACCACAACACATACTGTGTCTGACTGGGGTATGTGTGAAGGTTGTGTATGAATGCAGAGGTGTGGGAGTAACGTATTTGTCACGTTGTGATTCAACGATGAAGGCAGGTCCTAATTCAGAGTAAGACCCGCCTTCCTTTTCTGTACAAACTCCAATTTACATTTTGATCACCTTTTTGATACAGCTGTGTTTCTGGTTTTGTAACCTACTGTAGCTATTAGTGTTTAAAACTGGCTCTTCTGATACAACCACTTTATAAAGACTGGTTTACACTGGGCAAATACTTTAATACTTTATAATAATAATAATAATAATAATAATAATAATAATATATTGTACTTATATAGCGCTTCTTAGGAACCAAAAGAAGCGTACAGGAAGAATTTCATTGTATAATGTATGAAAACAAACTCTTGAATCTTTAATTAGAGAAGGTGTTTTTGTTTGTTTGTTTGTTTGGGGGAGGGGACTGTTCAAGGCTTCATACCTTTTCAGAACCAGTTGTTCAGAGATTATTCAGCTGAAATAACAATGGCTTTTCTACAGCAATTCATTAATAAAAAAATGTGAAAAATATGTCTTACATAAATAGCATGTGTGTGTGTGTGTGTGTGTGTTATATAATGAATCTTTATTGTGTAGTCATAGTGTTTTCCATTTTATCTCAGCTTGTATCTTTTTGTGTAAACGTATGAATTGTTTTCATAGGCTGGGGTTCTCATCCTATTTTCATTCATTGCTCACTAACTGTTTTAAACAGGGCTATAACATATGACACAGAGAGGCAACAATGTCCTTGACTTGATAACAAAGTTAAATGAACAATATTTTACTTGATTAACTTTTATTTAATATCTGAGTTTCTTTTCATACCGGTGGAATGACCTGTGGAAAGACTTTTAGGAGTTTAGGACAGCAAAGTTGAAAACTGATTAGTTTGATTGTGTGTTTATTTAAACGAATCAGTTCACTTTGTACCAATATAAAAGATTAAATACAGAAAGTATGATGATGGATTAAACAGACATACAGAGGGAGAAAGAACATAATTTGGTCCCAAATTTAAATGCAGATTAATGTGATTTTTCCATTCACATATTCAGATTGTATTTAATTGTGTATTATTTATTGTTAAAAATTTGATGTTCTATTTACAAACACTGCTGACTCATAGAACAAAATGGTAGAAGAATGTTAGAATTCATGATTTCACATGGCTCTCTGAACCTACTGTAAGTTACAGTATAATCGTTAACCTAAATGAACGAACATTTCAGTAGATTGCCTTCTAAGTGGTGTAAGCTCTACACGTTCATACACCAGTGTTTTTGTTTTTTCTGTTAAACTGGCCACAGATCATTATGAAGACTGTTCAGTTTGTCAAGAAGCCAAAGCACCACAGAAGAGCATTTTACCCATCAGTGGGAAGTTGTGGGGCATATGAGCTTAATCATGAATTTTCAGGCCTCAACAAGAGTGGGGTGATGAAATGAAACTCATCAGCAGCATTCAACAGCTGTGGGAATAGTGGTGAAACAGACTAAACAGATAAAAATCTCTGTTGTCCAAAATAATTCATGTGCCGCACTTGAAAAGTGTTTAAGAATTAAAGGATCAATGTTTCTTCTAACATGATGTTTTACTGAAGATACATTTTTTATAAATGATTTTGAACTCATGTTCAGTTTTTTTCAAGAGCATTCCCTGTGCTTACAACTAATTTATTTCTATTTATTCACATTATTTCACTTATTCAGAGACCTGCAACAGCTGATCTTTCACAGATGTTCATTATCAATAATCAGGAATGTATTTCTGCATTAAGCATTTACTGAACTTATTATAAAATACACAAGCAATGCTTTATGTTCCTACTTATGAGAAACGGCATCATTGATAAAAGTATTTTATTTATTTTTGCAGGAGGAGTCATTTTTAATCATATGACTGCACAGTGCAGATCAAAATTAGAGAACAACCTAAAAAAACGTTAATGGTTATAGCTTTAGAAAATTAGTAGAAAGTGTAGAGGCCCTCTGGAGGATGTCAGTGACTTTTCACACTGCTCTAATATAATTTTCTTCCACTCTTCTTCCAGCCTCTTCCCCATGTTGAGTAGTAGGTTTCTCAGCCATAACTTTGTTGAATGTTCAGTGTTCAAGAGTCTCTGCAGTACTTCATTATCTCCTGTGTGTTTCTTACAGATAACCACCATTTTTGAGGACACGAATGAATGTGTGATTGCACAGTATTCTAAAAATCACAGACTTGGAATAATCACCTTCTTTTGTAATGACTGAAAGGGTCATTCCTTCACCCTTTGTCTGAATAAACTAAGTTTAAGAAGACAATTAAGTTTTTCTTTTTTTTGATCTCTACTGTAAATGTGTGGCAGTGATGGCAACTGGGTTTCTTGAAGCAAATGTTGTTTCGTTGTTGTTTTTTTTGTGTGTGTGTGTTTTGTTATTGTCTAAGAATGTCTAGCGTCACAGAGCTGTTGTTCTGAAGAAATGGGAGCATGTTTCAAATGCAGTCATACAGCCATTTCTTCTTGGGAATCAAATAACCGTTAACAAGCTTGAACAAACCACATTCAGAAAGGGGTTTGTGGGACTGGACATGGTTGGAAGTAAGAGAATTGGCTCAGTGCCTCCAGGTTAAGGCTCTTCACAAACTGTCAGCTGCAGTCACTTTTTCCCTCCTGGTTCATTATCGTTCATGGGACAGTTGAAAAGAGGTGTGGCAGTTTAGAAGCTGCGAGGGGAAACTTGCTTGTGCTTAGAGCTGAGGAAACTGCTTCTGTTCCTACCTGTCCGACAGGTAACGGCTACAGTGTGTGATGAATGTGAGAGTGGTATGTTTGTGTTTGTGGGAACACAATAACCCACACGTGGGTAGCACAGACACTTCAGCTGTTTTCTGATAACTTCACATGTCAATTAGAAGTTCACATTCCCACTAAAGATTTGATATTGCAGTGGCTGTGTCATGTGTATGTTTTACATGTGCAACTAAGGAATAGTCAAACAAAGCATTTCAAACATCAAATAAAAGTAAAAATTTGAGAGAGATGAAAACACACTAAAGAAAAAAAGTAATCTTGAACATAAAACGTATAAATTGCAAGCTAATTGTTTATAATTGTGTTTCTCACAGATCAGATTTTGAACACACAGCTTCTTTTGTTTGCACTGTGTTACTTTGTTTGCAGTTGTGACATAATTCTCTTGCATGAGTGGGTTTTATCATGACATTTGGAGTGACAGCTCAGTGCCACAGACAAAATATGCATTTGTTGCACTGAACAAGGTCTGGGGCACGGAGTTGTCAATCAAAAGTTCAAGTGCCACTGGGGACACACCCATGAAACAACACGCCCATGTCAAAAAGTTATGTCAGAAGTTCAAACAAACATCAGGCAACGCAAATGACAGAGCTGCAGTGTAATCACAATCAATTTTTTTTGCCTTTCTCATTTTTTTTATTGTTTTATTTGTTTTTCTTTTGGGCACAAATCTGATTTCACAGGCAATTAAATGTTATTACATCACATATGAGCAACCTATATGATTTGTAAAAACAGCAATTAAAATGCACCTGTTAAATTTCATGCAAACAGTTCCATTGAACAGGTTAGGCTACTTATACTCTCGGTTTGATGAATACACTTTGCTTATTTTGCTGGGAAGGGAATCCAGGCATTGTACATTTAACCCATTGAATGATGATGAATCAAATGATGTCATGATGTTTCACAGCGTCAGAACCAGTCCGGCTTGTTTATCGTCTGTACGTTCAGACACTTTCTAGCTGTATAATGTGTGGAGGTGTGTATGAACTCATACCTTGGTCTTGCTGGTGCCGAGAGACTGAGACCAAGCCAGGGCTGTGACTGGGTGTTTAAACTGAAATATCTGCAGTATGCCACAGCATTAATGTTTAATGTAGTCATGAGGAGTGGACATTTTCTTTTGAAGACTACAGAATCTTAAAACCTTTACTTGTGAAATAACTTCATCCAAAAAACAAACAAACAAAAACACAAGTATCTACATAGTTATCCATATTCACAACATCACTTGAACACAGCAGTTATGCTCCAAATAACTTGGAATTATATATTTTTATATTGACTTCCACTGAACAATGTTTTTTTTCTCCTATAAAGTTACTATTTTGGAGATACGTGTTTTCCCTTGGCCCTGTGATAGACCTTCGAGATCCTGTTTTGCACCCAGTGGTGCAGGGTAGGGTCTGGACCCACCGTGACCCTGAACTGGGTAACGTTACAGACGAGTTCATGTTTTTTCTTGGACTGCGACAATATAAAAAAAAAGTTAAAAAGTTTGTAGCCATCTCTTCTATGAATGTTCTGAGCTACTTTATGGTGCACCCTTTACTGACACAGGAGGTGAACAAATCTCTACTGGCAATAGACTGGGAGACACCGGAGCAACTGCACATGAACCTAAAGTCATCATGCTCAAAGCCAAACATCAGTCAGAGAAGTAACAAGCTTCTTGCTTGATTAGTCTGTGGATCATCCAATGACTTTGAAATGAGTTGGAGTGACTTTTACCTCCCAAAATGAATCTTTTCACTTTACTCTTATCCTCACTTTTTTTTTAGCAAAATGCAATCCAAACCTCACAGTACTGTTCCAACATCTTTTTTAAAAAGTGTTTTTCTGGAAATCATTTATCAGAAGAGTAGTTGAAAATGGGTGTGGAACACAGCATAGAAGAAACTGTGCTTCCTCCCTCAATATCCATGGCTGAAGTTGCCTTGAGCAAGGCATCCGGATGAAGTGGTTCAGAATATAAATTAATGAATGAACGTCTCGGTTTCATAGTTTCAGAGAATTGGGGTGTTATATGTTGTATGACTACAGCCATTAACTTCAGGCATGCACTTGATAAAGATAATCCCTGTGTCTGAAATGGCTCCCTATTCACTGACTCCTACATTACTCACTGTACAGTGCATTATTATAGGGCACTATACCATGCAGGTTTTTAGCAAACAGCGCAATGCATTATGGGTATCTGCTATCCACTAGTGTCAGCTATGGTTTGTACACTGTCTTCTGTGGTGCATTGTGGGATTGTTTGAGTGCACTGAAATATGTCCACTGTTTTTGGATACTATTACAAGATGGCGAAGCCCCAAAATAGTGCACTATACAGTGAATAGGGATTAGGGCACTATTTGCCACAGTGCATTTCAGATTTTTTTTAACAGTCATGTTAGCTATACAGAAAAAGCATCTTTTTATTGATGTAATCGGAACATTTAGTTTTACTGATTGCTAACTGCAGGGTGGCGCATCCTGGCTTCAGCACTCAAGAGGATTCACGCTGATAACATCGCTTAGCAGAACAGCAGACAAACCTGCTAAACTGCTGGGAGGATACAGTCACACTGGAGAGTATTAAATAGGCTTAAATTGGGAAATGTACACCGTTCAGCAATAACAATAAAATCTCTTTGTTTCTACACTGACTGTCTGTTCTCTTGGCTTCACAAACCACACAGTAACGTTTTTTTCATTCTGCAAATACAGACTAAATCATCTGCTGCTCTGCATAATTTGTTTGCCCCCCTTTAACCATATTCTTTAATGGTCAGGAAGCCCACAGGACCATTGTATGGTATGGGTATATTTTTGGGTGGTGGATCATTCTGAGCCCTGAAGTGACACCAACATGCTAGTGTTGGTGTGTTATTGTGTATTGCACTGGTACAATTGGATCAGACACAGCAGGGTTGCTGGAGTTTTTAAACTCTTTCCACTCACACCTACCATTTTGGTTCACCTTATAGCTGTAAAGTCAGAGACAGTTGTGTCGGTTGTTCTCTAGTCCTTCATCAGAGGTCACTGGATGCTGTCTGTTGGAAACCTTTGGCTGATGGACTATTCTCAGTCCAACAGTGACACTGAGTTGTTTAAAATCTCCAAAAGCATTGCTGTGTCTGATCCACTTATACCAGCACAGCACACATTAGCACATCCCCCACCATGTCAGTGTCACTGCAGCGCTGAGAATGAGCCACCATCCAAATCATACCTGCTCTGTGGGGGTCCTGACCATGTAAGAACAGTGTGAAAGAGGGCTAAAAAGCAAAGCAACCGATGCACTACAACTTTTAATTGTAGAACTACACAATGCTCATTTATGGTCAGTGGAGCTGAGAGAATTGACAGTGAGAAACAAGGTGGTGGCTAATCGGGGTATTCACATAGACAACATTTAATTTTGTAGTATTTTATAGTATTTATGTTAGATATGATGAACAGTGACCAAGTAGTCACTGAGATCACTCACACTGATCTGTGTTCTGACAGAGTGTCATCTTGTGGCCCACGTTAGTACTACTACCAATGCACAAAATCTGGGTTTTTTTGTTTGTTTTTGTTTTCCCTGGTACTGTTATTTTGGGTACAGTGGACACTGAAATACACATTAAAAATACAAGACACAAGAAATTTTCTGGTTTAATTTTTGCTTTATGGGATAATCAAAACAGATTTCTATACCTCAAATTGACATAGTCACAAAATACAGGTTACCATACAAAATCTACAAAAATGCAACAATTACAAACTTTTGTTCGACAAATAACAATTGTACAGTATAAATTTATACAATACTGTTTCTGTATATTTGGCACCTGACCACATGATATAATTGTGATGCAGAAATGTTATGTCTGATGCTTAAAATAAAGAAAAATATATATGCATAAAACATGGAATAACCATTGCAGTAGTTGTGATCTTATTTAAACATTTCTTTTTTCCAACTTTACAAACAGCAGTTTAGTAGAAAGGAAACATTCAAATTTGTCCAATTAAAAGTATCGCAGTTTTGAATACACTGCATTGAGGCATTCAGCAATTTGCAGTGGCATTCAAAACGTACAATAAACAACAGCAGCAACAGAAGTATTCTGGAGCTCTATGTGCTTAGCATGCACACTGAAAGCAGAGCAGGGGGTGATGGAGTGATACTGTGTAAAAGCAAACGCTATGACTATTGTTGGGGAGAATTTTTCATACTCGACTACAAGTGGACTTTTCCAGCCATTAATCAATAGCATCAAGTGCGATTGGAGTATTCAAGTACAGAGTATAGACTAGAAGGTCTTGAACTGCCAACCTATGCAAGCTTTCAGACAGCGAGCTCTAATGTTAAAACTGTGCTTATTTTTCCTGTTCATTTTTTAAAACCAAGTTTTCAGTTTAGAAAAGCTAGCCTCTTGTGCTCATTTCCTTAATGGTGAACTACTGTGGTCAGACATGGAAGAAAACATCTGATACATGTTGGATATGTGAATAATGTTCCTGGTGATATTAAACCAGGCAAAAATATGTATAACATCCATTCAGTTCAAACCTGGTTGAGTTTTGCATAACACAACATTAACACAAAGAACATCGTCAGATGGTAGCGAGCACCTCGCTTTTTGCGCCCTCTCTTGAAATGATGATCTTAACACTATAAAGCTTTCAGGAATTGTGCTATGATGAGTTGTTCTAGATGCTCTTTAAAGATAAACTAACTACAGGGATAATTCTAGATCACACTTTAGCATTGCAGGCAGCTAGTACTGCAAATATAGCACTATTTGTCGAAAAAGTAAAAGAAGAAAAAAAAAAAAAAAGACAATATGCCTATGCTAGACCCAGTCATCCATAGAAACACTTAATTAGGCGTATGTGCATTTGCATGTGGCAGGTCAGTAAATTAAAAAAAAAAGCCAGAGCAGTGATGTTCCACCTCTTCTATTTGACACATTATCATTTTGGAATTTACATGCCTTCTTCAAAAACGTAACAGCCCACTAAAAGCAGTGTGAGCAAACAGTACCAGGGCACTATAGCCACCCACCCACACACACGCGCACGCACACCCACACACACAAACATGCATGCGTACATTAAACACATTTTCTCTCTTTCATACCCAGTTCAAATTTTAACATGCTCCACTAAAGCCACCAAAACAGAACAGAAATTGCATCTTAAAATAGCATTTGAAATAGTTTTGCATGCATGTCTGGTGTTGCAAGATTTGGGAAATAAACTATACAGGCCTAAGCAAACCACAGAAAAGTCCCTCAATTCTTCATTTCTATTCCTTCAGACAACAGAATATCTGTGGGGAAATATTATGATTCCATGGCTTGGCCGTAAGGCTTTTGGGATCATTCTAAAATGTGTAGTGTCGTACATAATGTACATTTAAATGCTGATTAACTGGTTAAGCCAGGATTAATAACACTGATACGCTAATCCATACATTTCTAAGCGTTAGCTATAAATTCATTAAAAATCTATGGTCCATTTCTCCTGAGTTTTATAACAAGCCAATCTATGCTAAATTGAAAATTTAAAACCCCCTCACTCACAAAAAAATAAAATAAAATAAATAAATGAAAAACATACATTAAAAAAAAATAGGAAAAAACCCACAAATTGAAAAACCTACTGTGTTGTATCAGACAAGTCTCCAACACTTTACTAAAGGACAGTATTTAAGGCTACATCACAACTGACATAAACCTACATACCCATTATAATGGGTTAAAAAAAAAAGGTTTAAGTCACTCATCATGAAGGGCTCATGTATGATTCATGTAGACCTAAGACCTCTGCCATTCAGTAGGATATTGTTTATTAGTTTGACTAGTGTGGAGACAATAATGTGGTGGGATTTCACAAATACAATTTGATCAACAAAAACCACACATTCAACAACGTCAGTGTGGTGCTCTTGCATTTGCAATGGTAGAAACATTTACCTGGAACGAGGAGTCTGCAGAGGCAAGTGCAGTAATGATTTTAGTCACTGCTGGTCAAAAACGAAGGGTCATAAACATTTTAGGGTCATACCAATATTGTAATTACTAACCAGTTCTAAAAATACAGTTGGACAACAACCAGCAACACATTTCCCACAGATAAAGCCAGAAAAGTAGGCATCTTCTACCACAGTGCTTCGCGAAACTCTATGGTATGTGTCAACTATACGATACATTTAATTCTTTAGATTTGATCTGACCAAAATATTTCCAACCCTCAAAAAGGTTATCCCCTCCATGAGTATAACATAATAAGAAGCACATTATGAGCTTCTATCAGGCAGTTGCTATTGACAGCTCTCATTATCATCACACTGCCTCTCGTCTCTCACTGAACCTCAATCCAGAACAAAAGGAAAGCCCCACATAAATCCACATATCGTGCGAAAGGGGAGAGAGAGAGAGAGAGAGAGAGAGAGAGAAAAAAGCAGGGGAATAGTGTGGGTTTGGTATGGGGATCCTATGTCTGGTCAAAGGTAGGTCTGATGGGTCCTCCAACATTTCCCTGTGTTCAAGACAAAAGGGAGTTGGTGTGCATTTAAAAATGTAAATGAAAAAACCCATTAATAAATAAAATGGGGGTGCAGGAGAGGAGAGGGAGAGGTGGAGCCTGGTCTCAGAACTGTCCTGCACTGCTTGGGTCACACTGCAGCAGACGCACAATGGACGGGTCACTCTTCGCTCCCTTAATAAATTCCTCCAGGGACAATTTACCTAAATAACAAAAAAATAAATAAATAAATGAATATTAACAGCACATTCTCATTCTTCACTGGCTTGGATTCACAGAAACAGAAAGGGAAGAAATTCCTAAAAATCCTAAAGCTCAAATGATGCATTTTGCACAGAGCATTGTCCTGCAATGTCCAGCAGATGGCACCAAGTAACAGTTTTAGACACCTAAAAATGTAAGCTCTATATTCTTCTAAATGTGGACACTGTATATGCATGATAAAACAGATCAGTCATATAAACAATTTATATTTTCTCATTCACATACTCCCACAGGTACACAGAGACAGAAGTACTCTGAAACACGCACACACTCTCCAGCGGCTCAGGCAACAGAGCTCAGTCACCATCTCTACTCTAGTGTTTCCACCATCCATCTCAACTAGTTCTTTCTGAAGTGCATAAGCTAACAATGATTAGATATGTTAATGGAGTCCTCAGCCCACTCACACATTTCATGACTTTGTTTCATCCTGCTTTTAAAAAATTCAAGAAAGAGAACAAAATTGTCTAAAAACTTTGTGTTGAAACAGTGAAGGAACAGTATAGGTCTCCAATGAGTATCAATAAATGTTCTATAATTTGCAACAGCTGCTAAAACTTTCTCCAAAGAACCCTACACAGCAACTGAATGAAAAGAGCCATGTACGCATGCATTGTGCTGGGCGCACTCTGTGTTGTCACGATTATATACACTGTATATCTATAGCAATTAGAAAATAACCACTGAAAGAACATTTTTACAATAGTCTAGGTTACGAAGGTAGATGTAGCTCTTACCATCTCGGTTGGTATCCATCTGTCTAAAGATTTTCTCTGTTCTTTTCTCTGGTGTAGATTCATCCTCTGGCATCTTCATTACTGAGGACACCATTTTATAAATAGCCTGTAAATAGATTGAACTAAAGGTCAGGAATTCCCATTCATTTGTCAATATCTCATTAAAGAAAATAAATAAATAAATAAATCGATGAACCTTCAACATGGCCAGGCTTAATTTTGGTTTGGCTTATCACGGAACTATTACAGAAAGTAATGATATCTAAAAGATATGACGACCTTGCATAGCACAAGTTTAACACCTATATATAACAGACATACACACATGCAAATACACCTATATGTAAATGCTCTGCAAGATGAAAATAGCAGACTTATATTTCCACCTTCCTTCTTTTATCCCCAGATTTTATAAAAGGTGAAGCAAAGAAAACACTAAATTTATGAGTGAAATGCACAATAATTCAATTGCCTCTATGCATACAACAACCACAATTTGGATAGTTCCAAATAGCTAAAATAATAGTAAATGTGTGAAAAAGACTCTTGGCACTGGGCATATGTGATGAGCCTGGCTGGTGGGCAGCGCAAATGCAGCTGGCGTCACAGTGCCGAGACACAGCTATGCACAGGATGGACAGCAGAGTTGCAAAGAACACTAATATAGGAGGATGGGAAGAAACATTAACACACGCACACACAGTCAGAGCTGTGATAGTGCTGAGTGAGCGGTTCAGAGAATCATTCCTTCAGAGACACAAAATGGAACGAATTTCTCCCTGTGGCTGAAGAATTTTCTTACATTTATTTCTTGCCATCAACAAGTGATACACACAGATCACTTAAACCGCCCTCAGTGAAGTTAAAGACAACAACGTTTGGTTAACAATTTTCATGATGATCATTTTTTTCCATCCCCTTTCACACATTTATAGTAACCCTCCACATTTTAAAGTGGAGAATCAGTATATGTGAACACCTGCAACGTTCGTCACAGATTTTACACTGACTTTATCCTGCTGTCGTCCCAGTAAAAGCTCTGGGTAATATCTGAGTCAGTACATGTGAGAATGGAGCCCACTAATGTTCCAGAGTGTCGCTTCATGCCTAAAGCTCACATCACACTTTCAGCTGCAAGAATTTGTCTGACACAAAATCTCAAGCAGTCCACTGCATGTGTGAAAAGACCACTCTGGGACATTTCCAGACCTGGTACTTTTCTGGATAGTTTCTCTGAAGTCCATATGTGAAAGCGGCTCTACAATGTTAATAAGCAGACCCTTGTGTTTTTTTTTTTTACTACTGTGTTGTGATGTTTGTACTGTTGCCTTTATTGGCTTCCTTGATTATTCTACATTCACTGTGCATTTTATAAGCTGTACTTACAATATAGGAGCATTCTGTTGGCCTACAATTACAGACTAATCTGTCCTTTGTTCTGAAATCTTTGATTAAACCTATTCACCCTGTTCTTCAATAGTCAGAACATGGGTACTACATTGGTAAATTTAGAACTAAAATAAAAAATACAAATATATGGTAAGTTTATGTAATAAAATAGGCAATGAATGTAGAATATTAGTGTGCGTATATATTTCTTTTGGAAATCAGTTCACTTTACATTTACACGTTATATCTTATCCAGAGTGACTTACCATCTAATCATTTTACAGATGTAGGAGGATGTAGTGTTAGGGGTCTTGTCCAAAAACTGCTATTGGTACAAAGTGTGCTTGCCCAAGCAGAAAACTGAACCTGAGGCCACTGAAGGGAGGGCAACAATGTTACCCATCACACTACACCAACCAAGCAGATTCAGGTGCATTTTTAGAGCTCGTATTACTTGATTAAAAATAAACATCTCTGTAAAATGCTCCATTAATCACCAAAGCATTGGAGAGAAACTGATGTACAGAAAGACGCAATACATAGAATAACTTGAGCACTGTATAGTTAAACAATACTTATGACTGTGCAGTTACTGTCAATCAATGACTTTTTAAATTTGGTCTAAAAAGTTAACTATAGTTTACTGTTAAGGCACACACTGAATGCAATTTTGTTAGTGATATACAATTGGAACCACAAAGTGAGATCCAATTGTAAAAAAAAGTGACAAAGTGACAGAGAGAGTCTGACAGACCCTGCTTGGGTTGAGTAGAATCTTAAAATCTGAGCTGCCTAATTGCTAGAAGTACTCCAACATGAAGAACCAAGAAGAGCAAAACCAGGCTGCACATCACTATCAGATAAAAACAGACCAGTGAGCCGATCCTTGAAAGATTTTTCCCATCAAATATCTCAATAGTCTAGCAGCTAAGCATTTTCCACCTTTTGTCTGAAGACACCACATTTGCAGGGATTTCTCTAGCTCAAAAAATAAATAAATAATTAAATAAAATCTTGGGAAAAGTTCACTTGATTATATGCCTCTGTGTGTGTGCGCACATTTATATCTTTAGCTGTACATACATGTATGGCTGTGTTCTACTATTTTCTGATACTATGTTTTACTGCAGATTGTGTGCACCCTTGGATAATTGAAAAAGTATTTTGCATAATAGGCTTTATAGATTTTTTTACCTGTACAATTTCCAGCATCTCTGCTTTGCTGATGTACCCATTCCCATCCAAGTCATACATGCTAAAAGCCCATTTCAGTTTCTGCTCCAACTTCCCTCTTGATGTGACGCTGAGAGCGATTATAAACTCCCGAAAGTCTATTGTGCCATCACCATTAGCATCAAAGGTGCGGAATACATGCTCAGCAAACTTGGAGGCATCTCCGTAAGGGAAGAAGTTCCCATAGATCTTCTTAAATTCCTCCATAGAGAGGTGCCCGCTGGGGCAGTCCCGCAAGAAGCCCTTGTACCACTCCTGGATTTCATGCTCGGTGAAGTCTGTGCTCTCCAGCAGGTCCTGCATCACCTCAGGTCGCAGCTTGCTGTTCTGCTTCCCCATGCTCGAGTTTCACGTTTCAGCTTTGAGAAGCAAAGAGAAACAACAAGTTAGTTTGGGTATTCTAGGAGAACTGGCTGCATTAACACAACACAAAAATGGAGGATTTACTACAAATATTACAAATTGCATGCAATTGTGTGTTGCTACAATAATATTTTGGCTACATCTTAAATTATTCTGAAAATAAATGTTCAAAAAAAGGCAAGTACTACATTTATTTTCAGAATTGTGTATACAGATACAGCACATTTAACACAGACCAGAAAGATCCGAGTAACACTACTGAATACAGTTCACTATCACAAATGATCTTTTGTAGAGCTCAGCACAAACACAAAAGAGCATAAAACGCAGATGCCTTATACACATTTTATATACATTTTTATATTATCTATAAAACATCTGCAACAAAATAGCAGGCACATTCTCCCTGTGTCTTTGCAGAAAATTTTGGTAAGGGGCAACATTCTACAATAGTTAGGGAACTGGCGACTCTCTGCTGTTTATCTTGGGCCGGATGTTCTGCAGAAGATCAGTTGTTACGTGACATCTTATGCATCTACAATCAGGAAGTGACTTTCCCTTCTCGGGTGGGTCATGACTCTTGTTTGAGATATATGTCTGCTTGTTTTTTTGTTTATGTAATCTTAAAATGTTTACATTAAAAATAACTTTTTTTGACCAAATTTCAAAAATAGTAGTTCTTGACTAAACAAATGACTAGAAACTGAAAAAACTGCTTTCAGTTCTTGGCAGTTTTTCTGTGGCTTTTTTTGTTCATATCCATATCAGAATTATGTGGTACTGACAGAAATTAAGAAATATAAAGTGATATAATTTGACAATATTGCCCAACTCTATTTTTTCCTCACTTCCCTTTGCTGTCATTTGAAAAATCACCAAGATCTCTTACATAGTGTCTAAATATTCCACAATATTCAACTAAAGAATTATTCATAAGACAAATGAAAAAAGAAAAAAGTTCATAAGTTAACATTAGTTTGCATGATTTAAATAAATATTTAAAATAAAAATCATACAAATTTTAAGACAAACATGTCACCTACATATTAACAATTTTGTCTGGCCTATTTTTGTTTAGTGCACTATATTTGGAAGCCCCTCTCTCACAAGGCACTTGTCTTCATACCATAGTGATGCTAATGTTAAGCAAATACATTATTCAGATGGGGCACACAACACAGAAATATGAATGAGAACATTGGCCTCCTGTCTCTGGGAAGCTTCAGAGTATGAATAGGCTCTGCTGTGCACTCCTCCCCCCAGCACTACAACTCTCTTCATAAGGAAAGGTAACCAGAGCCAGTTAGGGCCATCATGCAGTTGCCATGGAAATCTATTCTGAAGATTTCATGGCTCTTCCGGAGTCTTTCTGAACAAGACGGAGAGGGAGAGAGAAAACTAAAGTGTGTGACTCATGGACAGACCAAAAAAAAAAAAAAAAAAGGCTAAAGGGGTGTAACACATCACGGGTCATCCTTGTGCATGCATTTACCACATGTTAACATTGGTTGCACATTTAGTTTCAGTGTTAGCATCAACGGCTGAGGAACGGCAAACAGTGGCTCACGCAATCTTTTGGCACCAGTACAAAGACTTCCATCTGCAGATTCTGAACCAAAGCTACAATTGACTGAAAGCATCAGAGTACTGTGTTCTAATACATTTGGTAAAGTCAAGATGTTTTGCTAGATGTAATTTAAGCTTCAGCCGAATCATCTCAACATACAAAATATGAATTATGATATAAAAGAATGATTGTTCTAATTACAAATATTATTACAGATGCTTAAAGCATCAAGATCTAATGCGGACATATGTATGTTAAAAATAAAGAATTAACCTTTATTTTTATCCCCAGTTAAACCAGTGAGAGACTGGTGTGTAATTAGCTCAAAGTCAGCAATGCTGTCATTGTCTACAAAAATGAATCTCTCTGACCTTTCGCCATGTTGCTATGGAAACAGACACTCGTTCTTCATTCGTTACCGAGAAAACAACCAATCAATGAGAGAGCCTGGTGCCTTGGTGGTCTTAACACTTAAATATATGCACGCATACACACACACAAACATACACGTACCTATGCATCTAGCATTAATCCATTTCACACCACCTTCCCTGAGTTTGAGTGTTTTTTTCCCCCTCCTGCACTAAAGCTTCTAATGCATTCAACAATCCAGAAATAAAACTCAGTGGCAGCACAGTGCATTCTCCAGAATAGACAGTTTGACATCCTCGTCTTCAACATTTTCCATGCCCATGGCAGCCTATCAATCTGCTGACAGCTAATGTTCATCAGGTGAAGTTGTGCCCCTCCCAACTCCTTCTGTATTTCCAGCTTATGACACATGAAGCTAATATATTTCTCAAATTTGATTATCAGAATCTGGTTCATTCTTTTTCGCAGTCTACAAAAATTCCCATAAAACTGAAACATACCCAAGACTGGGTTTTACATTTCAAGTGAACAATCAGTTTCTAACAATCTTGCAGATGCAGAATTTGATAGGCATGAAGACCTGCATGTTTCACTATTTGTGCCTGCATACTGGCCACTGCATTAAACAACCCTTAGTCAATGGCTCATATTGTAGCTGCAAAGCCAGAGAAATCGGTTCATTTGTTACAGTACAGTTTGTGTTAGTTATCCTCTACAGTCTGTAACTGTAGAACTACACATTGAAACTAAAGTAATTAGAGCTGATAAAATTGCCAAGGACTGTAAAATGATTTACCGTTTAGCTGATTGGTAAATATCTAACTGTTATTGTCTTCACAATATATAGGATATGTTTAAACTGTTTACATTTTGCAATACTCTAGACATTACTCACCTCAATATAACACTGTAGAAGTACGGCATTTTGTAAGCCTCATTCCCAAATTAAAGTTATTAGAACTTGGTCACACTAACTATGAATGTAAATGGGTCACTAACAGTGGAAGACGAGCTCTGGGGCAGTTCCCTTCATTAGCTCTGCTCTTCCAGCAGCTACTTGTGTTCTTACAGAGCTGTGGGGAATTTGAGATTAACTAACCTGTTTTCCCCAAAGACACCCGACCCTGGTTGTGGCATCATATGGCTCATTAGTCAAATTACAGCCTAATAGATTTGTTTTATCCATGTCTTTATGAACCATCAGTTCTAAGTATGATGCTCCATGTTTTATGAAGGGAGTTTTTATTCAATTTTCCTAGCAACTCTTTGGACTTCATGATATATTTATGGCTGTGGTTCATAGCAGGGAGTTCACACTGGTCAAAGCCTGTTAACTACCTACGATGAAAAGACTTCAGTCTATTAAAAAAAAAAAAAAAATCCTGTCATATCCAAAAGTGAAAATAACTTATACCAATATGCACTGGAAACAATTTCTGCTTAGTTTGGCACATAAATGCACAGGTCTTATCATAGGTAAATTAATTTACAGACGACGACAGGTGTTTACAACTCAAACTGCAGTCCAAAGCATTCAGGCATATATAAGGTAATTACTGTCAACTGATATTTTCCATTACTCTACTTGAGTAGGAGTGTACATATCCTTCTTTTAATGTATCATGCATTCACTGACATCATTAAAAGTCAACGTCAGCACAGTGCTTTCTCAAGAATAGCCAGTTTGACATCCTGCTTCTCAACTTTTTCCTTGCCAAAGGCAGCCTATTTGTTTACAGTGAATGCTGAATAGGTGAAATATTTATGCTGGGTATGTCAAATTAATTTTTCACGTTTTACATTGTGTACTTATTTTCATTTAGATATCCAACAGATCAAATTTGGTCAACTGCTCTCCAATGTTTACATAAAATTGTGCGCAAGACTACTTTGTAGCATATCAGTCAGAATTATATATAAAAAGTATGAATAATACAGGGGACAAGTGATAGAAATGGCCTTCAGAATCATCCTGATACCTGATAACTCCCAGAGGGGCAGGACGTTTGGCCCACATTAGGCTTCAAAAGATTTTATTCATGTAACGTCATAATATCTTAATGCAAAACCTGCCAATGTACATCATGGAGATGTCACACATTGTGAACAATGGATTTTTATTTCATCAATTCTTTCAGATTTATCCCTTCATTCCGTTAACACTGCTAACAATGTATTATTAAAAAGCTTTATGCTAAGCATTATTATTGGGTGGGCTAATGTGCTTGTTTGTGAAGTATGTATGGTAAAATATAAAAATGTATGAGGCTCACAGTATAAGTGGAAGCTGTGATTTAAGTAAAAATAAAAATAAAATAAATAAGGGGAAAATGCACAGAACCATCAGTTCAATGTCAACGATGGTCATGATTAGATCTATAATAAACCACATAATGAGGCATGTGTTGTTGAAAAGGAACACCATTAGAAACTCCTGGCCCTTTTCTCCCTCATCTCTTGCTGCTTCAGTGATTTATGACAGCAGTATGACCGCAGAGCTTCAAAAACAGGCCACTGATCTGAGTGATAATTTGTTAATGCTGAAAAAGATTAAAGAGATTAAGCCTTTAGCCTATAGGTTCTATCAAAGAGGACGAAAGCTGATCACACTCAACAGCTTCATTTTTTCCTTCTGGGGAAAAAAGTACTAGGCAATATTGGACCTTCACCATCAAAGAACAGAGTATGGCAACAAATCTAACCTCTATATAACATTGTCATGCAAGTGATTGCAAAATCACTGCCTATTTGCTTCTCAACCATGGACATTTTAACAAAGGATTAAAAGGTCTTGTGAAAGACAAAAATAATAAATATATAAATAAACAAACACAGTCTTTAATTGAAAATACTCAAAGGATTTCCTGAAGTATTTTTTCCTAACTATAAATCACTGTCTTTTTTAAGTCTACATCCTGAATTGACTCAACACTTGCTTTCACACACTAGTTTATTTATTCATAATACAGAGCTGTTTCCTCAGTGTTCCAGTATTAGAGGTGAGATGACCCAGGACAAAATGCTTCAGACACTATTTTTCAGCCTTTCAGACTGTACAGACATTCTTTTCATTCTTTTTCTACATACAAGAACGGATGGTGCTTGACAAAGGATAGTGTCACATCGCTGGCACTGGGGAAATCAGAAAGGTCTGCAGCTGCTTCAATGCCATGACATTTGATATCTGAGGACGTTATACTAAAGGTTTTTTTCCCCTTTACCAGGCACCTTAACTTCACAATCTTTACTGTAACTGTGCACGGACACCTTAAAACGTAATCTTCCTATTCAGAGAATGTATTTTGGCTGTATCAGACAGATCAAGTACAACTGTACCTGCATAATAAGTGAGGTGAGCCATCAGGTGCTTACAATGGTTATTTGTTCTAACAGTTTAGAATAGAAACATTAATTTTGTGTGTTCATTTATGTAGCTGCATTGCAACAAATAACTGGTCTAGCACTGTGATCATAAATATATATTGAAGTCTTATTGCTGATAAATTTACAGAAATAATGAACGTTCTGCACATTCCTCCTTATTTTACTTGCTGTTAAAGTTGAGCAAACTGTTGTAGTTGAATATTGGGCTAATTTTATTGGACTGTCTATTCTTTGCTTGGGTTTCAGAAAAAAAAACAAGTACTTTGTACTTGCATATTCATTATGCCTGTTGTTAGCGCAAACTTTGAGCATCGCCATGACTGTGGTACCAGTCCTAACAATTTCTGCCCCGGAATTCCTTCCTCCAACTGAAGTAACACCTGTACTGGCTGAGCTAAGATATATATTTTTCCATTTCTGCATTTATTATTCTTGCCCTACATATTTTCTGTAAAACACAATCACAAAATTAAAGCACATGTTAAACAACAAGGACATTGATATGAAGCACCAAAGCTTCTCCAGACCTTCCAATGACAAGGGTATGTATTTTGGGTATTTCCTGTTTTTCAAATGCCAGAAACACCTCTGTGACAATGGCTATATGGCAAATGGCAGTGTGGCTAAACTAGGCTTGCCTAGTCTTGTTTTTTTGGCTGAGAGCATTTATTTGTTTCACACACTTCACATTAAAACAGAAAGAAAGCTAGACTGCTTTTGCTTAATTGGTGGTTAATGAGAAAATGTTGGTCAGTAATGTTAAAGCCACTGTCCACTTGTATTTAACTATATTAAAATTTACTTTGCTATTAAATTTAAATGTTTAACCTTGTTAAATTTAATAGCAAAATACATTTTAATATAGTTTAAATAGGACAGTGTCTTTAACATTACTAGCCAACATTTTCTAATACACCACCAAATAAGAAAAAGCTGTCTTTCTTACTGTTTAGTGTGAATCTAGTGAAATTTAACCATGCTAAATTTAATGTATATTTATAAGTAACACCCTGAATAGCTCGAGCTTCAGCTTTGAAATTCAACAAATGTTCTAATTTTTGAATTACAGTGCATGTAAAAGTTAACCAGAGCTTTTTGGAGATGATCTAATTCCAGGTACTAAGCCAACAAAATGAACTGTGGCATCGCCATTCTTTTTTGTAATGGGGTGATGAGCCTGAATACAGGTGTAGTGGGGGTTTCAGAGAACAGACCCTTTGCCCCCCCCCCCCCCTTTCTTCTTCCAACTACTGGAGAGCCTGAACATGCATGGTGTGAACTGCTGCCTTTAGAGAGAGAGTCTACATTTATCCAAATCAGATAAAAAGTGAATATCCAAATCTCTAATTTAAAACTGAATATCTATCCTATGAAAGAATAGATGAATATTCAGGTCCAGCGCTAATATTTATAGTATTGCAGTTTAGTAATTAAAATTAGTTTTGGTCTCCCACCTGCTCTTTGATATGTGGGTGGGTCTAATCACAGAAAGATTGACAGTGGAATCGCCATGAAAACATACACAATGCCAGTGTTGCTACCCAGAACCTCCATGAAAAATCAGAGGCTAACCTGGAATCAGTTGCGCATGCACACACAGGCAGAAACTGTAGCCTACAGTATGTGGAACGACATTGCACTGAGGTCCCATGTTTAATGCTACCTCAGTACAAATCACAACCACCCTTGATATACTACTGCAATCCCAATAGGACTTCACAGGCTGAACAAGATTAGCGACCCCCAACACTAAAATCTAAAACACGAGAATTGCAGAAAACTCTCAAAAGTGTTCATTTTCCATGCCATTTCAGAGCACATTCGTCATTAAACATACAGATCATGAGTGGAGAGTGGCTTTAAAAAGTTGTGCGCAAAGTTTTACAGTGGCTTTTCACAATTTTATTCAAATTCAGTAGTGACTGGAAAGTGCTGACATTCACAGATTGAATAGATAAGTAAATGTAGTCCTAGATGTCTAAAGAAAAATGTGTATAATATTATCAGCCAACTACAACACCTAGGCTAACTATTCAGTAAGTGGAGGGGGAAATCTCTTATTTTCGTGCAAACTTCTTCAAAATGAAAGATTCACTGAAGGAACTGCATTTGAAATACTTTATTAGCATCTAGTATGCTATTAGGAGTGCAGGAAGAAAACTCATACATAAACATTCATGCATACACTTCACATCACGAAATCTAAGAGAGATGGCCTGAAAAAAACAAAATAAGCTACCATATTACTCTGAAACTGTGCTAAAGTTACAGATAATATTAATTAGATTATTTTCCAGTCCAAAACCACCACCAAGATCTCATTCTTCAACACTAGGACAGAAAGAAATAAGTCCATTACTTCCCTCTGCAGTTTTCCACTTCCAGTCTTTTCAGGAGAATTCTTTTTTCAAAGAAATATGCAATAATTTTCAAAACATCTAGATCCTCTACATGTTAAATATTCTAATAAGTCTTATCAGTTGCCTTTTTTTTTTTTTTTTTTAATTGTCCAATTCCCATTGCTCAGTAACAACTTCTTAAAGTTACACACCCATTCAAGGCTCAGTTGACTTCTCGCAGTGGGAAGATGTGTGATCTTCGTTCAGATTTGAAGCAAAATCTAGATATTCCAGTCTCAAAATAAAAGCACTTTTTTTAATCTGGTAGTTTTTGCTGGTCTCTTCTTTTCTGTAAATTAATTACTTCACTTACTGAGTTTTCCTTAAATTGAATTATCTTCAACAAAAAAGGTCTCCTGACAAAAATACCTTTTTGTAAACAGCCTTTCGAAATGAATAAAATAAACAGCCATATCTCTCCCTGTTGGTTCTTCTCTCTCCCACACTGCCTCCTGCCCTGCTTTACTAAGGCATTACAAAAGAGAAGCAGCTGTGTCCAGTTTGCTATCTGGTGGACACTGACACACAGCCCTGAGGTAGAGTGTGAAGCATGAACAAAAATAGTATATTTAAAAAATAAATAAATAAATAAAAAACCCTGATCTCACATCTAACACATTTTAATTCAAAACCTACAATAGGAAGATGTTAGGTATCTCATAATCCCTTATTAATTTTAAATAAAATAAATAATAAAATAAAAAATTTAGACATATTCCAATAAATTGAACAGTTGGCCACAAAAACTCACAGGTACACTTATCACAGTCAATCTCTTCCTTCTGAAGACGATTATACAAATCTATAAGAAGCAATACTGTTCTAAAAACCGTAGTCAATCCTACACAGCTGGCAAACTCCACCAAAGACTCTCAATGCACAGGCTTGAGACCCCATGTTGAGACAGGCTTCAACGGCCTTTGACCTTATCTAAGTGGGCCATTGAGAGTGTAACAATGGGGACGCCCACACAGCTGTCACTGCAAACCATCACTGACAGTTCATTATTGCCTCGCTGTTCCAGATATAAGCCTGATGCAGAAGGTATTGACGCTGAAGAAATAATTTAAGCCTATAATTTAATCTTGTCTCAATAGCTATGCAATTCAAATCCATTTATTGGTGAGTAAATTAGAGAGTATGAACAGTGCAACAAACTTCCAATCCTAGAAATGCAATAACCATTTACTGTAGAATAAATCTGTCACTGTTAACAGCACTGACAAATTAAGCCAAGAGCTGAAATTTCCCTTGACGCCAAGTCACTAGCTGAATTCCCAGCTTCTCTAACATATCTAGTTCAACGAAGTGTCCAAAGTTCTTATACCTTCCATTTCAAACTCCAAACTTCAAGGACTTGTTTCCACATCTTGCGCCAATGATGTACTAACAACACTGTAAATTAAAGTCTAGAACTAACAAATGTCATGTATTAGCGTCATGCATTAAATTCACTTCCAAGCTTTTTCTCTAAGCCATAAGATGGACCATACGACATGATAGGTGTGATAATTCTTTACTGTGGATTAAGGACTGCACATATACAGCCACTTTTAAAAGGTGGAGAAGAATGACCGTCTATAAAACTATGCAAGTCTATAACGCAATGATGCTATATCCAAAATTAATTCCAAAATGGCTGAATAACAGAGGCAAAAAAAAAATACATAAATAAAAATAAAAAGACCAGCTATTATTTCAGCAAGACTTCTGTTAGCACGCCCTGGAAAAGGGAAACCAGCCCCAGAGCCAGGTCTTATATTTGATTATATAAACTGAATTCCACTCGCTTTTCCAATTATTTCAGGGCTCATAGAAGCAAGGAGATTGAGCTGACACCTAGCCTAACAATGTTGAACACTTAATAAAACAACCATGACAAAGCCTCCAATTCACAAAATTGTCTTTGTTACATGAAAATGTTATATTCTTAAACTTTTTCTCCGCTCAAAGCATTTTGTTTTATTTAATGTTTTATAATGTCAAAAAAGTACATGTAATAATTGACTGAATGACTGGATTGTACCTGCTCCTTAATGTTTTAAATATCAGATCAGGTTCAATTTCAGACTCATTCACATTCCAAACACAGAAAACAAAATACAAAAATGTAATGGCAGATAAATGGTTTCACATGAGGGTCACTTTCACTTTTTGTTTGATTGATTTTGCATCTAAGTGTCAATGCTTTAGCTCAAGTACACACACAAACACTCTAAGGCTGTAATAACAGACGAGGCTGATAACACACAATAGCAGTGGTTGCTGTGAGGCTAATCTCCTCCCACACGTGTGGGCTGTGTTGATGGAGCTGCCAGCACTGTCTCTTATCCTCATTGCCAACAGGCCTCCAATGAGTGTGTGTGTGTTTGTGTGGGCACTGTCAACAGGCCTTCAGTATGTGTGTGTGTTTGTGCACATGTGCATGTATTAACACTGGCTACATCCATGGCACTGCAGAGACCTCCTCACTTCTACTACCTACACAGGCTGCTAGCACAAGAACCAGCTGAGAGTGTACAATCACCAAGAACTTCTGTAAGATTGTGCCACCTATTATTAACATATTTTACAAAATGGATGATTCTGTTCTAAAATGGGACTGGATGAGATGTGTGAAACACAGCAAAATATGCAAGAGGACATGTTAGTACATATAATGAATGAAACAAAATCAGCATTATGGCATTGAGACAATAACACAGTAAACTTATTAAAACATACCTTACATATTCAATTTTTGTTGAAACTGAGGAGTGGACACTTATAATGTGCACTTTATTTTATGATAAAATACTAAAATGTTGATGAAATACCTTGAATATATATGAACACATCAATAAATAAACTAAATATAGTTAAATATAGCTTTGCAATATAGAGTAAGTACAAATTCCATGACTGGTGCTAGTGATGGCTGTAGCTTTTGAAAGACAGATCATCAGATCCTTCTCTATAGTTCTGCATATCCTTATGTGATTTCCACACATTGCACTACAATATACTTGGTTTAGATAGGGTTGTCCTCTCTGAAAGTTGTCTCAAACACCAGCACTAGCTCTGGGCCATCATTAGTACAACTGCTCAACTTGCATTAGAAATCTTCTGATTAAAATATGTTTATTAAAAATTAGATGAAACCTTTTTAATATTACTTAATTATTGCAATGAGTGCTGAATTGGTTGTTTATTTTCATCTAATAGTAATTTGGTTTTAAATAATTTTACATTTCTATAAAAACAGAGAAGTCAATCTGGATATCAGTGCAGACGGTTCTATTCAAAGAGGCAGCCAATATGATGTGAACACTCCACTTCCACAAGAACATAGCTTAAACAGATGAAGAGTGGGAGAGAGGAAAGAGGTGAAGGAGTGGGAGGAGATATGAAATTGGAAGGGCTAAAGGAAAAGAGAATAACTGGAATATCTAAACAGAGTTCAAGCCAGCTTCATTTTCTGTCTCCATCCTTCTTTCCTGCAATATGCTTTCTTCATAACACCTAATAGTTGACTATATGCAGCGGCCTATTGGGTTGAGATAAACAGAAACTGCATCAAACATCAGCACACTCAACACATAAAAAGAAATACAAAACACCCAGCACTCAATCTCTTTCATGTCCCTCATTCCCAGGCACATACAATAACACAAATAAAATGCAAGTTCTTCTAGTCTCAGTATCAACATTAGCAAACATACCAGCACAGTCCTCTAGGGAACGCAATGCCCTCATATCCTGTCTCTACTTCAAACAGATTAGTGTGGGGGTGGCGGAAGTGAGAAAGATGGACCACAAAAAAAATGGATGGGTTGAGTGTGAGAAAAAAAGAAAAAGACTGAGAAGAAGAAAAGAGAAAGTGCGGGTACAACAGAGAAGCTGTGTGGAGGGCTTGAAAGGCAATCACTAGACTGAATGAATAGTCAGTGTGCATGCATGTGTGTGTGAGTGAGAGAGAGCATGAAAGAAAGACTAAAAGATAATAAAGCAAGTTGATTCATTACCATTCTATTGTTATCTGTGAGCTCCGAATCAGCATGCAATAAAAAATTTGAAAAACAAAAGTAAATTACTGGGTTCAAAAGCACCTGTTGCAACAGTTAATCATGAAAACCTCAGGCATTACCACAGAAGAGGAAGAGACATACCTCTTCTTTTTTGTCAAAACAAGTCCTTAACAGCCCATAACCTGGTAGTTTCCCCACCGAGTCACAAACACTGGGAGCAACAGGCAGTAAAATGAAACTAGCAACACAGAGCAGGCACTATGCGTCTGTGACCAGCCTTGTCAACTCAATAAGTCCAAGATCTTTCAAAGCCCAAAGCAGCCAAACGAAAAACTCAGAGTACCTCCCCATTTGACGTCAGCGCCAAGTCACATGGTCACATGAAAAGCAGAAGCGAGCTTTCGTTGCTCTGGCAACAGGCACACGGCTGTGCAGAGATTTCAATAGGTCATCTATCAGAGGCTGTGTTGAAAAAGACTCAGAAAAAGACAGCAAGAAAATGAGAAAGAGTGAAGGACATGATTAGCCAATGCAGCACCCTTAATTGTGCATTAGAACAATGAATGCAACAACTAGACCACTTACATTAATAAAAAAATTTATCATAAATTATGACCATCAGAATTCTTCGTTCAAAAAGAGTAGTCTTTAGAAAAGGACAGATTACAGTGATTGAAACTGAACAAAAGAAGAAAGAAAAACAACAAAATGTTAGACTCAGAGTCAATGCTTATTGTGATTTCGTTGAAATAAATGTATTATATTGGATGGCACTTCAAAAAAAAATTAATAATAAAAAAAACTGGACAATATGATGAGACTACATTAAACAGTACTTGAACACATTATACTTAAAAATAATAATAATAAAAAGCCCCACCCCCATTTCAGAAGAAATGCTTTAGTTCTCACATATTTCCTTATTACTTGCAATGTGATTTTGTTTTTTGTCCCTTGCAGAAAAATGCTGTGTCCTAATCAAGGCAAATGCTGTGGTAACTGCTGCTAAAGCACAGCAGTCCTAAGAGAGCTCGGCTATGTTCTCGGGACTCCATGACAATAGATAGGCTGGAGGCCCTTTAGGCTCTGAGGGTCACAGTTTCAGGGTTAACTACCCTTGTGGTCCTCAGAGCACGGAAAACGTCTCTTCTATATAAAGGGCCTGATTTGAATACCATCTGGTGGCTTCTTGAATAGAAGGGACAAGAGAATCTGAGAAAGGAGGGGTGCTAATAGGAAGAAATTCTACTGGGCAGAAGAGTGGCACAGATGGAGGCACAGTAAACGTCAAAGAAAGAGCCTCTAAGAAGTGCAATTGGGAGTGAAGGCTGACAAATAATGGCAGATGTTTGTTTTAAAAAGGAGCAGGTGGATACAGTACTTTAAGAAAATGTAGAGGGAGGGCGTAAGATGAGTATTGTAAGATGAGTGTAAGATTTGTAAGGTGATTGTGAATTATTTACACTGAGAACATTATCTAAGGATTGAAAGTGATTTGCCAGAGAGATCAGAGATTCCTCAACTGGCACAAATATTAACTTTAGCCTATATTAGATTAATAAGCAAAGGTTTGAAGAAATCTTGTCTCTCAGGATTATTATCTTAGCACAAGAAAGGAGAGATTAATAAATACAAACACTAAGCACACTAATAATTCAAAATCCGACAACATTTAGAACAGGCAGACCGATAAACAAACTGTGACAGAGACCATGTCACCCCAGGAAGTTGGATGATGGAAATAAGAGCGGATTAGCTCTTTCATTATACTTACATCACAATCATTTAAACAAAAAATAAAAATAAAAAAATCAGCAAATTATTAGAAGATATTTCTGTCTCTCTTCCAGCCAGCGGTCAGGCTTTAGCAACACACATTCCAGCCAATAGAGGCTTGGGCCACACAAGCCTAATAATTTTATATCCTCCTTCCAACAATCCACACTTACACACACAAATAAAAAATAAAAAATAAATAAAAAATACTACTCACACTTGATCATCACTCAAAAAGAGTTTTGTGGCTATTGGTAAGGAATTGTCCAAAGCCTATTACAAATGTAACAATGACAGTCATTTACTCAAAGCAATTAAATGCTCCCCTTTTGGCTTTATGTTAAACTTGTGTGGGTGAATCTGTGAGTAGAATACATCTATTTAAATAAATAAATTCCATAGCAAGCTACAGAAACGGTCCCAAACATTCACACCTTAGTGACTGCCTTGCATAGTAAAAAGCTACATTTAACTATGAATAGCATTTTGGACCATCAACAAAACTACATATTTCAACATTTTAAAAAGTATCAAAGTTGATATTACACAACTGTACTATCTGTGAAGACATTTTACTTTCATTAAAACAGAGCTCTACAGGCAGAAATTTAATCACCAAAGTGTGCTACATGCATCCACGTGATCAGAGAGCAGCTGTGCTGTGGCTTAGCTTAACCTCCATATCAAAAGTGAATGTAGTCCATAATCTTCCACAGGCATACTGATAAATGACCTTAATCATAATTCACCTAAATAGGGGTCTACACATTTATATGCAAACACAAGGCAAAAATTCAAACCAACTGTATGGAACTCATTTCCTAATACGCATTTAAGACAAAATTTATAATATTCATCGTGCATGTGTTACATATTTAACTTCAGTCATCAAAATTTCAGCTAAATTTCATTGTGCTGTGAAAATTCAGAATAAAAATAATAAAAAGGGACATAACTGTACCTTAATAAAAAAGGTCTTCTATCAAAAAAAAGGATTTAAAAAAAAAAAATAAAATAAATAAAACCCACACACACAACCATTCTTTCCAACAGTTCAGTGAAAAATGGCTGGTTTCAGTGCCTGTTTCAACGCAAGAGCTCAGGAGTGAGAAGCCTTTTTTGCAAACTTATGTAGACCACAAAACAGACTGGCCTCGTAGGTGCTGCAGATGCGGCCCCTTTGAGTTAGCTTCATGTTAAAGAGTTGACCGAGTTACATACTGACAAAAGGTCATTCCACATTCATTCTAGAATAGCTCGCAGTGAAATGAAAAGTCACCTGAGTTACTGCAAGTCTCTCATTCTGTAATACTTCAGTGAAAGAGAGAGAGGCATCAAGGACAGCTGTATTTGCAATGAACCCTTATAGAAAAATATGACTGAAATTTCAGGTCAAAAAGTCTACATAACTGTTGTTGGCACTCTAAGGTTTTTTTTTCTTAATAAATAGGAATAAAATAGGCATTTGTCCCCATATTTTCTCCCCTCAACAGACATCATTAGGAATCCTGGAAATGCAATGAGACTTGCATGGGGCTCTTTTTGGCTATATTTACAATGGCAAATGCACAGGCACTAAAAAGGTCACGCACACTGGAGTGTCAAGATAGTGTTTGGTTATGAGAGCGCTGCACACATGGCCTTTGAAAACATCAACTGTGACATGGCTTAACAACTGTTGTTGTGCCAACAGGGTAGGGCGAGTCATGCATGTCGCACTACAGGCATGCTGCTACCTGCTGAGGTGACTACCAGGAAACCAGCATCTGTTTAATCAGCTGACATACAGCATTTAGTAAACAGAGCAAGTTTATACCAGGAATGACTAAGCTCCCCTCAGATATCACTAATGTCTCAGCACCAACAGGGTGGCTTGAATATTCATCACAAAATGGTTTTTAAGGGTAGTTTATAGTAAAATCTGTAGAGAGGGTTATGTCCAGATTTCTCATGTCTACAGTAAACAGAGCCAGTATAACTTTCTGTCATGTCTTACCATGACCCAGTTAACCTTTTTCTGATTAAAACCTCATTACAAATGGCGCTTTTCATTGCTTGGTACCTACTAAGCTCTGCACATATTTCAGTCCCTGGTCATTTTTCCATTAGCAGAGCTCCCCCATGAAATGTAGCTGGTGATGTCACAAAAAGCTGTCTCTAATGGGAATCGTGGATTTTGAAAACCACAACAGCATCAGAAATGATAAGCACTGTTTAATCATCATGCATTCAGATGTATTTCTTTATTTATTTAGGACTGAATGTCTGTTCCCCAGTTCTCACAGATCAGAGTTTTTTCATTCCTTGTTGCACATGTGCCTCTCACTGGGGTTTTTCATCAGCCACCAATTCAAAGGAGCATTTGAAAATTATGCCACAGCATAATTTTACAAGCTGCCATTAACAACAAATGTAAGTTTCCTAAAAACAAATGTGATAGGTGCCACTTACCAGGTACTACATTCTCCTATTGCAAAAGAAATAGGATGTGTCAAGCTGAGTAGGTACACTGCAATAGTAATGTGCAAATGAATTGGTGTTTGGAGTTTACTTGTAGGATTCTTGACATTACCATAAATCATATTCACGTATAAGAATCACAGCTAACAGAATGTGAATTTGGTGCTTTTTCATCAGTTGGATTGTGGTGAATACATGTAAAACAAAATAAAGTACAGCAGCAATTGAGAGAGACGAGAATTTATTTATTTTCTGACTAGGTGCTTTAACACCTTGAAAATGTTGTGGGAAGAAACATTTCAACTTAAGCTTAGTTTATAATTACTTGAGGGCTACTATGTACAGACTAGCAAGAAACAGTATTTTAAGCCAATTAATTGTGAGGTAAAATGTCTTCATTGTGACAGGCCTACTCAATTCAAGTTCCCTAAAAATACCTCTGTAACCCACGCCCCTCCCACAACTGAGCCACAGCTTTACTCCTGAATGACTGGTAGATTGAGCAAACTGTTGAACAGACTTATTTATAACTAGGAAAATGTCTGCTTGAAAGATTGTTCATTGCCAAACAATGGAGGACTTGAATATTTCTACATTTCTCCTGGAACTTTAGGGTACAAAACAGGTGAATCTCTTCCACAATTGCACAAACAAAGGCAAAAGTGAAGACACTATTCCACTTTAGTTAGTGAAGTTATTCTAAGTATAGTAATGCTCAGCTAAGTAGGTTAAGGAGTGTTATTGGCTGGAATCCTGACAAAGATGTCATCAGCACAAGTGATGCCTACACCCCGGAGCCTCCATTAGGTGGTTATTTAGGGCTATTTTAATCCAGCCCTGAATATTGTGTGAGCACCACGGATTCCCAGTCCCTATATGGAATAATGGCAGATAGAGTGCAGCACAGCAATTTATTCATAGCTAAAAAACAATATCATTACCACTCCACTGATAGCATCAGGCTGTACAAGATAGGCAAAGAACAAGGGCATTCTAGAGGAAATGTGGATCATTCACATACAATTGTTCAAGTGAGGATTGTGTGAGTGGTCAAGGTCTGAGTGTATCTCAGAGCATGGGAATCTCGCCCTCCCTCAGCCCGGCAAGAACCAGTGAGTCATGGGAAAAAGAGCAGGCACTACAGCTAGAGCTTTGCTCAAGAGTCACAGGGCAGGTCACACAGCACCACAAAATTGAAAATAAATTGGACTAATGGAGCAACACACATTATCCACTTCCAGTACACTTTGACTACAAGTTATATACTTAGCTAGTTATCACACTGTCAGGCACTGTAAAAGGTTATGATGGACAATTTTAATGAAAAGGCAGGTCATTACATAAATACCAGTGTGGGAAGAAGCTAGCAGAAATATTTGTGTTGAAGGGGAGCTAAAATCTAAACAAACAAACACAAACAAATATACACACACTCAGTACTCACAAAGAGAGCTGGCAGGACTTCCTCAATCTTCCCCACTGTTCGGTGAGAAATGCCCCGAGCCAGCCAATCTGCAGTGAAAAACCATCAGCCTGTTAGTCTGAGTCTAACACTCAGGCATATTTTAAACCTTTGGACTTACTGGAATACCACAAGACCAGCAGCTAATACAATCAATTCAAATGTAGGCTAGAAAGAAGATTTGTCTACTAAATAGAGGTTTATGCTTTTCAAAAACAAAATGGGCCTACATCACAATAAACAAATCACAACTTTTAGCACTTTTCTGAAAAGTATGTACAAATAATTAATAAAATGTTATGAGCCTTAGCTATTCACTTCAGCTGCCCCCATGTGTTTAAGATTTAGTCATTTGATCAGAAGAATACTGTTAGTCACCACTAAAACATTTAACCATTAAAGGTCATAACACTTTAATATAAACTTTGGAACTAGCAGTAGATCAAAGTATTACCCAATAACCAATTTTTTGCTGTCCATGTGAACTCTCTAACCTCATCATGTAATAAACAGCCAGACAGAATTGAGAGAGAATTTGAGAGATGAGCACACAGTTACATGCTATTAACAGTGTGACCATAACCCTTCAGTTCAAAAAGGTACCACCATGGCAGAGGTTTACTGGTTGCTGTAAAAATACTTCAGTTACAGAAAGATAAACTTTACCTTCTAAGCAGTGTTTAAAAATATCCATGTGCATTGTTACACATTCTGAAAATACTTCAATGACTTCATCAACATAAATACTACTTTTACATTATCAAATCAGTTTTAGCTTTATATTTTGTATTCATACAATGCTGCAGTGTTTAGTGATGAAATGGAATAAAAATAAATAATACATTCCTGAAGTTTTAGATTGCACATTACTAAATGAGGTAATCAAAGCATTACAAACTTATGAATAGAGACTCTCATTAGATCACATTAAAAATGTACTGAACTGCAGGGCATAAAGTGATGGAAGCAAAAGTAAATTCTGTCCGAACAATCTCATAACTTAAAGACCTCTCCAGTAAGAGTCGAGTTTTCTATCTTTTTACATGCTGTGGTGTTTTTTTTATATATATACTAGAAGACGTGACATTGACATTGCTGAGCAACCCTGACACCACCAGGGTTTCATATGTCACTAAACTACGGGTCAAATCCCATCAACTTGTGGGGTGGGGCTTTTGAGCTGCAGGCAAACAGTGGAGGAGTGTGTATACCCAGAGTAGTAACAGACAGTTTATTCTCCATATTACAGGTCAGTGAAGCATCACAATGATTTTGAACCTTGTTCCTTTACAGCTTACTTCTTCATTAAAATTACACTTGGGGCTGTATGACCAGTTATGTTGTATAGTCACTACATTGAGATACTGCGATAAACACTTCACAGTAATATTACATTACAATCACTGTGCACCACATGAATGTATGAGTATACTGGGACAGTAGTAAAAGCAACTGTGTCAAACAGAGCAATGTTGTGCTTGCCTGAATGGAAACAGAACCCTTTTCCCTCACATGCAAAATAAGGGTCCCAAGCCTTTCATGTATACTGTTTGTCACATGAGCAATGTGGAAGCACAACTCCTACAGCTTACATGTGTTAAGCATTCCTCTGTAGAGAATTTGTGCAGGAAAATGTTATGAAGGCAGCAGAATGTACTCATTTAAAAAAAAAACGCTATGTAAATGCTTTAACTTGTGTGGCAGAATGAAAAGCAAGACATTTGGGGAATGCTATTTGTATGTGCAGTCATGGCAGAGTAGCGTTACTGTTTGTTTTAACTCTGATTTGGACAATATTTTATGATTCTGTAATTTTGTCATTTATTCCTATTTGCTTAAAGCAAAGATTAGAGTGAGTGATGCTCTTTACTAAATGACTGGAGAGTTTAATTACTATTTCTGTTCAATAACATTAGGGGATAGAGAGGGGATGGGGGGAAAAAAATAAAAAATAAAACTGTTGCTGACCACATTCGGTTTGTGCATTCCAAACATGTACAATTTCTTACCATGCAGCTACAAAATCATCTTTTAGACAATACTTTAAGACAATTTGAGGGGGGGGGGGGATAAAAATAAAATAAAAATGTTCAAATGATCTGTTTATTTAACCAAGCTGAGGCCAACATCAGCATGTAAGTGGCACTTAAAATGCCATTAAATGCGCAAACACCCAGGTTAATGCACTCAACACCAGCAACACATAAAATAAAGATAGCAGAAAGTTCTTTCCTTATTGAATATCTGTCATGGCAATGTGGGTGTCTGCTGAAATGCAGAGTACAACATGTAGTAGAGAAGATGCTAGCAGGTGTGTATGTGTGTGGGGCAGGGGTTGGGGGTTGGAGCTGCACGCCTACAAGTACTTAGTTTTTCAGCTCTCTTCCTCGTGGCAGAGCCAGCAGTCACGATTTTCAGCCCACTCAGAGAAAAACTTCCTGTCTCATTTCAGATGGAGAGCTTAATGTGTTTGCTGTAGCTGCACTGTTCTCTCTGTGGAGGTTAACTGCATGCAGCATTCACACCTCACCATGAAGACTGGCCGATCATGAATCTAACAATGAACGGCTGGATGATTAATCTTGGAACAGTGGTTACTTTCTGCCAGCAGAACTGAGTGGGTGCTATCTGTTACAACTCTAGGCGATTACAGAGAGACATATTTTAAGTACTACTTGTTAACTTCTGCTTTAGTTCTGGACCATCTTGTTTGTTCAAAGTCCATATTCCAAATGCACTTGAAACCCACTCACAAAGAATAGGTTTATAATGACAGAATTCCTCAGAATCTCTTTGAACTAACAGCAACCAAAGGAAAAGAAAATCTATTCCAAGCAGATATTTGAAACATGGTTTGGTCCTTGGAAAAATACACCTCTGAGTTATGTTACAATGCAAGTGGAGCACAGGTATTTATTGCATATTTTATACATATTTTTCAATAAAATAAAAGGATGCATGCAACATGCTCTTTAAAGTTCAATAGTTTTTTCTTCATTTTCACTGATAAAAGTTACGTACAGATGTTGTATATGATAACTATTTTCTGTAGAAGCCACCATTTGTGGTACTACATGTGTGGATTTCAGAACGGCCGCTTAACAGAAATGTCAACCATGTGGAACAATGTTGCAATGTTATACATAATGTCTCACAACTTTTTTTTTTTTTTAGATGAAATATCTGGCGTTAAATTTTAACGCTGAATGTAGAGTACAAGATTGTAATTTGGATGCTGTCATGCACACTGCAGTATTAGCTTATGCTGCTATTTATAATGCAGGCTATACATAAATGTGCAGAGCTTGTGATTTTAAGATAGCACTCTGATTTCCATGTATAAACAATCCATTTCCAGCCCTAATTTTAATGCTACCATTATTGTCAGGAAAAATTATAAAAAGTACTAACAAGATTAGATTTAGCCAATATTTCAAACCTCTGTTTCATGACAACTGATCCAATTACAAGTTACTGTCAAAGGCCTTCAATTCATGTAATTTATTCCATGTAACTTAATTGAATGTAAAGCCCTACTGCAGATTATGTCTCTTAAACAGTGGTGTGTGGCCTAAAACTTCATAGAACTTCAAACATCTTTTAAAGATACATATGCTGGTGCTAAAATTTAAGCTTGCACACAGATTTAAGTGCATACCAAGAAATATCTTATCAAAAACACCCCAGCAAATAGCATTCTCTATTCCAGGTATATTTTGCTATTCATGCTACTTATTTGTTTCCCATATACCTAATTATTATCTAAATATATACTAAAACTCAAAATACACACTAGCCAGTGTATTTTTACTTGATTTTATTTAGGAAATAACAAACTTACAGAATAAATTAAGCCAGAACATACAGCTAGGGCAAAATTGAAAAATGTGGTGCATACAATTAACATGTTGATTTGCTAAAAAAAAAAAAAAGTCATGTTTAAGCTCACAGTTCAGACTATTGATGATGGCCTTAACTGTATAGGAACTGCCTGTCTAGAAGTCACTCACCATCACACCAGTGAAAAATCTGCCCACCTACTGAGTGATACACATCTTGCTGAGAAGAGGGACGAGATGCCAAGTGTGTATAACAACTGAAACCTGAGCAAATGTAAAGAAAGCTAGTCTTCTTTTGAAGACCATCTACAACCAACCGTATCAGATATGGAAAAATATACATTTAAAATATTATTTATTTTTAAGATTGATTACATTCTAGACTGATGTGGCATAAGCATTTTGGAAACTTTCTATAATATTTAGAATATATCTGAAATATTCTATAAGATTTTCACTTATTTTCCCTCATTTCAACATTTTTTGTTTTATATTGTACAAATCCCTAAATGCGGTATCTGCATATGCCTCCGCTTTCTTTTTAGACCCAAATTAGCTTAATTTTCAAATCTAATGAGCTGCTTAAAGGAGCTCAGGGTTATTGGGTGTTACCACAAGGCTTGAACAGTCAGAATTTATTATACTAAACCCTCATTGTATTATATTAAACCCATTATTGTAAACCCTTATCAAATGACAATTCCTAACAACAAATCTTTACCTGACAAACCAATTCTAAAAAGCTAGATAAACCAAATGAGTTAGTAAAAATAGACTTGAAACCTATGGGAATATACATTTAGCCTCTGACCCAATCACTATGTTACATTTTTTTTCAACATTCTGCATTCAACATTCAAAAGGTAAGAATTTATGCATATGTTTGTGAAAGTGAAGCTTGTTGAAGATGTTGTGTTTTAAAATCAATAAAGTATGCAATTTTTCAAGGAGAGCCCAAATTTTACAACTCTTTTTTTCAAGCTATTTAAATTATGTGTAGAGCCAATCACCCACACAATCAACAGTAAGTCACATTAGAGGCATTATGCCATATGAGGGGAGGGGAAAAACATAAAAAAAAAAATCCCCACATATTACGCAAGTACATTTTTGTCATTTTTACATTTTGTCAAACATAGTTAAGCCATCTTCTCCCCTTCTTGTACACCTTGAATTTTCTTGCAATCAATTTTCATTGATTTAATCATTTTATATATAATCCTTTTTGCTATGTTATTGGAAATTATGAAAAAATATTAGATTGAGCTTTATGGTCTGCCGAAAAGAGAAACTAACCATAGAAATCTGACTTCGAATGTTATGTTTTATCCTCACTTGCTTTGCTCTCACTGGCACAGCTTCAGCAGTGATAGAACTTGACAAAGAAAAGCAAGATACGTTAATGTGCCAACTCCCTCATGGCAGATAATATGTTAGCACATATTCACTGCCAAATAAAAGAACCAAAATACAATAAAAATAAAGAGAAAGAAAACAGGCAGGTCTGGCACAGGAACACACAAGTGGTTTATGCTACTGCTAGGTTTGCATCAGTGTCACCAATTTCCATCTGCTCTAGATTACTAGAGATTTTGAGACTGGGTTAAAAAAAAAAAAATTCTGGATTTTTCTCCAAAACTTTGTGTAGTGATTCATTTTCTTTCATTTTAACTTCTCATTTGAATGGAAAAAACCTGACAATCAAAATGTGGAAAATGTAAAATAAATGGGTGAGAAAAGGTATTAAAATATTAAAAAACTATTTTCCTCAAAGTTGGCTAAAAATGAATTTCAATATTTCACCACTTTCACAGTGCATAATAATTAAGTCAATAAAAAATTATTCAAGGAATCTGGAAGAATTTCAGTGCTTAAAGGAAAGGATGCAAGTCTAAGCTGAATAACTTTGATCTCCAATCCATCAAACAGTACTACATCAGTAGTAGTGGTTGACCTATATATCGGCCGGCCGATTAATCGGGCTGATTTTTTATATTAGCGCAAGAGGCCGATATTTACACATTGCACACAGGCAATGGTGTGGGCAGCTCTGTCATTCTGGCTGTTAGAGTGACCCTTGCATCCATTTTGTCATCTTACAGGCAGACATCACTGAGCACAAGTACAAGTCTCCAACCTGTAGCTGCATACCGTCTCAGAGAAAACGGTATGAATTATTTTCTCTTCTTCAGCTCTCACCATTTGTTACTGGCTGCTCCTTGTAACCTACACTCAGTAATCTGCATCATAAACGACTGAGTTGATAGTTGTAACCTAGAAACCCAGTGTTATTTAGCCTCTTATTTCGCCTATAAAATGTATATATCTTGAGTACTACAGGTCCAAAACGACAGTTACTGTACCAAATTAAAGCTTAATGTCACTGATTTTCATTGATTTAATCATTTTATATATAATCCCACTGATAAATAAGTATTTTTGCTATATTATTGGAAATTGTTATGAAAAAAATATTAGTGGCATTACAGATTTTCAGAATTTTCACGGCGCCATATTTGAGTCAGTGTGTACATCTCATACACCAATCGAACTCTCGGGGCAGACTCTCGGGATCACGAGGATATAAACCAGTATACGCTAAAATGTAGGACTAAGGAATTAAAGCCGAAAGAATAAGATATTCCAAACTTCAGGTTTCTTCCTCATCAATGCCAAAACCGCTGCTTCTCGAAGCCTGAAGAGCCCACAAGCGGCTCACACACAAAGTTAGCAAAGCAGCACTTACCTTAGATAGTCCCCTTCAAAACGATACTAAATCTGAGTCTCTCCTTCAAACCGTTTGTGAGTAATCCTCATGTTTGTGTCAAGAGTACTCGCCGAAAAAAATCCAGATAAAGTACACATTTTCAAAAAAATAATTAAAATATGATCCCCATGAACCCATGTCACACCTACTGCTACGTAGCTTAGGCCCTCAGCTTTCCAACGACATGTCAATCAAGTCTGTAGACCAATCCGGGCAGAGTTATGGCAATGTGCCCCCAAGGAGGAGGGACAAACAAGCAGCAGAGCGCATATGTTTTCAGCGCAGACACCGGGAGACCCAGACACTGCGAGAGAGACTCAAACGGTTCTATTTGGCAGCCACATGCTCCACAAACAATAATCAAGTCAATAAACATTTTTCAAAGCTTAGATGTATTTTACTAGTTACATTTCCCCTGACTGAGGACATTTAAATACAGCAGTGGATGTGGGGGAGTTTGCCTTGCTCTACAGCCAATCAGACTGCAGCTCTCACCTTTTAACACGTCAGTCATTTAAAGGAACACTGTACTCCATGAGGAACAAGTGTAAACATCAGAAATAAACTCAGTACATCAGACTAAAACACACCATAACTAAGGGTTTTTACTGATTGGTGAGGGGCAAGTGGCCACTTCGTGAGGGACAGGAGACCAGTTTCTCATAGAAAGTAAAGAAAAACACTAAGATGTTGACATTAGGTCTAGACAAGATATATACACTGCATTTTTGCAGTAAAAGTAATCATTTTCCTTATAGAGAGCTTGGGGTCTAAAGAGACACTTGGAGAGGCCATCTGTCCACTGTCTGCTCCAGCTTGAATAACTTCAAATGAGTATGAGGTATCAACTCCAAATTTTACCTGATGAAAGTAGACCCCTGGAGACACAAGTTTAAAAATGAAAGTAAATGGGACTCATGAACTCTTCGGTTTATCATCACTGTCTTTTATTTAAGTTATTATCTGAATGGTTTCTTTTACAAATTTGAAGGATTTTCTGTAAAAAATAAATCATGATATTGCCTCTAGTTTATTCACTGCCTGAGGAATGGGAATATTGGCCACTACTGCTGTCTAAAAATCGGCATCAGCTATCAAAAAACCCATATCGGTCAATCACTAATCAGTAGTGCTTCATTTATAGCTGCATAAGCTCAGAATTACTTTAGGAAACCATTGTCAAGCTCTACAATAAATATATGAACATACTTTAAAGAGAGGTAAAACTTTACTGTCCCAACAGTAAAACATATCAACTCTGTCCTAGACACGAAACAATTACCGGTTTTGAATGTAAAACACAGTAAAATTTCTGACATTATTAATATTTCGAAAAATGAAGAATAAATGTCTGTTCTTAGTCAATCAAAATTCGCATAAGTCTCTCAGTCACAACCACGCAGTATGTAACATAGGTTTGTCCTGTGCCAAGTTCCTGATGACTGCGCTAATGTAGCTGATGCTCTTCTAAACATATGCTGTTTAGGGTGGCTGTAGAAAAGTGCTTGTTTAGTTGTCCTGTTTAATTTTCAAATGACAGACATCTCATCCAAAAATAAAGCATTCTAGCTAGCATCACAAATTTGCCTTGTTCCACATTAAACTGTGCTATAATTATATAGTTCTGTTTTGCTTCAGCCTACATTGTAAAGAGGTTCTGAGGCTCTTTCCACCTTAAATGGTGCTCTGTAACATTTTGCCACTTGTTAATTCCACATTAATTTTTTTTTTGGGTGCTGTAGGAGCTATTTGAAAAAATAAAAAAATAAATAAAAATGCCTCTTAAAAACAGACCTCGAGTTTTTCAACAAGATAAATAAATAAGAGGTTTATGAAGTTAGGATTACTTGTTAAACAAAATCTAATATAACTTTTTGATTGTTTATTGATTAGTAATGTTTAATTAGAGTAACAATTCAATATATTAATCTCACAACCATCACTACTGTAAATAAGGCCAACTGTAAAAACAAGATGCAGGCGACTTGATTATTAAAATACTGACAGCTCTATGGGACAACATCAAAAACTCAAAAGTCATTATCAGTAGTTGTAAAATTCTATAGGCTGATATTCAAACATGCAGCTTTTAACCTAGGAGAGAAAACAGAATTGATTGGAGTGAAGTGAGGCTTTCCCCCCCCCACACTTTCTGCAGACTCAACTCAACTGTTTACCAATGAAATTCTGTTTAAAAGTACATAGATTGAAAGTTACCATTAACAGTTCTAAAGTCTTTAAAAGTCATTAACATGAACACAAAAGTAGCAAGCGAGAGCATTTTTAAAATCTTTATGTAAACAAAATGTGCATAGGTCTGCTAATTATATTTTAACAATAATTTATTATTTAAAATACTGATAAGCATTATCATTTTGGCCACTATTATAATGATATTAAGTTTTTATACTGTTTCATGTCTACTCTGTCCAAAAGTGTCATTGAATTCTTTGGGCTAAGGAGCTTCTGGGATGGATTACCACACACTGGTGACCTGTGTTATGGTCAAACAAATCAATATTTCAACTGCTGTGTGCTCTAAAACAAGAGCAGGACTCCTGGCTGTTACTAGTGGGGATGTGCTTTCCAAATTATTTTTATACTCGAGTAACCTTAACAGTTAATGAGTGGTTAACAGATAGTAGACCCTAAAGTCCAAAAAACACTGCAAATCCACGTTCCTCAAGTGAGTTCTTTATTAAACTGCATTTGGCAAGCCCCACATAGGCTGTTATGTTCACTGTGGAGCTGTATTCGTCCTCTGTGCTGTCATTTTTCCAAATAGTGTGACTGAAAAAAAAAATTTTGCCACTCATGTAATGACAAGTTTTCATGTAGGACTCTAGCATTTGCTCTCTTTTTATAGCCTTTTATGCGCTGTTATTTTTTTAAATTATTTATCGTTACATTTATATAGCGCCTTTCTAGATACCCAAGGACACTTTACAATTAACATTTAGAGCTTGTACAAAATTGAGGGGCAGTGTATCTGTTGCTGACATTTTTGTGATTATTTCAGAGCAAGGGAAATGCATTTTTGTGATCTGGAAGTAAACTCCATTATTTCCATATGCTTAGGGCTAGTTTCCTCTTCTGTTGCATTAGTTTTCTGAGACTGAACATAGAAATCAAACGTTGTATGCCTGTTTGATGCTGCACAGTGTGCACACCATTCTGTTGTTTTCTTAGGCCCTGTCCACACAGATTCATTTTTATTTAAATACCAAGATTTTCCTCTCTCCATTTTTTTAAATTTCGCTGTCGGAGAAAATACAAAAACAGCTGAATTATCATGCCAATCCTGTAGGGGGCAAAAGTACCTCTTAAAGAGAGACTTCAAAACACCACAACACGAGAGAAACCTAAATCAGGGAGAGAGGTTTAAACCTAAATCAATCCATACTCCCCATGTAGTGCACTATACAAGATATAAAATTACTGGATCTAGATCTTAATAGTGCATTATATGTATAATTCAGCATTTATTCATAATTGCACATTGTTGTTTAATGACTTATTTTAGAAGGAGTAAAGAGTTATTTATGTTTCAGCCAGAGACAGGTGTGCTTTGTGATGTCAGCATTTATGAAAATATTTACCTTCGTCCACACGAAAACAGTGACAAAAGCATTTTCAAAAATCTCCACCTTGGGGAGCATTTTCAGTGACTTAAAACAGCATTTTATTATCTGTGTGTACAGGGACCAAGTCAAAATGCTGCCAGACCTGATTTAATTTTTCAATGCTATGTTTTCTGAATAACTGGTAAAAGGATAATAGTAAATTCATCAAGCTAACATTGACACCTAAACAGTTAACTGAGTAGTCGAGTATCCTTACACAACCCTACTAGCTACATGTCCAAAACCCCTTTCACGCATGCACTCCACAGAATTTCTAGAGAAACTCCAGAGTATCGGTCCGGAGATGTCCCAGAGTGGTCATTTACACATGCAGCCCCCAGCTGGAGACTTTCTGCCTCAGGCGCACACTAGCAGCAGGAGATGAAACACATGATTTAAGCATGGCACACGGCGCTTGTACAGGATAAGCAGGAGAAAATCGAACATTTACCATGCTGTTCTTAAATGCGCTGACTTTACCAGGAATATTTACCAGGACTCGAGGAGGATAAAGTCGGTCCAGGATGAATGTTGCGGGTGTTCACGTTCACACATAGCTCCTCTGGGTAAACATCAGAACATTTCTGGATTACCGTGTGTGAAAGGGGCATAAAAGTCAAGGTATGTCCATGAATGGGACTTTGATAAAAACTTACATTTATGCGAGAGCACCGTTATTGTACAAACGTACATCCAACAGCACATGCTTTCTTCATAATAAAATATTTTACAATGGCTCACGTACATATTTTACCTAGGCATTGCAAAACCACAGGCATGTGGAAGAAAAGGATGTGGGTGCAGGACTGGACTACCTGTACTCTCAACAGTCCTCAGTACAAAAGTACAAATTGCATGTTGAAAAGTGCTGCACACTTTAACGCTTATTTGAGGGACTTCATCACTAAGAGCCTTCAGGATTTTAGCTGTTGTGAAACGAAATGGCAAAATATGTAGCAGAAATAAAAACAGAATTAACTGTTAATTTGGAGAAAAATAATCTAGGAGTCCTGAGGTTAAAAAAAAAACCCATTACCATTCCAAATTTAGTCAAATATGAATAAATGTTGTACTTATGCATTTTTTGTAAATAAAAGTCTAGTTTATAGTACATTATAACGAGACGATTAAAAGTTTAGTAAAATTCTAGGTTATTTGCTTTCCAACCTGTATCATGTATTTGACAAAATTCATGAATTTAGTACCACTTGAAAAACATCATTTTGAAAGCAGCAAAATGTATTTCTACAGTTAATTTTCACCATTTCTGAATAATGAGGATTACTGTCAAAACACAGAATAATTTAAGGTGGAATGGGAATAAATGCAAAATAAAAAGCCAACTTCAGCCTGGTTCATCTGCCACCTCTTCTGACTCATGCTCGCATTGAAATGAACAAGAAATGCATTAACACAGCTATCCAAAGTCTGCAATTTAATCCTGCCATCTGCAACAGAACCTAGTCATCCACTGTTTTATACTTTCATTAATAAGCATAATGTCACAGAACTACTGAGCAAAAGTAATCAAACACACTGCTGTTTCTATGATTTGCCAAAAACTAATTGTAGGTTTAGTGTTCTCACTTTAATATTGGCAGCAGAAATATACAAATAAATAAAATCAATCTATAATATTTATTATATCACGTTTTACTCATTTCTAAAGACTAATTCAGCTACTCATTCAATTGGGAATTTAATACATTTGCAATATATTGCAATTCCAACGACATTGATTTCCTCACGTAAAGGAAATGTTTGCCTTGGGTTTTAACATTCATTTCCCCCAGAAAAAACAAGAAAACACAGCTAAATACATAACATAACCAAACCTAGAAGCAAGGCAGACTGGCCACAATAAACTTATTTAAACCAGCATTCATTGTCTGTAACCGCTTATCTAGTTCAGGATTGCGGTGGGTCAGGAGCCTACCCGGAATCACCAAGCTCAAGGCAGGAACACACCCTGGTGGGGGCGCCAGTCCTTCACAAGGTGACACACTCACACACGTTTGAGTCACCAATCCACCTATCAACGTGTGTTTTTGAACCGTGGGAGGAAACGGAGCACCCAGACTAAATCCACGCGGACATCATTAAATCAGCCTTCACCATTATATAATTTAAAAATACTTAGCAAATTTTGTTCTATGCCTGGTTCTTTTTTTTTTTTGGTAACATACAAAATATTTTGCTCTGGTCTAACCTCCCCCAGGAGGTGACCCCTCAAGACCTCTGCCACAACTGGAACTCTACATTAGAATATGGCAAAGACAGCTGAGAGTGAGGAATGTAAATGGTGTCCAGGACATGTGCCTAGAGAGATGTGCATAATTTGGCAAATGACTGACAAAAAGGATTTGGGGAATAAAACTCTTACACAATCCCCCAACAATGGCTCGCTCAATTAAACCCTTCTAAGCGGTTTAATACCTCAAAATGCACAGCAGGAAGAGCTCGCTGATAGAAAGCAGGACACCAGTGACAGGTCTTTTTAAATTTGTTCTTAAAATGATTTGGGGCCACGTTCATCAACATAAAAAAGCCAATTTCTCTTACACATTTGTATATAGACATCAGTACCCATAAAGGCTTATTTCATGTCCGCATGAATATTAAAAATGTCCCTCAGGCACATTAAAATAAAAACATCTTCACATGATACAGCTGCACTGGGAACTGCAGATCTGCAGAGAAACAGATTTAACAGGAGTTGGCACATCAGCTCAAATCACACAATTTTAATGAGGAACAATAATGGCTCCACAAGGTTCTTCCGCAACAAGACCAGTGTTAGTGCTTATTTACAGCTAAAGTATCTCATGATGTTTGAAAGAAACGGATTAATATTTCAGGTTAAACATCTTTCATTACAATTTTGCCCACTTACATTTGTACAGGTTTCTGTACCAAAAATAATCATAGGCTGTATTTTTACTGTGCATTTAGGAGCCTGTTAGCACAGTGGTGAAGGTGGGGGAAGGTGCAGAGAAAGTAACTGCAAAAGGGGTAGATATGGCCTAACAGTTGGAGAAGAGGACTTTGGAAGGTCACCAGTTCAATCGCCATGACTGGCAGGAAAAATGAGGGTAAAGAAGTGAAGGAAAAGTGCTGTCTCCTCAGCATCCATGGCTGAATTGCCCTTGAGAAAGGCACCTTACCACCCCCTCAGCTGCTAGGGTGGCTGCCCACTGCTCCAGGGGTGTGGGTGTAAACCCACTGCTCCCTTAGAGCACTTGTGTTTGTTTGTGTGTGTGTGTGTGTGTTTTCCATGCCACGAATGGGTTTAATGCCGAACGCACATTTCTTTGTTAGTGTGAAATGCAAATTACCTCTGTTCTGATTGGCTGTTCTGAATCAATTATCATTCAAAAATCTGTCCGTGCGGAAACACTACATATAACTTCAGTATGAATGAACAGAGTTAACTGCTGTAGGCCGAAGAGATTAAAAGACTTTTCAGTTTTTTTGTAACATCACAAAAATAGTGAAATTCAGTCGGGTTATATAAGTGGCCACGCCAAACTCTTATTCCAAAAAATGTTTTCCGCGTCAGGGGCCTTTACAGTCTGAAAAAGTTCGTTAAATTTTGTAAGAGTAGTTTAGCTCCGCTGACTGAGGAAGACGTGCAGACGCAGATAAGCCAGCGAGCTAATTCAAAATTATTCAGAAAACAGCAACAAGAACCGTATTAAAATGCAGACCTGTGTTTCTGACCTTTGTTTTAGAGAGCTCTATAAACCCACTGTAAGTGAAATGCTGCTACACAGACACGGACATGTTATCTACATTAGCCTCCAGCTAACGCTCCTCCCGCTGTGGAGGTGTGATGTACAGCAACAACAAAACTTTAGAGTCCGACTGAAAACACTCGGAGGAAGTTTAGAAAGAAACTCACCGCCTAAAGCCTCGCAGAGGGACCGCGGGCCTGCACACGTAGGACCCTCTTCAAAAAGCAGACACAACACTAAAGGAAGGACTTGAGACAGCAAAAATGCGAAATAAAAGCGAAACCTCGCTCTCTGTCTCTGCTCCAGAATGGCCCGATGACGTCACTCGCTCAACCATATACGCCCTCAGTGGAGCTCAGTGTGGCCTAGTCTCACAAAGTGGGGCTTATTTTGCACTTTGTCTGATTTTTACGATCAACTATCTCTTTTCTGTAGCTTTAATGATAGTTGTAGTGTTTTAGGTTTAGTAGGAAAGAAACAAGCGAAATAAAATCTACTCCCTGCTGGACATATAGCACAAATTAATATATGTGGGTGTAAACGAGGTAATGAATTCCAACAGCAAAGGGCTGTTTAGTGGTTACCCTCCTTAAACATGCTTGCATCTAACTCATCTGATAACTACCAGGTGTTAAGGGGGTGTGTTTGAGTAAGAAAACAATCATAATTGATCCAAGCTGATGCGCTATGTAGGAAGATTGAAGGCCTATTAAGATGAATACAAAAGGAAATCCACGTAAAATTATCTTCAGAAAAAGGTTACCTTCACAGCTACTCAGTTTGAAAATGACTTTAGGTGATATCCAGAGTTAACCCCTTTATTTTGTTTTACAATATTTGCAAAGGACTAAAAATATAAAATATTTCACCTGTACCTTATAGATGAAAAGTCAGGGACAGCAGCTTATTTGTTGCTGCACAGTTTGTGGAAGTCATCCTAGAGTCTATCATTAGTGGTAATAGAAAGCTTTCGGCTGTGTGTTTATTAGTTTCTGAACTATTCTCAGTCCAGCAGTGAAAGTGAGGGCTTTAACAACTCCACAGCACTACTGTGTCTGATACAATCATGCCAGTGCAGTTCTTCAGTTTGTACACTAACACAGTACCACTACATACGTTACATCTGTTATTTTGACCACCTCCTGATTTCTATTTCACTGATCATTCATGAATCTTTTAAAAATGTACATGAACCAGCTATGTTTATCATCATCACATAACTGTTTAACTTTTAGACTGTTAGCTTAAAACAACAGCTTATTTAAAAATGTATTTATCACTTCTGTGGAGCAGTAGGCGCAACAGGTAGTGTCGCTGTCGAGCCACAACCCTGAATTGGATAAGTGGTTACAGACAGTGAATGAAAGAATATCACTACTGTGACAATGCTATTTATTTGCTGGTGCATGAGCTAAGCTAACAAAAGTGTACTTTCACTTTACAACAGTGGACGTTGGGAATTTAAAACTTGTAACACATTAAATTTTATTAATATTTGTATTATTTTACTTTGTTGGAGTTTTAGGCGGCATGGTGGCGCAGCAGGTAGTGTTGCAGTCACACAGCTCCAGGGGCCTGGAGGTTGTGGGTTCGATTCCCGCTCCGGGTGACTGTCTGTGAGGAGTTGGTGTGTTCTCCCTGTGTCCGCGTGGGTTTCCTCCGGGTGCTCCGGTTTCCTCCCACAGTCCAAAAACACACGTTGCAGGTGGATTGGCGACTCGAAAGTGTCCGTAGGTGTGAGTGAATGTGTGTGTGTCTGTGTTTCCCTGTGAAGGACTGGCGTCCCCTCCAGGGTGTATTCCCGCCTTGTGCCCAATGATTCCAGGTAGGCTCTGGACCCCCCGCGACCCTAAATTGGATAAGCAGTTACAGATAATGGATGGATGGATGTTGGAGTTTTAGAGTTAAATTGAATGAAAATTTATGAAAGAGCACGTCTTGTTTAAATTGCTCAAAAAAACCATCTATATATGTAGAGTTTGTTTTCTGTAGATTTAGATATTTTCCATGCTATGCACAGTGAAAAAGTTGTGACTGCAAATGTGTGACTGAGATTCGCCTTGCAACATGTTATCATGTTATGGTAGCGTAGTGTGATCATAAGAATCCACAGCTGCTCTACATATGAATTTTGGTGAGTATACAACTTTGTGACAGTGGTTCAACTGTCCACAATATAAATACTATATGATATCTTGCTACAGAATATCAACACATGTCTACCATTGATAAAGGGCTCACATTTTCCTTAGCTGCTTAATACCACCTTCTGGAATTGTATTTAAAATACTCATAGGCTCTATATTTGATTTCAATCCAATTCACTGAAAATATCCTCACAGTCTGCAAGCACTCTGGGACGTTTTTGTACTGTAATGGTTTTTATACTTAGCCATGACTCTCTATTGGGAAACAAATAGGTGCCTAGGACAGAAAGACTATTCCAGCCAATCAGCAATAGGGTTGTATTCTTCTGGTCGGAAAATTCAGCATAGTTACACTGGCAATGCACATGCATGAATTTGGGGTGTGGAGCTTCCGAAGGAACACTGAAGAGAGGGGTGTGATTGTTTTGGTCTTCATTTCAAATATGAAGAGAATGCTCTCCAGAATTGTAAACAGCACCTTTAACCATTATAAACACAGTTGGCTTGTGCACATTAACGCTGTATATGAGACTAACCTGTATTCTTTACATTGACAAATCCACTTCAGTAAAATCATCTTATATGCCAACTATTGTCTTCAAGTGACAACAGGATTGCAAGGCAGTTCTATTCATGTTACAGATGCAGGCAGAGGCAGTGTCTAGACTAAGGTCTGTTACTAATGTGCTACTATGTCCTCTACACAGAATGGTACCCACTAGGCTACACCAACCACATACACCAATCAGCAGCAAGATCAAAACCACAGAGAGGTGAAGTGAATAACGTTGTCAAGGTTAATGAGAGATCAGTCAGTTCTTGAAATTGTTGTTTTGGAAGCATGTGAAATGGGCTTAAGGGCTTAAGGTATTTTTTACAAGTGACCAACTGTGATGGCTAGACTGGGTCAAATGATCTCTGAAAAGGCAGATTTTATGGAGTTTTTTTCAGTATGCATTGGTGAAAACCTACTAAAAGTGGTCTAAGGATGGACGACCAGTTTCTAAAGCTGTTTGCAGCGTGTGTGAAGAAAAGGATAATCTGGTCTGATCCCACAGAAGAGCTACTGTAGCTCAAGTACTGGCACAGTTCCGGTGCCCATGCTGAAAGCCTGAAGGTATGTTCATCAGGCTCATGTACATCAGAAATGGATAAAGGTGGTCTGCTCTGATGAATCACATTTTTAAAGGAGAAGTCAGTAATTGTCTCCAATAATTCTTATTCACCTTTTAAAACAGCTATTATACTAACACATAATGGAGTTGATCAGAGACACACATTTTTGGGCAACCAGTTTGATTACTCCTTTAAATATTTAATACATGTACATTGAAATATATTACAGTCGTTGTTGTACAGTACCTTTTTAAAACTGGTTCAAATAGCTTAGTGTTTTTGAAACAGGCCTTATATAACATTGACTCTTGTGATGCAGGCTTCAGACCAGCAGATGGCGCTCTTGTCCTGCATTATTTTTGTATATATTCAGTTGTGCTGATCTGACACTCCCTGTTACCCACCGTTACACTCTCCGATGTTGACTACATTTTAAGAGCCCGATTTAATAACAAAATGATCTTATCTTTAACTCCTAAAGAATTTTAAAGCATCTGGCAACATATTTATATATTTATTTATTTTAAAGCATCTGACATTATGTCACAAAGGTTCTTTGCACATGTATTGAATGATAATTGTTTTTAAATTAACTTTTATCTGGGGATCCCTGCATATGCCTTTATTTCCACACATTTTCTTCTAAATAAAATGTTTAAAAAATGTATGTGTATTCAGTGATCTTACATAGGCCATAGGTGCAGTAATTAAAAAAAAATAATAATTTCTGTAACTGCTTAATCCAATTCAGGGTCGTGGTGTGTTTGGAACCTACCTGCAATCACTGGACACAAGGCAGGAGCACTCTTTTGCTAACAGAATTAGCAAATAAAAATTGTTAAATGTAAACTGTAACCTATAATTATTGCTTAATGTAATTCACTATAATATTTTTTTTCTGATATTTCAGTACAAAATAATGATACACTACATAGAATTACTACATCTACTACAGGAAAAGAGTCTTTTCATATAGAGCCTTCAAGCTTTGGAATAACCTTCTGGTCCATGTTAGGACTCATATGACTGTTTGGTAATTTAGGTTCGCTTTAGATAAAATGTACAGATCTAGGGATTCTTGGACATACTGCGGTAATCTGAGATGTCAGTGTTGTCATCCCACTGCTCTCAGAGCAGACGGGAGCTCACAGGGCCCTCATGCAGGCACGTGCACAGACAAACCCCTAGTGGTTCTCAAGCATTTGCCCTTTTGCCCTGGATGAGAAAAAGGCCCTTTCTGTTGGAGCCCAATTGTTTTCTTCATTCATGAATGTTTAAAAATAAAAATGACCCTCTCTGTCATCAGTCATCCCCTCCCACCAAAGGTGTTTTGATATCTGACGGGCATTTATTTTAGTTCTTGTGAAAATTCTGCCCCGATCTGATCCGCCTTGCCCCTCTAACCTCCTCCTCCTCCTCTGGTTAGCACTCATACAGAGGCCAAAATCGATGCTACACACATCAGACAGACAAGTAATGACAGTGTTTATGCAATCCCTGACATTGTTTGGTGCAAATTTAACCACAACAATTAGCATTATAACATTATAACATTAAGATTATAGCACGACTAAAAACATTACGTGGAGCATCCATGCATAACCTTTATTGATTGTGTTAACAAAAATAAATATATAAGTTAAAAATATCCTTCTGTGTAGTGTTTTTTATTTTTATTATATTATTTTTGCATTTATGAATAGGGCGGCACAGTGGCGCAGCAGGTAATGTCGCAGTCACACAGCTCCAGGGACCTGGAAGTTGTTGGTTCAATTCCCGCTCCGGGTGACTGTCTGTGAGGAGTTGGTGTGTTCTCCCCGTGTCCGTGTGGGTTTCCTCCGGGTGCTCCGGTTTTCTCCCACAGTCCAAAAACACATGTTGGTAGGTGGATTGGCAACTCAAAAGTGTCCGTAGGTGTGTGTGTGTTAGTGAGTGTGTGTGTGTTGCCCTGTGAAGGACTGGCGCCCCCTCCACGGTGTATTCCCGCCTTGCGCCCAATGATTCCAGGTAGGCTCTGGACCCACCGCGACCCTGAATTGGATAAGCGGTTACAGATAATGAATGAATGAATTTTATGAATAAGTTTTTTTGGCTTGACCACCTGCCCCGAAAAATGTTTGTGCACATGCCCGCCCTCATGTCTGTGCTACCATTCTAGCGCTCTTTTTTTATTTGTGCTCTTCAAGTGAGGTCTGGTGGAGCTACAACCCACACATTATTTTGTTGTTGTCCAATGAAAAACATGTGTTTCCAAATTAGTAACTTTACAAGAGAAGAAAAAAACCTTAATGTACAGCTTAAGTGAATATAAAAAGATTGTATTCCATTTAATTTTGAAGCATTTCTATTGGTCCATTCTTCATTTTTCACACACTGTGAAGGAAAGCTGCTGTGCTCAAATGATGTAGTAAGCTAAATATCAGACATAACTACTTGTATGTTTTCCTGCTGTGCAGAACAACAGCCCATTCAGTCTGACCTGATGCTGGGGAAAGATTGTCTGAGAGGGAAGTCCTCACTTGCCTGACATCCAGCCAGCTTTGACTATGAGACCGCAGCAACACATCCCCAGGACATCCTTCAGGATTTTTGAATTTCTGTTCATCCCTCATGAAGCCCTCTTCCTGTGCCTCTTCTAAACTTCACGTCAGCAACTGACCACTAAGAGCGAGCTTTGACTAAAACTGTTCACTCTTCACCTGCTTTAGACCGTTATTTAAAGGCCCATATACAATCAGTGTTATAGACCATTGTACACTCAGTATAAATTTAGAATTCTTCGTTTGTACTGGTCTATGTTTGTGACAACACCAGATGTACACTCTCAGAAATGGTACAGTAAAGGTATGTAGAGGTATGTATACATTATTGGTTACTAAAGGCAGAAAGAGTGTCAATGTGCATTTAAAAGTACAACAGTGGCTTAGAGTCCATTTGTGTCCTTTAAAAGTACATTACATTCTCTTCTCCAGAAGGAGAGGTGAGTATTTATAAGATTTCATTAGAGAGCTGTAAAATAAAATAGCATAATATAAGTCCTGGCGATGAAATGAGGCTTAAGAAATCAACAAAACTTAATAATCTACAATTATTCATTCATTAATTCATTGTCTTTAACCACTTATCCAGTTCAGGGTCACGGTGGGTCCGGAGCCTACCCGGAATCACTGGGCGCAAGGCGGGAACACACCCTGCAGGGGACACAAGTCCTTCACAGGGTGACACCTTCACTCACACACATCTATGGAAACTTTTGAGTCGCCAATCCACCAACCAATGTGTGTTTTTGGACTCTGAGTGGATACCAGAGCACCCAGAGGAAACCCATGCAGTAATCTACAATTATATATAATATAATAATAGAGGTAACAAATAAAGGTACAAATATTTTCCCTAATTTAAGGTACAGAATATGTACCCTTGAGAGTACCACAACAGAGACAGTAAAATGTACCACCACAGTGACAGTTTTCTGGCAGCGCATAAAGCTCTTTATAAAAAAAAAAGGTAATTATATTAAGCTTTGTATTAAGGCGGAGGTGTGTTGCAGTCACACACCTCCAGGGACCTGGAGATTGTGGGTTTGAGTCCCACTCCAGGTGATTTTCTATAAGGATTTCGGTGTGATCTCCCTGTGTCTGTTTGAATGTGCTCCGGTTTCCTCCCACGGTCCAAAAAACACATGTTAGTAGGTGGATTGGCGATGTGTGTGTATTGCCCTATGAACTGGATAAGACAGTTACAGACAACGAATGAATGAAAAAAAAAGCTTTGTATGATGTATCTAAGCTTTTTATATTGTTTATAGTTCAGCTGAACCGTTTATTAGAAAGTTACTTTGCACAAGGACATCCCTTAATGAAGTCTTTTAATAAGAATAAAATTTGATATCTAAACCAATCAACACAGTAGTTAATTAGTGATAGTTTTAACAGCTTAGATTCTGAGTGTTGATTCTTGATAATTATGCTTCTATAAAAGGGCCTGATAAATTTCTTTAGTAAAGTCAATGTTATAAAACTGAGACAGGAACCACGTGAATGTTGTTAAGGCTTTCCCATATGAGAGAAAGTGTTGTTTGTAGTTATTAGATGTACAAATAAAATACTACTGTTTTGTAATTGCAATGTAAAATTCATTTAAATAAAAAAATCATGCTAACTATTGTGTAGTGGGAAAAATATAACATAAAAGTTAAGTAGTTTGAAAATGGCAAGCGAGAATAATTTATTCGTCAGTACATTTGTTCCAACAAGGACAAAATGTGCTTCAAAATGTGAATTTATTTGTCCTGTTCTTGGAAATACTACTGTATGCATTTTGGTACGTGTTTTGGTTTAGACAATTTAAAGATGGTGATTTTGATGTTAGTGATTGTGAACACAGCATATTTATATTTTAACATTTGTTTACGTTTTAAAAAAACTAAAATGAAAATGTTCACTTTACAAAATTATGCAACAACTACAATAAAATGACAAAAGAGCAAGAGAATGTTTGTATGTTTAATTACTATTACATATTTCACACACACAAAAAATGCTTTAAAACTTAGTTGTACACTTAATATTTAAAGAACCTGAGGTTAAACTATTACCACAATCAAAGGACATTTTGATAAGCTGTGAGAGAGTTTGAGAAAGCTGAGTTTGAACTGGGGCTGGTGTTTCTTTGTGAAAAAGGCTTTAATTATGACGTGTTATTTCCCAAACTGCAGTGTACCAGTTAATCAATGAATGACAAATGATCCAATCAATTGATAAATATTTACATAGTTACTCACAGGTGCATGCACAGGCACATGCATTAACTAGTGTTAATGTGTTATTGATGTACACACACACACACACAAACACACCCACACCCACCCACACACACACACACACACACACACATACACACACCCACCCACACACACACACACTCTGCCTGGCTGCCAGTCTTGAGGCTGATGCCAGCCACTGATAGCTGGCAGACTGTCAGTAATTTGTGTTAATTGTGGGAAGTTTCCATGGCTGGCGCTCAGTCAGCTGGCATGGTTCTCTCTCTCTCTCTCTCTCTCTCTCTCTCTCTCTCTCTCTCTCTCTCTCTCTCTCTCTCTCTCTCTCTCTCTCTCTCTCTCTCTCTCTCTCTCTCTCTCTCTCTCTCTCTCTCTCTGTGTGTGTGTGTGTGACCCAGCAGCTCACTTGAACTTCTCCCTGGAAAGTGTGCTTAGAACACACTCAGCTGTTTGTCTTTAAAACTGATCCAGGATCAGCCCCCATTATCCTCAGTGAAAGAGCAGCAGGAGGAAGTAAGTAACTGAAAATACTGCTGTGATTAGAGGATGTTACGGATAAATATACACTGATAAAGAGAAAGAATTCCCAACTCCCACAAAACACTACTTTAACACAGAGGAAAAAACTGTTCTGAGGTTATTCATTAAATAGAAAAGAACATTGATGCTTTGATTTTCAATCAAGACATTGCAAACTGTGAGTGAGTCAGGGAGTGTTTACAGTTTGTACGGTGTTATTTGTTATACTGCAGATATATGGATAGTGGATTTTAAACTGCCAGTTATTTTATAGTTTTTCAATAAAACAATATATTTTTAAATTTTATTAGAAAAAAAAAATATTTTTGATTTGTATGAGCTGGCTTTGCATAGATTCCTTGACCTGTAAATTTAATATGCAAAATACCAATGAACCTACGATCCTGTTAAATAAAGCTACTTTAAACATTTAAAGGGAAACTGAGCCTCATTCTGTTTCTAATGTATAATGTCCAAATTCTTCTGTTTTATTCTTATTTCTCTGTTCTTCACTCTTCCTTTGTTCATCAGTTTTGTTTGAAGGCATCATATATGAATAAGATTAATCGAGGAAATTCAGTTGGTCGATCCTCACTCCTGTCTATACTGAATTGAGCCTTTAACATTGGATGTTAATCATTTTTAATGTGCCACCACTGACTAATTAAGCTGGTTAAACTAATTAAGACTAATAATGAAGAGATGAGAATGACATGGGCATTTAAACCAGAGCAGTGTAGTCCTCACCCCTAAACTGGAACTTGCACAAACAGCCCCCAAACAAAAGCACTTATATAGAAAAAAAAGATTTTCATTTTGCAGTTGATAAAAGTAGATCAGAAAATGAATAATTACTCACATGGGGGAGGTTCCAAAAAAGGAAGGTCCCTCAACAATAGAAGGGGAGAATATGGGGGAGAAAACGGAATTATGCAGAAATGAAATAGTGTTTTAATTATTAGAATTGTATTTTTGGTGCATGTAATTGCTAATTTCATCAACAGGGTTACAATTGTTATCTTGGAAAAAGATTTGCTGGCACTTCTTAAGCAGACAGCATTTTTTTCCTTTTCCCTCCTTTTTTAATGAATTAATTAGGCGATCACTGTAATTACTGTTTATATTGTTGTTAATGAGCCCAAAGGCAAGCGAGCAGCACTCATCCAAATTACACTCACTAGGCACAGAGCCAAAGAAAGGTCCAAACAGGCGGAGGGAGAGAGAGAGAGATGCTGAATACCGTAGCCAAGCACTGCAGCAGCCAGGCGTTTCACATCAGGACACAGCAACCCCATTCACAAATAACAAATATACACACTACATTCAGCATCATACACTTTACATAGGATTAATTCTACACATCTCTCATTCACTTTTTAAAAAAAACTATATTCCGTAATAATAATTAAAAAAAATCTATAGAGAAACCACATTGGGGCTCCTAAAGAACCTTGTCTGAACACATAAGTCTGATTTACGTTTTAGAAGTTTAAAAAGCCCTGACATTGATCCCTGACATATTCTCAAACAATTTAAAGTTTTTTTCTAGAATATTTATATTATGGTCTTTTAAAGTTTACGTTTTTGTAAAATGATTATCTCATTGCATATATATTTTTAAATAAACATAATTTTGTATGGTTCTTTAAACATTCAAATGTACTTCTACTTTTTTGGCATAATATAATATAGTTGCTTTACTGCTGAAGCTCTGCTCTAAATTCAAGATTAGTCCTTATTTTCCACTCTAAACAGTTCACTGTAGACTCTATGTGCATAGTGTAATCCACAAGTCTCCCGATCCGGTCCTGGGACCGCACTAGGGAGACCTGCAGGGAGACCTGATGAAACACTAATTCTAGATAAGAACTGATCAGTTGAGTTAAATCACACATGCTTCCCTGACAATGGAATAATTATTCTGATGGAAGAAAAGACTAATTCTTTAATGATGTGTCTGACAGAGTTGGAGGAAGCTGTGCCCTGTATGCATGCAAACTCGGATATCAAATTGGCATATGATAGCTTTAGCTTCTGAACTTGGGTCTGTAATGGAGGCTGATTTGCAGATAAAATATATCTGGATTTCTGTAATAAACTGTTGGATTAAATGCAGTATACTGTAACGTTCATTAACTTCGGTTTCCTAGAAAATCTGTGATTTACTCCAGGATCAGTAATGTCTGATATTAATTATTTAAATATTATCCAGTTTTGTTGTACTTGCATTATTTTAAATGTGCATCAGCATAAATAGGCTGATAAAACTATAATAGAAGCAGGCAAAATACACACATGTAGTTATCAAACTGACAAATCTGTAGGGGAAGACATATGCTTCATCATCATTATGAAGCTGAATTTATAATGTGAATTCAGACACAAAGAACTGTTGGATTGTATTTCAAAATGAAAGCACTGCAAAAAAAAAATCTTAAATTGATATATATTTATCATTGTGAAATTTCTCAGTTTTCATTATCTCTACTGATATAATAGACAGACAGCGATCTAGTGATTCAAGAAACGATACTTGAAACAGACTAAATGACCTGCCAGTGCAATAAGGCACTTTCTCCAGGCACATTCACTTACAAGTAAAACTTTAAATAATAATATAGAATCTAATATAATTTAAACTCACGAGAAGGTGAATTATGACATGTATTGCCTAAATAAAATATGTTTTGATTTAATTAGATATGGATTTTTTTTCTGTTGGGAATGTAGTTTTATTTTGAAGTAGGATTTAGGAGACAGAGCATGTAGTGATGCTGGTGTGTGTACAAGCTGGTTCAGGTTATCTGCTCTGATAGTGACAAGTAAAATGTCACATTGGGTTGTGTCTGCTGACAGCAGCTACCATACGAGCTGGGCCAGGCCATGCAACACACACACACACACACACACACGTACGTGCACACAAGCAGCACAAAAGCTGTCAGCTCTTTAATTATCAGTCATTTCCAGAGCTTTCTCTCTGGATGCCAGATTGAGGCAAGCAGTGGTAGAGGGGAGTGGTGTTAGAACTAAACAAGAGACCTGGAGCACAGGAAAAATGAAAGAAAGGGATGGAAAGAAAGAGTGAAATGGTAGATGGGACAGAAAAAACAAAAGGAAAAAAAGGAAGAGGAAGCACCACACAATAATGTAGATGTGCCATTTTCCCCAAATGATAAATTGAATTTAATTATTTTTGTATGAAATATTAATAAGAGCCTCACATTCGCTTGCAGACATTTATCTAAATAGAGGGCCTAATTAATGTGTCTGGTGCCCTTATTATTGGTGGGGGTATGCCATAGTGGGGATGGGCCAATTTGAAGTCAAATGGATGGAGAAAAAAATGGCAGTGTATGTATGTAACTCATCTGCAGACATATCCCTTTCATTTGATTCCCATAAAAAACAATAATTTTTTCAACTCTAATGTTTAGTGGACACAGCACTATAGGCAGTGTTTAGTGAGGACTGTGGGTGAGCAGAAAGCAAATGGGCAGTCCATAGTGGTTAGAAGGAGTTTGTGAGTACTAATGAGTAGAAGGTGCTGAATATTAGTGCATGGAAGTGGGGAGTAGGCTGTAGTCCTGGCTAATGCCAAAGGCGTTAAAAAGCCAAAAAGCAATAATGCGTCCACAAGATTTCAGTACTTTTATTTTAATCTATAATCGTGTCTCTGTTCCTTGGAACTCTCTTAATACTAGCACACACATAAAAAGCCTTTTTTTTTTCACTGAAACAAAATAATTATTGTGTGGATAGTTTCAATCATTAAAGAAATCATATTATAAAAAAAATTAATAATACTAATATCCATTTTGGGTCTTTGTGTCTGAGGAGTCATCTGGGTGTTCTCCCCAAGTAAAAAAAAGAAAAATCAACCAGTAACACTTCTTTTGAAGGATGAAGTCTCACAATCTTTACATGAAACATCTTACATAAACAGTTCATAGCATGTTCATAAATGTTTAAATGATCATTCATAAAATATGCATGTTTTATTTGAGATTAATATGAACTACTGTCATTTATGGAGATATTTTTTTTCAAAATAAAGTTCCACATTTTCAGCAAAATTCCTAATTCTGGACACAAAAAATTAAATTTACCTGGCATTCTGTGCCTAGATTTCAGCTTATTTTAACTATGTTTCTTAAGCATTTGTATTTCATTGTTGTTATTTGTTCTAATTTTTACCCTATATCTTATTTAAAAGAAATACAGATGGAAGCCATAACCAGACATAAATGCATGTTATGCACATCTTGTGTTAGTTTACCTAGGGTTATGTGGTTATCCAGCATCTACATGTAACGGATGAGAATTATGGCCCTGTACAAGAGTGTTTATAAAACCCTGTTCCTGAAGAAACTCTTCCCTGTATATTTTAGTGGTTTTCCTGCTTTAACACACCCACTGCAACTCTGAAAAGACTTGTTCATTAACCGATTAGTTGAATAAGGTGTGTTAGTAAGAGGGAAACCAATAAATGTGCAGAGCAGAGTGCCTTCAGGACCAGAGTTGAGAAACATTGCTGTAAAATTCCCTCAGGATGCTGTTTCAGACTGAAAGATTGCTTACTGTATATTGTTGAGTAATTTTCTGTCCATATAGTAAAGTGCCAGACAAATAAACATTTAACTGCATAAGGTTAAATGTTAAGATGAATCACCTTTTTTCAGCAATATATAGACTGTATAATGAAGTGTCTGGCAAAATCAAATTTTATAAATAACATTTAAAAATAACATAGAGTAGAAAATAGAAACATAAAAGTGCAAAATAGTGCAAAAAAGTGCAAAATACAAATCCTTCAAAAACGTTTATTTTGAAAAATATTTAATGTCATGAAACATTTTGCCAATCCCAAATAGACTCTGAAGCAAACATGACCTTGAACACACATTTATATATTTCTAATTAAAATAGTATTCATTTATAAATTATAAGTAGTCTACACTACAACTGTCAAATACTGAAAGAAATGATGGCTGAATTTAAGGTCTGCTAATCAAAATATGTTTATTATATAAGGCCATCCAACATTATGTTGTTTTTTTTTAACCAAGAAAAGTGAGCAAGTGGGAGGGAAATAGCTAGAAGTCAAATCTATGCTCAAATTTCCTAATAATCAGTCTAAAACATCCATACAATGCCTAGTTCAGTTCAGTTATATATTCAATGTTATTATAGATGGCGATTTATTTGTTTCAGAAAACTGGTATTTACGACCACATATAGTGGCTGGTATAGAGTAATGGACAACACTGTTGCCATTACAGCAGACTACATTTTGAGTTCCAGCTTGGGCAGGAACACCATGCTTTACCAACAAGGGTCCAAGGGCAAATTTAATCATACATTTATTTTCCTTTTTAATATGATTAAAATTCCAAGTCACTTTGAATACAAGCACATGCCAAATGCATCACAGGTGTATATATCTACAGGACCTAAACTCTGAACAAGCTGTTAGAATGTACGAATGAATAAATAAAAAGGATTATAACTCCAGTGCACAGACTTTGATGTGGATATTGTGTAGATAGACACTTTTCAAATGAATTGTCGTACGTCACTGTATAAAAACTCATTTTTATTAGTCTAGCATTTAAGTTGGCTTTTACCAATTTTACCAACATATTATTAATATTCTAAAACCCTAATCTAAATCTAATACTTAAGCCTTTCATTAGTTTGTGAATACCTTAGAATGCCTAATGTGCTTCTTAGTAATTACATCTTTTGCTCGTTTTCTTTCTCCCATTTTTCATTTCACAAAGTTTCAGCCACAGAAAGTTGCAGTGGTAAAAATACAAAAGAGTAATTATTCTGCTTGTGTGATTTCAGCTGTGTGTGATAAATGACTGATCCGATTTGACTGAGTAAAATTAGAGTTCTGTAAAATTCATTGTTTTTTGGTGAACTGTGCTACTGTGATTGCATAAACTTGTAATAATGAGGCCTTCAATTAGAACAGGCCAATCAATGTGGTAATTGCAGTGAGGGACTGATACAGTGTGAGGAATTGTTGGTTTCTGCCCCATATCGATTTACTTAAAGCAATTTAACGCCTTTCTACCGCAATAGAGCCTCAGTCCCCTGCCATCTGCTCTGTGCACAAGCACACTACAGCGAGGAGTAAAGAACTGGAAACCCGGAAATCAGGAAATAAATAGTGGAGAACAAAACTGCCTAGAACATCTGTAGAACACTTACATAGGCAAAAGCACATACACATCTGTTTTCATGAATTGTGAGGAAATACATAGATTTACATTCTTTTTATGGAGATTTACTCTGACCTTCACCATAACTAACTTTCTAACTTCACCTATTTGTCTCTAAAATGAATGATTTACAAGGAAACCAAATCCCCACAATGTGTGTATACAGATTTCCTTTCCTGAAGTAAATATTTTTAAGGGAGTAAAACCTGGTATGTGCATGCATGCTCACCCTCTCTCTCTCTCTCTCTCTCTCTCTCTCTCTCACTCTCTCTCTCTCTCTCTCTCTCACACACACACACACACACACACACACACACTCACACACACACACACACACACACACACACACACATGCTGATGTTACAGCAGAAACACTGCAGTAGTCTGTGGCATTCCTTAAATACAAATTGCTGTAAAATGTGATTTTTGTTGGATTTCTTGTCAAATGAATGTTGGCATGTATAATTAACAGAGTTTTTTAAAAGGGGTTTTGCTTTATTTGTGAATATTATTCCTCTGTTATGCCTTTTCTCACACATATTTACATGTTTATTTTGAATTTCAAACTGCATGTCTTTGTTTGAGTTGAGTAGTTTATCCCTCAGACACTGGACTGAGGAGTAGTGGAACTGCATTCTATGGAGTGATGGACTACTGTTCAGTGCCTTTGGCATACTGGAGTGGTTGGAGTGGCTTTGCAATGATATTTCTAATGACTCTCTAGTAACACCCTGGATAACAGAAACCCTGTGTCTACAAACATGGGGCAATATTTCAGGTAACACCTATATTATTGCTGTGAAAATATTTACACAGAAACATTCTACACTCATTTATCTGTGCATTATGGAGAAATGTGAAAGTATCATTTAGTGGACTGCATCATCACTGATAGCTACACTGAGCTACAGGATGCTGATGAGTGCCCAGTAGATGCTGTCTGATATTGATTTTGAGAACATTTTCCCCCTCTCCAAGATGTCTTTTCCATTTGCCCACGGCTAATCTTAATGTCTTTATATAGGGCATGTGGCCCACTTATAGCACTGGCACTCGAGTGCAGCACAATTGCATTACGCTACACAACACAATCTCCAAACCAACATTCTGTCCTTTTCACTGGGAAAAGCTAAACAGAGGGCTAATTGTAATGACCTTCGTTGCTAAGGCTACCCGGTAATTGTAAAACAACCCTGGAGTGTGTCCATCTTCAGAAGTGTCTCTGTGTTAGATTGGAGAATGGATGAGAGATAGATCGAGAGAGCGAGAGAGAGCCAGAATGAGAGTGAGAGAGAGGTACATATTGTAGAAGAGGCTGAAATACTGAAGGAAAAGGTGGAGTTTAAGAGCGCAGCAGAGAGAGCTTTCTCAGTGAAGGACACAGTATTCCAGACTTACACAAGCTTCTTTTTTGTATTATATATGTAAATACATGTAGTTTCTGTTGTATGAAAAGTAAGTAATTTTAAGAATTTCCAAACCCATGCACTTTATTATTCAGCCAGAAAAGATATTTAGTCAAAAGTAGTGATCACTGTAGGAGATCTGAATGAAATAATTCGCAGAATGAAACATTATGATTGACAGGCTCTCTACGAATCACAGCCATCTATAACTGCTATTCAGTTAAAAAAAAAAGAGCTCCTTAATACAAAACTGCAGTGGGTACACAGCTGACTGCAAGTTTAGTCTGAATTATTAGGCATAGCAATGATGAAAAAGTGTGCTGCTGCTGTTGTTATTGCATTCCTGCATCAATGTTCCCATTATTCCGATGTACTTAGTAAAAGATCAGAGAACCATGTTATGGATATAAAATTTGAGATTAGAACTATTGCAGAGCATGGGAGAATTCCTTTAAAGGCAGGGCGAACACACTTACTGTCATCTGCTTAATGCACTTACAGACTGGCTGTTATTCTTACCAGTGTGTGAAATATACACTTGCAATATTACAGCATATAAATGAACAATTTAGATCATTACTGCATACTCTAACTAGATAAAGTGCATCATACACATGTATGCTATTCAAACTTTATACGAAAAAGCACCGCTTCGGTACTGTCAGGGACGAGGGACGGACTGATGGATAACACAACTGACTAAACACGATACAGAGAACAATAGAACAATGACCAACAAACAGGAAGTGTAGGAAGGGGACTTAAATACAAGACACTGACGAGACGCACCTGAGACAGATAACGAGAAGAATAAAGCACATGGCGAGGACAACAGACTGACAGGACGAAGGCGTGACAGGTACAGCATGTGGGATTATTTGCATTAAAAGTTAAACAGTTTTAAAAATGTGCCATCCCACATTTTGCTAGGAAGCTAAAGCAGCTAAGGATGAGAATCACTGTTGCTGTTTTCTCCAGCAAAGCAAACAGAAGCGAGATAACTGACCAATTCACTACAGTGTCACCCTTTGACAGACCAGAGTTGCTTTGCTAGTTATGCCTGTATCAGACTACATGATATTTTTGTCTTTCACAACATTCATTATATCAAATTAGCGCTATAAATTCGTGCCGCATATTGTTCGTTACACTGGCAACACTACACATTTGACACGGACCATCATTCATATCATTGCGTGAATTCAGAGTTTCTCAGGGAGGCGGGACAAGAAACTGTCAATCATGGCTATAAAAGCACTGTGTGTCCCAAAAAGAAGAAGGTGAAAACACAATTGTGGACCCGTTCCTGTGTGTTTGAGGAGGAGAAAATAGACTCCTGTAAAGAGAACTTGAGGTGATGTGTTAACATGTCAAGAGCATTCCCTCAGTTTCATTTTTCCACCTGACAGCTGCAGGTAACCTCTTTCTCTTCTCTGTGTCTACATATGCATGCCAGACAGCACTCTGTCCTCCTATTGGTCATCGTCAATGAACATGCCGTAGGATATGTCAGACTAGACCACCCCCCCAAACTCAGTAGGGTTAAAAGATACCAAAACACTACAACATGTTCTACAAGTTTCTTTTAGAGAGTCCACAAAAATGTTGTGGATTTCATGGTGTCCAGGAGGTTCATTAGTCTATGACATTGGTCATTGGTCTACTCATTGGCTTAGGACCCTCTTGGGACACCCCTGTATTTGCATTTTGATAATTACGTTCATGTCTATCATTAATCAGCAATTAATTATCATGTTAAAGTAGAGATTTATATGAAGGGGATTTTCAGTGTACTAGAGAGGCAGCAACACAGTCTCTGCATAGGAACCCCTTCATATACAACGTTACTTAAGGCTTTATTTACATGCTTCATTCCTGCAGCTAAAATTCCTACTCTTCCCAGCCTTTTCATTACTGAACTTAAACATATTAATCTATTGTACATCACCCAAATTCAACTCAAGCTGTTCCGCCATCCCCTGATTTAGGATTGGTACATAAAACCTTAACAGGCCTACAGAAAGAAGCTTTTACAGACCCTGCTTTAAAGTCTTGAATAAAGCAAGTTTATTAATCTGCAGGGGGAAAAAGTGAGGAGCAGAAAAAAGAAAGTGGAACGAAAGCACTTTTGCCTTTCTTTTTATTTCGCAAAAAGCGTGAGCGAGAGGGAGGAAAAAGAGAAAATCAATTACCAGGCCCACCTGAATATTATTCTCCACACCAGTCCTCAACCACCCCCCACCCCCAAAAAAGAGAAAAACTAAATTACTCAGCAAACTTATCGCTTGCCGTGGCAAGACTGGTATTAAAGAAAACAATCAAGGCGTCAGGATTAATCTCTGACAGCCGCCTTATCTTTAACTTGCACCTTTGTTATTTTCTGATGAGCTGCTCCTTTCTGCGCTGCCACATTGTGCCATACCTCACTGCCTCCTTTCTCCAGCTCCCGAGCCACTGCACAGGACCTTTCAGTTTATTAAAAAACCTTTATTTGTGAAGAACAAAGAAGAGACGAAGGCAAACAATAAGGTCAGGCAATCTCCTTTCTGCCAGCACTCTCTCCTCTCACCTGATATTTGGAGCATTATCTACGTGTGTGTGTGTGTGTGTGCATGTGTGTGTGTGTGTGTGTGTGTGTGTGTGCATGCATGGGTGTGTATTTGTATGTAAGTGTGTGTATGTGTGTGTGTGTGTGTGTGTGTGTGTGGTCCAGAGCACAGAGAGTGCAGCTCTCCTGGAAGTGATTGACACATATCAACTGCCAGTGGAAGACCTTTCTGTTGCTGCTTGTATCAAAAGGCCACGGCTGTCTTGCCTCAGCACATTGATGGCTTGTCAGACTAAATGTGAGCATGTGCGCATGCACACACACACACACACACACACACACACACACACGTATATATGTAGACATGTACATTAAACAGACATGACAGGAGCTGCATTTGAGATCATGCCATTTTGAACACTATCATCTCTGGACTCCACTGTGTTCAGTGAAAGCTGTGGGTGAATCATTGAGAGGTTAAAACTCTTTGAACCTTCACAGTGCTTTACAGTCAGATCTAAGGATTTGCTGTCATATTTAGTGTGAACATGTTATGACTTTTGCATATATTGCATTAACTCCTCCAATCTCAGGCCAGCTCAGGTTAGTTCTCAGAAAAAAATATGGCATGCACCCTCCGGGTACGGGGATAGAACCTGCAGCAAGTGGAGTTCAAGTACTTAGGGTGTTGTCCACAAGTTATGGGAAGTGGAACTGTGAGAGGTACTATAGGTTATATGCAGCATCTGCAGCAATGTGGTCTCTGTACTGGACATAGCAGTAAAAGGGAGCTGAGCCATAAAGCTAATCTCTCATTTTACTGGAAATTATCACAGATAGAAGTGGCCTAAATGAGCTTTCTCTGGCAAGTAGCTGGTAATATTCTTTGTGATCAGGGGAGGAGCTCAGTGATCTAGGAGGAGATTAGAATAAAACTCATGCTGAGAGGAGCCAGTCTGGGTGGTTCAGGCATGGATGCCTCTCATGGGAGGTAAACCAGATAGGGAGGAAGTCCCAGGATAGACCCAGGACATGATAACGATTTAAAGTAAAGGTCTAGTAGTAAACATGGTTTCATTAGAGAGTCAGAATCAACACCAGAAAACCAGGTCTAGATTAGACCTGCCCCAAAACTATGAGCCTCTGAGTGTAATTGTTAACTGGTTGCCATTTATGTGTGCCCTTATATAAGATCTATATATTTTATATAAGATCTGTTCTCTAAGTGTATGCCATGGTTCATTGTCACTGTGATTTGATTTGTGTCATCACAATTAAAACCACATTACACGTTAGCAGTTGCCCCATAATGTATGAAACATTCATAAATACTAACAAATATCAACAAACATCAACAATCACCAAGACAATCAACAAATATCAAACACAACAATCTTCAACACCTAATAAAAACCAATGAGAAACAACTTTTTAAAACCAAACAACCAGTAAACATTAACAAGATCAATACCATGAAAACAACCCTGACCAACAGCAACAAATCCCAACAAACACCAACAAGATCAACAACAACAAAATCAATCCTGACCAACATCAACAAATACTAACAAAAACTAAACACAATTTATTACAAGTACCAAAACAAATCACAAACAAGATTAAAAACTACTAACTAGCATCAACAAATATCAAAAACTATAAACAACACAAACATCAACTAACAAAAACACAAGTATCAGTTAACACCATACTCCAATTACCATCAACAAACAAACAGCAATAAATATCAACACACACAAATATCAATCAACAAACATCAACACACACCAGCAAACATCAACAACCACAGACAAACATAAAAACATCAACAAATCCTTACAAATCAACAAATACTATATAACAGGAACAAACACCAAAAAATCACAAATACAAAATAAACACCAGCAACAATTAGCACTCCCTATTCGAGAACCTTTTCTAGAATAGATTCCCTCATTCCCTCATTCAGTTTAGTTTCAGTGATTTAAAGTGTTCTCCCACATTTCAACTCTTCCACAATGTTTTCAACTTTCACGCTTTTTTAAAACATTCTCTCCATTCATACAGTTCTACAATGTGCTCTCCTTCCACACTCTGGTCTACGCTATTGTCATTGTTCCAGAATACTTTTTGCTCTAGAATGTTATTGACAGTTCATTTTTTGATCATCATCTCCATTTATACTGTACTATATTGTTCTCTCCATTCACAATAACCTACAATTTTCTCTGTTCTAGACTTTCTGTTCTCTCCTCTGTCACATTGCTGTATAGAATGTTCTCTTTTATACTGCTCTAAAATGTTTTTTAGGGTTATCAGCATTTCACACTGCCCTAAAACACCCTTCAGGCAGTTCTACAATGTGCTCTCCATCCAAACTCACCTAGAATGTTCTCCTTTCACCTCGTTTTAGAATGTTTTCCTCCATCCATACTGTTGTTCTCTACTCTAAAATGTTCTAAACATTCACACTCTTTCATTCTTTGTATTTTTTCTAAATATCCTAAGCCCTGAGTACAGTAAGTTTGGACATTATGTTCCAGACCATTCCATTCCATTCCATTCCTCTCTCTCTCTCTCTCTCTCTCTCTCTCTCTCTCTCTCTCTCTCTCTCTCTCTCTCTCTCTCTCTCTCTCTCTTTCCCTTTTCTAGCAAATCAGGTCCTGCATCTGCTGTGACAAGTGCTCCTGTTCACCTCTTTCCTTCAGTTCTTTCTTATCTCTCCACTCACAGAGAGCTCTTTCTCCCTCTTCACCTCTCTAATCTCACTCTCTCTCTTTTCTTTCCATCTCCCTCGCTCCTCCTCTGCTCTCCTCCGCCTTCTCCTTTGCTCCTGAATTCATCAGGCTTGCCTTGTCCACAAATGCGATGACTCTTTTATCTGCCCCCAAGAGGGAAGGAGGGAGTGAGGGAAGAAGCTAAAAACTGATAAACAAAGTGTGAGAATGTATGTATCTCATGACTGTTATTTTGCTCTGTGTCTATGCTCTAGGCTGTGTGGTATTAGGCATCTGGCCAAGGACTAAAATGTAATGTGCTTACCTGAGCAGGGAATCCCCATTTAAGTTAAAAATGCTACAGGCCTTTTATAAACTGATACAAAGACAAGAGTTGACATTATTCCACCCCCTGTTCAGTGTAGTGCCCAGTTTAAGATTGTTTTTACACATGGCTTTGCACCTACAATCACAGGAGAGATAATCAGTCAGTATGCATTTCTAATCCTGTAAAATTAGCTTCTGAATTACCATTGATTGTTACACAAATACAGCTCTGACTTTGCTGTGGCTGTATCGACTATGGCCTTGTTTACCAACATCAGACAGGCCTCTCCAGCAACTACTTTTAACACAAATCTCCAAACCGATTTCTATTACTTGGTATAAAATAAGGAATTAAAGGTGGAACAAATTTGTTAATCAGTTGCAAAGCTCTTTTGTTTTAAGCCTATATGAACCACACTTCTCTTACTTACAGGAAATATTAGTTTATTTAAAGCTGTTCAGGTCTTTCACATATGTACACATTCACTATTCATTGGCTCCTTACACGTGGATCTCTGATATCAGCCCTGGTGTTTATTTTTTAATATTATTATTTATTTTTCTTGTGCTATTAACTGTAAATAGTCTGTGATGTTATCTTGCTTGTTCAGTTTATGTTATATGCATGTGCACTCACAAAGATAGTTAAATTTCTTAGCTAACATAACAGTTAGCACTGGCAGTTAGCATTCTCCAAGTGAGTTCAGCTGTCCAGTGTCATTGTGTTAGCAACAGTTTGAGAAAAAGTGGTAGTTAGCTTTGCATGTCTGCGTGAGGCCCTTTTTAACAAGTGGAACTGGCAATGAATATAATGAATGAATTGGGGAGAAAATTTAAAACAAAACAAAACAAAACATAAAAAAACACGCTATGGCTGAAGTAACTGATGTACTCTTGATTTGAACCCAGTCTAAAAGGGTGTAATGGTGAACTGTAGTGCACACTAATTCAGTTCTGTTGTTGAGCAGTGTTGTCTGGGCTCCTGAGCCCCGAACGCTAAGCGCTGCGGTGGCTGTGTAGTGTTTGATGTCGTTACTGAAGTAAATAGACAAGGCAAACACTTGACACAGTTGTTAAACATGGAGCGCCTAAATGTCTTCTAACTTCACATCAAACGCTATGCTAATGCTGGGGTGCTTTAGCCAAGCGCTGTGGCGGACTAGCGAAGAGGCTGCTGAATAACTCACAGGCAAACACACACACACACACACACACACACACACACACACACACACACACACACAGGGAATTGCAACAATCAAAGCACATAGTGTATAACAAACTAATCCACACAGGAGTGCATTCTCTTTGTGGGCTAAAGAGTTTCAGATCACTTAATGGAAAGTGGTCCTTGGAAAATGAATTCATGCAATCAGTCCCACATATAAAAATATCTCTATTATGCAAACAGCTGAAGACAATGCTGCAGCTGGACCACAGGAACCTCTTTGAACAACTCTCTCCTCAATAGGCCCACAGTACAGAAAGAACACCACAACTACACTGCAATATAAAACCCCTGGCAAAAATTATGGAATCACCACTCTTGGAGGATGTTCTTTCAATTGTTAAAAATCTATATATAATATATAAACTATATATATATATATATATATATATATATATATATATATATATATATATATATATATATATATATATATATATATATATATATATATATATATATATATATATATATATATATATATATATATATATATAAACGAAGAGAAATAAATATAATTGTTGCAGTCAGCCACAATATATATATATATATATATATATATATATATTTAGATTAAGTAGACACTCAATTCTGAGGAAAATGTTATGGACTTATGAGACAAACCCTGCACCATTAGTACTTTGTTGCACCACCTCTGGCTTTAACAGCTTGAATTCTCTGAGGCATGGACTTAACTAATGACAAACAGTATTCTTCATCAATCCAGCTCCATCTGTCTCTTATTGCTGTTGCCAGATCAGTTTTGCAGGTTGGAGCCTTGTCGATGATCATTTTCTTCAGTTTACTCCAGAGATTTTCAACTGGATTAGATCTGGACAATTTTCAGGTCATGCCACTGACATTATATGTCTTTCATAAAGGAAAGCTTTCACATCCTTTGCTTTATGGCAAGATGCATTTTCATCCTGAAAAAAAAGTCATCATCACCAAACATCATTTCAACTGATAGAAAGTGTTACATTTTTCAATGTAGACATTGGCATTTATTGAAGATGTAATGACTGCCATATCCCCATGCGACATGCAGGCCCTTATCCTCAATCTTCAGGCAGTCATCTTCATAAATTGCATAATACAAAAGTTCCAGCATCATTACCTTGTCCAGTGCAGATTTGTAATTCATTACTGAAGATCACTTTCATCCAGTCACCCACAGTCCATGATTGCTCTTCGTTAGCCCACTTTAACCTTGTTCTTTTCTGTTTAGGGGTTAATGATGGCCTTCATTTCATTTAAATTCTATTTATTTTAGCCAGGATTTTACAGTTCGATCAATTCACAGACATGGACTCCAGTTTCCTGTTTCTCATTTATTTTATTGTGCATTTTCTGTTTTCAAGCCATATTAATTCATTATCTGTAACCGCTTAATCAGTTCAGGGTCGCGGTGGGTCCAGAGCCTACCTGGAATCATTCGGCGCAGGGCGGGAATACACCCTGGAGGGGGCGTCAGTCCTTCACAGGGCAACACACACATTCACTCACACACACCTACGGACACTTTTGAGTCGCCAATCGTGTTTTTGAACTGTGGGAGGAAACCAGAGCACCCGGAGGAAACCCACGCGGACACGGGGAGAACACACCAACTCCTCACAGACAGTCACCCGGAGCGGGAATCGAACCCACAACCTCCAGGCTACTGAAGCTGTGTGACTGCGACATTACCTGCTGCGCCACCGTGCCGCCTTCAAACTATATTGCTTTAAGTTTAAGTTAAGTACCAGTATGCGTCCCTTTTACAACCTTCCCATTTAGTATGTACTTCGTCCAGATTTTAGTCAAAGCTGACCGGGGACCACCAGCATCTTTTACAACATTCCTGTCAGTCTGCTGTGTGCCACAGCTCTCCAAGGTGAGTGGACTCTTTTTTAACTAAAGCCTAACTAGCAGATTTAATCTAATGCAGGTGTTTGTTTTAGAACTGAAAATTACAGAGAGAGTCCATAATATTTTCCTCCGAATTGAGTGATTCCATATTCCTCTACTTGTGACTGACTAAAACAATTATATTTCTTTCTCTTTTTATTGTGTCTTAATGCCACAAAATCAAAAACTAAAACAATTAAAGAATATCCTCCAAGAGTGGTGATCCCATCATTTAGATGAGGGTTGTAATGCCTTGAACCAGGTGAAATACTGATTCTCAAAAATCCGTAAATGAAATGTATATATCATGCAGAGGTTTTATTGACGGCTACTTTCAGCACTTTTACATTTAACAGGAATTCATAGATGTCATTAATCATTGTGCAAGAGTTATTAAACATTCAATCATTCAAAAAAAATGTAAAAATATAAAGTGTTACTGTCTCGCCATGCACCCAGTGATTCTGTGTAGGCTCCAAACCCACTGCGACCCTGAACTGGATAAGTGGTAAAAGAATGAAAGAATTAATGTTTTTGTGGACAGTGACAGAACATGCTTAATTTATAGAGATGTTAGAGACATAGACATGATGATTATTAATTTTTTTTAAAAAGTTTGTGTTTTATTAAGAGTTTGTGTAACAATAATTATAAATTAAAAATGTGCCCAGATCTTGGGGAATCAGGCATAATGTGCCAGTGTATGTAAATGTGAATGTAGAAAAAATGCCTGACATTCCTTTAGCCAATCGAACAAGAAGTGTATTTGATTAAAAAAAATCAGCATTATGTGCTGACTTCGGAACAAAAATTTCCCCATCAACCTTGTAATTCTCGTTTTGCCCCTGTCCAGACCCCCAAGCCCCTGAATGCATCGTGGTTATTGTCCTCTACAGAACACATTCAGCTTTCGCCTGTCTTCTCTTTAAGGGGTAATGAAGCTCCCAGCATGCATCTGCAGGATCTCTCTGTTATTTTCAAGCTGGTCTGTGTGTGTGTGTATGTGTGTGTGTGTGTAATGACCAAATGACAGATGACACATACACACACATGCGCACAGACACACACACACACACACGCACACACACGCACACACACACACACACACACACACACACACACACACACACACACACACAACATGATAGACCCTTAGAAAAGAGCAGGTGAGGGGGGTAATTGTGAATATGGCCTTTTAATTATCGCGAATGCGCCCTCTTGGACACCTGTCCCAGACTGGCACAGCGGGACCTCACACCTGAGACCTGTGTGCTGCATGAGGGGTAATTCAGACATCAGCAGAGCTAAACACTGCACTTACTGCACAACAACAGCTTCACAACCAGGCCACTGCACCTGCAAGAAACACACAGCTTAAACGCTGCATTACACTGCTTTTCTTCAAATAAAGACATATAAATGCTTTAGAGTGACGTCATAATTAAAAAACTAATTTCCTAAAGAAGCTTTCAGTGAAGGGATGGAAAAAATAGTGGGGGTGGGGATGGATGGATAAATACTGTTTCAGATTCCCACAGAACTACAGATGCCTGAGACTAAACTAGTCAAGGTCTAGTGAAAACTAAAGACAGGATCTCCAACATTTCATATTCTAATTCTCAGCCTTGAATAACTCATCACTTCTTTAACTCTAGAAGTCTATGCTGATAAAAAAAATGTATTGCATATAAATGAAACATATTACAGTTCTCTCTTTCGGTTGATATTTTTTAGATAATAATTGTGTTGGTATCTCTTATTTTATTAGTGTGGAGATGATGTGTTTGATTGATGGAATCGATATCTGACACTTTCAGTGTGGAAGGGTTTATAGTGGACAGAAAAGCCCTTAGAAAATGACCCTGGGGATTGTGGTGTATTTTATTGATTAAATGTAGCTTTCCTCTATTGTGTTTGCACTGTGAAAATGAACATTGATCTGGACTTTTCTATAGAACGGACTGCAGTTCTGGGCAAATACAGTGAAAGTACTAACACATCCATGGAGTGTGGGTACGTTTTCTACAGTTACCCTGGACTGATTTTACACTGGAGTACAGGGTTCATAATCTCTGAAGGAAAATTCAGGAGTGCTCTCTGTGTTGAAGCCTTTTAAAACAATATGCTGATCACTGTTGTACACTTGTACAGTGGACATGAAAGCGGTGTGTGTGTCGAGGTATGTGGTTTTGACTGAAATGCGCTCTATAAGAAAGTATACCTTATACAGCAATGTGCTGCTGATGTCACTTTTGTCTTTCAATGTCTTTCTCTCTCATTTCTCCCTCTCTCTCTTCCAATTCTGTCTCTCAGTTCAGTTCAGTGGTGCGTTATTGGCATGAATGTAATGAGATATACTGTTGCCAAAGCAATTAACTATAAATAGCAAACAAAACTAAGAACAGAAAACATATATAAATAAGTGAATAAAACAGACTTATTTTGCAAGATTACTGGTGATTAGGTCTACATGTATCTCTCTCTCTCTGTCTCCATACAGCTGCACACTTCATGTCCCTCACTGTATTATGGTGTAAATAAAGGGACAGGAGCTCAAAGGGAGTGGTGCACGTCACACAAAGAACAGGCTGGCGCTGCCGCAGTCTTCAACTCTAATTAACTTTTGTCTCATTGCAACAGTCATGCCCTCTTATTATCCATCTGTCTCTGTCACTCCCTCGTCCTTCTCTTGCTATAGCCCTCCTTATCTTATTCTCTCCTCTTTCTCCTCTCCTTTCTTTCTGTCTCACTCTTCTTACTCCTCTCTCCCGATTTCATGCTGTACTCTTGTAGTTTCTTTCACTCTCAATCTCATTTTCAACAAAGCAGCTATCCTTCATTGTGTGAAAATTCCATGATGCATGGACCAATAGAAACGCTCAAGAATGACTTTTTAAGAAGATTTTTTTAGGAGTACTGTACTCTGAGCTTGTTTGTGGGGCTCAGTCAGTGTTAATGAGTGATCAGTTGTCTCAGCGTGAGAGTGCTGGTGGTAATTCAGTGGCGTGCCGTGTTCCCAAATGCAGAAACAGCTTCATTAATGAGCAGAGACCTGTATAATCAAACAATTACTGCAGCATCCAGTCATCATCCCTATGTTTTTTCTCTTCTCTTCATTCTCTTTTACTTTTTTCTTTTCTTTCATCCTCCTATTCCTCGTCCTCAATCCTCTTTCTGAGGTCCTCTTCCTGTTGTCTTGTATAATCATTCCTCTTCTGATTCACACAGCATGACACTGTATAACAGCACTCAGAACAGTACGAGTGTGTGCACGGGCTAAGTTTGATTTCTGTAAGTGGCATTAGGCCAAATCTTCCCCACTGAATCTCATACTTAGGAGTATATAGATGTGAAAACAATCAAAATGATCAAAATTATCGAAATTATCAGGATATCAAAATTTGTGTAAGTCACAGAAACCGGAGCATCAGAAACATTTGAGGTGAGTTTAAGTCATAGTGTAGAATTAGTCACCGTATATAAGAAAAATGAAGTTCATTCATTCATTATCTGAAACCGCTTATCCAGTTCAGGGTCACGGTGGTTCCAGAGCCTACCCGGAATCACTGGGCGCAAGGCAGAAACACACCCTGGGGTGCCAGTCCTTCACAGGGCGATACACTCACACATATGGACACTTTTGAGTTGCCAATCGACCTACAAACCTGTGTTTTTGGACCGTGAGTGGATACCCATGCGGACATGGGGAGAACACACCAAACTCCTTACAGACCGTCTTGAACCCACAACCTCCAGGTCCCTGAAGCTGTGTGACTGCGGCTCTACCTGTTTTTTTTTGTTTGTTTTTTTTTAATACATTTTTTTAATATATATTATAACACACCAACCAAATTGTGACCATTTTAAATTGTATATCATCAAAGGCATTCAGACCCTTTTTAAAAGTCTCATTACACTTGCTGGAATATAAACAATAGCTGAATAATCAGTGACTCTGAAAGATGAAATTTTACCACACAGCCTACAATAGTGATTTTATACAAGCTACAAAGCACCCCTCCCCAATCTATTGAATAATACATCGAATTGGGGAGATTTGATGTTTCTCTAATCATAATGGATTACATTTCATAACACATACAAGCAATCTCATTATTTTTTGGAATACAGATGAACCCTGCTTGTTGCCACAACACATATTACCTCATCCAGAATAGGGATTCAGTTATATGAAGAAATTTTCATAGTTCATGAATAATACATGACTCTCAGCTGTCTAAGCATATTAGGAATGGCCCTGAATGGCTGATGAGATTTACATGGTGCAAATAAAGCACTGGGTTACTGAAGGAGCCACATTAGACTTAATCTAACTAGAGTGCATATGAAAATAAATTAATAACTATCTGCACATTGAAATAAATAAATAATCTGGATTGTTGGGCTGATGGGTCTATGCTTGAGTGGGCAGGAGGCTGCTAGGCAAACTGAGGAGAAGAGGTGCCTTTTCACCACTGTTGTGTCCTGTGTTAATTTTCACATTTCACATTTTCAAACCTCATTTTTCTGTAGGTTTTATTATTTTGCTTGCTTCGTATTTGTAACTATGTTTTGAAAGGGATACTACTACACCTAGGTTCAGCTAAATCCACCTCTGGTTCAACTTTTAAAAAAGGCTCTGAAATAGGGTGGGGTGGGAGGGGTTATTGGGAGGTGCACTGCTGTGTGCAAGAGGAGGAGGAGCTGCAGTCTGGAGGAAAGCTGTCCACCAGGC